>NC_051065.1:41989650-42602984 GCF_004664715.2 Peromyscus leucopus
TCATATAAAGACCCCCAATTCAAAAGTCATAAAGCTTCTTTTTTAATTCAACATGTTCTCTTTGTTTTTTTTTTTTTTTCTGTGCTAGGAATTAATATAGTACAGTTGTCCCTCTGTATCTATGGGGTATTGTTTCTAGTTCCTTCTACATATACCAAAATATACAATCACTTATATAAAATATATCACTTACATAAAATATATTTCCCTTTTTGTTGTTTTTCCTCTTTTATTAAAAATAGATTATTTTCTCTATACTATATTCTGATTTCCCTCCCTCTGCTCCTCCAGTTCCTCCCCAGCCCCTCCCATTCAGATACACTCCCTTTCTATCTCTCATTAGAAAATAAGAGACTTCTGAGAAATAACAACAAACATAACAAAATATAACAAAATAAAGCAAAAACCATCACACAGAAGTTTTATTAGGCAACCCAGCCAAAGGAAAAGAGTCCCAAGAGAAGGCATAAGAATCAGAAATCCATTTGTTCACATGCTCAGGAGTCCCATAAAAATACTAAACTGCACAGGACTTGGTGCAGACCCCTGCAGGCCCTGTGCTTGCTGCTTCAGGCTTTGTGAGTTCGTACGAGCTTTGCACAGGTGGTTCAGAGGGCCTTGTTCCCCCGGGGTCCTCCATCTCCGCAGTCTCTTATAATTTTTCCAATACCTTTGCATGGCATTCTCTGAGCTTTGAGGGGAGCAATTTGATGGAGAAATTTGACTACAAAAATACATTTCTTTTTAAATGTTGCATGAACAAATATAATCAAATCTAAAGAGAATCACAAGCCCAGCTGCAGAGCAATTATTAATGTAATACACAAGAGCTTATTTATGCTATATGGAATGTTTAAAATTTAATAGTAATTATTCCATTAAAATATGAGCAAAGGGCATGAATGGTGAGATTCACATACAGAAATACACATGACAGTGTGTGTGTGTGTGTGTGTGTGTGTGTGTGTGTGTGTGTGTGCAAATGAAAGTGTATGTAGTAGTTTACTTTTCTGTTGTTGTAATAAAACACTGGCCAAAAACAAC
This sequence comes from Peromyscus leucopus, assembly GCF_004664715.2. Classification (NCBI taxonomy): domain Eukaryota; kingdom Metazoa; phylum Chordata; class Mammalia; order Rodentia; family Cricetidae; genus Peromyscus; species Peromyscus leucopus. Next base: position 41,990,695 of record NC_051065.1, read on the forward strand.
TTAGTGGAGGAAAAGGTTTATTTTAGCTTACAGCCCACAGTTCATCTTGAAGGGAAGCTAAGGCAGGAACTCAAGGCAGCAACCTGAATGCAGGAACTAAACAGAGACTACAGAGGGTCCTGGTCACTGGTTTGCCCATCTGCCTAGGTGTGGCATTGCCCATGTTGCCTGGGTCCTCCCAAATCAATTCATGAAGGAAGCCCACCATAGATATGTCCACTGGAGGCAATTCCTCAAATGAGGTTCCCTCTTCCCAGATGACTTTACTTTGTGTCAAGTTAACCAAAACTAGCCAGCACAGCGTGCATGTCTATGGAGGTCAAGGTCAAAAATTAACCATCGGCTTCACTCCTCAACCACTGCCTATGTTTTCTTGTTTGATTTGGTTTTTGGTTTTGGTTTTTGAGATGGGTACTCTCAATGTCCTGGAGCTTACCCAATAGGCTTGGCTGGATGGCCAGCAAACTCCAAGCATCTGCCTTCCCTGCGATGAGATTATATGCATATGCTATCATGCACAGCTTTTGAAGCATCAGTTCTAGGTACTGAATTCAAGTCTTCAAACTTTACCCACTAAGTCATCTCCCCAGCCCAAAATATGTATGACTTTTAAACAAGAAACTACTCTATGTCAGTTGTACTCAAAGTATCATAAACTTTGAGATTTTGTTTTTTTCTCCCTAACACATAATGGAAAATGTCTTTTAACCTGCTCCTGTGCAGAGTGCACACAGTTCAGAAGGCAACTTAGTGAAGTCTATCAATTTCACATTTGCACGTGTTGTAACCGAGCTGTTTTATGCCTCACAATGTATCTGATAACTCCACAAGCACAGTTTCACAAAATTGTGTTTCAAAAAACCAGGTTTATTGCTGCAGTTTTTGTTTTAGCCAAAACCCAGGGGAAATATCACCAGCCAGGAACACAGTGATAAATTAAGGCAGTCTGTACAAGGAATCCCTGACAACTTTTAAAGAGACAAGGCAGATTTGTGTATACTTATAACTATAATCTCTAAGATACATTCTCAAGGAAAAGACTTAAGATCAACCCATCCACATTAACAATATGCCTCCATTTGTTTTAAATGAGGATTGCACGGTCCTGTGAAGGATCATTAGGAGGATTGGATTGTAGTGATACACGCTGGTCTATCAGTTCCATTTGCCCCTTGTGGTAGTTTGAATGTAATTGGCCCCCATAAGCTCATAGGAAGTGGCACTATTAGAAGGTGTGACCTTATTGGAGTAGGTATGGCCTTGTGGAAGGATGTGTGTCACTGTGGAGGTGGGCTTTGAGGTCTCTGATGCTGAAGCTACATCCAGTGTCTCAGATCACTTCCTTTTGCCTGTGGGTCAAGATGTAGGACTCTCAGCTCCTTCTCCAGCACCAAGTCTGTCTGTACACCACCATGTCCCACCATGATTGATAACAGACTAAACCTCTGAAAATGTAAGCCACCCCAATTAAATGTTTTTTCCTTTATAAGAGTTGCCATGGATGTGATGTCTCTTCATAGCAATAGAAACCCTGATTAAGATATCCCTACAAAATTTATTCTTTATCTCTGCACTAAGCCCCATGAGGCAGGTAACTAGAGACATCACCAACCCTCAGCTCTCTCCATGGGCTCAGCCAATGAGAAACATTTTCCAGAGTGGAGGAGGAGGAAGAAAATCAGTCTTTATTTTCCTACTTCTCTCCTTTTGTGGTTGTCATGACTGACTGTCCTCCTAGTCAAGCAACTGTTATTAAAGGGCATTCAGCTAGGCCCCCTTGCAAAAGATCATTCCAGCTGGGTGTGTTGATAGTTCACATCTCCATGCTGAGAACAGGATAGGGCATGCCATTCTCTCCAGAGTATCCTGTTGCTCCTTATCACCAGGCAATTGTGTATGTGACTTGGGGGGTGAAGGATGAAGTATTTGTATAGGACTAGGAACACAAAAGGGATTCTCCATCTATGCAGCTATAGGGAAACCCTCCTGTCTGCTGGGTAAGGCTTTCCAAGTACTGCTGGCTGAGGGAGGAGTGCCCACATGAGCTCACTGGTTTCCTATGACAAACTTTGTTGAATTTGTCACTGGGACCTTGAGAAGAAAGATAGACATTGTTTTACAACTTCTCCTGGGAAGGAATAGTAGCAACAGTGGCTGTGTCTGTGTATCTTCTTCAACAGGTAGACACTTCTCTCAAGACTGCCCTGCAATGTTACATTCTCTAGTACACTTTTCTTATTAAAAACTACTGATTGCCTTGAAACATCTTTTGTAAAAATTATTTTTATTTGTGAGCATATTTCATGAGTTTAGTATAGCAAGTTCACTCAATGCCTGTGGAGGCCAGACAAGGGCACAGGATCCCCTGGAACTAGAGTTATAGATGGTTTATGAGACACTGTGTGGGTGCTGAGTACTGAATCCTGGTCCTACTCAAAAGCAACAAATGCTCTTAAACACTAAGCCATCTTTCCTTCCCATTTGAACATCTTTTATAAAATCATGTACTGCTTTATACTTTTGAATTCTCTAATGTTTTAGGTAAGTCTATTTGCCTGCATTATCACATTCCCCTGTGTAATTAACCTGTATATAAATAAGCTTTCTTTAGATTATCTGAGTTTAAGAGGCCAGCTCTTTAGAACTGTGACTGATGTGAGCAGACATAGAGAATTTATTTATAATTACACATATATTCATATAGATGTATATATTCTCATATGTGACTATGATAGTATTTAAAGAAATATCTTAGAGGTTACAACAATGGGTTTCTTAGAGACAACCTGGTGCTTAGGAAAAGGCTGTATTTTTTAATTAAACCATAAGTAATTATTTTCTTTATTAAAATTTACTTGGATAAAAAAGCAAGATTCAGACCATTCATACAGCAACACAAGCAGTGAAAGAACTACCAAGTTCTTGACACTCTCTGAAAGGCCTTTTCTGTATGTAGATGCTTGGAATTCTAGCACCTCCCTTTTTCTCTTGTACATAACTCACTGTTCCCCCAGAATCACCAACTTTCCCCTTCCTGGATTATTCCCTTCACTAAAGAGTCATTCATCTCATCTGAAATAAATAACACACTCTATTCTTTCCATGTCCCCTTCCAGTTTCTGACAAATATCTCTCATCCATTCCATAGCCATGCTTCTTCCAAGGTTTGTTTTAAAAAGTTCTTTCTTGGGGCTGGAGAGATGGCTCAGAGGTTAAGAGCACTGGCTGCTCTTCCAGAGGTCCTGAGTTCAATTCCCAGCAACCACATGGTGGCTCACAACCATCTATAATGAGATCTGGTGCCCTCCTCTGTATACATAATAAATAAATAAATCTTTAAAAAAAAAAAAGTTCTTTCTTCCTCCACCAACTCCAATCTCAAATCCACTCTCAACTACCCAAAACCCCTTTGCCAAAGACAATGTGCATCTTCCACTTTCCCAGTCTGTGGATGCACCTGAACTCACATTTTCTTAGTTGACCTCCAATCTCCAGACTTTTCTTATGTTCCCTGGTGTTCAGCATTGGGACTCTTTGGAGCAATGTCCCTGGCTAAAAAATTATGTCTATTTGAGGCTTTTTTGAGAGTTACAAACTTGAACATCCAATCATATCTTGGACATTAGGATGTATCAGGCATTTCAACACGAAAATGTATAAAGAAATCATTTTCTTTTTCTCTCTGATTTTTTTATCTCCATGTTTGTCTTTGTTTCAGCTAGTGACATCATCTGTCCATTTATTCATAGCCAGAAACTTGAAGTCACCCTTTCTCTTATCCTGTTTCTAAACCAGTCAAAACCAAAGATTTACAAATATCATGATAGAGGGAGACATCATGGGAATAGGGAGAAACGGGGTGCTAGGTAAGTTCCCAGGAACCCACAAAGATGACCCCACCTTAGACTACTAGCAATAGTGGAGAGGGTGCCTGAATTGGCCTACTCTAGTAATCATATTGGTGACTACCCTAAGTGTCATCACAGAGCCTTCATCCACTAACTGATGGAAACAAATGCAGAGAGCCACAGCCAAGTACCAGACCGAGCTTCGAGAGTCCAGTCAAAGAGAAAGGAGAGGGATTCTATGAGCAAGGAACATCAAGATCATGATGGGGAAATGTACAGAGACAACCAAACCAAACTAGTGGGAACTCATGAACTGTGGACCAACAGCTGTGGAGTCTCCACAGGACTGGACTAGGCCCTCAGCATAGGTGAGACAGTCATTTAGCTTGACCTGCTTAAGGAACCCCTGGTAGTAGGATCAGGATTCATCTCTGGTGCATAAGCAGGCTTTTTGGAGCCCAGTGCCTATAGTGGAACACCTTGCACAGCCTTGGTGCGGGAGGAAGGACTTGGACCTGCCCCAACTGAATGTACCAGGCTCTGCTGACTCCCCTTGGGAGGCCTTGCCTTAGAGGAGGTGCTGTGTGATGTTCTATATGGCAAATATGTTAATAAATAAAACACTGATTGGCCAGTAGCCAGACAGGAAGTATAGGTGGGACTAACAGAGAGGAAAATTGAGGAAACAGGAAGGGAAAGGGGAGACTGCCTGCAGCCGCCACCAGGACAAGGAAGATGTAAGGTTACAGTAAGCCACAAGCCACACGGCAAAGTATAGATTAATAGAAATGGGCTGAATATAAGAGTAAGAGCTAGACAATGATAGGCCTGAGCTAATGGCCAAGCAGTTTAAATAATATAAGCGTCTGTATGTTTATTTTATAAGTGGGCTAAGGGACTGTGGGGCTTTGGTGGGACGGAGAAAACTCCAGCTACAAGGAGGTGGAAAAGGGGGTATGTTGGAGGGGGGAAGGCTGGGGAACAGGAGGATGGAGGAGAGGGGGATCTGTGGTTGGTATTTAAAATGAATAGAAAATTTCTTAATAATAAAAAAGAAAGGAACTTTGCATACTTGCCTCACATTTGTTCACCTTTCTCTGACTCTTAACCCCAACATATCATCACCTTTCCCTGGATCACCATGATCCTGGGTGAGATGTACTTCTTCCAATCAGGCCTTGTCTTAATTCGGTCTCAAGAAAATGCCAGTGCGTTTTTCACTACATCATTTTAAGAAGCCTTTGATGGATTCTTATCATATTCAAAATAAAACAAGAGCAACTGTGAACTTCTGCTTGCTCTGCTGCCTGCCTCTCCTCTTCCCCTCAGTGTGTGATCCAGCAACACCTGTGCCTTTCATTTCTCTAGAGGGTCATACCTGCCCTTAGTACATTTGTACACACGATTCTTTTTGCCATGAAGCATTCCTTTCATCACCAGCATAAGAAAATATTTTTTGGTGTCCTTCACTCCTTACCTTATGCATAACTTTTCAAAGCTCCCTCTCGTTTGAGTTTCCAATCTAGGATAATAATCACCCTCAATCCATCAATACATATTTATATTTACCAAAATTTCTAGCATATACCTTCTGAGTTCTGGTTTGTTTTCAGTCTTCTCTACTGTCTTGCCCAGTGTTCTATTAGGTGACTGTCCAGGCTGCCAGCTGTCTTAGTCTACTCTTACAAGATTCCTGAAAGTTGCTTGCATCCATCTATCATTTCTCAGGTACCATTATGTTCCTTCTCAGGTCTTTGATGGGATTGAAGACTAGCAGTTATAGTTACAACTTAGTATATATAATATCTTAGATAGAACATATTAAGTATTAGATTCAGGTTCTTTGGGATAGGACACCTTTTGGAATGATCTTTATAACGTGCCATTTAACTATGCTCTATACTTCTCTGGATTTTAGTATGTGTTTCTTGCTTGATATTGTTTACATTGGTTGTAGTTCCATCTTATCTAGGTCATTATCCCTCATTATTCCTGGACAATAGTTGATAACCATTCCTTTGTATATAGTCTTGTATTAGTTTAGAACCTTCTTATTTAGACAAAAAGGGGGAGATGTAGTGGGTAGCCATTCCAGCTTGGATCTGGAAGTTCCAACCCCCATTGAGACTCTGGCAACTGTCATGCCTATGAGGTGGGGCCAGGGGAGGTGCCTGGAGACCCGAGACCTGGATGGGCGAGCGCTCTCTCTGTTCCAGGACCCTAGACGGTGGAGGTTGACCGAGCAGAGCTCCAGAGAACACCGCTGGACTTCGATACACCTTCCCCAGACCCCATAACCTACCTTTCCCTTTTTTGTAACTTACCCACTAAATAAATCTTCCTTTTAACTATGTGGAGTGGCCATAATAATTTCACCAATATCTTCTGTTGCTGTGTAGAGACACCATAACCAAGGCAACTCTCAGAAAGCATTTAACTGGGGGGGTTGCTTACAATTTCAGGGGCTTAGTCCATGAGCATAATGGTGGGAAAGCACTACATACTGATCTACAAGCAGAGCAAGGGAAAGAGACAGGACCTGCTTTTGAAAACTCAAAGCCTGTGGTGGTTTGAATAAGAATGGCCTCATGGGCTTGTATATTTGAATGCTTAGCCATCAGACAGCGGCATTACTTTAGAAGGATTAGGAACTGTGGCTTCGCTGTAGGAGGTGTAATCTTGTTGGAGAAAGTGTGTCACTTGATGGTGGGCTTTAAGGTTTCAAAAGCCCAAGCTAGGTTCAGTGCCTCTCACTTTGTGATGCTAGTAGATACAGATGTAGAAATCTCAGCCACTTTTCCAGCACAGTGTCTGTCTGCATGTTGTGATGCTCCCCACCATGATTATAATGAACTAAACTTCTGAAACTGTAAGCAAGTTCTAGTTAAATGCTTTCTCTTCTAAGAGTTGTCTTGGCAATGGTGTTTCTTTACAGCAATAACACAAAGCCACCCCCATCTCCACCCCCCCATAACACTTCTAACACAGCCAACATTTCCTCATCTTTCTAATTCTTTCAATCAATTCCACAATGCAGTGGCTAATCTTTCAAAGATATAAGTCCAAGGGGACCATTCAAACCACCACATCTACTTAATTATATTTTCCATGAAGACTAGGGGCTTTTCTGCTTCTTCTTTTGTAGTCCATAACATATACCTATGCAATCATAACTGGTGTTGAGTAGATTCTCAATGAATGATAGTGGAATGGATTTTGAAAAAGTAACTACTGATTAGTTTGAACAATTGGAATAGCTTTCAGAACTTTTGTCTAATAAATCAATGTATAGAAACAGTTAAAGTCTCAGCCTGCTGCATTTCATGTGAGTTCTAGATTATTATTTTCACATATATCTGTCATTCAACTCAGATCTCATGCTTCTAATACTATGACACAGTAATTCAATCTGTCCAATGAAAGAATCTATATAATTTCTGTATCGAGCAGGAGCTATTCCATTGATAGAAAAGAGAACACATATCTTAACCCTCAAAATGAAGGCTTTTAACTCTGATGCAACTTTTACATAGCAATATGAAACGTATGCAAATCCACCAGGTAAGCTAAGACACACTTTCACAAGATAATTACTATATAAAAAATAAAGTCTAATAGTGTAACAACAGCTACAGAATAAAAACTTTGTAGGTCTACTCATTCCATTTATGAAAATAGTAGCATGGGTTACATTTACTGAATGTGACATTATTGCATTTTATAAGAGGTTAATTGATTATATATCTTCAAGAAGTGATATATTATTAATGAAATTACTATGAATAGCCGACTTCATTGAAGGTTTATTCCAAATGCATTAAAGCAACTATAGTTATTTAAATAGAATATTGTTCTAAGTTTAGTGAATTAGGAAGATTTAGAAACATTATATTTTTGCAGTAGAATATCTCTTTTAATTGGTTTACTATTTCATACAAGCCTGAAATCAAACTAGAACATCCCCTTTGGTAGGCTTCCCTGAGCCCTGATGTCTCAAATCTCCACTAATGAAGATCAGTGAAGATGTTTCTATTTCCCTATGATTATACTTAAAAAGTATCAGTCAAACTGAAACCAGCATCCTGAAAAATAGGTTGAAATAAATGCCTCCTAAAAGCCTAGAAGGACATTTTAACTTAAAGGAAGGGCATTCTCCCAAGGCAGAACTATGTCTTATAAAACAGATCTATATTTTCTTTCTTTTAAGCTTTTTTAAAATGTGTGTGTGTGTGTGTGTGTGTGTGTGTGTGTGTGTGTGTGTGTGTGTTGTGTCAAAATGAATTTATCAGCACCATAAGTGCACAGAAGACAACAGAAGCCAGAACAGGTTATTAGGTCCCCTAGAATGAGTATAGGTGGTTATGAGCTATCATGTGGGTACTGGCAAACAAATTCTGGTCCTCTGCAAGAATAGCAAATTCTCTTAACTGCTGAGCATTCTCTCCATACCCAGATTTATGTTTTCTAGATATAAATGTAATACTGTTTCTACTCAGTATACACATCACCATAGATATGTATACACACCTCACCACACACATACACCCATGCAACTCAGATATTTATACATTACACACACACACACACACACACACACACACACACACACACCACTGTGAAAGCTACATATAACTCCTTTAAAATGGACCATAAATACTGATTTTGTATTAAAAAACACAGTAGAGTTATTCCTCAACTCCTAAAAGTAAAAATAAAAAACCAACAATGAAGAACTGAACCATGGAAGAGAAAGGGCATTTAATACCTAATATGTTAAACTATTTTTCTTATGACTTTGGGATACAGGATATTTGGGCCTTGTACGTTTGCTCAAAGACTTTTAAAAACTGGAGCTAACCTTATCAGATCAGAGGATCTGCTAATTTTTTTTTATTCTTCTCTCATACATTATATCCCAATTGCAGTTCCCCCTCCCTATACTCCCCTTCCCCCAGATCCAATCCTCCTCAGTTTTACTTAAAAACAAAAACAAAACAAACAAACAAAAAAAAAAACCAACCAAAAACAACCAAAACCCAAAAAGACAAATGAAACAAAACAAAACAAAAAACCTTGTAATAAGACTAGGTACAAACCATCATATCAAAGGTGGACAAGGCAACCCAGTAGGAGGAAAAGGGTCCTAGAAGCAGGTGAAAGAATTGGAGACATCCCCCTCTCTTATATAATATTAGAGGAACCAGCCTCAATATTATACATCCCAGGGGCCCAGGAGAGAGAACTACTAATGGTGAGGACTCTTTTCAGGAAATAGAATCTCAGCACACTGAGCTCTATAGTCCACTTGCTTTAATTCCTCTGGCATAACATCCTATATACACAGCTTCAGTTCTGTTCTCATGTCTAGCTCCTTTCTTGTCTGATTAGTCTCTGTTTATCTACTGCTCTGTCTTTTTTTATTTTTTTCCTTTTATTTTATTCTACAATACCATTCAGATCTACATATCAGTCACAGATTCCCTTGTCCTCCCCCCTCCTGCCCCCCTCCCCTTCCCCCCAGCACACCTCCCATTCCCACCTCCTCCAGGGCAAAGCTTCCCCTGAGGACTGAGATAGACCTGGTAGAATCAGTCCAGGCAGGCCCAGTCCCCTCCTCCCAGACTGAGCCAAGTGTCCCTGCATAAGCCCCAGGTTTCAAACAGCCAACTCATGCAATGAGCACAGGACCTGGTACCACTGCCTAGATGCCTCCCAAACAGATCAAGCCAATCAACTGTCTCACCTATTCAGAGGGCCTGATCCAGTTGGGGACCCCTCAGCCTTTGGTTCATAGTCCATGTGTTTCCATTCTTTGGCTATTTGTCCCTGTGCTTTATCCAACCTTGGTTTCAACAATTCTCGCTCATATAAACCCTCCTCTTTCTCGCTAATTAGACTCCCGGAGCTCCACCCGGGGCCTAGCCGTGGATCTCTGCATCCAGATTCCTCAGTCCTTGGATGGGGTTTCTGGCATGACTATTAGGGTGTTTGGCCATCCCATCACCAGAGTAGGTCAGTTCCAGCTATCTCTCAACCATTGCCAGCAGTCTATTGTGGGGGTATCTTTGTGGATTTCTGTGGCCTCTTTAGCACTTTGTTTCTTCCTTTTCTCATGTGGTCTTCATTTACCATAGTCTCCTATTACTTATTCTCCCTCTCTGTTCTTGATCTAGCTGGGATCTCCCGCTCCCACAGGCTCTCTTTCCCTCGACCCTTGCCCTTCATTACTCCCACTCATGTCCAGGTTGTTCATGTAGATCTCAGCCACTTTTCCGTCATTGGGCGATCTCCATGTCTTTCTTGGGGTCCTGTTTTCCAGGTAGCCTCTCTGGTGATGTGAGTAGTAGTCCAGTCATCCTTGTTCCACCTCTAGTATCCTCCTATGAGTGAGTACATACCATATTTGTCTTTCTGAGTCTGGGTTACCTCACTCAGGGTGATTTTTTTCTAGATCCATCCAATTGCCTGCAAAACTCATGATGTCATTGTTTTTCTCTGCTGAGTAGTATTCCATTGTGTATATGTGCCACAATTTATTTATCCATTCTTCAGTTGAAGGGCATCTAGGTTGTTTTGGCTATTACAAACAACGCTGATATGAACATAGCTGAACAAGTGCTCTTGTGGTATGATTGAGCATTTCTTGGGTATATGCCCAAGAGTGGTATAGCTGGATCTTGGGGGAGATTGATTCCCAATTTTCTAAGAAAGCGCCATATTGATTTCCAAAGTGGTTGTACAAGCTTGCATTCCCCACCAGCAGTGGAGTAGAGTTCCCCTAGCTCCACATCCTCTCCAGCATAAAATGTCTTCAGTGTTTTTGATCTTAGCCATTCAGACAGGCTTAAGGTGATATCTCAGAGTTGTTTTGATTTGCATTTCCCTGATGATTAGGGATGTTAAGGCAATTTACAGCAAGCCAACAGCCAACATCAAATTAAATGGAAACTCAAAGCAATTCCACTAAAATCAGGAATGAGGCAAGGCTGTCTGCTCTCCCCATACTTATTCAATATAGTACTTGAAGTTCTAGCCAGAGCAATAAGACAACATAAGAAGATTAAGGGGATACAAATTGGAAAGGAAGAAGTCAAGCTTTCCCTATTTGCAGATGACATGATAGTATACTTGAGTGACCCCAAAGATTCTACCAAGGAACTGATAAAGCTTATAAACACCTTCAGCAACATTTCAGGATACAAGATCAACTCAAAAAAATCAGTAGCCCTCCTATATATAATGGAAAAAGAAGCTGAGAAGGAAATTAGAGATACATCACCCTTTACAATAGCTACAAATGACATAAAATACCTTGGGTAACACTAACCAAGCAAGTGAAGGACCTACTGCTTTCTCTTAAGTTCTATCTTAAATCTCTCTTCTTAATTCTGCCTCATCTAGGTCCTTTTCACCTTGTTCTTACCCAGCTAGGGCTTTCCCATCTGACTCTTCCTCATCTTCCATCTCATTCCTCTAGTACTCTCTTCTAGCCCTTCAATCTAGTTCTTCCCCATCTCAGTTTGTTCCTCTCAAGTTCTTACCCATCTAGTTCTTTCGTTCTCTTTTCTCTTCTCTGTCCTTCTTGCGCCCTAGAAGTCCTGGTATATATACACTTTCATGCAGTATTCCCTTAGTGCAAAACCAGGCTTCCAGGGTCAAATGGAAGGGTGATAAAAATCACTTAGGGAGGAAGTAACTGTTAATTATCATTTGCAACCCCAAATGGAAGTGACCAATGGGAAAATGAATTAACTAAAGGCTAAATTCAGGTAATATCTAAGAAGAGGGCTCTTAAGTGCTCAACTATAGTCTTAAATGTGATTAGTAGAAAATGTTAATCTATAAGTTGCTAGATCAATGTGAGAAAATAAAACTGTCTTCTTTTTTCTTGTGGCTCATATCTGTCCAAGCTATCTGCCATTTTTCTGCAGGGTAGGGGAAAGTGTGCTCAGTTGTTAGGCAACCTGTGTACAGCTAGATGCCTCTGGTGATAGTTAAAGGGAGATCTGGAACTAGAGGTAAGGTTTGGGAAAGGAGGAAGTAAAGCTTAATTGGCACATCCACTAGGCCTTCTCAAACAGGTATCCTGGGTGGTTAAGTCTGTTCTTAGAGAATACAGAGGTATCTCTGATAAGGTACTTCCTCTGTCTGGGGATGGACCTGGCCAGGTGCTGCCAATGATGACAATTACAAGGAGGCTTGAACTGGGGTTCTGGCTGAGCATAGCTGTCAGCGCAGAAGGTTATCTAAATATTCCTAGAAGTGGTTAGGTAAGGAGTTAGAGGTCTATAAAGTTAGTAAGGCTGTAAGAAAGAAGGGTCCGAGCTAAATTGTGTAAAGCTATTACTTAACGTCCACTTGACCTAGGCATATCTCCTTGTGGAATTTATCTTAAATCAGGAGACTTGCATGTGGACTGTTATTACTGCTAGTCCTTGAAAGTGGCCAAGGGAGATATCTGATTCCAAAGAAAGCCTTTTCTGAGGCTGTTCTCCAAATACCTGGAATGTGTATGTCAAGAGAGTGATCAATCCACACTGTTAGACCTTTTTAGGAAAAGGTAAATTGGGAAAACTATGAAGGCACACATGATTTTCATAACAGAAGACAGCTGATATATAACAAGCCAAACATCACCAAAAACTCCGTGGAATTTGGCTTCCTCTGGAGGAATTCCCTGATCCCTCCAGGTAGTGACTTTGCCATAACCAGCTGAGTTTTTATGATATATTCCTGAGGCCCACAGCACCCCCCCAACACAAACACACACACACACACACACACACACACACACACACACATACACACACACACACTGTTAGGAGGCCCACAAGAACATCCAGCTACATAACCATAACTTATATGCAGAGGACCTAGCTCAGACCCATGTATTCTCTGTGATCCTCTTTGAGCCCTGTTGTAGTTGATTCTGTAGGCCATGTTCTTGTGGCATCCTCAACTCCTCTGGCTCCTACGATCCTTCTTCCTCCTCAATGAAATGATTACTAATGATTCTCTGTATACTCATAGATCAGTTCTTAGTGTAGTTGTCATCAGACAGGTGCCATGCAGCAACTGATCAGAGCAGATGCACAGCCAAACATTAGGTAAAGGCAGGGGAACCCCGCAGAATGTGATAAATCCTTTTTTTTTTTTCCTTCAAGACAGGTTTCTCTATGTTGTTTTGGTGCCTGTCCTGGATCTTGCTCTGTAGACCAGGCTGGCCTGGAACTCACAGAGATCTGCCTGGCTCTGTCCCTTGAGTGCTGGAATTAAAGGTGTGCACCACCACCGCCTGGCAATAAATCTTAAAGTGATATCATAGAAAGTATTTGAGACTGCTCATACATTGAAAATACAACACATTACTTTTATGTTTGATTTTAACAATTTATATGGCATGTGGGTACTTTCTAACTATTATAAAGTCTGGAAGCTAGATCTGAACTCATATCTTTCTATATGTGTGCATATACAAAGATTTTTATATATGGAACTACTTCTGATAGCATTACAAATTCCAGAAGTTATAGATAACAAAAAATAATAAGTGAAATTTTTATTAGGAGATAATTTTTGTAACTGTCTCTTGGTGATGTAAGTTATTTATATCACCCTTGGTATATAATATAATATTATATTAACTTCTGCTATGATTGTTGAAGATGATTGAATTTTTATCTTAGACTTCAGGTTATTCATCTTCAATGCTCAAATGGTGTTTAAGAATACTTGCTGCTCTTGAAAGTGCCCAAGATTGGTTCCTAGCACCCACATTAAGCTGCTTACAGCAGTCTATATCTTTAGCTTTAGGGACTCTGACCCTGTTTTCTGGCTCTCTAGGTCATGAACAAGCGTGTACACACACACACACACACACACACACACACACACACACACACACAAGTTAAAAGAAATGTAGTTTTAATCATATAACTCTGGAGGCCATAGTTCCAGGCTAGTTAGAGCTACATAGTGCGATTTTATCTTAAAACAAAAAAGTCATGATGACATGAAATATTCAAAATGCCTGTTTATGCATGTGTCATGTCTATCTATAGTATTTTAAAACATGAATTTACTTGTGTTTGTTTCTACACTAAAGGAAACAAATTCAAATCACTAGGATGAAGCAGCAAGGAATGCCAGGAATAAACATGAGAGTTCTTTATTTCATCCCTTCATTATTCATATGAATAGGCTAAAAAATTGTAGTGATTCAGTGAAATTAATTGTACCTAAGGTTGCAGAGCATATCTGAAGTCTAACCAGGACCTCAGCACAAAAATTTCTCTAGTAAGCTTTTGAAAACTCATAAGTTACAATGGCAAAACACAGCTACAAACCAGAGTTCTTTTGAAAACATTACTTATGCACATAAATACATCTTAATCTCTAACAAATAGCAAATATAACCTCTACCTATTGTCCCTAACAAATTGCTATTATTCTTGACTAGATACACTCTTTCTAATATCCAGTTTTGTCTTTTCTTATTTGCTTTCTTCAAACACTCCTTCCAAATAGGCAGACCATATTTAGTAAATTTTTACTTTTTTTTACATTGAAGATATTGAAATGAATATATTATACATAACTCTAACATCTGATTCAAAGCAAAACTCATGGTGAATTGCTTAAGCAGTTGCTAGTGTTTTGTTATTTCCTCACTGTTCATTTCTTATTCTTTGGAAATCCTGCCAGCATCTTTAGAACACAATTTTTGTTGTAAATTGAGCTGGTTAGAAACCTCTCTATCAGAGGCAATTTGTGAAAGATTGTTTATGAAACGGCTGTAGACTTTGTTACAGAGATGAAGAATTTAAAGTGCTGGGGGTAAGCAGGGAATTGCTGTTTAAGGAGACTCAAGAGAGGAGGATTAGCTGTCCTGTGACATGGGGTTTGTTTTATCCTGTAATTATTTTACTATCTCAGTTGGATTCTAAATTTCCTTGGAAGAGTTTTCTACATCAGACTGGGATCTGCAGACGAGACAGTGGTTCCTCCATAAATGCAGGTTGATTAATAACTGAATAAGAGAAAATAAATTAAAGAACTTCTCATCTGAGATATTCTAAAGCAAAGGAATTAAAGAAGTTTAAGGTTATAAAAAGTTGGTCTAAGGCTTGTGAGTCCTTTACCTACAGAGATACACATAATTATGGCCAAACATGTTAAACATTTTTCCAAAGGCCTCACAGCTTCCTACTGCCAGAGATAGATTCTGAGATTAACAACTTTAATCTTTGTCTTCTAGCAGGCTTCACACCTGTTTCTTTATCTGTTAGGGAAAGATAGAGGAGTCCTGCACACAAATCTAATACCATAGAAGTCAGTAACTAGTGATTGACATGTGAATTATTTCATAAAAACATAGATTAGGCTTGTTTTAGTAGAAATCAGATATCATCTGATTCATAATGTATTAATTCAGATAACATCTTTTTTACTTTTTGTGTTCTTAGTACTTTTAAAATGAGTAAAATAAGTTTCTAACTACTGTGGAGACAGGATCTAGGTGATGACTCATTGTTATTTAGGATGGCAAGCTAAGCAAGAGTTTGTAAAAATGTATCGTTTCAAAGTTATTATTTTTAAAACCTTTATCTCACTTATAAAATCCTGTTGGTCAACAGATAGCAGCATCTCCTCCGATTGATGACATCTCAGCACAATTGATACAGATTCTGTTCTTCATGTGGAATTTAGTGTAATAACTGTTAGGTTTCATTGGAAACGTATATTTTAACAGAAATAGAGGGAGAGTGAGAGAGGAAGAAGAGGAGGAGGGAAAGAGGGAAGTGGAGGAGGAGAGGAAAAGGAGGAGGAGGAGAAGAAGAAAGGGAGGAGAGGAAAGGGAGGAGGAGAAGGAGGAAAAAAGAAAAGGACATTGGCTCTGTGAATAAATGACTAAAATTACCAGGGTCTGAATATAAGGTGGTTTCTAGAGAAGATGTTTTTAAATTCCACTGAAGAAATATGTAATTGGAAATGAACAGCACTATGTACCTTATTTGGAAAAAAAAATGTATCTAGTGTTTGCTATGTTCTTTTATTTTTTTCATTTTTCTTTATTAAGAAATTTTCTACTCACTCCACATACCACGCACAGATGCCCCCTATTCCCTCCTCCCACCCCCAGCCCTTTCTTTCAAGCCACCCCGCATCCCCACATTCCCACATCCCCCAAATCAAGGTCTCCCATAGGGAGTCAGCAGAGTCCAGCACACTGAGCCTAGGCAGGTCCAAGCCCCTTTCCACTGCACCAAGGCTTTTCAAGGTGTCACACCACAGGCACTAGATACCCAGAAGTCTACCCATAGACCAGGGACAGATCCCAATCCCCCTGCCTGGGTGCCCTCCAAACAGTTCAAGCCAAACAACCATCTTCTGTATCCAGAGGGCCTAGTCCAGTCTCATGGAGGCTCCACAGCCATCAGTCCACAGTTCATGGGCTTCCACTAGTGTGGCCAGTCATCTTTGCATGTCCTCCCATCATGATCTCAACATCCCTCGCCTTCCCAATCCCTCCTCTCTCTCATCAACTGGATTCCCAGAGCTCAGTCTGGTGCCTGGCCATGGATCTCTGCATCTGCCTCCATCAGTCACTGGACAAAGGTTCTATGATGACAGCTAGGTTATTCACTAGACCGGTCACCAGAGTAGACCATTCTGGCACCCTCTAGACAACTGCCAGCAGACCAAGGTGGGGTCATCCTTGTGGATTCCTGAGAGCTTCCCAAGCACCCTGCCTCTTCCTATTCTCATCATGTCTTATCTATCATGGTGTCTTCCTCCCTGCCCTCTCACTCTGTCCCTGTTCCAGCTTGACACTCCCATTTCCCTATGTTCTCATCCCCCACTCCTCACCCTCTGCCACCCCCACACCCAGTCTGCTCATGTAGATCTCATCCACTTCTCCTTCACAGGGTCATCCATGTGCCCCTTCTAGGGTCTTTCCCTGTTATCTAGCCTCTCTGGAGTTTTGGGTTGCAGTCTGGCCATCCCTTCCCTCACATCTAGTATCCATCTAGTACATACTATGTTTGTCCTTCTGAGTCTGGGTACCATGGAAAAAAGAAAGCATCTTCAACAAATGGTGCTGGCATGACTGGATGTCAACATAAAGAAGACTGCAAATAGATCCATATCTGTCGCCATGCATAAAACTCAAGTCCAAGTGGATCAAAGACCTCAACATAAATCCAGTTATACTGAATGCTGTCGATATTGCTCTGTATAAATAAAATGCTGATTGACCAGTAGCCAGGCAGGAGGTATAGGCAGGACAAGCAGAGAAGAGAATTCTGGGAAGTGGAAGACTGAGGCAAAGAGACACTGCCAGCTGCTGCCATGAGAAAATGTTAAGATACCAGTAAGCCATGAGCCACATGGCAACTTATAGACTAATAGAAATGGGTTAATTTAATATGTAAGAACTAGATAACAAGAAGCCTGCTGCAGCCATAAAGTTTATAAGTAATATAAGTCTCTGTGTGTTTACTTCATTGGGTCTGAGCACCTGTGGGACTGGCAGGTGAGAGAGATTTGTCCTGACTGTGGGCCAGGCAGGACCAGGAAAACGATAGCTACAACTGAACTTGATAGAAGACAAAGTAGGAAGTAGTCTGGGATGCGTTGGCACAGGAGACCACTTCCTGAATATAACACCAGTAGCACAGACACTGAGAACAACAATTAATAAATGGGACCACCTGAAACTGAGATGCTTTTATAGAGCAGAGGACACGGTCAATAAGACAAAACAACAGCCTACAGAATGGGAAAAGATCTTCACCAACCCCACATCTGACAGAGGGCTGATCTCCAAAATATATAAAGGACTCAAAAAGCTAGACATCAAAATACTGAACAATCCAATTAAAAATGGGATATAGATCTTAACAGAGCATTCTCAAATTGCTGAAAGGCATTTAAGGAATTGCTCAACATCCTTAGTCAACAGGGAAATGCAAGTCAAAACAACTCTGAGATACCACCTTATACCTGCCAGAATGGCTAAGATCAAAAACACCGAAGACAGCTTATGTTGGAGAAGATGTGGAGCAAGGGAAACACTCTTCCACTGTTGGTAGGAATGCAAACTTGTAGAGCCACTCTGGAAATCAGTCTGGTGGTTTCTCAGAAAACTGGGAATAAGTCTTCCTCAAGACGAAGCTATATCACTCCTGGGCATATACCCAAGGAATGCTCAATCGGACCATAAGGACACATGCTCACCTATGTTCATATCAGCATTATTTGTAAGAGCAAGAACCAGAAAACAACCTAGATGTCCCTCAACTAAAGAATGGATAAAGAAAATGTGGCGCATATACACAATAGAGTACTACTCAGCAGTAAAAACCAATGATATCATGAAATTTGCAGGATGGAACTAGAAAATATCATCTTGAGTGAGGCTTGTTATGTTCTATGCAGTGTACAGAGACTCTGAGAATTTGGTAAAATGAATGTGATATGTATTATTATAGCAACATGAGTGGATTTTTCTAAGGGCTTGTGGTTTTTCTAGTATACCAAGGAAGGAGGGTGAAGGTAACAGGCATCATGAATCACATGTTTGAGTTGAGCTTTCAGGGTGAAGAAGAATGCACAGAAGACATGCTAAGTCATGAGACCATTTTAGTCCATGGTTATGATTAGAGGTTATGGCTAGTGCTAGTGATTAGGGTTAGGATTAGGTACAAAGGCTTTATCAGCATGGGGAATTGTGAGTGTAAGGAAATAATTTTTTTCTTTGACTTTCAAGGTAAGACCAGCCAATTATGAGATAATTTAGCTCTTTAATATTTGACTAATAATAGCCTTAAATGTTGTACAGATGCTGCATTGTTGGATTTCCTAATAGTCAACTCTAATTCATCCAAACATTGGCATTTTCTAGTTATTCTCTCTCAGGTACTTAACTACTTTGAATTTTAGATAAGAAGGTTGTGCTAGTGATTTGATAGACCTATGCCAGAGTCAACAGGCACACTATCAAGCTGATGAACTAAACTCATTATTGAATTACTCAATCTTTTACTATAAACAGAGAAAACATAGCAAGTCAAAGAACAAGGTTTTATTTTCATAGTCATAATCATTAAATTTCTGAATTCCCTGGTGCTGGACTACTTTCAAGAAAATAATTCATTCACATGGAAATAATTTCAAAGCCAATAATAGCAATGCAAATCTAACTTTTACTAACAGGCACTTGACTTTGTAAATGATTCTGAAATGATTTGGCATGCTTAATTTTAATTACAAACAGCTCATTTCCACAGAAATACTATCTTACATAAAAGGAATCCATATTTCCTATAGAAAAGTAGATATGCTTTTATTTGTATCTGGTTAAAGGATCTTGAAACTATTTTAATCCTCTTCAAGTTATTATAGCCTTAGCATTTATATTGAAAACAGTTGGGTCTTTCTCCACATTTTTTGATAATTAATACATTAAATTATTTTAGGGACTTATACTTCAGTAGTAAGAAAATACACACTCAAATTTAACTACCCACAGCTAATCCCAACATATGCTTAAATATTGTGTAATTTAATTTATTTAGGCATCAATTGTGTTTTCACTACCAGAAGGCAAGTCTTGGTTGTAAATTCTTCCTTTTTGAGAAGTGTGACAAGTTCCGATCATGTAGGTGATAGCGGAAAGAAAGTAACAGTATTTAGTGTTTCCTTCCACACACACAAAGGAACTTATTCAGGTGTGTCACACTTGTGACACACCAACTATAACCCTTCTCCTAACAAGAAATTCTGATCTCCTAAATACATTAAAGATACTCAGCCAAATAACTAAATTTCGACCACAAGGACAAGCAGGGGCTGACCCCGACACTTTGGTTTGCTCTTGGGAACCTATTCCTCATACTGGGTTGTCTTGCCCAGCACTAATACAAGGAGAGGAGTTTAGTCCTACCTCAACTTCATATGCCATGCTTTGTTTACTCCTGGGAGGCTTGTCCCTTTCTGAACAGAAACAGAGGAGGAGTGGATGGGGGCTGTGGAGGGGAGATATGGAGAGAGATGGGAGGAGGGAGGGAAAGTTGCCATTGGTATGTAAAATAAATGAATTAATTTATTTTAAAAAACTGAATTAATTTCTACTTGACTTCCCCAACTACTGATGTCCAACACTGACATCAAAATAAAAGACTCACTGATACCCAAGCTCCCTGACATCAAATAGTGCCTAAAGGCTAACATCAGAGAAAGCCTATACTCGTTAGCTTTCTGCTGCTGTGACAAATGACCTAGAAAATACACTTAGAATGAAGAAAGGTTTGTGCTCATGGTTTCAGATCTATAATCTTCTAGTCTTATTGCTTTGGGCTTGATGGAAAGCAGCATCATGGCAGTGACCATGTCACATCAAAGTGAACTGGAGACAGATTAGAGAAAGGGAGGAGCCAGGGCCTCGGTAATGTTTTGGAGGATATGGTCCCAATAGCCTAACATCCTCTAACCACATTGCCTAAAGGTCAAATCAACTTCCAGAACCTTTAGTTGGGGACCAAGCCTTCATTGTACACCTTTTGGGGACTTTCCTAATTTAAACTATAACATCTTCCAATAAGCCAATTTTTCTCATGAATGAAACTCATATAAAGAGTGCAATCACAAAAATGAAATAAGAGGATCTTTATGCAAAGAATAAATACCTGGATACACCTCAGATGAAGCAAAGGTGATACAGGTACATTCAAAGCACTTTTTAAAAATAGTTTGACTTCCAAATTTAAGTCAGATTAGTAAAAAAATTAAATCAATTGTAAAGTAAGCAGGAGCAATACTGTCTTTATCCAGGCATTCAGTCTTGTCTTCCCAGTCACACATTTAGGTTGTAGGTGGGGTAAGAAGGAAGCCCAGGTTTAAGGAAGAGCTCCCTCTCCTACAATTAACACACATGGATCAGAAGGTGCTGATATGTTTCTTCAGGTAAAGCATCCTCTTGCTTAGAATGCATGGGTCTCAGAAGCAACAGTGGACATCAATGGGGTGATATAATCACATGGGTTTTGTCCTTAACATCACCAGACCACAGACATGGAAGACCCCAAAGACCATCATTAGATCATGAAGATCACAGGACCTTTTCCAGAGCTGGGTATTCTTTTCCTATGGTTGCTGGAACAAATAATCCCAAACCAAGCAGTATAAAGCAACACAAGTTTATGTCATGGGTATGGAGGCTAAAAGTCTAAAACATGTCAACAGTGGTGGAAGCTTCTTTGGAAGCTATGGGATGGAATTATTTGCCTTGTCTCCCCACCTTGGGGAAGTAGACCACATTGCTTGGCTTGTGGTCCACTTCTATCCTCAAATCTAGAATCAGAGTATCTTCTGGCCCATGTGGCCCTACTTCTGTCCATGTAGTCTTTCTATCCTTCTAAATCTATTCTCAGGTGCCTCCTTGGAGTGGAGCAGTAGTAAATCAACAAAGAATCTCACTTTTGATTTTACTGGGTCCACCCAGATAGTACAAGATTCTTTTTCCATCTCAAGATCAACTTATCCATATCTAAAAAAGCCTTTTTTTTTCATAATGGTGACAGGATTCAAGAATTAGGTCATTCTGGGGACCATCATTCTACCCTAGAAATATTTATATTTATTCTTTTCTAGCAGTGCCAGAAAATAGGTTTGGAATTAAAGGGACAAGGCAGCTTCTGCATTGTTCAGACAAGGCCATAGAGAAAGGAAAGAAGGAATCTAAAGATGGGAGCAGGAACCTGAAGGCTGTTATGTTCCACTAGCTAAATATTTACACTGAAATAGTTAAAACTAGAAAACATTCATTCAATTTCCATTTGCTCTCACCATTCATGCTGGCCATATTTCTACTGCTCAGCAAGCTTGCAGCTACTGTGTGGGACAGAACTGTCATTGCTGCAGGAACTGCTGGAATTAGAGTCCCAGGACAGAGAAAATAAACCATAGTACATCACAGTAGGGAAAGATCAGTTTCCTCTTCTCTACCTCAACGTGATTCCTTCCTCTATAGCTCATGCACAGAAAATACACATGAAAGATGGTAGCAAAGTTTTAATCCACATTCTCCTCATAAAACATGTGGATTAGCTACATTTTCCCTCTGTTTTAATTTATTTGGGGTGGGGCAATCCATGGTCTTAAAATGATCTTAATTTTAAGAAAAACTTAAAGCATATGCTGCAGGGTACCTGTATCGTTGGAATGACAGTTACAGATGCACTCTTTTCCTGTTTAAAGGATATCTCAAGTTCATCGTTCTAGCTGTGAACACAGGGGCTCTGAGTGTGGCCAGCGATGTCTCCAGGGCTTTTACTCCAAAGGCTTTGCTTAAGTGGCTGTGTTCTCTGATTGTACTCTTACCCAGAAGAACTCTTCCTAGCAACATGGGATCAGCCCCCTGCAGACTTAAAGGACTTTCTTGGGGATGTGTCTTCATTTGCGATTGCACTGAGTTGGGGGAGGGGTCACTGGTAGAAGGAGACAAGTCATAAGATAGGGGACTAAAAGGTCAATCGTGTGCTTTCAATGTAGGGTCTTGGTACATCAGTGACTGCTGCTGCCCACTTGCCTGGGCATCTTCAGGTTTTGATAGGACTAAGTGCATATGAATTTAAGATGGAATTAGAAAGAAGGCTAAGTCCTAAGAGACAAACACTGTTTTTCCCCTAATACTAAAAGTAATAAATAAATAAGTAAGTAAAATTCATTGATGAACATTAAGTAGGTGAAGAAATTAAAGCATATTTAATTAATCATGTTATGCAGCTTGTCATAATATTAGAACCTTTGATGTGTAGGGCAACTTAAAAGCTGTTTATATCTGTGCTGCCTGATAGCCTTAAATAGAAAAACCGTATTAGTTATTAACCAATATAAACATTATTCATATTTAATGAATTGATGATTACTACTTCCCTACAGAGTAGTGGATGGCCTCAAGGCATAGCAAATGTGGGCTTGAATGTTTCTTAGTATGTGTATGGTGTGTGCATGTGTGTACACGTGGAGGCTAGAAGAAAACATGGGTTATCTTCCTTGATCCCTCTCTGCCTTATTCTTTCAGGACAGCTTCTCTTACTGAAGCTGGAGTTTGCCTGCTCTAGGCTAGTCTGATTATGCAGCTGGTCCAGAGAGTCTGATATCTCCTATACACTACACACCCCTCCACATTTACAGTTGGAGTTATAGACATTCATGGCCACATTCAGCTTTTACTTAGGTGCTGGGAAACACAGCCATTTTCCCAGCCCTTTTATGTTTCTTTTCTTTTTTATTTATATTTCTCTCATTCATTACATCCTGACCACAGTTTCCTCTCCTTTTTCTCCTCTCAGTCCCTATCCCCTGCACACACATCTTCCTTCTTCCCCAAATCTACTCCTCCCTTTCCCTTCAGAAAAGAGCAGGTGTCCCAGGGATATCAATAAAACAGGGTACAACAAGTTACAGTTAGAATAAGCACAAACCCTTATATCAAGTCTGGATGAGGCAGCCCAATAGGAGGAAAGTGTCCCAAAAGCAGGCAAAAGAGTTAGAGATGCCTGCCATTCCTACTATTAGGAGTCTACAAGAACACCAAGCTACAAAACCATAACATATGCTGAGAACCTAGGTCAGACCCATACAGGCTCCCTGATTATCATTTCAATCTTTGTAGGCCACTAGAAATATCCCAGTATGCAGAGAAAATTCTAGAGATGTCACACCCCCCCAAAAAAAATCTAAATCAGACTCTCCTTTTTGAGTAAACAATGATCTTCAAGAATTTAGTAAAGATTAGGTTGGAGAGATGGTGCAGTAGCTAAGAGCAATGGCTGCTTCTCCAGAGGTCCTCAGTTCAATTCCCAGCAACCACATGGTGGCTCACAACCTTCTATAGTGGGGTCTGATGCCCTCTTCTGGCATAAAGGCATATGCGCAGGTGAGCATACATACACATAAAGTAAATAAAGAAAAGAATTAATAAAGATCAAAGTGTTGTTCTTATTTTTATTTAAAAAAAAACTTACATAGCAAGGATGTTGCTTACTAGTTTTTGAAGGCAAAATGCTCCAGGATGCTTATTTTTCTTTTCAAAATGTTCTTGACTCTAAGACACAGTTTTAAGAATTTGTAATGTTCTATTACTAGGACACTAATTAGTTTATTCATTTATTTACTCTGGCATTGGATTTTTATTGTGTAGCAGATGCATGTCTGTGCTCTCAGAGTTGAAATAGTTAAAGGGAAAAAAGTAAAACAGAACATACCTTGCATCATGGTTGCACTGGTCTGGGGAGAAGCCAGGCATTAAACAATGGAAGATATGTTACCTGGGTCCTGTGGTAGAAAGTAAGACAGGCCTGGGGGCTGGGGAGATGGCTCAGTGGTTAAAGATGCTTGGTGTGCAAGCCTGGGGACCTGGATTTATAGTTCAGCACTCCGTAAAAGACACATGCAACAGCATGAGCATCTGTATTCCAGCATTTCTAAGCAGGGGGTGGAGGGTGTAGAGATACAAGACAATTAAAGTAAGCTTGCATGTTAGCTAGCCTGGCACACACAGAAAGGAAAACCAAATAAACCCTTTCCCAAACAAATGAGAAAGCAAGGGATGACATCTGACTTTGTCCTCTGATCTCTACATGCATGCTTACGTATCTTGCATTTACACACATAAGTATGCATGCATGCCTGCACATGCATACATAACAGGGAGAGAGAGACAGACAGACAGAGAGAGAAACAGAGAGACAGAGAGAGACGAGATAGAGGGAGACAGAGAGACAGAGAGAAACAGAGAGACAGAGAGAGAAGGTTGAAGGGATAGAGTAGTAAGCAGTGGGCTTCTCTGATGATGTGAGTTTGACATGGCAGTCAGGGCAGAAGGACTGGGGTGGGGAAGCGAATCCCTGGGTGAGAATTACACCTGCAAAAGTTTCCAAGTTAGAATAGACTTGGTTGAATCAAAATGAATGATGTTCTTGATGGTATCTGTTGAGCCCTAATTTCCACCTTCTCACTTAAGCATGGTCAAATAAATAAAGCTTATTGAACACACACACACACACACACACACACACACACACACACACACACGGTGGAATAAATAAATATATACATATATATTCATTGATACCTATTTAAGTAACTTTTTAAAAAAGAACTGGTATTGAGCTTTGTGAAATGCCTTTTTAGTATTTTCAGAAAAACTGAGTTCCCCACCCTCCAAGGTCCTCATTGCATTCTTTGTGCTCTCTCCTCCTACTGGGATACAACACTGCACTCCTCTCTGCACACACATCTGCTACCACAACTCAAATGGAAGAAGTCCTTCAAAACCACTATTACCTAAAACTGAGTGAAAAGGCCATCTAGTCTTCTCCATTGTACCTTCCAACCTGTTAGTGTAATTACATGCAAACACTTGATTGCTTTATGTGAAAGCTGTATCTTGCTGTTTTATTAACACTTGATCTAGAATTGTTCTTGAATTTTTTTAAATCAGTTTTCCAAATGATTATATTAACAATGAAGACAGATACTTCTCTCTTTTTGTTTCCAAGTTATATGTATGAAATTGCTTTATAAAAATGATATATCTTCATTATAACATAATGTTTTAGCAAAAATCAATGGGAAGCTCCTTGGTTGTTCTATTTGGAATGTCTCTAATGAGTGTCCTTTAAGGAAGGTCATGGCTGAATATTGAATTTGGGGACATATATACATATTTGCATACATATATTCATTTATTCCTATTTAAATGATTTTTTTTAAAAAAAGAACTGTTATTGAGCTTTGTGAAACGCCTTTTTAATATCTTTAGAGACAATCACTACATCTCTCATTAGTGCTACTAATGTGACGAGCTGTATTATTAACTTTGCAATATTAAATTGCCTTGTTTTCCAGGGAGGATTTTTAGTAGCTCACTCACGATGTGCTACTATTTTTAATAATTTATTTTATTTTAATGTGTATGGTTGTTTTTCCTGCTGCCCAGAAAAGTATAAGAGAGTATTCAATCTCATCGAACTGGTATGAGTCACCATGTGAGAGCTGGGAATCAAATTCAGGTCCTCCAAAGAGAAGCCATTGTTCTTAGACACTGTGTTATCTCTCCTCCCTGTATTAATATTTTTTATATACTATTGATTTTGTTTAGTGTTATTTTGACTTGTGCATTGACATTCCTCAATGGGGTATTTTTTTTTTTAAAAAAAAAAAAACTGTTTTGTTATCCTCAAATCATTGTAAGATTTTTCCATTGTTGAAATTATTTTGAAGAGAATGTGGAATCTGCTCGCTATTCAGTGATAGGATGCTAGGAGGAAAGAGCTTAAATCTAGATTTCCTTGTTATACATAATGTTGTTTGCCCCCTCCAAAGAGATATTTGTTCATTTATATTGAATTAAACTGAGATGATGAGGGCAGAAATATAGATGCACATCACCAATATCTTAGAGACTGAAAATATGACACTTGAAATCTGGTGGCCTGAAAATAATGAGTTCTGGCACAGTTGTTTGTTTCTTTTATTAACTTCAGAAGTTTGCTCACATTTTTAGTGTTTATTTGCCATGAAGTAGAATTCATAACATTAGCAAGCCAAGTTCCCACTTGTAATTTCATCCTACTGATGACCATATGGATGCAGGCATTGTTGTATTTAGGCTGTTTCAATGCATACAAAGTCTAAGAAAGATTAAAAGACAGAACTGAAAATACATGTGCTAGAAGCTCTGCTGAACGAAGTTTGCTTCAATATTAAATGTCCTCTCCTGTTAGAGGTGGAGCACTTAGTATTAATGACATGGGTGGTCAGAAAGCCAAAGTTGAGGAGAGGGAAGCTTATCTGTCACTAGAGAAAATGATTTCCTTCACTCCTCAGAACCACACAAATTGCAAGATTCCACTAGGTATACAGTCAACGACCATGCACCAAAAATAAGATTAAAGACCATGATGCT
Organism: Peromyscus leucopus; assembly: GCF_004664715.2. Taxonomy (NCBI): domain Eukaryota; kingdom Metazoa; phylum Chordata; class Mammalia; order Rodentia; family Cricetidae; genus Peromyscus; species Peromyscus leucopus. The sequence continues at coordinate 42,017,521 of NC_051065.1, forward strand.
GACAAATGGCAGAAATGCCTTCCAAAATGGAATTTTAAAACACAGATCTTCTGTCTTGAGCCCTCACAGACCCAGTGTTATTAAAGGCCATCAGGATCTGTTTTCTTAAAGTTACAGTGTTGGTTGCTTTATCATCGTCCCTGACCTTTTAGGTACAAGTGCTGCAGGACTTTTATTAAAACCCTGCTCACTTTACTCGAGTCAGGAGGAGAGGTGAAGGCTTCCCTAAGGTTAATGGGCTCCATGAGAGGCCTCTTCTGGACATGCTGGTGTTCAGTTTATAGATGACCATCTCGAGCGTGACATCCCATATGAAATGCTCCTAGTCTTGCTTGGATCTGAAACCTGTAAACTAAATGTTGTTCTCTTGAAGTTATAGGACAAACACTTGGAAATCATCAGTATCAAATGGTGCCTTGTTCTGTGGTGTTACTATGCATGTGACTTAACTCAGATATAGGAACAAAATGCTAAATGCATGTCCTACATTGTAATTCTATAGATAAATAATGAAGATACTCTGTAATTCAAGAGAAAAGAGTCCAGTCTTTATAAATAGTGTCTTCTAAGAAAGGAGGAGGAATCCATAACCTGGGAAGAACACAGAGTTTACTTAAGATAGACATCCTTTGGCAAAATAAATAAAATCTAGAAGAACTACAAAAAAATCACCAATAGAAATAAGTTTTCATTTGAATTAGAAATGCATGGTAGTAGAAACAAAGGAAAAGTGAGCAAGGGTACTTGGAAAACATGCATGAGAAACATTCAGTTAACTAACACCTAAAAGAACACATCAGACATTCCCAAATACTTCCTTGGTATAAATTGTATACCTAATTCAAGTGCAAATGCTTTCAGAGATACATTTTTTTAAAATTATTTTTTACTTCGGTGTTAGAATTTGGTTTTCTTAAATCATGCAGGAGAGACCTGGGTTTCTTGGATTCCTGGTTCATATATTAACACAAATTTGACTTTCCCATAATGAATTTGTGGAAAGAATACATTTCTGAAAGAAATCATAATGAAAAATGCATGGTTTGATCATATTTCCACTTCTGTTAAGACACACTGACAGGTTTTCAGAGTTCTTTAATTCTCAGGATTATTGTCTGAATTCTCAGTCTCATCACAGAGGGACAGAGTCATTTTCAGGCTTACTGAGACTAATGACAGAAGACATGTCAGTTTAATCATCTGAATGTAGGTTTAGTCTCTTATAAAATAAGGAACTTAGTGCACAATTTATGTGAATAATTGTGAAAATTAAATATGGTCATTTATGATGACCATAAAACGAGCCCTTGGGTAGGATTATGAAACACAAACTAATTCACACCATTTCTGGCTTCTGGGACTCGACCTATCAATGGAGAACACACAGAGAGCTGGCTGCAAGAACTTGTATCCATGAGAGCAGCTCAGAAGTCTCACTCTCTGAAGACCCATTAGAACCTGGTCCTATGGAGGCTGGAGAAAGAGAGTGAGAGCTTTGCTATTAGGGTATTTTTAAAAATGAACACAAGGTTACCAGGCAAAAATCAGTACTAAGATGAAGAGGAAGTATGTAAAACACAAGGTGTGCCTGGCATAATTATTCCATATTGACTGCACCTTTATCTCCACTTCCTTTCCCCCTCTCCTCTACTTTAGCCTTCCTTATATCTGCATTCCACTGCAGTTCCTGTGTGTTTATACATCAAGCACTATGCCTCAAAAATAATATCTGTGCTGTAATCTGGGCAATAACAGTGTCATACAATTGGAAGTATATATTATAAACGGGGTAGAATTTATAGGTTAATTCCACAGATGAGTCATGTTTTCTAATGTTCCTAATTAGCAACTACAACTGTCTTTTCAAACTTAAGCAGCAACTGCTATCAATCACATGTAAAGCTCAAAATGTTACAGAGGAACATTCAGGAGCTTGGTTTGCAAGTGTGCTTTTAATTATATTTATGGAAATTCCTCAAGTCCTTTTAGAAATAATTTACCAGCTATATGTTGTCTAAAGGTCATTGTTGATATAAACCCAGGCTCAATGTTTTATTATAGTAACAGCAGAATCATAAGCTGTTAATTTGATTGTACTCCATCAGGACCAGTCACCATTTGATACTGAAATTATTTATCTAACACACTATTTAAAATTACTAAGCAGACTGGGGAGATGGCTTAGTGGTTAAACACTTTAGCCTGTAATTGCCCACAGTTCCAGGCCAGCATATCCAACACCCTCTTCAGAGTTCTCTGAGCATGCACACACATGCAGCATGTACTCAAACTGGCATACATACATACATGTGAATTAAAAATAATTTTAAAAAATTTAAAAAAAAATTCAATCATTAAAACTTTTAAGGGATCATTGTGTGCTATAAGAAGGATTCAGATAAAGGCAGTTTGAAAATATCTTTATACATCTATATCTGATGTTTTTAAATAAAAACAGTTTTACATAATCCTTTTGAAGTCTAATTTCTAACAGCTGTGGTCAAAGCTTATATTATCATTTTTATATCACCATCACCACAGATTTGATCACTCACAGCCCATTTTGTAATCTATTGCCTAACACTGAGTACTTTATAATGGACAGCAATTTATTCCATAATTCTAGGGTCTGTCTGTGCAATTGTCTCTGATAGAGGCTGTCTTACTGCACCATATACTATCCTATAAGGTAGATGGTAGGGGGATAAATCCACCCCTCTACCAAAGTCACTAATTGCTGTGGGATGTTCTGTATGGCAAATGTGTTGCTCTGATTGGTCAATAAATAAAACACTGATTGGCCCATGGCTAGGAGGGAAGTATAGGCGGGACTAACAGAGTGGAGGAAAGAAAGAACAGGAAGGCAGAAGGAGACATTGCCAGCCGCCCCCAGGACAAGCAGCATGTGAAGATGCTGGTAAGCCATGAGCCATGTGGCAAGGTATAGATTTGTGGAAATGGGTTAATTTAAGATATAAGAATAGTTAGCAAGAAGCCTGCCACGGCCATACAGTTTTTAAGCAATATAAGTCTCTGTGTTTACTTGGTTGGGTCTGAGCAGCTGTGGGACTGGCGGGTGACAAAGATTTGTCCTGACTGTGGGCAAGGCAAGAAAACTCTAACTACAAATGGCGTCCAATGTGGGGCAAGAGTTTCCACCTAAAACCTGAGAAAAAAAGATTTTAAAACGGAGCTAAAAATAGTTCCTAGTTGTTTCTCTCAAGTTAATGGCAGCCTGCATGTTTGAGCTACTATGGCGGGTCTCTGGTGTGTGCACTTGACCTGCAGTTTGACGGGAATGAGGCCTCTGCGAGTGGCACATTAAGCTGTGTGGTGGATTTAGCCTTTGCTAGTACAAAACAAAAAAAGAGGTTTCTGGGCTACATGCTGCTTGGATAAAATTATAGACCCATGATAGCTCCCAGAGCTAGCAGTAAACGTACCACCGCCATGTTGGGAAGCTGAGGTGGGTGGAGCCAGCAGCCACAGCACCCTTTCAGTCTTACAAATGCTGCAGTTTAAAGCAATAGATTCACAATAAGACAGATTCAGATGTAATAGTTTACAATGTGTGTAAAATATATGTAGGCTTGAAAAAGACAAAAAAGGTGATATATACAATTGTATAAACAAATACATAGTTTTAAAAAATAAAGTCTTTAAAGAGACAATAAAATTAATATAAAAAATAAGCCACGTAAAGATGAATATTACACAGAGAATCTGGATTATGTTGTCTTTGGGATTTTTAACTGCAGAAAAACATTTGATTGTAAAAGATGTTGAGTTAAAACAATATGTATATTTTAATGATACCTTGACTTCAAAATTTGGATGTAAGGATGTGTTGCTTTGGAAAGGAGACTCTGCTTTTGTTTCCACAGAAAGCCAGAGGCTATGGATTTGTTCCAGATTAAGATACATTAGGTTTGACCAGCCAAGACCCCCTGAAAGGTCTCCAATGACACCGTGGCCCAAATAATCCAACGTCCAGATCGGATTCAAGGCAGCTGGCTCAGACAATACAGCCTCATGGACTATTCCATAATCCTAAAATTTTCTTTGTGTCCCCATACGATACAGCGCCTCCCTCCAGCAGGAAGTAGTAAGAGAAGCTTTGCCCAAATTTCCAAATTATATGTAATTGTACTTTGTTAAGTTTAAAACCTTCCTTTTTGAAAAAAAAAAGGGGGGGGGAGGAGTGCTGTGGGATGTTCTGTATGGCAAATGTGTTGCTCTGATTGGTCAATAAATAAAACACTGATTGGCCCGTGGCTAGGCAGGAAGTATAGGTGGGACTAACAGAGAGGAGAAAAGAAAGAACAAGAAGACAGAAGGAGACATTGCCAGCCACCACCAGGACAAGCAGCTTGGGAAGATGCCGGTAAGCCATGAGCCATGTGGCAAGGTATAGATTTATGGAAATGGATTAATTTAAGCTATAAGAACAGTTAGCAAGAGGCCTGCCATGGCCATACAGTTTTTAAGCAATATAAGTCTCTGTGTTTACTTGGTTGGGTCTGAGCGGCTGTGGGACTGGCAGGTGACAAAGATTTGTCCTGACTGTGGGCCAGGCAGGAAAACTCTAGCTACATAAGGATGTTTCGTCTATCATTAGAATATAATATTTTATCATTATTGAAATAATTCAAAAGGATACCAAGAACCAAGATTGCCATCAATTGTTGGCTGTATATCTGCTCAGTATGTTTAGCAAGAGTAATTATCTGCCATTAAGCAATGGAGCAGCAAAAATCATAGTCTCTTGGTATCTCCAAGTGACTGTTATAGAAACTCTAACATTAAAACCTTCAGAGCATTGATTTTCTCATCTCATGGCACAGATCTGAGACTTCGTACTTTCTCCCACATGCTTTATGCCATCTCAAGATGACTCATATATCCTTATACAATGTAAATGCTACATAATACATAATTTTACTCCATATTTTAGGAAATGATGCCATAAATATCTGGGCATGTTCAGTACAGTCACCAACTCCTTTTTATTTTAATTAAGAAGAATATTCATTCATCAACAATGATATATTTTAAAAATTTATAATATATAGTGGAAAAGAGGCAGATTTCTATAATTTCAAATTCCTGTCATGTTAGTTTTTAAAATTGAAGGACAATGAATCAGTGTTCCCAGGACATCTCAGAAATTTCAAAATTATTATTATTTTAAATATATTTTAACATTATTCACATTCTAATATGTGTATAGCTAAATTAATGTTTAAAAAATAAAATACACTAAGCTCAGTATTAAATCAGAAGAACTATAGCCTACAGGAATATTAAAATAATGAAAAGAATAATTTCAAATTCAGATCACAAGTAGCAAGCCTCTTATGGAATTCTATGTGAACACTGACCATTTCAGAACTTATTTTGAAAATGTTTTATATCTTGCAACATAATTCAAAAGACTTACATAAAGTATATTGTATATAATTCACTTGTATGGATTTTATATTTAAAACATTTTATTAGCCTTTATTATTTTCCTTTTTAAATGTTGTATTAAATACCCTACACACATTAGTTTACATATATATGTACATACATACACATAAATATATATATATATACATAGGCTATATATATCATATACATAGGATAAATATATATATATACATAGGATATATATATCATAGGCTAAGGTCTGCATAGGATGGAGATAATGTGGCTATTCTGTTGCATGAATCTTAAAATGTCTTATTAATAAAATCAAACCTAGAGCCAGTTATTGGGGTGAATGCTGGAAGATCAGAGAGACAGAACAGGCCACAGCTTCCTCACCTTGCCATTTCCTCAGCTGGTCTTGTTTCCTCAGACTGGAAGCTTCTGAGTCCTCATCCAGAATGGGTCTCAGCTGAACTACTGCTCAAAAGCCTTAAAGCTTAACCAGCCCAAATGCTTCTTGTTTCTGGACTTCATGCCTTATATATTTTTCCTTTCTACCTCACTCACTCCCTGGGATTAAAGGCTCGCTCTCTGGGATTAAAGGCGCGTGTCACATGCCTGGCTGTTTCCAATGTGGCCTTGAACTCACAGAGATCCAGAGGGATTTCTACCTCTGAGATGCTAGGACTAAAGGTGTGAGTGCCACCATTTTCTAGCCTTTGTATCTAGTGACTGTTCTCTCTCTGACCCCAGATAAGTTTAATAGGGTGCACAATATTTTGGGTAACACAATACCACCACACTATTCTCTTTCTGAGACTGGGTCATACACAAGTTTTAATTTTTTTTTAAATCTGAGCCTGGTGGAACCCACAGGTATAGATGTCAAACTCATAGATGAGAGTGACATTCATAATTAGTCTATTGTGACCCAGGGTTAGTTTGTCCTTATGCAGCATCCAACCCTAAAGCATGAAGGCCCTAAAGAATCCCAGTGTTTTAGTACAGACAATCTAGTCTAGAACATTATGTTCAAGTTAAAAATGTCTCCAGATTTTCAATTTAACTTAGAAGCCTTACTTCATTCTGATGTAGAATGTTGGAGATAATTCTTATGAGATAATATGTTTTTAAAATGATAACTGAAAAAATGTAGAGAAAATAAGAGTGAAGGTATATAAATAGAAATACTGAATAAATAGAATGTTTGTTCACAGATAACCAACAATCATTTAATCTTTGAACATCTGAATTTTTGAGTTCTACTGTCAGTCATGGCAAGGAACACTTAACTAGACCCTCTGTGTTAGTAACTATTACTTATAATTCTTGAAGATCTATGAATAATTCCTGGGCAAACAGAGGACCTAAAACATAAGAATATTTTAAATTAATTTATTGTAGAAATACTTCATCATGTTATGATAGTTGTCATTAACTATATTTCTAATTTAATTTCTATGATATTGTATTATTACATGTGTATATAAACATTCATTGTAGAATATTAGTAAAAGAGAAAAATGTGAGGAAGAAAACAAAAAAAAATTACCCCCAAACCTAATACCTTGAATATGTCACTATTAATATTTCAGTGTACTTTAAACCCCCTTTCCCTAAGTATGTACGTAAAGAAAAACATTGTCTACATACATACACAGAAAAACATGTAGGTAACGATGTTTACACATACATTCTCCAAAGCTTTTCTGAAATCTGTCCCCTTACCTCTATGGACTGGCTCCATCATTCTGGCTGATAATCTTCAATTATCTAGTCCATGGCAAAAACGTTTCTTTACATAGGTGCCATGGAGAATTTTAAAAAGAACAACCTGGCTATACCACTTTGTGCTCTCATACTTTCCCTTGAATTCTTACTGCACTTGGTAGAAAGTGGGGAATGTTATAGTAATCTAAGGGTGGTGAGAGATGGACCCCTACCACATCTTCAGACTTAAGCCTTCCTATTTTTCAGGCTTCATGTTCAACCATATTGACATTGCTTCTCTTTTAGGCATCATATTGTCCCATTAACTTCACAGTAATTCTTCTACACCAAAGGCACAAGATTTTTCCTTTATCACAATTATTGAGACCACAGCACCCCATTAGTTTTGAAAAAAGATATATTTTATTTCATATGTGTGAATGATGGCCTATACAGACATATTTGCATCATATGCATTTATGCTACCCTTGGAAGCCCAAAGAGGCATCATATCCCCTAGAACTAGTTACCATGTACTGAGAATTTAACCTGGGTCCTCTGTAAAGGAAGTAAGTGCTCTTAACTGCTGAGCCATTCTCCAGCCTGGCTTATAAACATATTTTTTAAGTTAATAGCAAAATGCAAAGCATGGCAGATGGAGAGAAAGACATCATTATCTGTAAATATTCACACAGCAAGAGGACTGTATCCTAGTGGGAGCACAGAGCAGGTCAAGTGCCTCTGGTCATTCCTGTCTGGACAAACTTCTGTCTGTGTTTTTCTCCTGTCCTTGTTCACCCTTGGCTCTTTACCCCATCTTCTTCATTTTGTTCAATAATTCCTCTTTCCTGGCTGGGAGTGAAGTTTCTGAGGAAGATTTAATGTTTAGTGACCTATGGAGAGAAGCGCTCTAAAACCTGGTATCTTTCTCTTTACTAATACATCAGTGGAAAGAAAATCACTCTAAAAAGAAAGAAAGACACCACAGGTTTTCCTAAAGCAAGGGAAACCCTGTCTCTATAAAATAAGAGAGTATTTTATAAGATTTTAAATTCTCTCTCTATTTTCTTAAGCCCTCTTATTGATTTCCATTTTAGGAGAGGATAATTGTTTGCAGAAAATTATTTTCAACCTGTGCAGAGACCTTGGCATCTTAGTTTATCCTGTCTTAGGGTCTGCATTGTTGATCTTCTGTGCTCTGAATTGCCACTGGCTTTTGCCAGTTGTCACACTGTTTTTCTTTGCTGGGAAAGTGACAAGGTTAATGACAGCTGTGTTTGTCTAACCATGTTTCTAATCTAGCCATTCTGTCCTTTAAAGGGTGGAATGGATTCACCACTGACACATAAATAATAATTTCAGAGACTTTCAAAAAGGTGATTGATGTCCTTGCTTTGGGATATTTTCTTTCTTTGAAGTGACTGATGGGAACAAAACCAAGATGGTACAAAAAGCTTTTCAGTTGGAATAGAAAAACCAAATGGTGGCTGGGAGGCCGAGATCCAAAGGAGAAAAGCAAACAGCAATCTGGATTGAGGGGCAAACAAACATAGCTGGCGGAACTCTGCTTCTTGGAGGGGACTGTCTTCCTGGAACAGAATTACAGCCAGCTGCTCTGCTACCAAGTAACTGTATGGGTGGGGAATGTAGATAGTGCTAATTACAGTTGCAGGCTTTCAGGAAAAGCTATTTGCAATCCTAGGTGTAAATCTGGACTCAGCGCCTACCTGCAAGATGTAATGTACCACTCCCCAGTCTGAAACTGTCCTTAGCTTCCCCACCCAATTCACGATATTAAGATCTAACCTTTCAATGGAAAGAAAAGTGTCAGTATCTAAGATGAATAAAGTGTTAGGCTATTATTGATATGCTAGAAGTTTTCATATTTTTCCTTCAGGGTTTTAAAAGAATGACTGTCAGAAAACACACACACACACACACACACACACACACACACACACACTTTATGCTTAGTGTCTTACACAATGAAGTAAATCAGCACATCCATCACCTTGCACAATTACCTGTGTGTTGGGAGGGGGTAAATGTAGCCAATGAAGTGTGTATTTGTATTAACAGCCACCACCACCATGCTGTCCATTAAGCCTCTAGGACTTCATCTTATATAATGGATAGTTTGTATCCATTTGACTGCCATCTTCCCTCATCCTGTTCTGCATTCTGTTTCTGTATCTTCAAGATTCCCCACATGATTGAGATCAATCATCAGCATGTCTTTCTGTGACTGACTTGTTTCACTTAACATAATATCCTCCAGAGTCTCCATGTTGTCATCAGTGGCAGGTCTCCATATTTTTTAAGTGAACCTAATTTTTTATTTTCTTCACCAGCACCACATACAATTTTTCCCTGTATCTTAGCTATTGGGAATTCCACTGCATTAAGCATAAGAGTATTAAAAAATGTTTTTTGGAGTTACTGATTTTATTCCTTTTAGATATATCCCCTGAAGTAGAATTACTGTATCATCTAGTAATTATGTTTTTAACTTTTGAGTGATTTTTTCATGCCATTTCCCTGAATTGACTATGCACATTAACATTCCCATAAGCAGTAAATAACGGTTCCCTTTTCTCCACAACCTAACCATCATGTGCTGTCTTCTGTCTTTTGGTAACAGCCTTCTTGATCTGTGTGACATGCTATTTCATTGCACTTGGATTTGCATTTCTGTGTGTCATGGTTTGAATGTGAAATGTATTCCACAGGCTTGTATGTGTGGACAGTTGATTCCGAGCTGGTGGTGATGCTTGGGGAGTCGTCGTGACTCATTTCAGAGATAGAGTCTATCAAGGGGAAGTGACTTGCTAGGGGTCAGGCAATGAAAGCTATAGCCAAGCAGTATTTCTGACTAAATCTCTCAGGCTTTGATCTATTAAGATGTAAGGAACATGCCATGCATAACCTCCTATTGCTATGACCATGTATAGAATCATGATAAAAATGAACCCCTTTCTGCTTTTTAGTATATTCTGTGGATACAGGTCCCCATATCCAAATGCTTTAGGCAGTGGTTCTCACAACATGGATATTAGCTGACCATACATTAAAATTCAAATTCTTTGTTGTGGTGGTAAATGTGAAATGGCCTTACATTTCAGATATTTGACCAATGCTGGATTTTGGTGTCTGGGGAAGCTTTAGCAGTAGAGTCTAGCTTAAGGAGGTAGAGTGGTCACTGGGAGAAGGGGGATTGATGGCTATATCCCAGTCTTGCTTCTGGTCCCATTTTTGTGCTTAGTGCTTGGTACTATGTAAGGAACTGTGGACAAGGCCTCTCTGCTATCCCTTCCCCACTCTGATGGACCGGGAATCCTCACACTTTGAATGAAAATGAACCTCTCTTCCCTTAGTTTATTTCTTTCAAGTATTTTTTTGCAGTGATGAGGAAGAAACAATAGTCGTAGTGAATCCAAAACTCTAGTTGGTCTTATTGATTTAATATTGCTCAAATTTTCTAAGATTCAGAGTTCTAAGGTAGCAGAGATAACTGCCACTGTAATCCTAATGTAGAGTTATTTTCATAATACCTCATGATGATTTGTAGGTTTCCAATCTGCGATGATCTCTACCTATGTAGTATGTCAAAACGTGCATATTCTGAGTAGTATTCTTCCTTAAAGATAAAGAAATTCACATACTGAGGGGCTGAAGAGATGGTACAATGGTCAGGAGCACTTGCTGTTCTTGTAGAGGACCTGGGTTAAGTCCTCAGCACTTATATTATGGTTCACAATCATGTGTAACTGTAGTTCCAGGGGATCTGGTGCCCTCTTCTGACCTCTGGACATATGGTACACACATAAACATACATACAGGTCAACACTTACACACATAAAATAAAATTTTTTAACATCTTGAAAAAGAATAAATCCAAGCTGGGCGGTGGTGGCACATACCTTTAATCCCAGCACTTGGGAGGCAGAGGCAGGTGGATCTCTGTGAGTTCAAGGCCAGCCCGGTCTACTGAGGGAGATCCAGGACAGGCACCAAAACTGCTCAGAGAAACCCTGTCTCGAAAAACCAACTGTTTGGGAGATACCTGGACAGGGGGATTGGGATCCATTCCTAGTGCATGGGCAGGCTTTTGGAACAGGGTGCCTACTGTGTGACACCTTGAACAGCCTTGGTGCGACAGGGAGGGCTTGGACCTGCCTCAGCTCCCTGTGCCTGCCTGGCTCTGCCGACTCCCTATGGGAGACCTTGATTTGGAGGATGTGGTGATCAGGGGTGGCTTGGGTGGGAGAGCTTCGGGGTAGGAGGAGGGAGGAGGTGGGATCTGTGGGTGGTATGTAGGGTGAGTAGAAAATTTCTTAAAATTTAAAAAAGAAAATAAATTATTTTCTCATACAATAAAAAGGAGGAGGAGGAGAAATAATCCTGGCATTTCACACCTTATCTGGAAACAACTATTTCAGTTCAAATGTATGTCCCCCAAAGTTCATTTCCTAGGAATTTAGTTTCTACATTCACATAATAATGGGATTTAGAGTTTGAGGATAATGAGGTAATGGAATCAGGGGGCATAATGACACTCCTGGCAGGAAGAGGAGGAAGAAGAGGAGGAGGAGGAGAGATCTGAGACAGCACACTTTCTTTGGTCCCCAATGATGCCACACACCAAACCACGACCTAACATGAAGTCCTTGACGAGTGCTGAGTCCACTAGGAAGCAGTACATGACATAACTGACTCATATCTTCACAGAATAGTCCTGTCATTTCATTATCAGGCAAGTGGGCAGCGCTCCTTACGGGATGCATGTAACTCTGGTGCCATGCTTCCGTACTTATCCCAGCCTGCGCTATGAGCTGAATAAACTTCTTTTCTTTGTAAGTTACCCCGTTTCTTGTGCTTTGTTACAGCAACAGAAAACAGACTGAGATGCTGAATCACACAAAACTCTCCCTTCAGAATTCCTGCTAGAAGGTTCAACAACATTAACTTCCATCTTCACTCTCCTATCAGTACAAACGAAGCATGAAGCTATTGAGGAAGTCTGGGAGAGCTCCAGTGAATCTATTATTTCACCTTCCCTTTCCACATGGAATCACAGGTCAGGCATGACAGTGTGTGGTATAACACAAGAGATGCTCATACTTTTCAGCAATTGATGCACTCTAAAAGAGGGGGAGTACAACTTCTCAGAAGCCCAAGGCCTGGTGACAGTGCACAGGAAACATCATGGTTAATTTACTTGAAGGGCTATGGCTGTCCAGACTATCTGGCACCTTGTGTGCAACTGAAACCACAAATTGGAAGCACTAAACACATGACTTCATGATACATTCTTTGAGATAACTGACACAAGCTTTGCCCAGTCCTTGTCATTTGTCCTCAATTAACATAGACAAAGCAATTAATTATAAGCAGAGCAAATGTTAATTCATTTTGATATATTTGTTAAAAGCACTCATGCAAGTACAAACTGATAGACATTCCTATGAGCCTTTAAACATGAATGTGTGCACTTATTTTTCCATGCAAATTGTGATACAATTTAAATTTAATATTGGAATTAAAAGGAAAACTTTGAATCTCCAGACATAATAAATACATCATCTCTGCCTTAAATGGAAACATTTCAATTTGATCTTATATTAAACTTAGGCCTTTAAAAGTGCTTCATATATGGGAAAATAAGTTTAGTTTTCTAGTAGTCAAACATAGGATTCCATTTTCATTGAGTTTATTTCAAATTAATTATTGCCTGGAAGAGAAAGCTTTTGCTTAAAGTATTAAATCAAGTTCCACCATTATGGCAGATGAAGCCACAACTACTGAGAAGTAGAGCAACCTTGAACCCTGTCTAAGTGTCATCAAGAACAGTTTCTTTATTTCTGCTCTCAGTTCAACCTTGAAAACTCTGTGACCTTCAGTAAGGTTCAATACTGCTCCATTACACTTTTTCAATTAAGTTTATATTATTTAGTGGACTCATGACAAGTACAGCCTTAGAGTATAAAACGTGTTCCAACACTTTAAAAATACCTGTATTATTTTAAAATGGCAGCAAAGCATTTCTGTCTGCTGATTTCAAGGTTTTGGAATGTTTGAACATGTCAAAATTTTGTCATTGTTCCTATTTGGATTATAAAACATGAAGACATATCAAAGAAAATAAGTTGCTTTTAGATTTTGACATTTCCAGTCTGTCGAATATTCACAGAGTCCTGGATATGAACACAGTTCCATCTACCCACAGGCAGTTTCAAAATACCCAGAGGCACATGCCATTCAGTTATAGTTTGTAGGACATGGAGGAGAAAGACAGTTTACTACACACTGCCATTGCTGAGGAAAATATGAAAAATTTAAAAATAAGTCAGAAACTTTACAGCATCACTAAGTTACAGTACAAAGTTCCTAACTTGACCTCTCACAACAAATGTCAAAACTGGTCCTCAACATCCCACCTAAAGGTCTCCTTGCTGATGCACAAAGCAAATATGAAACTTTGTGTGTTTCAAGGGGACTTGCCCGTAGGTGCCTTGGAGGCTAAGTCAACTACTGTGAGTATCCAGATCCCAGGTGCAACCATTTACAGTAGAATTTTTGCTTTCAAACCCATGACATTGTGTGGGGCAGGCTAAAATAACACACACACACACACACACACACACACACACACACACACACACACAAAAAAAAAAAAAAAACCTTTGAGTTCTACAACTAAAGTGTTTTCTTAAACCAAATATAAACGAGTCACTCTGAGAACAGGCAGGAAGTCTGAAAAAATATTATGGAAGATAGTGGATGACATCAAAACCATAATATATACAAAGTGACACAGCACAGAGGACAGTTCTGCTGTTTGGAAATGATTAAGCTGTCAAAAACTTCCTTAACACAGGCTGATTTAAAGTGTCTCATGCTAACAGGGTACTGTCTCATAGCTCATGCCTTAAATGCAGTCACATATATGGCTGCAAAGGAATTAGTACTTTAAAATCTGCACTCTGAACCATTGGATATGATTAACAGCATTCAAATAATCAGATGCATGCATATTTAATAACAAACTGGTAAGTTGACAGGAGGGGAAGGGATGCACTTTCACAAAGGTATTTAAAAAGAAAAGGAGTTTGGGGCTTCAGAAGAGGTTCCAGTGAGTATATGACATCTAGCCTGTGCTCTAAACTGTGATGGTTAACTCAGTGAAAGGTTCAGCCCTTTACACACAGAATAATGGGTGATAGTGGGAGACATGAAAATCTATGACTTTAAGAGACAGTACAATAAGAGTTTGGAGATGCAGGAGAAGAAGAGAAATTGTGTGGAAAGATCTGGAGATGCCAGTAAGGTCCGTGTGGTGCCTTGGTTCTTACTGGGCAAGTCTTCACTCCAGCAAAGTTTATGATGTGCCTTTAAGTAACTCCATACTCTTTATAGTAACACTCATTGCTAACCTGCTACCTCTACTGCTACTTGGTTACATGTTGGCTATGTCACTAATATGAGACAATGGCGGTTCATAAATAATGGTTACTGTTACTCATCTCAGTCAGACACTTGAATTGAGAATTTACTCTGTAGAGTTCAGATATTCCTACCCTAAATTAAACATCTTTTTCTAATCGTTTTTAGGAAAACATCATGATTTCTGGATCGTTTATCTTTTAGACACCATTGGCACTTTTTATGTTAAATCAATGATTCTCCAGAGATGGGGCTATTTGGTCCCCCCTCTGTCCTAGCTGCTGCTTTTCGAGGTTACAGTTGGCACTGTTTATTCACAATTTGATTGTCACCACTTGAAGGGGGTGCTATTGCCACCAAGTGGGTCCACCCCAGGGCTGCTAATGAAACATTCTGCACTGCGAGGATCATTTCCTAGTGCTAATAAATACCAGGTTTGTTGTAAAGCATTAAAAAAATTCATGGTTTGTTGACCTAACACATTAAGACAGATATTTACACATTCCCCTACATAGAAAACTAGCAAAATAGGGCAAATTTCATGTCATAAATATGTTTAAATATATTTTAGGTGCTTGGTTTTTTAAAGAAAACATGATACAAAATGCAACCTTGAGTGGACATTTAAGTTTGGGAGCATCCAGAGACACAGAAATTTGATGTTTGCTGTGGGTAAGATTGCCCAGAAGAGAAAACAGCCTTTTACTGACAGATGGCCTTGCTTCTCACAGGGGTAAGGGGAAGGAGTCTACAAAAATGAAACTGGTAGTTCCAAATGAAGTCAACCAAAGGAGAGGAAAAATCTTTGTTGTGACACAGTAATCAATTCAGCCAGGACATTGCTTTGGGAAAGGAATAGTATCAAATGGATGGCAATGGAGAATCAAGAAGAGAAAATCCATCTTGCACCATGTGACACAGAGGTCATTGATAAAAAGGGGCTCGAGAGGTGCAGGTTTAAGTGACAGTGTGAAATTAGGAACAACCTCTTTGATGTTTTCAGTGTAAAGAAGAATAGGTTATAGAGGCGTGTTTGTGAAACTGTGGTTCATGACAAATGGACCTAAGCATGCTTAAATATGTATACCAGTGATGCCGTTTCTGTTCAGTGTGCTGAGGAAAACTAGACAGGACCCAAAAGAAGAAGATACCAACTGTGTAGTTGGAGGGAAGAAGAATCAATCCATTATTGATTGGTTTATATGGTATGCAGGCAAGGTTTGTGGCCGGTGACCAGGAAGAAACATTTGTTTTTCAGATAAAGTGAAAATGAAGAATGTTTACTTTCTGTATCTTCACAGTTATGCTGACTAGTACACTCAGGGATTTCATGTGGTAATTAAAAAATGGCCTCCCTTCTCCCTAATCCATTGTTATTTGTATGGTTCCTTTCAGCCAGAACCCTGCCTGCCCTCTGTTTTTTGAGAGCTTCTCACTGATTTCTAAGGTAGAACACATATTCTCTCCTCCATGTTCTAGCTGGGTTCATCAACATGAATTACAATTAACTCCATTATAGTAAGTACTGATACAGATCATACTCATACTCATGTACACAAAACAGGAGTTCCCAATTCCTGGTTCTTGGTAAGTGACTGGAAAGTGTGCATTGTGGGGTAAATTTTCCCATATTATGTTTATTTGTTTTAGTGTGAATCTGTCTCTTAATGGAATATTATCTAGCACTGGCAAAATGGTGCATCTCAAAAATTATATATTGAAGTCAGGAATGGCAACACAAGACTATAATCCCAATACTGGGATAAGAGAATTTTGATTTGAATGATGGCCTGAGCTACATAGCAAGATCCTGTCTCAAATACATATGAGTGTGTATATATAGCCATTCATATATGTACATTTAACTGTATACCTGAAAATACCAATAAATGACAATTACTTTACATGCATTTTCACTCTTCGAAAATTTAATGAAGATGGGGCTCAATTCTGAGAGATTTAGAAAACTCAGATATTTAAGTGGGAATTCTATTAGTTAAACGCCTGTGTTCTATATATAAGCTGACTAACCAAGCCAGTATTAAATCTCTTTCTTTTCAGACTGTGACCTCATGGAAGGTAGGAATATGAGAACAAATGGGAGGTTTCTGACTATAAGTTTCTAGTTTCCACTTTCACCTCTATCACATATAAGGTCAAATATAACCTTAGAAAATCAGATAGCACATGAGTGGGTAATGAAATAGTGGAGATCACTTTGCTTCAGGTTTTATCTTTCTAAACCATAAGTCTGTATTTTATGTGAATCATGGCAGTCCAAAATGCAGAGATTTTGATTTATAAATTGCCTCTAGAGACCTATATAACATAAAGTGACAGCTTATATAGAACAAACTGGATAATAAATGGCGATTACATTTGCAAAAAATTGTTTACTATAATCTGAATCCTTTATTCTGGAGTAGAATAGGGTAGCAATCCAGTCAATGGCAAATTATGTAATGCTAATTGTATTATTGATTTTAATCATTAAATGAGAAGAATGATACTCAAAAAGAGCATACAGGGGCCTTGCCTTACATTTATATTTGAAATATTAAGATATCAAATAGCAATTCAAAGAACTTTTACTAGTTTCAAATTTATAGTATTACATTAGTAAGAGTTCAGTTATTTAACAAACATTTACTGAGTGGATCATAATGATCAAGTGCTAGGTGAAGTCCTGAGGGTTCCTTGTGGTATAGAACATTCTGGAAATATTGTTGCAGAAGTGAAATTATACTAGGTTCTTAGTGATTTTATTCCCAGCCAACATTTGTCCATAGACAATTCAAACTGCCCTCTTGCTGTAAGAGTGTTTCTTTTAAGGCAAACCAATTAAATCAATGTTTATTTTGTTTATTAGTCTTTGCATTGCAATTGAAATTACTCTTCTGTTTAGGAAAATATAAATCAATGAGGTATATTTTTTTCTTAACTGAAAGAGAAATTTTAAATATGTCAGTTCCCATGTCTTCTCCCCTCCCCTTTCAGCATTCAGTTTGAAAAATTATATAGTTACATTTGTATATAATGAGTGAAAGCCATTTATGAATCTAGCAACTGGGCTATTTCTATTCTTTGATGTATCTTTAACCTCATCCTCTTCTTGAAGCTAAGAAAAGATAAAGGCTGGTTTCCTGGAGCACTGTGCAGAAATGAATCATGCAGCGAGTGCATGCACCTGCATGTGTGAAGAGTAAAAGCATCCCTGGGAAAAAAATGTCTATTTTCCATTAGTGTTTCTGTTCGTGTACCTTATTGTAACTGCCATTCAGCTCCAGGAGTTTTCAATGAGAATATCATGTACTTGATAAGTTTCCTGTGGTTTTTCTTATTGGCCACATGTCCTCTCAAAGGACTGAATTCTGATTTAGCATTCAACCATGATGGTTTTCTTTCTATAGTTTAGCTAAACTACTGTTCAACTTTTCCCAACATCTCCAACCTCTCCCTGCTCAGTCTCTTTTGCCTCTGTTGGCTCAGATCAGAATCACACTGTCTGTTGAAAGAATCATTTTCCATCAAGCCTTTCCAGGTTCCCCGGTGAAGACTGACTTCTGGTCCTCTGAGTGTTCTATGGTTTAAATGAAACTGATGCCTTCCTCAAAATTGAAACTCAATTCCCAGTGCAATAATAGGAAGGGCTGTGGTCTCTGGGAAGAGGTAATGTCACTAAACTCGACCTTACAAACGGGATCAGTCCCCTTACACAGGGGATGGTGGTAAGCTAGTGTCCTCTTTCCTTTTCACACGAGGACACAGGTTCCTTCCTCCCAGAGGACTTAGCCAGAAGATGCCATTTGGGAGGTAGCAAGCAACCTTCTCTAGACACTGATCCTGACAGAGCTTTGATTTTTGAACTTCTCTGCTTTTAGAACTATAAGAAAGAAATGTTTCTAAAGGCTATGTTATTTCCTTACATCATTCTAATTGGGCTATGATAGTCTATTATCACAAACCACTTGGTATTATATCTATTTGTGGTTATTCCATTCAAAAGAATGCATTCTACAAATACTAATCAATGCTTTCATCAGTTTAACTAAATTTGCCATTTATCCACTAAAAATCAGTCATGAGCTTTTCTTGAGTTAGACACTGGAGATAGACAAAACAAGAAACAAATAAAGGTCAACCCAGACCTCTTAGAACATGACAGCCGAATGCAGAGGCAGACATTCTGAGAATGTGAAAGTCACAAGGTCTCAGGCCGAGGCAGAAGCCTGTGTGGCTTTTAGTTTCCTATGCATTTCTATACTCCCTATGACATTAAGCAAAGTCAATGCCTTGTCTTGGTGGAGCTAGACATGCAGAGCATATGAAAAGAGCAAGGGTAAAGTCCTATGCGCCAAACCAAGGGAGCTCTGCTCTATGGAAAAGAGTTTCTGAGCATGACAGCTGTAAGCTATCTTCTAACGTGAAGCTGCACATACAACCTGAGGGATCCATGGTTAAGGAGAACAGAGTCTGGAACACAGTCTGACCCTCTACAATGACACGGTCTTTTGATATCGTTACATGCACACATGCATGCACGCACAGTCAGCTGGCCTGGGACTTGAATCTTTATACCAATATTATAAATTGGAAAGGCTTAAGCAACTAATGACTAGCATTTGAGTTTTCTATGCACATCTACAGTCATTTTTTTTTAGAAAGCACAGTTAATCAGGTTAAGAATAATGTAGGGACTCCCTGTGTGCATGCCATCAGACACTCAGCCCTATTAATGACTGCTGCTGGATCCCAGTCTAAAAGCACCTTTGGTTCATCTGTTTTTGTTTTGTCCTAGAAACCAACTATTTCCACCAAGCTGACTTTGAAGATATGAGCCTTCTGCCTCTGAGTCTTGGGTATTGGCATTATAAGCATGTGACGCCAGGTTTGTCCTAAAAATTACCACCTCTGAATGACTAAGTTTCCAATCTCATAGTTGTAGGAAGGATGGAAACTATATACCAGGCTGTTACTAACATTTTACAGTAATAAGTTAACACTCAAACTAAGACAAAAATTTTTGAGTAATAGAATTGTAATAGTGGAGTATGTCAAATATACATTATTTGCTTAGAAATACCATGTTAAATCTCTGAGAGTTAAAATTAAGTAAGAAATGTTCATATCAAGATGAAAATATTCCCCCTATGGACAACATTAGTACTAGAAATTCAAAGTGAAAACAACAAGCCATTACTGAACAGGTACACTTAACTTTTTAATCATCTTTCACTGGGTGTACTAGCTAGTTTAATTTCTACTTGACACAGGCTAGAGGCATTTGGGAAGAGAACCTCAATTGAGAAAATGAGCCCTTGTGGTGGTATTCTAATTGTACTGAAATGTGATTTTGATTGTATGTTAATAAATAAAGTTGCCCAGGGGTCAGAACTATTAGAGCCATAGCAAGAGTGTGGCGGTGGTGGCATACGCCTTTAATCCCAGCACTTGGTAGAAGAGCTAGGTAGATCTCTGTGTGTTCAAGGATACAGCCAGCATTGGAGACATATGCCTTTAAGACCTGGGGGGCTGTACATACAGACAGTGACGAGGCAGTCACGTGTTTGGGTTTACAGCCAATGGGAAGGCAGAACAAAAAGACTATAAAAAGACATACACACAGGAAGTAGCTCTCTTTCAGAGAGCTAGGACCACCTCAGGAGGAAGGGTGAGATTTTAGCTCTGAGCTCTGACCTCTCGGCTTTCTCTTTTACATTGGTTCTGTGTTTCTTATTTAATAAGAAGGTTGGTTACACCTACAAGCCCACCAGATTGGCCTGTGAGCAAGCCTGTGATGCATTTTCTTTGATGATTCATTTGGGAGCTCACTGTGGGTGGTTCCACCACAAAGTTGATGGTTCTGGGTGCTATAAGAAATTAAGCTGAGCGGGGCGGTGGTGGCGCACGCCTTTAATCCCAGTACTTGGGAGGCAGAGCCAATCGGATCTCTGTGAGTTCAAGGCCAGCCTGGGCTACCAAGTGAGCTCCAGGAAAGGCGCAAAGCTACACAGAGAAACCCTGTCTCGAAAAAACCAAAAAAAAAAAAAAAAAAAAAGAAAGAAAAAAAAAAAGAAATTAAGCTGAGCAAGACATAAGGAGCTAGCCAGTAAGCATCACTGTCCTATGGCTTTTACTTCAGCTCCTGCCTCCACTTCTGCCCTGCTTCAGTTTCTTGCCCTGACTTCCCTGGATGATGGACTACAAGGTATAAGATTAAATGAACCCCTTCTTCCCCAAGTTGATTTTGGTCATGGTGTTTTATCACAGCAAGAGGAATCTTAACAAAAATGTTAAATTTTAAATCTTGATTTTGAAAAGGAAATAGAAAACCAATATATGATTGTTTGGTTGGAGTTAGCTGCTCAGGCCATGAAATATCTAAAGATACTTATGGAAGGTTGTGCCTCTAGATTCTGGATCCTTTCAAGAGAGTTGAGTGTGTCAGAATGAGAGCTGTCAAAACAAAATGAAAAAAATGAGTTACATGACAGGGAATTTTCCCAATGATATCCCTACTAACTATAATAAAGCTTCCTCTCATAATAGTAGAAGAGGTTGCAAAATAAGAGACATGGTGATATTGCAAACAGAAATGAAAGCCTTCCTGTTTGTAGTACCTGTCTGGATATCCTAAAATTGTCTCATGATTGTTGGAAGGCAATGATCATTGCTTAGAACTAAAGGATGGCAAAAGTTTGCACAGTATTAAAGTGTTTCCATTAACATGTATATTTTTAATTATCTGAAAACAAAAGCAATTTCTAAATAAAACCCTACTAATAAAGATTTTAGCTTTCATGTTGAATGGAATGAAATATCTCATTTTGATGTATCACTGTGGCTGCTGAGCTGAAATTAGACTGTGGAGGCCAGGCCAAGGGTGAAAGCAGGAGGATCAATTGAAAAATTATTGCAGCAATCCAGGCAATTAATGGTCCAGGAGTGGAAATTGGAAACGATCATGAGAAGCAATTGGATTTCAGATACATTAACATTTTGAGGGTATAGGTTGGATTCTTGAACCTGAATGAGATCCCCTAGTCAGTGTAAAGGTCAATGAGAAGAGGCCTTGGGACTGAAGCCTTATGGAGAATCAAATGAGAGACACTAAAGCAATATTTTAGGAAAAGCAAGTGGTCAGTGTTAAATACTATCACTGAGTCATGATGAAGGTAATGACTATGGACAATCTCCAACTAGGTTGAGCAATGTGAAGATTGCTGAGAATTGAAGCAAACTGCCCTAATGGTAACAGAAGACTGAGAGCATGTTAAAATATGGAGGGAAACAAAAGGGACGACATTGAGTGTTGCTACTTTGAGAGAACAATAAAGTAAATTTTTTAAATTTTTTTTTTCATAAATTAGGAAAGAAACTCAGCTGAGGTTAGGAGGGCAATAGACAGAAGGTATGGGGGGGGGAGAAACCACACAGGGCAATGAGGCATGGTACAGCCTTGGTCTCCCTTGTTGTTATAAGCCATGGGTTTCAGAATAAGTCCAATGAATA
This sequence comes from Peromyscus leucopus, assembly GCF_004664715.2. Taxonomy (NCBI): domain Eukaryota; kingdom Metazoa; phylum Chordata; class Mammalia; order Rodentia; family Cricetidae; genus Peromyscus; species Peromyscus leucopus. The sequence goes on from NC_051065.1 coordinate 42,039,598, forward strand.
TAAGTGTGTCATTTTATTTCAAGCCATATTCTCCTCTCCAAAGAGATGCAAAGAACTTGGAAGGTTCCATTTGACCACCTTGGTACTTTTCTTGGCAAATAGAGTAGAAGGGAAGGGAGCAAAGGAATTGAGAATAAATACAAGAATGTCATTATAATATAACATAGAGTGACAATGAGGTGGAAAGGAGGGGAGGAAAGAAGGAGAAATTATATTTTGTTAAAGTTGATTTAGGGAGCTGGAAGAAATGGGCACAAAATTGAGGAGTGGTTGTAATTATTGATTATGATGAGTCAAATGAGATGTTCTTATAACTGAGGAACATTGGAGGGTGATATCCATGATCTTGAATTTAAGATACGGATTTCTTGAAAAAATGGTCTGGGTTACATTTCTTTAATCTCAGCAGCTGGGAGACAAAGGCAGGTGGATTTTTGTGAGTTCAAGGCTAGCCTGGCCTACATAGCTAGTTCTGGGCTGCTCAGAACTACATAGTGAGATCCTGTTTCAAACAATAATGGTCTACATAGTTACTAGCAGCCAAACACAGTACACACATCAGTTGTTGAAAACAAAAGCAATTTAAAAATAGGAACCACTATCAAAGCTGGTGTTGTCTGGCAATAACCTCTGAATTAAAGCATTCAGTTTAGGAAGAAGAAGGACCTTGGGGCTTCTGAGACTTGAGAATAAAACTTTACATATCCTGGAAAGCTGAAAAGCTATGAGATTCACAGACCCATCTGCAAAATGAAGCAGTCAACAGCTGCAAGAGGAGGAGATGCAGCCCCGATGCAGAAAGTAGATGCCCAGACTTGTGCAGAGACCTAAAAGGGTATGGCTTTCATAAGCTGTCATCCATGCTGGTTATATATTTGCTGATACAACTCCCTTTGAGCTACCCTTATTCCTGTAAGTTACCCTCACCAATACTCCTGTAAGTAACCCCAATAAATTCACTAGTTCACCAAACTGGACTCTAGTAGACTCATTACTTTGGTCTGCCTTGGGTTCCCTATTTGGGGCTAGTGGACATGTGTGCTGTAGCTCCATAGGGACATCTTCATACATGACAGCAGATACCAAAATCTGCAAGTGGAAGTTGTTATGTGCCAAGAGCCTATAGTTTCCCATGAAGATTAGGTTTAAGAACTTGCTTCTTCCCTAGAGATATATACCAATTTAAACAATGTCAGTAGTACATGCTCTGTAATTATTAAAACCACCAAAGAAATGTTCAGTATTTTAATCATTTAAATTAGATTTTTTTTCTGTGAGCATATAAATTATTGCTTGGATGATCCCATGATCTTTGGGACAAAAATCAGCCTAACCAAGCAAACTTAATTAAAGGACTGTGTATTAAATTCAATCACTTTCAAAAATACTGCAGGCATTCCAAAAAGGAAGAAAGAGAGAAAGAAAGAAAGAAAGAGAGAGAGAGAGAGAGAGAGAGAGGAGAGAGAGAGAGAGAGGGAGGAGGAAGGAAGGAAGGAAGGAAGGAAGGAAGGAAGGAAGGAAGGAAGGAAGGAAGGAAGGAAGGAAGGAAGGAAGGAAGGAAGAACTTTATTGTAGGGAGCTGGTAAAAGGATCAAAAGATAATTGTTGAAATTTATTTTCATCATGTGTTGCAATGAAGAGACCATTCGTCAAAAGCATCTACATATCGCAGCTTGTCCTACTGTGCACTCAGAGCCAGATGGTGAGCTGTTATCACAGCCTTAGCCGCTACAGTTCAATACAAACACATTCTGTCCTTACATGCCTTGACACTTTAGAGAAATAGCTCACCATACCCTGACCTCCCAATGACTTCTGACAACAGAATCAAGTTTATGAAGCTTGTGTTTTGGTGAATACACAAGGCTCACTATTCCAATTTTTGCAACTGAAAAGTTCTGCTTGAAAATAATAATAAAGTAGCATTATGCAAGCTTATAAAAACATGGGCAAGTATTTAACATGCTTTGGGAAACTGCCTTGACAACACATTTGAGGCCATAGGAGGTAATCTGACAATTCTCCATTGCAATTTCTATGAACTTAAAGTTTCGCCTAGATAGTAAAGATAGTCCTATCCAAGTGTAAGTGAAGCCTTTTGAGTATCTATGACTGTGTCCACTTAGATGGCAGTGTTAGTGATTCTGGAACTGGAATTACAGATGGTTTTGTGACACCACATGGGAACTGAACCCAGGTCCTTGGAAAGAGCAGTCAGTGCTCTCAATTGTATAATTTAGATTTTGTGGATGAACATGCCTTTTATTTATATCTTAACATTTTTAATAGAATGATGTTGAAGGCTAGAGTATATTTTAAGGGGAGTGAATCCCCAGTAAACCACTGAAGTAGCTGTACAAAAAGGAAATCTACAACATCTAGCATCTATTTATATCTGTCTCTGTCAAACTGTATTCCAGTGGTCATCCCTGTTTTTCTATTTGTGTTCTTTGTACATACATCGATGAATTACCACTAGAAACACAGCTATTAGAACATCCTCTCAGTGAAAAATTAATTCTTAAAGTAATCAGTTTAAATGAAGCTAAATACTACTTTTCAAAAATCCTACTCATTTGTTAGCTACTAAACTAACAATGAGGCATCATGCACAGCTTAATTTGAGACAGTAATAATATATAATTCATAAAGGTCAAAGCCAAACTGTTTGAGTAGATTTCCATCTGTGCTTCTCCAAAGAGTATTTGTGCACTTCAGGGACAGGGATTTTTTGTCTGTTTGTTTGTTTTGTTTTGTTTTCTTGTGCAGATTGTATTGTCACAAGTCCCAATGATAATTTTATTATGATCTTCTATCAGGGATTAATGCTGAATGAACACTTTATCATGTTCTTTGTTGTAATAAATTTTGTGATCTCAAAGGGCCAAATCCCTAGTATTTACTCAGTTTCATAACACTCACCAAAAACTCATGCTTGCAAGCACGTTTGCAAGTGGCATTTTTTGATTGCTGTCAGAAATCACCCCTAACAGAGAATTTATCAATATAGAGTAGAATAACAGTTTTCTAATATCGATGATAGCATCCAAAATCAATTTAGAAAATAATACACTCTTACTATTCCATAATTTTCCTGAACTATATTCATTTGAATGCTGTTCTGTTCTGGCCCCCTTTAAGGCACATACTCCTTTCTCCTGCTGCCTGTGAGTAGCTACATGCTATAGAGGGATGCAGAATAAGAAAGCAAGCATCTTCTGCTGCATCACAGTGGTACTTCTCCTGGGAATACAAATAGTCTGGGAGCGAGATTGGGCTCTACTGCCTCCTAGGTTCATTTTGCTCAGGTAATTTACTCCTCTGGACAGCACCAAAGCACTTAAAGAAGCCACTTTAATGTCACCCCGTGGAGGGATTCAATATGTGCTAGGGTTGTTTTATATTCAGATCATCAAAGATTACCTTTAAAATCTTATACTAAGTCCTTCAGGATGATGACACTCCTGGAGGATTTTTACTTAATAGCTCCTCAATAGAGATGACATTTTGACAGACAGCCTGTTATAATATCAAACTTACAGAGTAAGTGCAGATTATTGCTTTCAATTTTTTTTATATTTTATTTATTTAAGAATTTTTTTATATTCATTTTACATACCAACCACAGATCTCCCTCTCATCCCTCCTCCAGCTCCCCGTAGTCTTCTCTCTTCCCAACACCCCCATTCCCTCCTCCAAAAAGGTAAGGCCTCCCATGGGGAGTCAGCAAAGCCTGGTACATTCATTTGATGCAGAACCAAACCCTCCCCCCTGCATCAATTCTAAAAAATATTTACTTGGTAAATGGTGCAATTCATAACTTTCATAACTTTATGCTATTCGCAAGTTTAATTCTTATTAACTTCATCCAAATAGTTAACGTTATCTACAAAAATCAACTTGTTTCTCTGTGTTCCCGGTAAAATCTCTGCTTCTAGGATACAATGGATGAACTATCTGGTCAGGAAACAGCATTTGACTGCCTTGTCCGTGTCTGATATGCCACAGCTAGTCTCAAAGCAAAGAGTCGGAAAGGGCTGATGGCATTTGATGAGAAGGGTTTTGGAGGGACCATGCCTAATGATTCTTCTGGGGCATTGGCTCTAGGTGCATTGAACAGGCTGAGGTGCTTTGCATGGCATATGAGATGAGGTTGAATAGAACATGCTCTGAGCTTGACACAGGGACGTGGGTACCATGCTGAGCTAACAGCCACAGCAATTGCTGATGGATAATCGAACAACATCCCTCAGGGTATCTTTGGTAGTCTGCTTCGTCCAGCAAGTGTCATGAAGCTTCCAAGAACATTACAGCCAGATTTCAAGCTCAGGCTTAGGAATTATAGCAGCTTCTGCTTTTCCCTTTCCTATTTGCCTCATTTTTATTTTTATTTTAATTGGAAAAAGGTCTTTTGTAAATAAAATCTTTACACAAAACTAAGTTATCTTGACAGACAGTATGGTATGATGTCCAACATGAAGTTCATTTTTTTTTTTTGATGCTTTTAAGTATTCCAACTTTATATCAAGAAAAAAAAAGTCTCCCACACCTTGGCCATTTCTCTACATCTCTTAGGTAAACCAGCTGAAAGTGCTGCCAGGAACAGTGGGGGCCCTTGTCAGACCATCATCAGGGCTCCTGTGGTGCCCAGATTTGATTCCACTGGAAAGCTTCTGCTGCTGCTACTGCTGTCTGCAAAATGCAAGCCATGGGGAGCTTGCCTGCTGTGTGGGAGAGGGCAGAGCAGGCAGGGGGTAGAGTGAAGACAAAAGGCAAGGATTCTCCTACTTAGAAAATAAGCATTCACCCTGAGTCTGGTCATTGGGGAAGAATAGTCGCTTGTTCCCTGTTTCTTGCATACACTGGTTGCAGATTCAATGTTTGAAAGTTGCTAGCCATGTTTAAGGACACTAATGTTAAAAGGAGTCTGGTCCTCATAGGTTCCACGTCAGATGTTTTAGGTGACATGCTTTAAGGTCCATATTCTAGCGGTCACATAATGAACACTTTCACCATTGAGTTTAATAGAATTTTGATTCAGTGCCTGTTGTGGTTTAGAGATATTCCCCCAAAGGCTTGCGTGCTAAAGGTGGTGTGTGAGACTGCAGCAAGGAGATGGGGCTGGGGAGAGAAGCTAGGTCTCTCCCTTGGGGCCCTGGTACTTTCTCTTGTTCACCTTTCAGCTGTCGTACATTCCTGTCACGGGTCCAGAACAACAGAACCAACAATATTCAGAACCTCTGAACCGATGGGCCAAAATGAATTTTCCTCCTCCGAAGTTGTTTGGTCACAGGGATGGGAAAACTGACACGCCAATGACAGCGGTAGTTGGGAGAAGTCCTTCAGGCTTCACCGTGTCCTGGGGACAAAGCTGGTGTTCTGAGCCTGGCAGGCATGGCTTGGTCGCCTGGCACTGCCGACTGTGGTGCTACTCTAACTTCAGCCACGTGATACCATCTTCATTTGCTCCACTTTTTATTTTCCTGAGAGGAAGTAAATTTTGTCCTTCAAATAAGCCATACTTATTTACAAGAGACTTTGGAAAAGTCCATTTCCCAGTCAAAATGTAGTTTGAAATTCATGTTTAAATTCCTCTTCTGATAGAAAAAAAAAAAAAAAAAAAAAAGAGTTCTGTGTGAATTTTCCCAACCAGATTGCCATGCCAATGCCCATCTGACAGCCACTTCTCTCAATGCTTAGACTATGGGGAACTGTGTTCTTAATTTATAATATGGTGATATGAAAACCTATCTTCTGTTAGTGTTGGCGTCATGTAATGGATTGTTCTAGATGGATGAGGACATGTTAGACTCAGATTCCTGTATATATATCAATGTCTATATGAAAAGGAAGACAGTAGCTCCTGGTTCCAATTGGGAGAGAAAGGTCAACTCCAGAGTTCAGAAAAAGAACTTCCCTATGCTTTCCATGTAAATCACTAGTCAGATATTCATGCACTTGGAGCCACTTGCTCAAAGTTGTGCTTCCTCACCTTTACTTACATAGAAGTCCCAGAAATCTACTTTCTTGATTTTTTTTTTTCTTTTTTGAGACATGGTCTCACTATGTAGCACTGATTGGCCTTGGCACTTGCCTCTGCTTCCCAAATGCTGGGATAAAGGCTTGCACCACCATGCTCAATAACTTTCCTGATTTTATACCAGTGATGGGTTTTAGAAGGATACTACTGTACCTTTCATAAAAATAAGTAAATAGCATCAAACTATGCTGTTTAAAAGTTCACTCAGATGTATAGTTTGTGACTGGCAACGTGTTTGAATGGCTATCTTAATCTAGCTGTGTGATATTTTTATTTGTGAGGTCATTATAATACTTTGATTTTTCTTTAATTAAAAAATAAAAATAAACCCATTCCTCTCATCATTTGTGAGAGAGTGGATGTTGAGATGCAGTGTGTAGTTATAGATGATGTTTGCAGAACAAAGAAAATACCTAGAGCAACCTGAATGGACTGCTATTAGTTCCTTCAGAATTTTGTACAATGTGTATTGATCATGTCCACCTCCTAAATGTACCTTTATTGCTAATTCTAGTAGACTTTCATAATTCATCAAGCTAGTCTGATAGCAAGCAGTTAATAACAAAAGCATTAACTTCTCTGTAAACTTTAAATGGTACCTTAAAAAATCTTTTCCTAGATTTTAATTAATCTTGAATTTTTAATAATTTTGCATAACTTAAGCAACAGCTTATCTATTTTTTTCTAGCCTCGGGCTCCTTGAACTTTAATTAGCATGCAATGTATCTTGCAAGATTTTCATGTTACTCTTAAAGAGCAATAGTTTTGATTCATTTAAACTCAACAGCATCAGATAAGGAGCTGGTGTAATAATAATTACATTACAAAGGGAATGAATACAAATAAGAAATGAAAGAGAAGTTTTCCAAAAGTTTAAATTTGATTTTTACACTATGGATGGTCTGTAGTCAAAAGATGAATGCTATTGAGAGAATGGCTGTGTCCCTCCAAAGCTCATTCACTGAAGCCTGGTCCTCAGTGTGAGCATATGTGAAGGTGGGACTATGGGTGGTGATTAAATTGTGAAGGCAGAGAATACATGAATGGAATTAGTGCTTCTATACAAGAGACCTCAGAATTCTGCCTTGACAATTCTGCCACATGGGGACAGTGAGAAGACAAATACTTGTGTACCTATGTACCAGGATCCACTGAGTCTGCCTCTTCCATGGTTCTTTCAGCCTTCACCACCACATGGCATCTATTTCTGTTTATTATCATTATTTGTAAGCTATCTGGTATGTAATATTTTGCTACAGTAGCCCCGCATACCAAGATAGTAGGTGTAGTCTTTGTAAGTACATGTCATATCTCTCAGTAACAAAGGGGTAACGGTCAAGCTGACTGTTGAAAACTGAACTGAAGATGGGGAGATAGACCCACGAAGAAACCACAAAAACCTACTCAAGCCTACCTCCCAGAAAAGGCAGTGCAATGGCTTAAATCTGTGAAGAATGTGGAATGTGCAAAAGGTTGAGCCAGTAGTTCAACAACAACCAAGACCCTGGCTTGGGTGGGACAGGAACATTTGCTGAAGTTCAAGTAAGGAATCTGTCTTGAAAACCTATTGCTTATTTCTGTCCTTAGCCTGAGACTGCACTGATCATAGTCATATGTCAGTGTTACGATGGCTGTTCATTACCATGTCCATGTTCTCAAGGAGCCCCTGTGTTACAGACTGAAGTACAAGTTGTACTGGACCCCCCAAAAAATTCACTGAGAAGGGACAGACTTTGAGCAATTGCTTAGAATAAAAAGCAATATATCCCACTACCATGTTCATGTGATTATGGAACCAATATGCAGAAGAGAAATCAGGATGGTTTGGGACTGAAGAAAATGAAAGAATGCAATATGATTCAGACACATTAATTCAGAACATCTGGGTGGTGAATTATGGGTGTGGATCTTTAAGTATCCCTCGAATCAAGAACTTCCCCTAGCACAGATGTCAGTGGGGCCCATAGTTATCAGATAAGTTGGTCATGCAACTTAATATGTCCAATACTGGATGCATTCACATCCATCTCACCCCTTCCACTGTTAAAGTTTGTCTAATTGTATGACAAATTACATAGTCATCTTACTGATGTAAAGTCTACATTTGAATTCTTACAAATCATTCATAAATTTTTGTTTGTTTAACTTAGACTCATTGAATTTGGTCTCTGTGGAATACATTCATTTTTTGTATGTGATATTTGATCATCTTGCCTTCATAAACTCTGACCCTCCACTTGGCCTCAACTTCCCTTGTGTGCTGACTAGTTTTACATCTTGACACAAACTAGAATAATTTGGGGAGAGGGAACCTCAACTGAGAAAAAGGCCCTACCAGATTGACCTGTAGGCAAATCTGTGGGTCATTTTCTTAACTATCAGTTGATGTGGGAGGGTCCAGTCCATTGTGATACCACTCATAGAATGGTGGCCCTGGGTGGTCTAAGAAAGCAGGCTGAGTAAGCCAGTAATCAGTACTACTCTATGGTCTCTGCATCTGTTCCTGTCCAACCTTCCCAGGGTGATAAACTGCAAGCTGTAAGATGAAATAAACTTTCTCTTTCCAAATTGCTTATTTTGGTCATGGTATTTCATCAGCAATAGAAACTCTAACAAACACCAACGCACACACTCAAACGTTGTCACTGGTGTCCTAAGTGAAAGGGACACAACCCCCACCCCCAACCTTTGTTACCAGTGCCCCAAGTGACAGGCAGAGTGGTACTTTCTGATAATGAAGATGGGAGTGAGGGAAGGGTCCTGCAAGTAATTGTAAGCATACACGGCTAAAGCTGACAGAGGAGCACAGAGATGAAGTGCCACTGAGATCATCCCAGATCGCCAAGGGGAGAAATCTAGAACACTGCATTCTGGGAAGAGATGACAGGACTCTTTGTCTCTCACTCTTTGGTTTCTGACTTCCTTTATTTTAAAATAGAAAACTATAATTTTCCTTTCCTTCACTCTACTATAACTTTTCTGTTTTCTAGATTTGTGTATTTATCAAAAAAACTTTAATCATTGGTGGACCATCTAGGAAAGTCTGTGTCAATAAGGTCTAGAAAGACCACTCATTTCATGTGCATGTTATATTGTTTGCGCATCTCTCCACAGAGGGATTTTTAAAAAAAAAATTTACTTCCTATAAGTAATATAAAACATGCACTCTTAAGATAACAGGTGTTATAGGCAAACAAAAGTACCTAGAGTTTTGAGGAAATTTTAATTAGTTCTCTACCCTATGCCAGGAGACCCCAAGGGATTTCAAATTTACCTGTTTTATTTTTCCCAGATATGGTAAGACAATAGGCATTCTTATTTCAGAATTGTAACACATCAAAGCCCACTTCACTAACTTTGCCCATCAACTGAGCAGCTGCATTTTCTACTCATCTGGCAGACAAGATATAGAGGTTAGACCTTTGGCATCTTCAAAGTGTGGTCCGTGACCCCGCAGAATCAGCACCATCCTGAAGATTGTCAGAAACGCATAATTCGGTTCATACTTCAGACCCACTGCATCCAGACTTTTAATATGATAAGATTATCATGCAATGGAGCTCTTGAGAAGTACTGGCCTGAAGTTTCTGACTCTCCTGAAAAATCTGCTTAATTTTCCTTATTTTGTTTTCTTCATCCCATAATCACGTGCTTGCCATCAACTTCTACATCCTGGAGACTCCTCTGCCATTCTCCTAATGTGAAAAGGGCTCTTCTTGGCTCAGATACTCATGTGCAAAACTTTTAGACACTATTTTATCCCAGCATCTGTAAACTATATGCTATAGCCTTCTCACTGACCCTTTCCAGCAGAAAGAGCTGTGATAGGACAATTGTGATATTGTTGCAAGCTGTTTTCCATGTTGAACATTTCTTCAACATTTCCATTCCCCATGACAGCTTAAGTCTAATTTCTCCAAGAAGAAAACATTCTGTAGCAAAATTTACACCATAAGCCACCCACTTTTCTATTCTAACCAAGCCATTGGAACTAGAGATGAGTTAAGGACATTTCTTGATTACAAACCATTATCTTTAAAGTACTTCTATCAAAGCCATTTCTGCTGTACTTTCCTCCAGGTGTCTCTGGCCACTAACTTGAAGAGAATGGGAGAGGAAGTACAGGCAGTGAGCTTTGGGACTGAATGAGTTGAATGAGTTCCTTCCACTCAGCAATCTCTGGTAGCCATTCCTCTAGTGTGTACCCAGTTGAAGACGTGCATAGCACATACCACAAGTGAATGGCCTCTCTGGACTGTAGACATACACACAGCTTGGCTCTTCAGGCATTCTGAGAATTTGGAGCAACTCTTCAAGGCTGTAGTGCGTATGCTAATTGGTCTTAATAATAAAAATCTGGAGTCAGGGGGGTGGGCAGTATAGCATCGGGAGAGAGCAGGGGATTTGTGAGTTCGAGCAGCTGGCTACAATGAGCTCAGAAACCAAACACACAGAAAATGTTGAAAAAAAAAAAAAAAAAAAAAAAAATCTGGAGTCAGATATCAGGGAAAATGCTGAAAGATCATAGAAATAAAGGAGCAGCCAAAGTCACCTCTGACCTCTGTGATTCCTCAGACCTAAAAGGGGCTGAACTCCTGTCTCCTCCACCTTATATTCCTCTCTGCCCAGCCATATCACTTCCTGTCTCCTATCTGTACAGACCTCTAGATCTCTATGGTTAACTAATGGCTAGCTCCATTCTCTGATCTTCAGGCAAGCTTTATTTGTAAGAGCACAAACAAAATATCCCCACACAAGGCTAAGCCACATGCCTTCCTTTCTAATTTCTAGTTCTCAGGACAGCTTTGGCTCTTACTACTTCACCTTAGCTTTTCTGCACTTGAAAGACTGATCTTAATTCCATCTCCACCATAAAATACTGCTCAGTCGCACTGATAGGAAGTATGCTTTTCCTTCTTTTTAACTTCACAGCGGGCGGCTCTTTCTTATGCTACTATTTCATTCATTCATTTTCATTCATTCTTCCAATCTACACTATAAGTAGATGATTATCTGAATCTCAGTGGGGACCAAGGTCAAGTCTCTTCTGATTCTTACAAATGTCAGAGTCTAGGAGGAACATTGAACATGCCATCATGAACAAGCTAAAAATCACATAACAAGGTAATACAGTTCAGATTTGTCTAAGGACTTATAATTGAGCCTTTGCTTATAATAGTGGCTGACACCCAATAAGAGAGAAATGAATGAGATCTACATGAACAGCCTGGACATGAGTGGGAGCAATGAACGGTGAGGGTCGAGGGAAAGAGAGCGGGAGATCCCACCTGGATCAAGAACAGAGAGGGAGAACAAGGAATAGGAGACCATGGTAAATGAAGACCACAAGAGAAAAGGAAGAAACAAAGTGCTAAAGAGGCCCACAGAAATCCACAAAGATACTCCCACAAAAGACTGCTGGCAATGGCCGAGAGACAGCTGGGACTGACCTACTCTGGTGATAGGATGGCCAAACACCCTAATAGTTGTGCCAGAAACCCCATCCAAGTACTGAGGAATCTGGATGCAGACATCCACAGCTAGGCACTGGGAGTCTAATTAGCGAGAAAGAAGAGGGTTTATATGAGCGAGAATTGTTGAAACCAACGTTGCATAAAGCACAGGGACAAATGGCCAAACGAATGGAAACACATGAACTATGAACCAAAGGCTGAGGGGCCCCCAACTGGATCAGGCCTTCTGAATAGGTGAGACAGTTGATTGGCTTGATCTGTTTGGGAGGCATCTAGGCAGTGGTACCAGGTCCTGGGCTCGCTGCATGAGATAGCTGTTTGAAACCTGGGACTTATACAGGGACACTTGGCTCAATCTGGGAGGAGGGGACTGGACCTGCCTGGACTGAGTCTATCAGGTAGATCTCAGTCCTCGGAGGTGGCCTTGATCTGGAGGTGATGGGAAAGTGGGGGTGGGCTAGGGGAAAGGGGAGAGGGGCAGGAAGGGGGAGAACAAGGGAATCTGTGGCTGTTATGTAGAACTGAATAGTATTGTAAAATAAATAAATAAATAAATAAATAAATAAATAAATAAATAAATAAAATAATAGTGGCTGAAACCAATGTCTTACAGAGCCAGAAACTTTAAGTGCAGGAATATTGATTGAGATACGCCAAACTGTATAACTCACAGATATTTTTTGTAGAGAAATTAATTATTGAACCACAAAGTTCTAACTTGTGCTCAACTAATATATCATCTACTTAATTTAGTCCTCGTTTTCCTCCATTGAATTCTTACTTTATTTTTAATGAATAGGGAATTAATATTCTAAGAGAAAACCAACATACCTGGCTTCCAAGGCAGTAAAGGTATTCTCTGGAGATGGCATTGGCTTAAGGAAACTTCTAACTAATTAAAAAGGGCTGAGGATTTTGGAGAACAGCCATTTACATAGACCTCCTGGGAAGGCCGATTGTTCAGAAATAAAACAGTTTGGAAAGATCATTGACTGAGCTCTCTGAGAAGCTTTAGGAGTCTATCTCACCAGTGGATAGGGCCAAAGGGGAAGCTGCAGTGACCATTAGCCACATTAGGTCCAACTTCAATCACATAGATGAAGGTCCTAGGCCAGAATTGCCTATCATACTAGACTACACACCATATGGAATTTAAATATTTAATTCATTATTTGATATGTATAAATGCTTTGCCTGCGTGAATGCCTGTGCACTGTGTATATGCCTGATACCTTCAGGGACCAGGAGTAGGTATCAAATCCCCTTGAACTGAAGTTAAGGGCAGTTGTGAGCCAGGAACTGAACTAGGGTCTTCTGAGAGAGTAGTCAAGGGCTCTAAACCACTGAACCATCTCTCTAGCCTCCATATATAAATCTAATACTTTATCTTACTTAACATAAAATGGAATCAATATAAAATGATTAATGAGATATTCTGGTTTCTACTAAGCATTCAGGACTGGTTATATATTTTACAGCTTCAGTGTATCTCAATTAGAAGGTTTTGTTTTTTTTTTTTTTTTTTTTTTTTCGAGACAGGGTTTCTCTGTGTAGTTTTGCACCTTTCCTGGAACTCACTTGGTAGCCCAGGATGGCCTTGAACTCACAAAGATCCGCCTGGCTCTGCCTCCCGAGTGCTGGGATAAAGGCAAGCACCACCACCGCCTGGTGAGAAGTTAATTTTTAAATACCAAGTAAGTACCTATACATAGGTACTGTCTACCATATTGGACATTATAGCTCCTATAGGCCTTCTTTCCTTTTCTCTTAATTTCTCATTACCTGCACTTCCAGCCCTCCTCCAACTCTTGCTGCGCGCCACAGGAAGATATCATAAGAACTCAGCTGGTTACGGCAAAGTTACTCCCTGGAGGGATCAGGGAATTCCTGAGAATTTTTGGTGTTTTTCAGCTTGCTATATATCAGCTGTCTTCTGTTATGAAAATCTTGTGTGCCTTCATAGTTTTCCCAATTGACTTTTCCATAAGAAGGGCTAACAGTGTGGACTGACCACTCGCTGGACATTCACATTTCAGGTATTTGGAGAACAGCCTCAGGAAAGAATTTCTCTGGAATCAGATATCTCCCTTAGCCACTTTCAAGGACTAACAGTGATATGCTAACCTGTCATTAGCACTCAGTTGGCCTTCTCTTTTACTACTCCCATTTTGGATTGTTAAAGAAAGCCTGGTGGTCACTGCCAAGGAAAAATTCTACCTGCCTTTTTAACCCTGTAGAATTCAAGCCTGGTGACCTTGCTTGACCAGGGGCTTGATATAACTGGATTCCGGGGAGACTTAGGTAGAACATGGAGAACACAGGATGGAGAAGAAAAAAGAGAATGGAAGAACTAGATGGGTAAGAACTTGAGAAGAAAAAACTGAGATGGGGAAGAACTAGATTGAAGGGCTAGAAGAGAGTACTAGAGGAATGAGATGGAAGATGAGGAAAAGCCAGATGGGGAAGTACTAGCCAGGTAAGAACAAGCTGAAAAGGACCTAGATGAGGCAGAGGTAAGATGAGAGAATTAAGATAGAACTTAGAGGGAGCAAGTATAAGAGATAAGTATAGAGAGAAATTAGGCAAGAAAGGAGATAGACACAAGAACAGCACTGAAGCTGTGTATGTAGGATGTTATGCTAGAGGAATTAAAGCAAGTGGACTATGGAGTTCCATGTGCTGAGATAATAGTTCTCACAGTTAGTAGTTCTCTCTCCTGAGCCCCTGGGATGTATAATATTAAGGCTGGTCCCTCTAATATTATACAAGAAACTCTTTTATGTCAATCTTTTTTTCACATCTTCCTCCCTTGCTCAGTGGTTGCTCTTTTCAGAATTCCAGCAAAAGCTTATTCTAACCAACATATGTGATATCACTACAGGAATATTCAGTTAAGATACTGTTCACAGACTAGTCAAGATGACACTTCAATCTTCTGCAAAAGCCATTTCTAACATGGAAACCAGTGTTCCTTGCCTGCTGTCATTCTTCCTTCCTCTACATTTGTGGGTTCTCTTCACTCCAGCTCTGAGATGCTTTGATTTTACCTTCTTCACCTGTTCACTTGTTTTTACTGCTTCTACAACAGTTTCCACCACCTCTGCTAAAAATCACTGGAGAAAATACTAATAATACAAAACACACCTTCCCTGAAAATCCTTCCACAACTTCCTATGTATGATTTGAGATAAACAATGATCCTTCTCATAGGTAAAACCACTCAGGGCCCTTTCCCTTCTGGTTCTCCTTAAATTACTAGGCATATATCTTCCCTTCCTACTAGCTGTCAATCTCTGGAAGGACTCATGATAATGATGGGATTTTCCTGCTTCCAAAGGAAGTCCTTTACACTCATGTCTCTCTGCTCTGTTTTCCTATTGCCTGAAATGTCTGTCCTCTGTGCTGGTGAACTGCTCCTTTGTAAACATCCGCAAAAATCTCAGGCAAATGCAAATTACAGATTCTATCACTCATCTTTCTTTCCTTCCTTCCTCCCTCCCTCCCTCCCTTCCTTCCTTCCTCCTTTCTTTCCTTCCTTCTGGAAATGTTTTTCTTTCTATAGTTACTAAGAAATAGAGGTTGTACATTCTGTGTGTGATGGTCCACAGCGGCTTCCTAGTAAGACCTTACTTACTCAAGGTCAGAGAATATGAGCTTGCTTTACCCAGCAGGGCTGCATAATGGGGTGATTTGGTCACAGGCATGGTTACCAGGTGCTTGGAAGGGTCTAAACTTAGATGTATGGTGTGCTTTGATCTTGAAAAGGGGAGGTCTTTTGCCTCACCCCTTGGCATTGTATAAAAAGCCCTTTGGAATAAACTTTGAGGCAATGAGGTACTGATCCAGTGCCCTCCCGAAGCTATCCTGTGTCTCTTTCTTACCATCTCCTTCTATATTTCTATCTAATACTTCTCATTCCTTTCTCCTCACCACAAGAACCCTTCGACAGGTCAGAGCTGGAGTCTGACATCTCTACCAGAGAGATGTTATTGTGAGACACTAATCCTGGAAGATGTGAATAAATACATACTCATCTGACATGGGAAATGGGCAACAAAGTATGGATACCACCAACATTCAACTTGGTGAACCAATTGAGTTCTATTGAGATTACTTGCAGAAATCTGGGTAAAGGGTTATGTACAGGAGAAGAAATTACCTAAAGACTACTATATTACCAAAGCTCATTCCAGCATGAGTGACAATTCATAAAAGCTGGAAACTTGGAGGACACAGCAAAGCCTTTCCAGGTGGCTCAGTTGGTCTGAGCCCTGTCCATGGATACCACTAACTTGTTCTTTCATGCACCTTAGACTGGTCTGTTTTAGGCTCTTTGGCTGGCCACTGCTGCTTCTAGGCACCTTGGCTTGTCTGAACAGGACTCTACTATTTCTATACTGTTGCAGAGGCCAGGGCTTAGTGAATCTTATAATGAATCTATTATATACTCTTGCAGAGGCCAGGGTTTAGTGAATATGATTGGTCTTGAAAATTAATGAAGCTATTTTCAGTTTTTTCACCTTCTTGCTTGAGGATTTCTCCTGCAGGGTACAATGTTTCAGTCTGGAGAAAACTGTTACACAATCAACAGATAATTCAGCAGGTAAATGCACTGGCTGCCAAGCTTTGTCACCTGAGTTCAATCCCTAGGCTCCATGTGGTAGGAAGAAAGAATGGATTCCTACAGAATATTCTCTGACCTCCACACATGTCATATAGTATGCATGTGTGTATGCACATGCATTCGTGAGCATGCACGTGTACGCACATACACTCACCAAATAAAAGAAATATATATATATATATATGTATATATTTAAATATTTAAATTATGTCCTTTTCACCAAGACAGAGACACTGCAGGTAACAATGAAATGGGCGTGGAAAGATTAAATAACCAAATGAATGAAAACCCATTTTTCGAACTTTGCTATACCTCATCTACACAGGCTTCCTGTCATTTAAATCAGTTACTCAGGCCTGTAAACTCCTGTTCCTGATCCCCTCTCTTGTCTGAGGCTGAAAGTCTTCATCTTTGAAGCTCCTACAACCGGCAATGATTTGCTCTTCAATTTCCTGTAGAAACCATCCTCTGCAATGACTAATAAGTGCATGCTTCTTTATATTTCAACATTCCTTATGAATGGTTTTTTCCTCTCTGAATTGATGTTTCCTGGGGGAAGATATCCTATTCTAATCTTAGGTTCTTGTTTCTTTTTTTAATCCATTCTGTAGACCTTCTGGTCTCTTGACCTCCATAGGAGATTAACAGCTTCCCTTGAGTTAATAAAATACAGTATCTTTGTGTATAATGCTTCTAACTTCAAAAATTCAGTTCTTTTTAATTTTCAAATGCCTGGAGTTTCAGAAGAAAAAAAAGAAAGAAAGAAACAATTCACTTAATATTAGGTCTTTCTATTCACCCAGAGGGTCCTTCCCAGATGTGGGTCCATGATAATAATTTTCATGTTGATGAAGGCTTCTGAACTAAGCTGAGACAACAAAGGGAGCTCATTAAAATTCCTGAGTAAATGTGAAACAGGTGCCACTTGTTGAAGGAAAATAAAATTAATCCTCTAAACAAATGCTGCTGGGTACTTAGAGGGTGCACCCTGATCACAAGTGTAGATAATGGTCAATTTAGACCAATTTGATTCCTGATTAACAAACCTCTGTCAGATGCTACAATTTAAGTGTCATACAGACGCAGTTTCTACAGGATCACACACACACACACACACACACATACACACACATATATACACACACATATACACACACACATACACACACATATATACACACACATATACACATGCAAACACACACATATACATACATATACACACACATACACACACACGTGTACACACACACACATATATACAAACACACATATACACACACACACACATATACACACATACACACGTGTACACACACACATATATACACACATACACACACACGTGTACACACACATATATACACACACGTGTACGTACATACATACATATATAACATATATACACACACATATACACACACATATACACACACAAACACACACACACACATACACATACACATACACATACACACACACACATACACACACACACACACACACACACACACACACACACTCCACTCTTTCACCTGTGGTCCTCTCTAGCTCATGTGACATTCTTTTTGATATAGAGAGATTTGACAAATAAAATGAGTTCCCAGGTCTAATAAGTGCTGCAATGAATTCAGAGGTATGGACTAGAATCCTCTTTTCTATTAGGCCTACAGGTGTTTTCAGAATTTTAGGCAATGATACTAAAGAAAAAAATAATAAAATAAAATACCAGGCTTATTGCCTCTATAACACTGGTTTCTAGGCCATGTAGATATAACTATAAAAAAAGAATACATGTATTCAACTAATGAATAAATTAAAAATGATGGCAAGCTCCCAAATCTCCATGAAATTAATGGGTTTTGTGTGTGTGTTTTAGAAATATTTGTGATTCTTTGTCGATTTTTTCACGTTACAAATCATTTATGAATAAATAGCAAAGGGAAAAAAACAAAGAACATGTTTTTCCTGAAGTACTGTGATAAATGCCATTCTTTAATTGTCACCCCGAGTTTTCTAATAAAAATAAAAAAATGCCCCATTCTGATAGCGATGTGTTCAGTCCATTCTCCTCACTTCCCCTGTCTGCCATCTACCTCCTCTTCTCTTCCTCTTCCTTTTTCTCTCTCCTCCTCCCTCTCTCAACATAAAAACTTCTCCCATAGAGAAAGCAGCAGAGAAAATAGAAAACCCAGCTTTGACTTCTGTGCAGATTGGAGAAATTTGTCCATCTTCAATACATAGAGTTTAACAGACTCCAGTAAAGAAAATGACTAAGAAGGGTTCTATTCTAGCCATTTTAATTTAAACAAAACCACAACAAAACCCTACACAAACAGTGACTGGAGAGAGCAGTTGTGGAGTCATTGGATGTGTGCCACTGGTTGGGAGCCTCCAGTTCTGATCTGCCATCCTTTGTGAAAAGCCATTTCCACAAAGCTGAAATCACCTTTAATGTTCAGTGTTGGCTGCATAGTGTCTAGTTTAAACTAAAGCCACTAATGAGTTGGCAAGAATATGTCCTTAGTTTTACAAATCTCTGCAGGTTTTAATAGTTACCTTTTCCACTACTAAGCATGTGGATTTGTGTCTATTTCTAGGAACTTAACTTTGCAATTTCTTTTTATTTTGTTTTTTAGGAAAAATTTCTTTGCCCCTACTAACTTAAAATATAATTAGTATTTAATGATTCCACGTAGTTACATAAGTATGCCTTGCATAAACATATTTGGGAATGGATTGCTGACTCCCATATGATATGGTCTATGGCATTCATTCTTTGTCCACCTACCCCATATTTCACTGAAGAAAAGGATTAGGAGAGGGTATTCTGAGTTAATGTTGACCTAAACTTCAACAATGTATCTATGGAATGGGCCAATGCAAGATTCTTAAGAAAATATTCAGAACAATATTTTAAATGTATTTCTTTGTACTTTTTTTTTTTTTTTTTGTTTTTTCGAGACAGGGTTTCTCTGTGTAGCTTTGTGCCTTTCCTGGGACTCACTTGGTAGCCCAGGCTGGCCTCGAACTCAAAGAGATCTGCCTGGCTCTGCCTCCCAAGTGCTGGGCTTTGTACTTCTTTTTACATCTCAAATAATACCAAAAGAAAGAAATATCATTAAATGATTTATTTAAAATTTTCTGTAGTTGATCTACCTGCATGTTAAATTAAGATAAAATTATTTATCTCCCCCCCCCATCTCCAAACACATAACTATTTTTCTGACATTACTTTCAGGCCCTCCTTCAGATTTAAATGTCAAAGTGCAGCTATATGGCACACCAAAAGCAAACAGACTTTTCCCTTGTCTTAACACATGCAATGCACCAAAGGAGATTAGTTCTGCAGTTCAGTCCTAAAAGTGTTAACTCAGCTTCTCCCACCCCTCCTGAGAAATTGTCTACTATGATACTTCTTCACTTGAAATAATAAAAATAAAATAACTGTTATGTTAGCTCTCTATTTATACTTAAAAGTGATATCACTTTGGAATCACATCACAGTGTCATGACAACAGGCTTGAACAAAGGTTTGCCTAGACCAGCATTTCGGTGGGTCAAGACCCCTTTGGGAGTTGAATGACCTTTTCACAGGCGTCACCTAAGACCATTGGAAAACACAGATATTTCCATTATGACTCATAACAGTAGCAAAATTACAGTTATGAAGTAGCCACAAAAATAATTTTATGATTGGAGGTGTTATTCCAACAAGAGGAACTGTATAAAATGGTCACAGCACTAGGAAGGTTGAGAAGAACCATTGGCCTAGACATATGAAATGTTTAGGTCACTGAACTGATGTCTTTGTGGCAGAAGATCATGGATTAAATAATCAAGTTAAACAAAAAAAAAACCTCCCCCTTGACCTTTTTGTAATTCAAAAACTCAGCTCTTATCTTAAAGGGGAAAAGAGTGTATTTTGGAATCTAACATGCATGACCAGGCCCAAGAACAGACTTACATTACTCAAAATTTCATGTTCTAACATGGTAATACTTTGACTATTTTATAGTGACAGAACAAGAAAGTCATAAATCAAAGCACTTTTCAAATATATTGGTGGAAATATTAGTTAGGTGGCTCACAGCAAAGCAAGGAAGACCCTGTTTTGGGCTTCAGATGCTATCTACCACTTTTTTTTTTTAGCTCTTTGGATGGTTGGAAACGAGGATTTGTTCAAACATCCTAAATGAAATTTCTAATGGTCACAAAGATGCCAGTTCACATACAAAGAATGGCAATAAATAACTATTACAGGGTCTAAAGATACATGATAGTCTTGCTGTGCCTTGTAACATCTACCGTTCTCCACACTAATGAAATTCTAAACTAGTTCACAGGCCTTGCAGAAAGGGAAAGCCCAGTGGAAGCTGTGGGGTTCTTTCTGGGAACTTCATTTATGACTTCTAAACAAAATGGCCTTGGTGGAGAGCCTGGGATTGGCATAGCAGGCTAAAAGAGGTCATAGGGAGAGCTGTACATCCAATACTAGAAATAATTCTTATTGAGTAGAGGAAACAGGGCTTCTTAGAAACCTTCTAGTGGTTTTATTTGTTCATAATTAAGAAGGATCTTAGCTTTTTGCAATATAAAAATCCAGTAAGATAGAAAATAAAGAAAGGCAAAGTGTGTTAGTGAATTAGATAGAAATGTGCACAATTTCTTTTAGGACCCACCTCCTGCTTCCCCAGTCACACACTAATTTTAAGGAAGGGGAAAGCATTACAGTCACCCTATCTACAGACTTAAAATTCCATACTGCAGCAGGAGGGGGTCATCTAGCTTAGCATATTAAAAAAAACAACAGCATAGAAGATTGGTCCCCACAAATGCACACTAAAGGCTACATGCAGAGAAGGAGCTAGTCTGAGAAAAGTTATAATGCACAGATATGGGAGAGGAGGTGCTATGGAGATGACCCTACAGCGTCTCGACCCGCCTCTAGCCCTGTGCCATTTAGCTTCCAAATTGTTTGCCAACTCTTTGGTCCACTGCCTTGCTTGGAAGTGTGAATGCAAGCAGCTTTGTCTGCAGATCCTGACTGGTTAGAATTGCAGCACTGTGGGGAGATTGAAATGCTGCAGGTCCAGAGACGAATTACCTATCTTTAGTCCACCAACCCGTCATTTCTTACCTACTTCTGTGTCAAAACGGGTATCCTGTACCTAATAAATAAAATCCTTCAGAATTTATTGACTTAGCAGACCCACTGGCCTCCATCAATTTCAAAGCTAAGAATGTCACCAGACAACATTTGGGGACTGTAGGAAAGCTTTTGCCATCTCACTGTACCTGCCTCTCTCATGTACCCACCAAAGCATTTCAAACTTGCCCTGACTTGTGAATTGACTTCTTTTGTTCTGTTAAACTATAAAACTTCATGAAACTTTGTCCACATTGGAACACGAAATTTGAGATAACCTAAATCGGCATTCCCAAGCCATGGTCATTCAAAATAGCTCCAGAATAAACCCTCTCTTGATCCCTTTAAGGAGAGAGCTGTGGTTTTGTTTTGTTTGTTTGTTTTGTTTTGTTTGTTTTCATTTTTCAAGACAGGGTTTCTCCGTGTAGTTTTGGTGCCTGTCCTGGATCTCCCTCTGTAGCCCAGGCTGGCCCCAAACTCACAGAGACCTGCCTGGCTCTGCCTTCTGAGTACTCGGGTTAAAGGCGTGCGCCACTACCGCCCAGTGTGAGAGCTGTGGTTTTTGTATTGACAGATGTGTGCCCTTTGTTAGTAAACTGCCTGTTTGCTCAACTATCTTCATGTCCTGTCCCTGGCTCACTGCCACCTTAGTATCTGCCTATGCAATGTAAAATGAATCGCTTCTCGGCCTTTTGGCTAAGATTAAGTGTGGCAATGTAAAATGAAGGAAGTGGAGGAACAAGGCTTGGTTGACTGCTGTTTAAGGAAGTTATTTATCCCTACTAACATTTGGCTATTGTAGAGATTGATTTTTCTTGAATTCTTTTTAATCTACTCTGTTAGATAATTCTTTGTCAAATGAGTGTGATCTGAATCATATCTCTGGCCCTCCATAGAGATATGATTTTCTAAATTACCAAGATTTTAATAAGTTCACTACCCAGCAGGAGGCTTTCGGGCAAGGAAGAAAGATACAATGGTCCTCTCCCTTAAGAATCAGTCTAAGTAGACCTGCCAGTCATCTGTAGAAGAAAATATCCCAGGAAGCTGTTTCAGAGATCTTGGAAAATAGTCTCTGGTCTACCTAAACATGTAGGTCTGCTTGATGAAAAAAACTAAAAGATCATATGAGCAAAGGGAAACCAAGAATAAAAACCCAGTTTAATCTGAGAGGTGGAGCCCCAAGACCACTGGAGAGGGTCTAGGAGAAGGAGCCTAACACAAGTCTGTGAGCACTTTTTGTAGTTCAGAGTAGGAAGGTAGGGGGCATAAGCTTCGCCAGAGCCAGAAACCTTTTCTGGATAAACTACTTTTTGAAACTGCTGGGTGTAAGATAAATCAAATTGTCTGACTTTGCAAGATCCGCTGTCCTGGGCCTGTGGTGGGTGCTAGCTGCTCTTTGGGAATTCCATGTTCAGCAGATTTCTTGGAACCTTGGCTTTTTTTTTTTTTTTTTTTTTTTTTTTAAGGGCTCCAGCTTTCAGTGTAGTTTTCTTTATGCTCTTAGGTTTCTCTGGCCACTGGCTGCTCTTAGCTCAGGAGTGTAATACTCTAGACAAACCTCATGTATCGAGTGTGTTACTTTTTGTTACTTTCATTTGAATCAGTTGAATGGATGGAGGACCCCAGGGGAGGTCAGAGCAAGAATCAAGTAAGAATGGGCATACCTAAATTAAAGACTCTATGAATGGGGAAAAGATCAAAGCTGGGTTCTGCTGAGAGTCTGGTCCTTGCTCTGGTTTTATGCTGGTGTTCAGGTTTTAGGACCTGTATGACTTATCTTCTGGGATTTCTGAAGGCATTTCAAAAATGAAATCCAGTTCCATCCCTGGAAAATTGCTACTTGGCTCAAATTCAGCCAGAAATAGTTCCAGCCAACCTTGTTTGGTAGCTTTGGATTTAGATGAGGTCAAAGTCACCTTATCCTCAGGATTAAAGGGGGTACAATGTTTCTGACAGTACAAAATTTATCAGAGAGACTATCCCTCCCTGGGCCCTCTTACATAACTGTCCTAAATGAATGTAACAGACCCCCAGGGCTGCACTGAGTGAGTGATGCAGAAAGTACCCATTGGGAGGGTGAAATGTTTCTCATTGTAAAAGAAGTGCTTCCGCAGTTGGGCACTGACCTAACCGAGGACATTTCACATGTGAAAGAAAGGTGCAGCTCAGTCTGGGGGTTCGGGGCCTTAGGCTGGCTGCAGGCAGCTGCTGTCTAAGAGAAAGGAGGTTGCTGAGGCAGAGCAGAGGCCTGAATCAGCTGTGCTCAACTTCTCATCCTTTCCCCATTCCCTGTGTAATCAAGCTCCACTTGAATGTGGCCCCCGAGAGACGCGGGAGTTGCCACGTGTACTTATAGAGACTACAGAAGTGCTAAGATAACTAGTCAGACACTTAATGGACTCAGAATGAAGCAAATATATAACTTGTACCTCTAGAGTCACTAACCACCCTGGTTTATTCAGGGTGCTTTTTCCAGACATGGCATTCTCAGTGCTAAAACCAAGACTCTCTGGGGCAAAACGGGGTCCACAGAGACCTTATAACCTAAACAGAGAAGTATCCATGTCACAATGTCACAGAAGAAGTGGTTGGCTCAGTCGTGAGCATCAGGAACAGAATAGATGAGGTGGGCTGCAGAGCCTCGGGGGCTCCTGGAAGGAACGGAGGTTTAGAACTCCAGAAGGGATTCTGCTGAGTCAAGAAAGAAAGATAGGGAAATAGCTCAGGTATTGGAATAAAAAGAAGTCCAGTTTTGGAATCTGGTTGAAGCTTCTTGTAGACAGAGAAGCAGTCATCCAAGCACAATTAATAACTTCTCAGGGCTTTCCCCATTCCCACCAGTTTTCTAGGAGCCTCACCAGGAACCTCATGTACAGGGAAAAGATGTGTTCTAAATTTACTCTGGGAAAATGAGAGCCACCCCTTCACATTATAATGCCAGCCAAGGCAGCTCCAGAGCCTCCTCACTTTCCTCACTTATCAAAAGAGATAAAAGGAAAAGTTTCCTTTAAAGTGTAACTTGACAGCTACCAAGGTACTATATGAGGCTAAGGTGAGTATGAGTCTCCCTGGGGAACTAGTACCCACACTGCAGTGTTGTGCTCTTTTTCTGAGACCTCTCTCTTTCTCAAGCCTTATGCATAGACCTACATTAAAATTTTAACCCCAACTATGCTTTCACAAAATGACTAGCCCTGAAGTCCTTTCTGCATCAAAACCATAGAGTGTAGTTTGGTCTGATTGAAATCCCTAAATGTCCAAGGAAACTCTGCAGGCAGCTGAGGGTGGTGGCCCTGTGGAGGTAATGTTTCTGTCCTCTCTCTACTGACAATACCATTCTTAGGATGAAGCTCTACCCGATGTATCTGTGACCCAAAAGCCATACTGGGGGATCTAAGAAGACTAAAATAGGGCAGTAGCCTGCAAAGGGAGTTGAATTTGACATAGCTTCAATTCCATTTTGACTGGATATACAGTTGACAAAGGAAATGATTATGGAATCAGAATGGATCTGCTCAAGGGTTTGTCTGTTGGTGATTGGCAAATAAATTTACTTCTGATATAGAATGCTATGTGTTGTCTTTATTTAAGTTAAGATAGTGCATTACAATTTTGTTGTTGTTGTTGTTGCTGTGTAAGGAATCAAGTCCAAGGCCTCAGTGAAACACTCTACTGTTGAACCATACCAACAGCCAGGACCACAGATAACACATGTGTTTTGAAGAATCCTATTGTCTCTTTCTAGACTGAGATCATTAACTTTGCAGGAGGTCCAAACAAACAACTTTTGAGAGTTCTCACATTGTATGCATTAACTCTCATGTAGATTCTCTTATAGAAATTTGTATGTTGGCCTGGAGAGATGGCTCAGTAGCTAATAGCTACTGCTGTACACTCGTGAGGATCCGAGTTCAGATCCCAGCACCCATTTACTAAGCCCATCACCTGTTGCATGCCTTGAGTGGGACAGAAATAGGATTTATGAGGCTTTCTGGCTTCCAGCCTAGCCAAGTAAAGAGAAGCTCCAGGTTCAGAGGAGGGTTCTGCCTCAAAAGAATAGCTGGAGATTGAAGAGGATGCCTGAGACCCTCCTCTGGATTTTGCTTATGTAAGCTGGTTCACACATATGCATATACTTACACAGACATAATTTCTAAGCTCATATATTTATTCTTGTCTTTCAAGGAAAAAATATCTGACTGGGTAGATGTTCTTTAAAAGAAAGCACTGAACCAAAAAAAGAAAATAAATGCTGGATATATGATTATATACTTCTATCCAAAAATATAACGAGAACTTAAATTGCTAACTCAGGAGCAGGATCCAGTCTATTTTGCAGTTTCTCCGGAGGGTAATTTCACAAGCTTTGGTTAGCTTGTGCAGTCATTTCTCTCTTTCCACTCCCCATTCTATCTGGAATAGATACTGGTTTTGCTTCCTTATTTATGTGAGGGAAGTGGACTGGAAAGAAGAAACATCATTCGACTACTGTATTATTTTTAGTAGTTTATATGGTTCTGTTAAAGACAGGTATTGGTTGTAACAAAATAAATTCAATCTGGCCTCCAAATGGCCTTTTAGTCCCCAGCTTCCAGACCCACAAATGAATGCATCCTCTTTAGATTCACCAGTTCTAAACTTGGGAGTTTGGTCCTCCATGCTCTGGAAAAAAAAATGATACAGGGTTGATTTTATAAGCATGAGCATATAAGCTGGTATATGGACCCTAGCCTTTTCCTTTGTCCAGCATGATATTCTTGAAGAAATTCCAATTTCTTTATAGTCTGGGAGTCAAAGGGGGTACACTAGTGTCCCTTGAAAATATCTTCATTCCTGCAAAGATGGTTACAATGAGATGCTAATATATCAGAGGCTTACTGTAGTTAATGTGATACTGTTGTCAGTCATCAGAAAAATAGAGAAAAGACAGACGCCATTGCCCTTTGATGAGAAATGTCTCCTATACAGGCTCATGTATTCGAATACTGGTCCCCAGCTGTGGTACTGTTTGCAAAAGTTATTGAACCTTTAGGAAAGTTATGGGGCTTTGTTACAGGAAGCTTGTCACTGGGGTGGCCTTTGAGGCTCTACAGAGACCCCCCAGTTCCTCTTCTCACTCCCAGCTTTCTGCTTGCAGGGGAAGTGCAATCAGCTGGCCTCGAGCTCTTGCTGCCAGGTCTGCCCTTGACATGATAGACTGGCTTCCCTTGGAAGAATAGGGCAGAAAAAATCCTCCTTTTCAAAGCTGCTTTTCATCAGGGTATTCTATCATAGCAACAGAAAAACAATTAATACAGATGTTTTGAGAGCAAAGAAAAATAAAGCTTGATTCATACTGCTGTAAATAAATATAGATTGAGTATTTTATTTTAGCAAAGAAACATGAAGGAGACACTGTGGCCAGAGGCTTCTTGCCATTCAACTTGAAGCATCATGGGAGGTTTTAAATGAGGATGGCAGAAAAGAGGAGACCACACCTGCATTAGGGAAAACACAGACTTTTTCAAGACACCATTGTTGATTTCTGCTTAACTCCAGGTAGCCAGGCTGTGTCACTTCCCTGATCCTGCTTTTGGTAAAGTGACATGTCCTGAGCTGAGCTGAAGGTAGGGTGGAGGCTCAGGATCAAAACCACAGCCCCAAACCTGGACTTCACTGTTATTTACTAAACAGATTCATCTTGCCATGCCCAGCCTGCTTGCCACCTACTTAAGATCAACTATTTTAACACAAGATTCTTCTGGCCAGTGAGTCCACAGAACACAGTAAATTCTCATGGATCTACAGGTCAGAAGAGAACTGGGTACTGAAGCAACTTTCATAGTTTCCAAAGCTGCCCAGTGTCACCCAGGGTATTTTTAGGGTTTACTCTAGTTCCCACTCACAGTTAGAAAGTTCTGATTCCTACCTGTCTGCTCACACAGTTTGAGATGCTCTGTAGTTCCTCAGCACTTCCCTCTGGCCAGAGAGAATGAGTGAACTGACTTTATCCTAAGTATGCTTTTGGATATGTTTGCTCTTATGTTACTATAAGGGGTTTGAAAGAAAATGGGTAAGCATAGGAGCTATTTAGACAGCTAAAGAGGTTTACTATCAGGAACCAGTGGTGTAAAAACACTATAGGGTGGATAAAAGTTGTTAATACAAGAAAGAGCAAAAGCTATCTGTTATAGACAGTTTACATTGCTAGTGATTATTTTAGCAAGCAAAGCTGTGAGCAAAGCCTTGTTCCTTGAATCCAGATTATCACAGAGACTCAAATGCCAGAGGTTCACATTGTCGAGGAAGAAATCGTACCTAGTCCTCACCTCCCTGCTCCTTCTGGTGCTGACTGACTGCCCAAGTGTCACCAGACGTTTTAGGGACAGAGCCTGGGTCATGCTAGCTCTCCTAAGCAGTGTTGGAACACAAGCCTTGAACAGGCTAATGAAAGAAACAAAATAAACAAAAAGCTGTTTAAAAAATAAAAAAAAAAAAGAAAAACATTTGTTTGATGTGGAACCATATTGGGCACCTGGCATGAAATCTGAGTTTCAATAGAGGACAAGACGTATTTATAACTCATGAGTTTTAGTCAGAGGGTAGTCCTGCCCATCACTGACTCATTGCTGTCAGGGCTACAGCCTCTCCCCCAAAGAACTCTGACAGGTTGTCAGAATGGTAGAATGTCTTTCCAGGAGACATAGTTCACCTTTAGGCCAGCATATGGACTCTAGTTTTTTCCTTTGCCTAGCATGATGTTCTTGGGGAAATTTCACTTTCATTATAGTCGGAGAGCCAAAGGGGTACACTAATGTCTCTTGAGAATATCTCCACTCCTGCAATGATGGTTAAAATGAGATGCAGAGATATCAGAGACCTGCTGTAGTTAATGAGATACTAGGTCACCAAGGCTTGCTGTGTAATGCGAAGGTACACACCTGCTACACATATCTGTTATATGTATATGCACAACTGTAGTCTTTAGGTTTCTACATAGACATCCAAAACATGTGTTCCCTAGCAGCCAACACTGGAGTTCTGACTTTTCTTTTCACTTCCCTTGATGAACTTTCTTCACTGGTGAAAATGGGAATTCTTTCTTCCTGGTTATGCTTACAAAGGACCTGGACATATTCTTCTCTCATCATACTCTACATGTACTCCATCACATGTATTCCATCACAAACCCTTCTGACTCTACCTGGTAGTATATTCAGAAATGAGAACACCTCACTCTGCCTTGCGCCAGGCATCAGTATTTTGAAAACGGTCCTCCAATCAGGCTCCTACCACCCACATTTTCTCCTCTCATTGCCAAATTTATCTTATAGTACAAATTAGTAAGTGTCTCATTGTTCGATTCAGCACCCTGCAATGGCTCCTTAACTCCTTAGAATAGAAAAGAAATCTTTAAAATAAATCATTATCCTCCAGGAACTGGGTTTTAAATATTTATTTGCTTGGACTGGGTCTTGCTCTATAGCCACAGCTAGCCTGGAATTCAGGCTTCCCCTTCCATATTTCCCAAGATCTGGGTTTACCGGCAAGCAGGACCACCCTGAAAGGGAGCAGTTTCTAGGAGTGCTCTGGTCTTTTTTCCTTGCCCACTTTCCCACCCTTCCAAACTTGTCACCCTGGCTTATCACAGCAGGTATCCTCCTTGACCTAGCTCTCATCTGCATTGGATGTTCTTTCCTCAAAATACTAAACTACTAACTTTTTCAGGTCTTGAAATAATTGTTTAATTTTTTTTCAAAAAAATGATCTTAGCTTTTGGAATTATAATTACAATCTCACCCTTTCATTTACTCTTTCTAAGCCCTCCTGTGCACTGCTATGGCTGCTTACTTTACATTTCATGGCCACCTTTACTTATTGTGTGTGTGTGTGTGTGTGTGTGTGTGTGTGTGTGTGTGTATTCCTAAATATAGAAACACAACCTTCTCAGTCTGTATAATGTTACTTTGTGTAACTGTTTTCAGGGCTGATCATTTGGTATTGGATAAGCAATGACGTGCTCTTGATGCTTTCCTTTCCATGAGGTTCACTCTGAGCAGTGTTTGGGAACACTCAAATACCTGGATCTAACACACCTGTGTTCCTAGCTTTGTTTCATTCTCTTCTTTTCCCTCAACACAGAATATTCTAACTGTAGTATTTACTTTTAGCTTACACTTGTAGCTTGTTGTCTTCCCTTGTTATCATCTCCTAGAATGTGAGTTTCAAATATTATGGATTTTCATCTTCTTCATTAATTTATTTTAGTACAGAGAACAGGACTGGACATTCCATATGGTCAGAAAATATGCATTAAGTGTCTGGGCCTATATTATGGCCAAACTGATCTTCCCATGATTCAATGCTCCATTTAGAAAACATAGACCAAGCCACATGTAAATTTACACATGTAGAGAGAAACTTCAGTAGAAATTTCCAGAGCACTCAATCATCTTCCCCATCTCCTTCCTTGACTTCCCATCACATCACTGTAGCTGCTAATACACTCAGAGTTTATAAACCCATCAAGAATATGCAGCTCTTCTACTTCTTTACTCTGTGTTCTCATTTTTAACCCCACCCCTTAAAAAAGCTCTGTTAAGTCTGATTGGAATTTGGAATGAGAAGCATGAGTCAGGATGTACTTCCTTTGGGAGAATTTGGGCAAATGGAAGATAAACTGTGGAGCTTCCATTAGCAAGCAAATGTTACAGCGATACATTTGCCCATTGCAGCTGCAGAAATAGAGGCTAAGCCTCTCCATGCTCTCATCTAGAAAGTCACAGGTCCTGGGTCACTTTGTCAGCATCTCTTCAATGAATGAAATGAACATGGCCTATATAACACATAAAATACATATACGGCATTATAGCTTAGGATTTTTAACTGGGGACATTTTTAAGTCAATAAAGGAGTTGATCTCACCAACTGGCATTGGATGTGCACATGTTTTTGCCCTTAAAAAATGCTAGGGGACATAAAATGGTTTTCATGCTGTGAAATGGATTAGGTTGACTGAGGTAGAAGACCCACTATAAATGTGAGCAGTGCTGTTCCATGGCCTAGGCTCCCAGGCTAAATCCAGCAGAGGAAGGAAGCTGAGCACCAGCATTCTCCTCTGTATTTCCTGACTGCAAATGCAACATGACCACAAGCTTCTGCTGTCAGACTGCCCCTTGACAGTGGACTGTACTCCCTAAAATGTAAACTAAAACAAATACTTCCTTTCTTACATTGATTTCAACAGGGATTTTATTATAGCAACAAGCCCAGTAACACAGTTGTCACTCCAAACGCTAATTTTGACAGTTGCGGAGAACATTCAGCATGGACAGTGAGACTAGTTTATTCTAGCACAAAGCTACCGACTGTGGAGATGGATGTTCCTACTCCGAACCTTCCCCACATTCTCTCCTCACCATGATCATGACCATGTGTTCTCTTCATTTACTCAAATCTCATTCATTCTTTGGGTGACAACACCACCCTTCCACCTCCAAACTTGCATAAAAAGCTCAACACCACCTATCCGTCCTCTGGAAGAAACACTTTAAATAGGACAGCTTGGAATATGATGTTTGAAAGGAAGGAGCAATACCACCCATGTACAAAGCTGAGTGAGGTCAGTGGACAATTCCACAGAAGTTACTATCTCATAAAAGCTACTGATACAGAAAGACCACCAGGTACTAACACTTTAATATTCATGTAATTAGAAGAAATGAAATGTGACTTTGTAGAAAACATATAGATACCATCTAATGCCAGAAAAAGTCTCTGAATTATTCATCTTTGAGTTTCTCTGATTATCACTACTATGCATTTCTGGCAGAAATAGTGGCTAATATATTATAAATGTCTTTCAAATTAGGGGTATATTCTGCCAAAATTGTTTGCTGTTCTATTTATATATAAACTGTGTAGGCTGCTTGTAGCAACATTCTTACAGATGTGATATAAATGAACAGGATGTTCCTCTTTGTCCTGTTGTAAACATATTCAGACTTTAAAAAGTTATATTCTAGCCAGGCAGTGGTGGCATACACCTTTAATCCTAGCACTCTGAAGGCAGAGGCAGGCGGATCTCTGAGTTCAAGGCCAGCCTAATCATAGAGCAAGTTCTAGTACAGCAGGGCTACACAGAGAAACCCTCTGTCAAAAAACAAACAATCAAAAAGTTATATTCTATAGCCACCATGAACCATAGCCACTATGAACTGTAAGGTACCATTTGCATGAGTGCCAACTTTTTAAGGTAATCTAGAAATGAATTTCCTTCATAATAGAACTTTTTTTTTTTTTAGGATACCTTAGCTGCCTGAAAATCTCCATGAAACAACTTAGAGACTTAGAAGTCTGCATGTGGGGATGTCAAACTGAGGCACAAACACATTTTCTTTGTTAATTTATTTGTATGTTTTTGTGGCTGCATGCATATGCATGTATATCAGAAGAGGGCATCAGACTCCCTGGAGCTGGAGTTACAGGCATTGTGAGTCGCCTGACATGTGTACTGGGAACTGAACTCAGGTCCTCTGTGAGAGCAGCAAGAACTCCTAACTGCTGAGCCATCTCTCCTAGCCTGTCTTACTTCAAATTCTAAAAGCGATTTTCATAAACTTTCATCTTACAAAATATAAAGTGAATGGAATTAATGTTCAGAGCAAGATAGCTCCATCTCACAAAATCAGAAACTGACTGAGAAAGCTAACTCTATACACTAAGTGAGTATCAACTTGTAGTTACACATACTTTTCAAAGACAAAGTATCTCAAAATGAAATGTCTTAAGCACTAATGAAAAGCAAACTTTAGAATTAGAGTATTTAGGATTTAGGAAAATGTATGCAATACTATATTTCACAGAAGCATTTTGCCTTTCTAGTCTGTGTGAATTCACACTCAGAAGGAAGGCATGAGAGTAGGAAGGGGATTTGCTGGGAAGAGCTTCAGTGGACAGGAAGTGGGAAAAGAGAGGGGTGGGGGAGAAAAGAACTAAAAGTTATGTCAATGTATGAAACTGTCAAACATAGAAAGAGGTTAAGTGTCTTCCTAGATTTGCAATACCCAATAAACATTAATTTCTGTCTTTGGATTTGGCAAACAGAATTATTCCAAGTAGCCTGTGTCAGTTAACCCTCGTTTGCCATTCATCTCGTGTGATTACATCTAGCACAAAATGGTCTTCAGAAGGGACAGCATCCTGAAGCTGAGAAGGGATGCAACTCTTCTGCTTGAGAGCATAGAAGGAAAGGTCACATGGCGACCAGAGGGTTTCCGCCATTGTTCAGCTGTTGCTTGCAGTCCTAGCAGCACAGTGCTCACGTTGCCTGAACAAAGTTAGACAAATGGGATGCTACAGACTGTTCCACCTCTGCCTCATATGTGCATATGTACATGCCCTATTCATACTATATATACACAGACATACACACATAGTCCATACATATGCACATGTATACAGATCTATACACATATGTACATATACACGTACCTATATGCACATACAAACATACTTTGTACACACACATATAAGTATACATATATAAATGTTGTCTTTGTTGGCATCACAAATACACTAGATAAAGTAGGGATCCCAAACAGCAACTTTTCATAAGCCCAGTTTTCGCATTTGTGTTTATCTTTTCCTTTTGTGTCTTTCCTTGCCAAGCAACAGAAAT
Organism: Peromyscus leucopus; assembly: GCF_004664715.2. Lineage (NCBI taxonomy): Eukaryota > Metazoa > Chordata > Mammalia > Rodentia > Cricetidae > Peromyscus > Peromyscus leucopus. Next base: position 42,072,547 of record NC_051065.1, read on the forward strand.
ATGAACCATGATGTCTGGAGCACTTAAAGTAGGATGGACAGATGGCTTACCTGTCTATGATGGCACACATGTCAATGGTGACATTTGCAAAGCTTCCGGGCTTCCTCTGTGCCACTTCGTACAAATTGACAAGCTGATCATCTACCTGAATGAGCTGCATGCATCCTTGGAATGATGGCTGCAAGGCGGAGAGGCTGGCATTGTTCACATGGTTCAAAAATCCTGTGAAACAGAAGGAACAAGAAGTTCACCACGGGCATCCAGCATGGTTTATTAATGGCCTCCCAAGCATTCGACTGGACACTGCCACCTGATTAATAACAGCGTTTCTTTGATTCTTGCTGACATAGTACAGGGGTGACACCTCTTGAGAATAGGAGATTTCTTTAGGCGGGAGTCAGGCTTGGCAGTGGCTTGAATGAAAATGGCCCCCACAGGCATTTTGAATGCTCATTTTCACAGTTGGTGGAACTATTTGTGAAGGATTAGGAGAGTGGCCTTGTTGGAGTAGGTATGACTCTGGGAGTTCTCCAGTCCAAATTTGTCTACTCAGCAAATTTAAACTGTACTCATTAGTCTTCAATTATTTACCAATTCATTCTTTCCAATACGGTGTGGTTGGCAATAGACCACCAATACATTAAAAAAAAAATAGTGAGAACCAACATATGCCATTAAATGAATAAAAGTGAATATTTAGAACAAACAGAATTTGGTCATTTAAAGCGATTCTTTAAAATGCTCTATTTTGGTTGATTATAGTAATAGTTGACTACAATAAAAACCACTTTTCTCATTTCCTTACCAGGTGTCAATATATAAATTCTGAAAACTGTCATTTGAATTTCCTTTAAGGTTTCATCTCAGAGGTGTACATTACTTCCCACAAATATAGCACTAGAAAAATGATTATGCTTAACTCTTAATTTAAAACAATGTGCTCTGTGCCAATACTGTTATATGGGTGTGTGTGTGTGTGTGTGTGTGTGTGTGTGTGTGTGTGTATGCCTGTGTATGTATGCATGCATGTGTTTATAAGCTATGTATTTTCATTGGCATTGACTTAGTTCCTTTACAAAAATGCTGACTTTTGGATAAGTTGGCTACTTAGAATAGTTGTATGCATACAATGTGATTTCTACTTGTCTAATCATGGTAAAATTGAGTAGGTTTTAATGGCTAAACTTAGCAGACAGAAAACACACAGCTGTAACTTTTGTGGCTGCTCTTAGCTAGGCTATCATTGGGTTCAGCTTTTGTGAATACTTAGGAGTCTAAACATTCACATTAACTTGGAAAAATTTGGAAATGAGTAACTCTCTTTATGAGAGGGAGAACGTCTGTGAAGCAGAGCAGCTGCATAAATGCTTATCGCTTCCAACTGGGTATGATTACATTCCCCAAACAAGACTTCAGCATCCACTCACAACAATGTTCTGTTTGGTCTTGATACTTTCGGAGTCTAAAATTGTCAAGTCTTTTCATGCTCTTACATGAGATGTATTCTAGGAGAAGATAATTATAGGAATAATCACTATATAGCCATTGAAAATAGTTCTTTTTCTTGTATTTTCCTTAAAGCTTTTAAGAGGGATCCTATTTGCTCTTGTGTACAAGCATCCAGACCCTTCTGTATCATCCTTGGTCCCTGAGCTTGGCTTATTTCTGTAGGCAACAGAAAACTGTGAAGGTGGTAAAAGTGACTCCCAAGGCCCATTTCTAACCTGATATGCACAATTGCTCATATTGGTAAGCAGGCAGTGCTGTGGAGAGGCCTAGGAGAGATAATAATAGACTTCCATGACTGCAATTGTGTTGTGTGACTTGGGTAGGGTGGGATGAAGATTAGATTATTGTTACCCAACAATAGCAATGAATAAATAACCTCTTGCTGGAAAATAATTACAATAATGCCCCCAAAGGAAAGGGCAAGTTAGCTTAATGAGCCTTCATGGAATTATTGGTCAGAAACCTAATGTCTCTTGGGGAGGCAGTCAGTAACAACATAAAGGAAAGGAATAGAAATGGTCCTCTAATGAAAGCACATGGGATACTTACTGTGTTGTAGGGTAAAGTTTATCAACATTGTGTTTGTCTTAGTTAGGGTTACCATTGCTGTGATAAAACATCATGGCCAATGCAACTTGGGGAGGAAAGGGTTATTTGTCTTACACTTCCAAATCAGTTCATCAGTGAAGGAAATCAGGACAAGAAATCAAACAGGGCAAGATCCTGGAGACAAGACCTGTTGCAGATGCCATGGAGGAATGCTGCTTACTAGCTTGCTCAGCTTGCTTTCTTATAGAACCCAGGACCACCAGCCCAGGAATGGCACTGCCCACGATGGGCTGGGCCCTCCCCCATCAATCATTAATTTAAAAAAATGCCCTACAGGCTTGCATACAGCACCATCTAATGGAAGCAATTTTCTTAATTGAGGTTCTCTCCTGAAAATAAATGCTGGGTCCTTCCCTACAACTGGACTACACTTTCACCAATAGCTTCTCCTGGGCTCTCTTCAAGGATGACAGTCCTGCTAAGCCCTAGCTGCTCTTCATGATCCCTTAATGCTTTCAAAACTAGCACCACCTGGGTGACCCTTAAACTATCATGCTTGGCTGCCAGTGTGAGGTATAAACTTGGCTGCCTCTGGAACACAGCTTCTATATGCTGACTCTAAGGAACCACTGCATAGAAGGCTTCAGCTCATTGATGCGGGTCTCTTCTCAATCCATCATTAATTTCTCAGCTCCATCTAACCAGCATCAACTGTCCCAATAAAGCAAAGGTTTTACTTTAGCGTTTCTGGTCTCTTGTTAATCACAGCTGCTTTCTTCAGCCCCAGCTGATCAACCACAGATTCTTTGCACAAAAGGCCTGGTAGAGTCTTTGCTTCCCTCTGAAACTTCATAAGCCAGGCCTCCATTGTCTGCACTGCTCTCAACATTCTTATCTTTTAAGCTCTTACAGAATAGCTCAATGAGTTCTCAACACTTAATGACTTTTCTGGGCTCAAATTCCAAAATCTTTCAACAGTCCTCCATGAAATAACATGATCAGGTCTGTCACAGCAATACCCCATTATCCTGGTACTGAGTTGTCTTAGTTAGGGTTAGTAATGAAACACCACAACCGAAGCAACTTGGGGAGGAAAGGGTTTGTTTGACTTACACTTCCAAATTACTGTTCATCAGTGAAGGGAGTCAGGACAGGAACTCAAATGAAGCAGGAATATGGAGGCAGGAGCTAACACAGAGGCTATGAAGGAGTGCTGCTTGCTCAGCTGGCTTTCTTGTAGAATCCAGGACTTCCAACCCATGATGGCACTGCCCACAATGGTCTGAGCCTTCCCGCACCTATCACTAATTAAGAAAATGCCCTACAGCCCTGTCTAGTGGAGACATTTTCTTAATTGAAGTTCCCTCATTTCAGGTGACTTTAGCTTGTATCAAGTTGACATAAAACTATCCAACACACTATATATGATAACACAAAAATAAGATATACTTAGTCCATTGTAAAATCTGGACAAGGGTGTTTCCAGCACAGTACCAAAAGTGTTATCAGCTAATCCAATTGATTGGCTTGAGAAAAACATTGCTGTTTCTAGGAAGCCTTTTCCTGAGAGGGGAAGACCTATTCTGAGTATGGACAGCACCCTTCCACAGGCTGTGGAGAAAGCAGATAAAAGGGGAAGCCCAGTGGGCTTTAGCAGGATTCTAAGTGAGCTGGTAGGTTACCATGGACAGACACCTGTGGAGTTAAATGTGACTCTCTTTCTTCAAGTTGTTTGGCTCAGATATCTTATCCTAGGGATGAAGAACAAACAAAAGCTAAAACAAACTCTTAGCTGTAAAGAAGCCAGGAAGTGATGGACCTCAAATCGAAATCTGTCTTAATTCCACTTTACTCAGACAGTGAACAATACAAGAAGAAATTACTTCCAATGACCAAATACCAGGACATGTCATCTAGTGATGACAAGGAAGTCTTTGCCAACACCTCAGACAGATGTGCCAGAAAAAGATTCATGAGGGAAAAGACCCATTCAGCAGCTTATTCATGCACCCAGACAAGCTCCCAAACAAGAGCACTTCTAGGATCTTAAGGGTATTTTGCTCAGCAGGTCAGGAGCTCAGAAGTGGTTATCTTCATGAGACTACATCTGTGCTTTCCATTAAATGACTGTTTTTAAACACTTCTTCATTTCTATGTCTTTGCCTTCGAAAAATATATTCTCGTGTGTGTGTGTGTGTGTGTGTGTGTGTGTGTGTGTGTTATAACCACACTATGTTGTGTATATTGAGGCCAGAGAAATAATGTGAAGTCACTTCTTTCTTACTACTATGTGGTCCTGGGGATCAAACTCAGACTGTCAAGCTTAGTAGGCTCATTTACCCACTGAACCATCTTGTTGGCCATTTGAATTTAGAAACAGGGCCTTGAACTCGTATTCCTACCTCCACCCCTGAATGTTGTAGTATAGTATTCTACTTCAGTGGACAAACATGAATAGCATTGCCAGGAATCACATTGTTGTTTGTTTGTTTTTTAAGAACATTGCTATTAGCAGTAATGCCATCAGCTTTGACCAGCCTGTACTAAAATAGACAGAAAACACAAATGTAAAGAAACTTTTAGACCTTGGTCAATGTGCAGAAAAATTGAAACTGGAAACATGGGCTACCTATTGAGAAAAAGAGAAGTGGGGAGAGGAAGAGGAGGAAGAGGAGATGGAAATGACTCGGGGGGATGGGCAGAACAAAGAAACAGAAATCACAGAGTTGCAAAAAAAAAAAAAAATCAGTGAGTCTGAATCCTAAGATAGAATTCTTATCAAGTGCCTCACCGGCATCTTGAAACAATATAGACTAGTGATTTGGGTCTGACTTGACATTGCCAAGGCTCTGAAGCTTACACAAAAATAGTCTAACATAATACAACTTCAGAAACAGTTTTCAGAAGAGATGTGGACTCAGTACATGAATATTCATAAAGTGAGGCTAAACCCTTAACTCTATCTTCAAGATAGCTATCAATCATCACATTATAATTATGTTAACTCTAGAATACTCTTCTCCCACATTGAACTAGTGCCTACCTTTGTGCGACCAATAGAACACTGCCAAATATTGGGTTATGGTTATTGAACTGTATGTGAATATTCTTAAGCTCTACCCTCAATTACCTGGGAAAGTACCCCACCCCCTTGTACTATAACTGGCTGGGACTTCACTCTTGCATTCAGACTTCTATCTTAAGTTTAGCAGATAAAAACTCCTTATCTGATTTGAAATTCACTCAGTTTATTTTTCTTGCTGACAACGTTATTCTCTGCATCTTCATGGTTTTAAATTTTTAATTCAGAAATATATCAGTGGAAACAATGTTGATATTTGTTCAGACATTAGAATGCCAATCTAAACAGTTGCAAGTTATACTATTAATCTGATTGAACAGAATTTAAGAAAGAAAGAAAGAAAGAAAGAAAGAAAGAAAGAAAGAAAGAAAGAAAGAAAAAGAGAGAGAGAGAGAGAGAAAGGGAGGGAGGGAGAGAGGGAGGGAGGGAGGAAGGGAGGGAAGGAGGAAGGAAGGAAGGAAGGAAGGAAGGAAGGAAGGAAGGAAGACAGTAGGCACCAAGGTTGGGAATTTAAATGGCTGAAGAACACTGTTTATTATATTTGTTTTAAAGTTGAGGAATGTTAGGGAGCTTAGAGAGAGGCTGATAGAGTGCTATAAAGTCTTCAGCATTTTCTTTCCAATGAAACCTTGGCAGAGTGAATCAAGTGTTTACTAATCATGCCTATTCAACCTTTCTGAATAAAACAGTCAAAAATGTATTCAGCAGCAGCAACGGAAAAAGCTGTTTTCAACTGAGCAGGGAGTTAGAACGTGCCAGGAAGACTCCACCTGGTATGGTTGGGAGATTGGCTAGGGTACAGGTTAATTGAGCCAGTACATTGATACATGGAGGCTAGGATGAGCCAAACTCAATGTTAGAGACAGAGTTATAAATATAGAATGTGAGAAAAACTGAATGAACTCTGAGGGCTGGAGCAGGAATTTAAACCTTAAGTGTGAATTTGAGATTTTCTGTATAGGTGTCTACATATACAAATAAATTTAAATATAAGTGGTTGTGGTGAAAATACAGTTGGTTCCTACCATCCGGGAGGACAGTCTGAGAGCAGGGTCATGAGACAAAAGTGCATACTCCTACATCTCAGATTTGGTTCATTAACCAGGCCCCTAAAGAGAAATGATAGATTGTGGGACTTGGATGGGACAGATATACAATGAGTCTGCTATATTCTGTGTTGCTTTAAAAGATAATGACATGGTAGGAATTAGAGAAAGAATGACAGACCTGTTTCAGAATGGCATGAAGTAGTTACTGCTGCCCAAGTTCAAGGTAGCTAGAATACATATTTCACAATTTGAGAATAAAAATTTATATTTTATTCATCAATAAAAAATGATGGGAAATATTAAGTAAAATACAAATCCATGTGTAAATGTCTGTGTAAAGTGAATAAATCAACATGGAAAAGAGCAGAGAGAGCTCTCGATATAGCCTCCTGCTACCTCATGATGTAAGAGGGGATATTAGCATTTGAAAGTCATCCTTTGACAAGCCTCATATTAGTAAAGAGTTAGGCAGTAAATGTCAGTGGAACCTGAAATGAAAACAGATGGGGGCCACAGTGTAGTGGGTAGCTGTTCCAGCTTTGACCTGGAAGTACTACCCCCAATGAGGCTTCAATAACTGTCACACCTACCAGGCAGGGTTGAGACAGGAGCCCTTAAGACCTGAGATCCAGAAGTGCCGGCTCTTTTGGTTCACAGATCCTGGACGCTGGAGATAAACCAAGCAGAGTTCTCCAGAGAACATTGCCAGACTGCGCTACACCTTTCCCAGACCCTGTAACCTATCCCTTTACTTGTATGTACCCCATACAATAAACCTCCCTTTTAACCTTGTGGATTTGCCTTAATACTTCCATCAATACCACAGTCTCAAAGATCTCTTTAAAACAGCCATCGAAGCTGAGCATGTTGGTACATACCTTTAATCTCAGAGCTATCTCTCTGGAGGCAGGTAGAAGGATATCCATGAATTTAAGGCTAGCCTGGTCTACTTTGCGAGTTCTAGTGAGCCAGTCCTAAACAGTGAGTCCATGACTTAGAACACAATAATTGAAAAGGCACAATTCATCAATTTACAGGTGGGAAACCTGGCCAACTGAATTGAGACCAAGCTATCAAATAAGTATTACTTCAGTGGCAGGAGCAAAAGACACTGTGGGTCACCTGACAGGATGCAAAATAGTAGAATGAAACAGGGCCTTCAGTGTTTCTGCAAAAATACATACACATTCCTGTGTAATATCAGACCAAAGCAAACAGATGCCATGTACAAAAGGCTAGCCTGAGATACTCAGGGGTGCTCAGGTTCTGACAGTCAACTAAGGATCTGGTTCTGATTAGCAGGGACCAGAAAAGTAGGAGGATGGGGTAAAGCAGGCACTTTTCTCCTGGGTCCCTCGTTATAACAGGCATTATTAGAAAAGAGGTAAACCCATACTTGGACTTGCTACACTGGCAGTCTTTGTGTTCTTCCTGTAATTATTTTGTAAGTTCAAGGTGTTTTAGAAACAGAAACCAGGGCTAAAAACTTGTGTAATCTGAGAACCTGTTCTGGATTAAATTTATTCCATCTTAATCTGTATTCAATGTCCATGGATTTTCAATGAAATTATTCTTCCTTCAGTCAGTGGTGTATTTTCGCTCACAAACCTCCATCATCCAGTCTTTTTTAAAGACCTTGCCAGGACAGGCATTGGAACTCGATTAGCAAATGACTAGTCCACATAGTCTGATTTTTCAACATAGATGGCATCTGCTTCAAGACCAATAATTCTGAAAGATGATTTCCCTATACTTATCTGTTAGGTTACTATTATTTTGGTTTTTAAATTCAGGATCATGATGATCCATGTGATTGCATATGGCCTAATATTTTTAGGTTCTAGCATTTCTTTGCAACTAAATTTGCCTAAAAGGGATATGAATTTAAGCTTGAACAGGAGTCAGAAGTTAGAAGGTAATTTTATTGAAAGTAATTTTTGCCGGGCGGTGGTGGCGCACGCCTTTAATCCCAGCACTCGGGAGGCAGAGGCAGGCGGATCTCTGCGAGTTCGAGGCCAGCCTGGGCTACCAAGTGAGTTCCAGGAAAGGCGCAAAGCTACACAGAGAAACCCTGTCTCGAAAAAACCAAAAAAAAAAAAAAAAAAAAAAAGAAAGTAATTTTTATCAGTTAATTTTGATAATGTAATAGAAAAAAGACAATATGTTGCCTTTTCCAGGCTTACTATGAATTACTTATTTTATATTATATTAATGTTTGACATCTCTTTATATGGAAAATTTTAAGGTACAAATTCAAGAATTTTGCACTTACCAGGTTTTGGTCTTTTAAGTTGATTAAATGCTATGTTCTTTTATTATATTTTAAGTTTGTAAAGCAGACAAATTATAATTGCCATCCTGGTGAGTCATGAAAAATAAACACACATATATCTATAGAATAAATGTTTAGAAGTTTACAGTGAGCAGCAGATATCCAAGAGGCCTATCACACCTTAGCTCATTTTCCTTTCTACTTTTACAAATTGTTTAGGCAATATATCAATTTAGTATTTATGAAACGCCTAATGACGGGATATTTATATCCTGAAGAATGTGACAGCCACATTAGTGAAGAAAGCCTCGGATATAAGAAGATAGATATAATCTACAAAACGAACTCTTTCTGCTGACTATGTAACTAGAATGGCAATGTTAGAATGTGGGACTGTCACTCTCTTCTAGAAAGTTTCGTTTTGCTTGGCTGACAAGGGTTTCTCACTGCTTTTGTGGCCCTGCAAGGCCAGTTTGATCTCTCACGATGTCTTTCTGGTGAGGTAAGTGTCAAAGCTCCTCAAAAGTTCCTTGGGCTTTGTCTGGTTTCCTGGTAGACCTCTCCTTCCTTAGCAGTGGCCCCTTCCAAACCCCTGCCTCTAGTGCATCTGTCTCAGCTCAGAACTAACTGATTTCTCTTTCCAGTGCATGGTTGTGTTCAAAACTCCAGACACATCTTTCTGCCCTTCCTGGAATTTTGCTGTCATCCCTAGCAGCAGACTTTCCCCAAAGCCTCAGCTTTAGTTTATTCATTGGTAAATCAAGCATGTCAATCAGCTCAGCTTCTGGCTTCCTTTCTTCTTCATATGCCACGAACATATTAGGTACCTTCCACCTTTTAAAGACCTCTCACCTATGTGTGAGCATCAAGCCAAACCTCCAGTCCATTTCTGGTGTTGGTCCAAGGGGTCTCTACCGAACATGATAATCTGAGCACACTTCCCTCTTCTTAAGGGATTATTTGTGTCAGAACACATATTTACAGTACTTGTGAAATTGTTCAGATCTTTTTCTCTGGTGATCTGGTATTTTAACACAAAATTAAGTTTGTAGAGATTTACAAATAAGGCCATGTATTTGAAAAGGAAAATGCTTACAATTCCAAATGAGATGGGTAGATTAAGTGTTTTAATTAAAATTAATATAATGGGGCCACTTAATGATGTCATCATATTTTAAACATATGCTTCAGCTAGAATATCTTAAATACATGAGCTTTAGTATGTTATTATAAAATGTTTTTAATCCTAAATTTATTGTAATATTAAGATATTTTCTTCAATAAAATTATTGTGGGTCTTCCTTCCTATTCTCATACAATACACAGAAGTTATAAGTTATATTTACTTTAAATTGGCTTAATGTGCAAAGATTGTAGAGAAGTTTGGGTTTTTTTTCAGCAAACATAAAGAAATTTATAAGAATGTAGAAAATTAAAAGGAAATTCAAGGAATAGACTAATTTTTTTTTCAAAAAGGGATAGTTAGAAATCTGGGAAACAGAATTTATAATGTACTTCTAAAAGTTGTTTTAAAATGGGTCATAAAACACGAAAAGCAGAGTGAAGAAAATAGAATATTTTGATATTTTTACATAGGTTTTTATAATATTTTACTCTTTTAAAGGAAGAAGAAATGTGAATTAATACATAACTCTGTCAGCTTTAGTTCCTTAGGGGTTTCTACTTATTTCTAATGCATAGATTGATACATTCATATGATCAGATCATAAAATAATATTGCCTCATTGATTTTTCCTTATGAGCTCACATAGTTTGTTAATTACATTGGACTCCAGGGTATGAAGATAGCAGGCCACAAGAGTGCCTATAAATGTTATTGATCATAAAACTATTTAACAAACATATATATTTTTCAAATTGTTACACCATTCCAGGTTATTTTTACTAATGGCTTTTTCTATATACAAATGTATTTAAAAGGCCAACTATATCTTAAATGTATTAATACAAATTTTCTAACAGGAGATAATTTATTTTAAAGATATTTATCATCGAATGATATTGCCTTTAGGAATAATTGGGAAAGAGACAAACATAATGTGAAGAAGTTTATTCCCTATGGAAAGGTAATGTGAGAGTCTAGAAACTCTCCCAGCCACAAACACTCAGAGAGCTAGCTAAAAAGCAGCATGTATCTTCTAAATGACCTATCTGGAGGAGAATGGAAAATCAAGGGCCTTAGATGATGCTGCACCACAAGTATTTAGAAAGCGTATCCTCATCTTTGTAATGCAGAGGTTTGGGTTTTAAAGGTCAAGCCGATTAGAAATCAGGCTGCAGGCCTGTGCAAGGATCAAGAACACTGCAATATCAGTATCACATCAAGCCCAAAGATGCTAAGATCATAGTGAAGTACATACTAGAAACAATATACTAGTCAGCAAAAAGGGTTGACAAGGAAAATTGTCTTCCTTTGCCTGGCCTATTGAAAGAAAAAGAAAAGTTAGTCTTCAAGAATGCATAAAACATGGAGTTACTGAACTAAATTATGGCTTTCAAACTTGTACTGTCTGTAGGGTGTGGCACTCAAATCAAGAAGTTACTATAGAAAGCAAGTGATTTCAAGCTATTACCATGGGAAATGAAGTGTAAGTTCTCTCAGATTAACTCTGGAAATTCAGGATTCCTAAAGAGAGAATGGAGATATATAGACCATCAATCCCAAACTACAAAACACTGGAGAAAAAGTAGTCTTCTTCTTAAACTGCTTATACTCGGAATCTTCAGCTTCATAATGGAACAAAAGTGATATCCATTAGATGCTGGACTTCCAAGTTTGACTCTTTTCTTTCCTAACATTAGCAATAGGTGGTATGATACTCTGTCTATGCTGGGCAGAAGTGGAGAGCCGCCACTCTGTCACCCATGCCATCCCAATTCAGAGAATCCTTGCAATGGAAGCTGTGCAAGACCAGGAGCTTAGGTGCATTCACTGAAGTCCTAGCTCATGTGCCTATCAGAATATAAACAGAGGAGGGTATGTTTGTACAATGAACAAGTGTCAGAGGAAACATTTGGTCCCCAGAAATGTCAAACACATTTCAGAAGGGTAAAGTATTCAGAAATTATTTAAAAACAACAACTTCAAAAAGCTAGACTCAAACATATGAGCCTGAGATAATGCTTAAAAAAAAAACAAAGTACTACGTAGCTTTGATCAAAAACCAAGTAGATACTACATTAGATACTATGTACAATGAAAAGTATATTGTCATAAACAAAAAAAATGCATGGGCCATGTTTAACAGTTGGCATGCAGTCAGAATAAAACTAGAAATGGAAAGACAGGCTTCACAAAGGTAGTTAAAAAATAAAAGTGATTAAAGACATTGCATAGAAACTTTGAAATCTAGGGAAAGAAAATCAGTATTAACATGTGGAATTTTAGAAGAAAATGGTAAAATGAGGATAAAGTAATTAAAAGATAATATCTGTAATATCTGAGAATTTTCTAGGACTGTTTAAAAATGTGGATTCAGGGAGAATAATAATTCTCAAACAAAATTTCTTTTAAAATATTTTTAGGAAGAATGAGTTGGGTAATAAGGATGAGAGGAAGATTTAAAATCAGACATTAACCAGCATCCATCAAACACATAGATGAAATTCTCAATGAACAAATTCAAATGAAAGTTATTTTTAAAAAATGACCATTTGTCGGTAGTAACATAGCAGACCACTAAGAAACATGAAAGGCCCGAGAGATAAAGATTAGTCTAGGAAACAATACTAGGAGTACTGTCAACAGAAGTAAAGTACAACAAAGTTCCCCATGAAGTAAGATGTCTTGACCCACAGCCAAGTGTGCACCTGCTGTTGAGTTGGAGACATTCTTATTACAGAACAAGGAGAAGTGGAGAAAGGAAATGCAAGTCTGTTCAGGATGCATTGGGGTATCAAGCTGAGTGTTCTCAACACGGTTAATGTAAAAAAAAACAAAAAGGAGAAGAAGGGTATTTCTGGACTGGACTGACAGATTCAACTGTGCATCAGTGTTTGGGCTCCAAAGAGCTAGCAGGATCTGAAAGCTTTTCAATTTCTCTAAAGACGATGCCTGCCAATATAGTCAGAAAGCACTTGAACAGAGAAGGTAAGAAGCCCAGGATCAAAGCAGCCAAGATTCAGTGTGTTGTTACTTCGTGTGTTCTGCAACACAAACCCCAATGCTTTGCGCTGAAGAAACAATGCACTAATGAAAGGAGGAGGTTATGGAATATGCTGAACTTTTATCCAAGAGAATGAAGGAAGCCAAAGAAAATGCCAGGAACAGATTATCAAGAATCATAGGCTGTGCGCACTGAGGGCTTCTACTTCTCAGTCTGAGGCCAGTCAAATATAAGTCTTTAGTAGTAACAAATAAATGATCAGATGTTGAAAGAAAAAGAAAACACAGTAACAGATTTGCCTCACTGCACTGCTTTGAGAGGGCACCCAGTAATCACTGTGCAAAACCCCAAAGCACAGAGTCCAGCACACAGCAGCACCATTCCTGAGGGCTGTGAGATTAAGTGCATTTTAAGGCAAAACAAAGACAAGAAAAAGAATAGATTAATAAAAATATTAGTGTTTAATGATGAAAGTAAACAATAACTTAAACATATTTGCACTTAGTGATACAGTATTCAAGTAAAGTACCTTTTAAAAAATTCAAGTACAGTTTTCTAGAAATTGTCCCCTGATAAGAACCCCATGTTTTGCTTCTCCTCCTCCAGGGTGTCAGCAGTACCCACATCCTAAGATCTAAAACAGCTTCTTATCCCTATAATCCCTTGATTCCCATTCCTTTCCTTCTACAGTGTCCAGAAGCTCCCTGAATGCTGGGTTGCCTTCAGTACTCAGCACTGCACTATACGCACCACAGAGAGTAAGCTTCCCAAACATATGACCTTGATGATTAATACACAGATGCTGTAGAAAAGGAAGTTTTAAACAGACGTAGCTTCCAAGGTCTTTGCAAAAAGACTAAATTCTTATGTAATATGTATAAAATCTCTATGCATCATATTTCCTCTCTCCCACAAGTGCATCCCTCTCTGAGGCAGAACATCACATGCTCTCCCCCCATGACAGAAGCATTCATTAATTCCTTATAAAATGCCATATAGGGATGCTGGCTCAGAGGACCGTAATTCTTCCTGTGCTTTGTAGGTTTATCTAAACGACAATAAAGTCACAAGGAAGCAGTACAGACTTTGAAATGGATAAGAGCTAGGGGCACAATGCTAGAATGAGATTTCGACAAAGACTTAAAAGACAGCAAAGTAGATGAGAATGGAAATGCTGCTTTAGGTATTCACAGATTGAAATCCTCAGGATGTGAGTCAGGCAGCAGAGCTCAACACAAGAAGACCCCAGGTTAAGGAATGGCACTTGGTACAAGAAAACAGAGTGATAGCCCCTGCACTGTTTTCCTAGTTTTATTTATGTTTCTGTGATAAAATATCCTGACCAAAAGAAATTTAGGTAATGAGAGGATTTATAGGTTTGCAATTCCAGGTTGTACTTCATCATGGATGGAAAATCAAGTCCGGAACTCAAAGCAGGGGATCACATGATATCCACACTCAAGGACAGAAAGAAATGAATACTCTGGTTATGCCTTCTTGGCTGATTTTGCTTAGCCATTTTTTTTCACTCATAGCTCAGGGCACCAAACTGGGGAATGGTCCCACCCACAATGGACTGGATCGTTCTACATCAGTTAGAAATCAAGGCAATTTTCCACAGGCCAGTCTGATGAAGAAAATTACTCTCCTGTCTCTTGCCAGGTGATCTATTCTGAGTTGTGGCAAGTTGACATTTAAAACTAACCACCACATCACCCAAGTCTGTAAAAATGCCCCTGATAATCACTTTGTCAGCTGGAGTCAGCATTTGTGGAAATGGATATGTTTGAAATTGTGTGAGTGAAAACTGAACAATTACCAAGGATACTACACATTGAAGAATGGAATGCCCAGGGTTCTTCCCCTGCCAGCTTCCTGAGCAGCACAAAGACCCCTGCAGACTCAAAGTGTCTCTAGGAAGACACTGATATTTAGTCACCAATCAATGAAGTTACAGTCATTAGTCTGTAAGCTTCTCCTAAAGATGACCTTTTCTAAGTGCTTGGACAGCCATTGGTGATTCTACTGTATGATCACATAGTGATAAATGGCTCACACTTCTTTGAATTGTTGAAAGTCAATACTGACTTCAAATGTTTACAACAGAGGACCAGATTTGAAGGCATATGCTTAAATTTAGGGTGAAGAGAAAAAACACACCCATAGAAGCTTATAAATAAATTACCTTTCCTTGTAACAGTGGGAAATTATGTTTGGAATAGAAAAGTAGCCATTTAGTTGAGCTCCTAAAGGGATAAATTCCATCACAGGAAAGCTATAACATAAGTTGATTTTTACATCTCCTGTCATATTTTTGGAGAAACAAAGGTAAAATATACCCATGCTAGACTAAGGCAAAAAAAAAAAAACCAATAAAATTTGAATTCAAGTCTGAAAGTTTGTTTATGGCTTCCTAGCAAAATTCAATCCTATTGGAATATTTGAGATTCATCTCCATGAGTGGGTTTTATTGTCAGTGTGGCTTTCCATTATTTAGACTAAACTTCCACCACCTGCTAGAGAGACCTATAACGTGAACGGAGTTGGAGTAGCAGGCTGTGTTTGCATGTGTTCTGATGAATGCATCTATCCCAAGTCTGCTGTTTGGAAGTGTTGGGAAGATATTTGCAGTTTATACTTTGAAAAAATGTTTATTCTGTCTTCAATGTACATCTTCTCTATGTAAAAATGTGCCAAAGAAAATACAATAATGTCTTATCAAGCCAAAAAATATGATATAAAATAGAACAAACAAACAAACAAAACAGAACTTGCGTCCAATAAACTAAAATGCTCCCTATGCCATTTCTCAATTTACACAAAAATAAAAAGACTCAAAGCCTCTGCTGTGTCTTCTGTCTGCTATTTCTGCCTAGGAAGCAGCCACAGAGAATGGCTGCTCTGTCCAATCAGAAGTCTGATGAAAAATAAGTACCTATGACTAATACTTCAGTGATTTAATAACTAAATATTAAAATCCTATGACCTACATTCTCTCAATGGGTATAATTTGTCAAGATAATATGCTGGTTAAAAAACATTTTTTTTTCTGCATTTGTCAAAAGGAATGTTAATGAAGAGCTTACTTAAAAATATTTAGAGTTGATGGCTGTTTGTGTATCTATCTCAAATTTAGAGTAAAGAGGGTTTTTACAAACACTACAATTAGGGCTGGAGAGATGGCTAGTGATTAAGAGCATTTGTTTTTGCAGGGGACTAAAGTTTTGTTCCAGGACCTACAGGGCAGCTCACAAGTAACTGTATTTCCAGTTCTAGTCAATCCAACATCCTTTTCTGGTTTCTGAGTTCATCAGCTACACACACAGTAAAATGCAAGCAAACATGCATGAGCATAAAATATTAATAAATAAAAAATTTAAAAATACCACATTGAGTTGTCATGATTTAAAAAAAAACTAGTATGATGGTTTTAATTCTTTTTCTCTTTTGATAATATGAATCTCAGGAAATAGTGTATCACTATCTTTGACCTGGATTATATTAATTGTTGTGGCTAAACCATCCTAGACTACCAATATCAAGGGTTACAGTTTGGAATCCTCTGTGTTCAGTCCACGAGTCCTTTCTGAATACAAAAGATTCCTTTATATAAATGTTCTTAATGAAAGAAGAAACAGGTGTGCTTTCTGAAAAAGAATGTTTAAAAGTGCAGCTAAATGCTTAGAAGCAGCTTTGACTTGCTGGCAGAGAATGCAGCCCTGAACTGGAAGACCAGCATGTGACTAAACACACCAAGAAGAATGGGGAACAATGGGGTCCTAATCATCCAGGGAAGCTCAGAATAAAAGAGTAACTAGGCAGGGGAAGGGAAGATGTGGACCAGTAAGATGGCACCCCAAGGGGGCAACCATGGGAGAGAGTCCAAGCAGTGCCACTGGTGCCACCCACTGGGAGGAGCAGAGCCTTAACTTGCTTAGACTAGTGTTCCTTCCCATGGACCCATGGAGAAGCATGCATCTGGTTCTCTGTTGTGATTCCATGAGCAAAGATCGTATATCTGGCTAAAGCTTTCTTCTCATTAACTTTTGGGGAAGGCAATCTGTTCATTAGAATCAGACAGAGATGCAGAGGAGATTGCACAGGATATACACAATGATACTCAGTATTGAGTGCTTCCAAATGACTCAATAGAATACATAAGACTGTTTCCTCTGGGGTAAATAAAAGTCCCACGTTAGAGTTCAGGAATGGACACTGCATATAGCAAATTAAAGGGAGGAAAACAGGCCAACAACTTGGTAGAAAAATGGAATGTTGAAGAACATGCCAAAAGAACCTTAAAATGTTACCTGACATGCAATGTTCATCATCTTACAGTGGTGGCTTTCTTCCACCATGGGAAGCAATTTCACTCTAAGAGGCCTGCATGATTCATTTTGCCAGCCTCCCAAAGGCTTTCTTTCTCAGGAGTAAGAGCACATTAGCTGAGTTTAGAGGGCATTATGCATTAAAATAAGAGCTGTTTCTCTAACATGGACTGATAGCCAGAACCAAAGTCTTCTCTTGGGTGACAGAGATGGTTCAGTCTTTCAGTTGACTGTCAACTGTGTCTCCTGTTTCCTGGGAATGTTCTTGACAGAGAGTTGTGTCCTTTTAGAGACCTTGTAATGTGAAGGTAGCTCCTAATTTCTGCAAACTGCAGTGAAATGAGGATGAAGGGATGTAGTTTATCTCACAAATGTGCTGTGGATATGGCTCTGTATGCTTGAATGTGTTTCTCTGATTGCTTAATAAATAAAATGCTTATTGGCCAGTAGCCAGGCAGGAAGTATAGGTGGGACAAGCAGAGAAGAGAACTCTGGGAAAAGGAAGGCTGAGCCAGGAGTCGCCAGCCAGACACAGAGGAAGCAAGATATAAAAGTACCAGAAAGCCACAAGCCATGTGGCAACTTATAGATTAATAGAAATGAGTTAATTTAAGATATAAGAACTAGATAGCAAGAAGCCTGCCATGGCCATACAGTTTATAAATAATGTATGTTTACTGTGTGTTTACTTGGGTCTGAGTGGCTGCAGGAGGTTGGTGGACACAGGAAAACTCCAGCTACACAAATATCTGACCTCTAATAGTTATCCTGTGTCTTTCTTCCATATATATATATATATATATAAGTACACACATGTAAAGTAATAGCTGTTATGTTAAAATAGATAACAAAAGTCAGGGTTTCTTGGACTGCCAACCCACAAATCTTGACTCTGAGATTTATTATTAATTATGAATCCTTGGCCTTAGCTTAAGCTTGTTTCTAGCTAGCTTTTTTTTCTTTAACTTAGATTAACCCATTTCTATTAATCTATGTGCTGCCTGAGGCTCGTTTACCTCATCTATGTACTGCCCATCCTGCTTTCCTGCTTACTCCATGTCTGGCTTGCTGGTCACTGGCTGGCTGGCCCCTGGCAGACTGGTTGGCTCCCCTTTCCTCTCTGCCTTCCAGCCCCACCTATCCCTTCTCTGCCTAGCTAGCTATTGTCCATTCAGCTTTTTGTTAGACCAGTCGGGTGCTTTAGGCAGGAAAGGCAAAACAGTAACACATCTTTACATAATTAAATAAATGCAACAAATCTTCATATAGTTAAACAGATATTCTACTCCACAACATGTGGTGGAACCCATATTTAATCCTATTACTCAAGACCCAGAATCAGGTGGATCTCTGTGAGTTCAAGGCCTTCCTGGTCTACATAGTGAGTTCTAGGACAACCAAACCTACATAAGGAGACCATATCTAAAAGAATTATCAAAATGTATACATTCTAATACACATGCAGAGAATTTATACACTTGGATAGGTGAGCTTGTGTAGGCTAGTGAAGATAAGAAGCTAGCCCTAAATATTTATTTCATTTTTGTGTGTGTTGATCAGAATCAAAGCTATAGCCTTTCACATGGTGAACATGTATTCTACCATTAAAATATATCCCCTATCCCTAGTTTGTTCTATCAAGTGTGTCACATTCATGTTTAGTCACCAAATAATTAATATTATTAAAAATAGCTTAGTAATGCTGAGATCAAACATTTCCATGAAATATGTGGCAAACAATGTTTATTAATAATATATCATTGTTTTGAAAAATAGCATTTACCAAATGAATATCTGAAAATATCTATAGAGACAGGACCATTCTCTGACGGAGGCACACTCTCCAAGTCCTTAGCCATTGCTGAGTGAGTCCACAATGGTGTGATGTTTAGCCTCTGAAACAATAGTAAAGACTAAGCTTATTCAAGAGGAAGGGCTCTGGGAGAAGTTGTCAGGGAAAACAGTCATTGTTATGGATTTCAAAGCTTATAAAAATGAAAGGTCTTCCTCTGCACAGTCCAGGCAAATGCTAGAAGTTAATGCAAGGAATTATTTTTCTTCCTCACTAGCCCATGTTTCATATATAAAAATGAAAAATATCAGTGGCAGTCCATCAGATAAGCAACTTAGAAAGGGAAGCCACAGCTTCCTGGAAAATTAAATAGGATCACTACTTACAATATACTCCTGACAGACTTATAGTGGGTGAATTGCACTTCAAAAGAAACATGCCAATGTAGCAATTGCAAGCTTATACAACACAGATTTTTTTGATTAAAAATTCCTACTAATATCTTAATTATGGATGAACACTTTCAAATAAATGTCTACATTAATGGGGTGGGGATTTCCAATTAACTGAAAACTCCCTTTGCAATTTTGATTTACTGTTAAAATTTAAAGCACTTGCAGACACTTTAAAACACTCACACATTGATAATGGATTGTATTGAATGTTCTCTAATGATTTCACTTTGATGATGGTGGTAGCCTAGATGAAAACCTAAACACCATATACTACATTCTTTGAAAAAGGAAAAGCTTAATTAAGAATTCAACTATAACACTAGGTAACACAGCAACATTTGTAACACCACAGAAGAGTTAAGACTTGTGTATAAAGTAATTTAAAAATAGCCTTTGTAGGGGCTGGAGAGATGGCTTGGCAGTTAAAAATGCTTACTGCTCTTGCTAACAACCTTGGTTCAGTTCCCAGCTGAGTTGCTCACAACAGCCACATGATGGCTCAGAAACACCTGTAACTCTAGGTCCGAGGACTCCTGTACCCTCTTCTGACATCTGCAGGCTACTGAATGCATGCACTACACATACATATACTCAGTTACACACACATACAGATAAAATTAAAAGCCCATCTCAATATATCTTTATTCTCTTAATTTTTTTTACCAAAATCAAATTCATGTAAAAATATAATTTTTGTTTTACCTCATTCAACTGAACATTAATAAAGATTGCATTCAAGTGATTCTTCTCAGCCCCAAAATATGTACTAATACTTGGGATTGTCATGTGTTTATTATGCATATAGTCTAACAGTTATCAATCAACATAATCAGGCCTGGAGAGATGGCTCAGAGAATAAAGTGCTTCATTTGGAAGCACAAGGACCTGAGTTTGAATCTAAAGTATTCACAAAATTGCTGGATGGGCATGACAGGCTGCCTATCATTCAGTGCTTGTTCAAAAAGTAGCCTTGTCATGAAAGTGACTCAACAAATAAGAATGCGTATAAAACCATCTTTCCCATGTCGATGCTATGCTACAACTACAACTGTCTTGGAAAAATGGAAGACATTTGGCCAGAATCAAACACCACCATATCTGGGGGCCACAGTGACCAACAAGAACATGGAGATGAAACAGAGCCCAGGTGGGCCACGGAGAACTCTGTGAATTATGACAAAACAACTAGTTCTATAGTAGATAGGAGTTTCTTGTCACATAATCAGAGTTGGTTAATCTGCAGTGTATGTACTTATAGGAAGGAAGAATTGCAGAATGGAAGAACTGAAGTCTATGGGGCTAAGGGAGATTTGCTGCATTATCAACCCAGGAGGAAGTTGAAAACTGAGACAGACCTGAACTATGGGTAGGTGACTATGGTCCCTAGGTCAAATGTCACCTGTTGTCATAAAATCTTCTCAGAAATCCAGCCATGCTCACTCACCAATTGTTATGGGAATCTTATCTATGCTGTAGCCTGATGTCTAATTAGAGTCAGACATTGGTTCAAGGGGCCAGGTTTACATTTAGCTGGTCAAGATGGATCATAGAGTTTCCTCCAACTTAAGAAAGATTGGCTTCCAAAGAATGTGAGGCAAGGCCAGATGGTTGCATAACCGTTTTGGAGCCTGGAGGTGACGGGTATGTCATGGACATGATGATTGTCTCAGGTTCTTATCTTATAGTTGTCCATGATTTTTATATTATAATAATGGTAAAAGAAATCACTACATCTGGCACTCAACGTGTGGCATGATTAAACCCTGCGGGGGCAGTATGGTTCTGCCATACACGCTGGCTGCAGCCACCACTTCCCCACTATTTCTCCTCCCCGCTCCTAGCCTGCTTTCCTGAATTCAGGGTTTTTTCCATTGTTACTTTCCCAGGCACAAAGTCCCAGTCCCAGGCCAATACTGCTCAGTGCTCACAGGCACCAGAGCTGAATTTAGTCGGGCTACTTTGCGCATTCACTCAGCATGCTGAACCTGAGCTGCCTTAGTGCTGCACCTGTTCCACCTGCTGGTCAAACATAGTCACTACATCTGAATACCTTTGCACAATCCAGTTCTCTGAGAATTGGCATCAGAGCTGGTAAGACACTTGGGAGCTTTTAAACTGCGAACTAGGCTATTAACTAATTAATTACTTGATTAGTTAAATACAAAAATAAAGTTTAAAAAAGGATAGAAAGGGGGAAAGGATAATCTTAAAATCTTCCCCATGTTAAAAATTGGAAATATCACAATGCAGGGAATTAGATCCCTGATTACTGCTACTCTAGATGGGATGCAAATAGAAAAAACAAATGAGGAGATAAAACAGCATAGCTGGGATCAATATAATGTTGCTCATAATTATTATCAGTTTAGAAATTCAAATTTTATCCTTAAAATGGTTCGTATCAATTTCAAGTATGAGAAATTGACTGATAAGATACAAATCTTAGAAAAACTTGCTATTAACAGATACAGGCCTTAGAAAAGAGTTACAAGTAATTACTAAAGAAAATAATACAATTTTGAGTGATAAAATACTAGCTTTAGAAATATTTGCTGATGAAAATAAGAAAAAAAAATGACTTGTAAATACTTAGAAACCTAGAAAATCTTATTATTCATAGCATACAGGCCTTAGAAAAGGTTGCTACAGATAATATACAAGCTTTACAAGTAATTACTAAGGGAAAATAATAAAATTTTGACTGATAAAACAAAAGCTTTAGAAATATTTGCTGATGAAAATAATAGAAATGTGACTGGTAATATACAAACCTTAGAAATACTAAATAATGAAAATAATAAAAAATTTTTTACTGATAAGTTACAAGCCTTGGAATAACTTGCTAATAATGATAATAAAATATTCAGACATAGACAGAGGAATTTAAAGCAGAACCTACTTCACCATTACATTATGAAACTGAAGATGATCAGCCCAAGGTTATCAGAAAATCAACCTTAATTTATCCAGTCACCATACAGGAACAACCACAAAATGATAGGTATCCTCAAGGATATGGTATGGAAGAACTTACTGGAATCCTGTCAAAATATTAGCTTGGAAGAGATCTAAGGAAGCAATTATTTCATATGGTATGCATTCACCTTTTGTGGGGCAGCTGTTAAATTCATGGGCAACTAGTAAAAGAATTATTCCACAAGACTGGAAATATTTAGTTAAAGCAGTATTGGAAGTTGGTCCTCAGTTACAATGGAGAACTTGGTGGAAAGATGAGGTTAGGGTTATGGCAAAATGAAGCAGGGCTAGAGATACTAAAATTTACTGAGGTCAATTTCTTGATGAGGGTGATTATGCTGATGTGCAAAGACAGTCTATATGTGGTGAATACACCTTGGCTCTATGCTGTACAGCAGCTTTAAATGCTTGGGATAGAATTGAAGGAGCTGGAAAGAGGATTGAGTCATTTATTGAAACTATACACTGTTTTTTTTTTTTTTTCAAAGATTGACTTCCGCTGTAAATAGAATGATATCAAATTCAGAAGCTAGACAAATACTAATTGAATCTTTGGCTTTTGAACATGGTAATTCACAATGTAAAAGGGTAATCAGGCCTTTAAAGGCAAGATCAGCACCCATAGATGAATGGATTCAAAATATAGTTGATATTGGCTATCATACTTATGATGATACTTGCCTAGGAGAGGTGATTTCCAAAAACTTTAAGAAAAATAAAAATGTCAGATGTTTTAATTGTGGTAAACAAGGTCACTTAAAAAGGGATTGTAGGCAACACATTCCTAGAAACAATGTTTTTTTCTAAAGATAATCCAAACAGAAGGCCCCTATTGGTGAAATTATTAAGGCCACTCCACATAGTTAAAAGGGAGGTTTATTTTGTGGGGTTAACTCACAAGTGAAGGGATAGGCTACAGGGTCTGGGAAAGGTGTAGCGCAGTCCAGTGGTGTTCTCTGAAGAACTCTGCTTGGTCTACATTCAGCATCCTGGGTCCAGGAACCAAAAGAGCCAGCCCATCCAGATCTTGGGTCTTCAGGGTCTTCCCTTGGCCTTGCCTTGTCGGTGTGACAGTTACCAAAGCCTCAGTGGGGGTAGGAACTTCCAGATCAAAGCTGGAATGGCTAACCACTTCAGGCCCCATCCCTCTGGAGTATATAGAAGGTACAGCAAAGGCTGACATTGGACTAATGATTACAGATCAACAAGTGACAGGCAAGGTAGCCCTTTGCCATTAGGAAGCACCTTGGGGGCCTCTTTCAGATCCCATGTCAAATTTTGTTCAATCATGCCCTGTTACTATGGGGGAAACTCTTCTACAGAGCAATTAAAGGAACTAATGTTTACTGTGAAAAATCATACTGCTCATGATGATACAAACACTTTAGAAAATAAAACAAAATTTTCAGGAGAAACTATAAAGCAAATATTTTGGCCAACTTCTATAAATTATCAAAGATCTAAGTTAGAAAAACAAATAAATGGCATTGAAATTGAGAGTTTGATAGACATAGGAGCAGATATACTTATACTTGCACCAAAATCTTGGTATCCAAATTGGTCTCTTTAGAAAGTAAATTTTTAGCTTCTATGGATTGGAACTTTATCTCAGGTAAAACAAAGCACAAGATGAGACAAATGCATAGGGACAGAAGGACAGAGAGGAAAATTAAAACCAAATGTGACTAACAGCAATGAACTGTAGTCAAAAGTTTTCTCCAGTCCCACCCAGATAGCTCCTGTAATGTAACCCATTTCTACTAATCTATGTTTTGCCATGTGTTCTGTGACTTTACGGGTCTGCTGGCATATTGCTTTTCCTCCTGCAGTGGCTGGTGTCTCTCCTGGTGACTTTCTCTTTCTTGTCTCCTTGGATTTCCTGCCAGCCTCTAAGCTGCCTTGCCATAGCCCAAAGCAGCTTATTCATTAACCAATGGGAACAACATATATTCACAATGTACAGAAAGATATCCCCCAGCAATGAACTTATGGGGACATGATTTATTACAGCAATGGAAAACACAGAAGAACATTCCTTCAATCTCAGAAACAAACCATAACATGTAGTATGCTTCTGAGAGAATTATTAGAAGGTATTCTCGATTTTAGTGGAATTCCACTAAAATCAGGAACGAGGCAAGGCTGTCCACTCTCCCCATACTTATTCAATATAGTACTTGAAGTTCTAGCCAGAGCAATAAGACAACATAAGGAGATTAAGGGGATACAAATTGGAAAGGAAGAAGTCAAGCTTTCCCTATTTGCAGATGACATGATAGTATACTTGAGTGACCCCAAAGATTCCACCCAGGAATTGATAAAGCTTATAAACACCTTCAGCAACATAGCAGGATACAAGATCAACTCAAAAAAATCAGTAGCCTTCCTATATACAATGGACAAAGAAGATGAGAAGGCAATTAGAGATACATCACCCTTTACAATAGCCAAAAATGACATAAAATACCTTGGGGTAACACTAACCAAGCAAGTGAAGGACCTATATGACAAGAACTTTAAGTCCCTGAAAAAAGAAATTGAAGAAGATGTCAGAAAATGGAAAGATCTCCCATGCTCATGGATAGGCAGGGTTAACATAGTAAAAATGGCAATCTTACCAAAAGCAATCTAGAGATTCAATGCAATCCCCATCAAAATACCAACACAATTCTTCACAGACCTGGAAAGAATAATACTCAACTTCATATGGAAAAACAAAAAACCCAGAATAGCTAAAAGAAACCTGTACAATAAAACAACTTCTGGAGGCATCACAATCCCTAACTTCAAGCTCTACTATAGAGCTACAGTAATAAAAACAGCTTGGTATTGGCATAAAAACCGACATGTGGACCAATGGAATCGAATTGAAGACCCTGACATTAACCCACACACCTATGGACATATAATTTTTGACAAAGAAGCCAAAAGTGTACAATGGAAAAAAGAAAGCATCTTCAACAAATGGTGCTGGCATAACTGGATATCAACGTGTAGAAGGCTGCAAATAGATCCATATCTGTCACCGTGCACAAAACTTAAGTCCAAGTGGATCAAAGACCTCAACATAAATCCAGCTACTCTAAACCTGCTAGAAGAGAAAGTAGGAAGTAATCTTGAACGCATTGGCATAGGAGATCACTTCCTAAATATAACACCAGTAGCGCAGACACTGAGACAAACAATCAATCAGTGGGACCTCCTGAAACTGAGAAGCTTTTGTAGAGCAAAGGATACGGTCAACAAGGCAAAGCGACAGCCTACTGAATGGGAAAAGATCTTCACCAACCCCACAGGCGACAGAGGACTGATATCCAAAATATATAAGGAACTCAAGAAATTAGACATCAAAACGACCAACAGTCCAATTGAGAAATGGGCTTTAGAATTAAACAGAGAATTCTCAATAGAGGAAACCCAAATGGCTGAAAGACATTTAAGGAATTGCTCAACATCCCTAATCATCAGGGAAATGCAAATCAAAACAACTCTGAGATACCACCTTAACGCCTGTCAGAATGGCTAAGATCAAAAACACTGAAGACACTTTATGCTGGAGAGGTTGTGGAGCTAGAGGAACTCTCCTCCACTGCTGGTGGGAATGCAAGCTTGTACAACCACTTTGGAAATCAATATGGCGCTTTCTTAGAAAATTGGGAATCAATCTCCCCCAAGATCCAGCTATACCACTTTTGGGCATATACCCAAGAAATGCTCAATCATACCACAAGAGCACTTGCTCAGCTATGTTCATATCAGCATTGTTTGTAATAGCCAAAACCTGGAAACAACCTAGATGCCCTTCAACTGAAGAATGGATAAATAAATTGTGGCACATATACACAATGGAATACTACTCAGCAGAGAAAAACAATGACATCATACGGTTTGCAGACAAATGGATGGATCTAGAAAAAATCATCCTGAGTGAGGTGACCCAGACTCAGAAAGACAAATATGGTATGTACCCACTCATAGGAAGATACTAGATGTGGAACAAGGATGACTGAACTGCTACTCACATCACCAGTGAGGCTACCTGGAAAACGGGACCCCAAAAAAGACATGGAGAAATGGATGAGATCTACATGAACAGCCTGGTCATGAGTGGGAACAATGAAGAGCGAAGGTCGAGGGAAAGAGAGTGGGAGATCCTAGCTGGATCAAGAAAAGAGAGGGAGAACAACGAATAGGAGACCATGGTAAATGAAGACCACATGAGAAGGGGAGGAAGCAGAGAGCTAGGGAGGCCCACGGAGATCCACAAAGATACCGCCAGAAAAGACTGCTGGCAATGGACGAGAGACGGCAGGAACTGACCTACTCCGGTGATGGGATGGCCAGACACCCTGTTAGTTGTGCCATAAACCCCATCCAAGGAAAGTCTGAGGAATCTGGATGCAGACATCCACGGCTGGGCCCCTGGTGGAGCACTGGGAGTCTAATTAGTGAGAAAGAAGAGGGTTTATATGAGCGAGAATTGTTGAAGCCAGGGTTGGATAAAGCACAGGGACAAATAGCCAAACGAATGGAAGCACAGGATCTATGAGCCAAAGGCTGAGGGGCCCCCAACTGCATCAGGCCCCCTGAACGGGTGAGACAGTCATTTGGCTTGATCTGTTTGGGAGGCAGCCGTGTGTTGGTGCCGGGTCCTGGGCTTGTTGCATGAGTTGGCTGTTTGAATCCTGGGACATATGCAGGGACACTTGGCTCGGTCCGGGAGGGGGGGACTGGTCCTGGCTGGACTGAGCCTACCAGGTCGATCCCGGTCCTCGGGGGAGACCTTGATCTGGAGGAGGTGGGAATGGGGGGTGGATGGGGGGAGGGGGAGGGGGCTAGAGTGGGAGAACAGGGGAATCTGTGGCTATTATGTTGAACTAAATGATGTTGTAAAATAAATTTACTTAATAAAAAAAAAAAAAAAAAAAAAAGAAGGTATTCTCAAGAGTGGTCACAGACTGTTCAATTGTACATAAATGGGACTCAACAGGTAGTACCTTTAAGCCCTACCTTTAAAATGGTTAGTGGATAAACCTGTCTAGGTGGAACAGTGGAGTTTAACATTGGAAAAATTACAGGCATTAGAACAGCTTGTACAGGAGCAGCTAAATGTTCAACATACTGAAGAACTGACCAGTCCTTAGTCTCCCATATTTGTTATTAAAAATGAATCTGGAAAATGGAGAATGTTAACAGATTTGAGAATTACTCAGCCAATGGGCTCTCTACAGCCTGGAATTCCCCAGCCTTCTCTATTATCTAAAGGATGGTCTATCACAGTGATTAATTTAAAAGACTGATTTTTTTCTTATAACTTTACAAGAACAGGATAGAGAAAAAAATTGCCTTCACAGTTCCTACTTATAATTCCCAGCCTGTTAAAAGTATAAATGGGAAGTTCTCATACAAGGGATGTTAAACAACCTACCTTGTGCCTCTTTTTTGTACAATAGCCATTGGAAATAATTCAAAAACAGCTTCCTCAATCTATAATTTACCATTATGAATGCTATCTTACTTGCTGATTCAATTGTAGATACCTTAGGAAAAAAATGTTTAAAGAAATAAAGAAAGTATTGCCTTGCTGAGGCTTACAAATTGCTCCTGAAAAAATACAAAGAGTAGATTCTACTAATTACCTAAGATATAAAATAGGTTTACAAAAAATTCAACCACAAAAGGTACAAATCAGGAGTGATCAATTGAGAATTCTTAATGATTTTCAAAGATTGCTGGGAGATATTAACTAGCTATGGCCTATAATTAGATTAAAACCCAAGAACTAAGTAATTAATTTCAAACATTATAAGGTAATAAGAACTTAAATAGTCCATGAAAATTATCAGCTGAAGCTGAGAGAGAACTGGCTCTGTTTAAAAAAAAATACAGGATGCACAAGTGGATCACTTGGATCCAGAGTTGATTGTATCCTAATCATTCTACCTTCTACTCATTCTCCTACTGGAATTCTTATGCAGAGAGAAGACAACATTTTAGGATGGATATTTTTGCCACATAGAGTAAAAAAATAAAGATCTATGTTGAAAAGTTTTCTGAATTGATTCTAAAAGGAAAATTGAAACTTATTAATTAACAGGAATGCCCCCACCAAAATTGTAGTACCTTTAACTAATGCTCAAATTTCCTCATTATAGACAGAAAATGAACTCTGACAAAGAGCTTGCAGTAATTTTTTCAGGAGGGATTAACAACAAATACCCCAAAAGCAAAAGACTTCAATTTATAAAAAGAAACAGTTGGGTCCTTCTTCACATTGTTCAGGGAACACCAATATCTGCAGCCCCTACATTCTACATTGATACAAATAAATCAGGAAAGGCAGACTATAAATCAGGAAATTTAAGTAAGCTGTCTCAAAGTCCTTATGATTCTGTTCAAAAGTCAGAATTGCATGCTATTATCATGGTATTATTAGATTGTCCAGAACATCTTAATATAGTTACTTTTTCTCAATACGAAGAAAGAGTTGTTTTATATATTGAAATCACTGAACTTATTCCTAATGATTCAGAATTAACTTGTTTATTTATTCGATTATATGAAATAGTCAGAAATAGGAATCATCCCCTATAAACAGTACATATCAGATCCCATATGGGTCTACAGGCCTTCTAGCACAAGGTAATAATGAAATTGATCAACTATTGGTAGGAAATGTGCTAGAAGCCTTGGAATTTCATAAGAAATGTCATGTTGATAGCAAGGGTTTGAATAAAGGTTTTTTTTTAATTTTTGGCAGCAAGCCAATGAAATTAAAAGGAAATGGTCTACTTGTTCCTTGAATAACCAAACTCCACTACAAGTAGGAATTAACCCTAAGAGTAGTTAAAGAAATTAAATTTGGCAAATGGATGTATTTCATTTTGCAGAGTTTAGAAAAATATTACAGGTATACCAATACAATACAACAGGACAAACAGTTATAGAAAGATCTAATCACACACTAAAAGATATGCTTAATAAACAGAAATGGGTAATAATTACCCCTAGAGATTACACAATTCTTCATTACCTTCAAATTTTTTAAATGCTGATAAAATGGATCAACAGCTGCAGAGAAAAAAAAATGGATAATGGAAAAAAAACTGCTGAGCTAAATCAGCCTGTATACTTTAAAAATGTGTCAACCTCAGAATGAAGACCAGGATATGTGTTACATTGGGGAAGAGGTTTTACTTTTGTTTCCATGGGAAAAGAAAAGCTATGGATACCATCAAGATTGATAAAGATTTAAACAAGAGATATTTCTTGATTAGGAGAGGTGATAGTTCATTAAACAACATGGCAATTCAACCTGGCAAAAAGAAATCTCCTCTAAATTAAGGTAGGAGCAGGATTTTTTGTCTTTCCAGGAGAATAAAAACATTCAACTAAGGAACTATTATATTGTCACTAATCTCATATCCCTTGCATTTATTTTAACTCTTTAAAACTTTTCTTAATGTATAAATTCTGTTTCAAAATTTAAATTTTCTGTTTTGATATTAATGGTCTGTAGAGTATTAACAAATTCTAACCATAGGCTTCATGTAGCTTCCTGTACACGATTTCAGGCTTGAGTCTGAAGCAGGTATTTAGAAATTAAGCTTTTATATCTTGAGTGTACTTAATAGATTATGGTCCTTTAGCCTTCCCAAGTTCTGCTGCATATGATATTAATGTTATTTTGGATTCCCTTGGAAGTCTTCAAAAGATGATGGGTACCACAATGATAATTCTATTTGGATTGTGATAATGCCAATAAGCTGACAAACACTATCCAAAGATTAGCTTTGGACTACAAACTGTTCATAACAATCTCAAGACAGTTAATTAAGATGGTCCAGCCTATTAGACTACTCCAACCAGGACTTTAGATAGCCTTTCATTGTCCCATCACACCAAGACTGGACAAAAGCTGGATTCCCCAGGACTTGACCATTATCTCTATTTTCTCAGGGTCCCCTAAAGATGCCAGCATCCCATATTAACAGGAATAGTCTGGAAAACATGATGTCAACATTCTTTTTTTTTTTTTTTTTTTTTTTTTTTTTAAGACAGGGTCTCTCTGTGTAGTTTGGTGCCTGTCCTGGATCTTGCTCTAAAGACCAGGCTGGCCTGGAACTTACAGAGATCTGCCCGGCTCTGCCTCCCAAGTGCTGAGATTAAGGTGTGTGCCATCACCGCCTGGCTAATGTCCACATTCTTAAGAGTTGGTGTGGATGGGTTTTGGTCATTCAGTGGATTATAGATTTTTGTTGTTGTTCAAGGGGGCTCGTTGCAAATTGTTACTGGTCATGGGCAAGAAAATACTACTCAAAGGAGATTAGATTTTGAGGATCTCTTTCTGAAAAGTAAAAAGGGGGATATAGGAACAGTGGGGGGAAAGGGGTAGATTATTGAATCTACTTTAATCACAACTATTAAGCAACTATTAATCTCAAAAAATTTTACATTGTTATAGAGTTTTGTATGTTGATATAAACTTAGTTATTTTTGTTATGCTGTATATAGGCTTCTACTCTTTTTAAAGATATTTTTGTATATTGATATAAATTTAAAGATATTTTTGTTATACTGTATATATGTTTCTAATTTTCCTAAGGTATTGTACCTATGCAGCTCATACCTATGCAGCTGTTTAATTATGTGATATGAAGTTTCATTCCTTGAAAACTATTTACAATAATAAAGAAATACAGGTTAATAGTCGCCCCTAACTATCAAATTTATAGTCACGTTAGTTATGCTTTCAAGGTCATACAGAGATATATTTTAGATAGATAGGTGATCTTCACTTCAAAGACCTACAGAATATGCCTTTTAAAATGTTTAAATAATTCAAGACTTTTCTTGACAGTGAGACATGTCTACTCCAATGACAGCACCAATTTACTTCAAGAGGATAATGGGCATTGAAGAAACTTTGTATGGAATTTGCTTTTTTGTGGCAAAAGCTAACCATTTAGGCAAGAAACTGCCCTTGCCTCAACTGCTGACAGTATGCTGTCCAAACTGGACAAACACAACACAAAGAAAAGTGACTACCAAACTTTGCCAAGATAGAGTAGTACAGTCCTTAAAAACTTCCTGTTTCACAAAAGTCTGTCAGATATTCTAGGCCTGTAGGCTGAAGATAAATGCCCCAATGTTACAGAGGAACGTTGGGTAACTGTCCAAGCAGTCATCTGTTTCTGTCATTTCTCTTGATTTTGGAAATTGCTTGCCATATACTTCCTGCTTACTTGGGTAATATCATATCTTTCTCAGATTTTTGATGAGGCTGAAGACTAAATAGTTACAGTTGCTATTGTCTCAAATCATGGTAGAAGGTAAATTGGGTACAAAACTTTGGACTCCTCAGGAGAGGGCAGCTAATGGAGTAATCTCTCTAAATTTGCCGATGACATATGGACTGGACATTGAGAATGTATTTCTTACTTGATAATTGTTCTTGTTCTATGTAGTTTCATTTTTGTTAAGGTTATTATCTTTCCTTTATATTTAAACATTACCTGATAATCATTTTTATGGCATATAGTTTTACTATGCTAGAGTTAGAAACTTTCCTTTTTAATTAGACAAAAGGGGGAAATGTTATGTGAGTCTTATCTATGTTGTAGCCCAATGACGAATTAGTGTCAGGCATTGGTTCAAGGGGTGGGGTTTACATTCAGCTGGTCAGGGTGGATCATAGAGTTTTCGCAGACTCGAGAAAGAGTGGTTCCCGGAGAAGTTGCCTGATCCTTTTGGAGCTGGGCAGTGAATGGTGGCAGGTGTGTCATGGCCCTGGTGATTGTCTCAGGTTTTATCTTATATTTGTCCCTGAGTTTTATATTATAATAAATGGTTAAAAAATGCTACAACCAATATATTCTTCATGACTTCTTTCATGCTACAGTAGCCAAGTTCAATAGTACTAACAGTAACCATATGGCTAGCAAGGCTGGGAAAAGTTCCCATCTGTCTCTAAAGAGCAGTGGTTCTCAACCTTCCTAATGCTGTGATCCTTTAATACAATTTTAAGTTGTGGTGACCCCCAACCATAAAATTATTTCATTGCTATTTCATAACTGTAATTTTGCTACTGTTATGAATCATAATATAAATATCTGATATGTAGGATATCTGATATGTGACTCCCACAGGGGCTGTAACCCATAGGTTGAGAACAGCTCCCATAGAGGAAAAATTGCTGATCTTTCATTTCAATATGTTAGTGACACTAAAGAGAAGAAAGAAAAAGAACTTACTATGTAATTCACTGCATTTTCTGATTGTTATGTATGGTGGGAGAGAAAGAGAGGCATGGCATCAAGAATCTTGGCTTCTTTGCTGGTATCTAGGTCTACAATGCCATTAGCAATGTATTCAGAAAACAAATGAAATGGGTCTGGTTTAGGGTAGACATATCCTGAGTTTGGCTAGGGACATGCTGGGTTTGAAGGGTCTTGGGAGTTTTAGAGGATATTCAATTGCATGAGGGACACAGGAAATGAGAAAGGGGTAGGGAGAGGGAAGGAAGGAGGGAAAGAGGGAGAAAGAGGAAAGAAGGATAGAGAGAGTGAGAAATAGAGAACCTAAATTAAATCAATTAGAGCAATAAAACACACACACACACACACACACACACACACACACACACTCAAGAACCTGCTTACAAAGTGTTAGAAGTCTCTCAGGGTTTTTCTCATATACAGACTATAAACTCAGACTTCTTACAAGAAGCCAGTACCTGCGTATAACCCAACTAGAACAAATTAGCCCTCCTTTGTGCTCCTTCTGGGTTCCCTAAAGACAAGTACTATATTTTATCTAATGGTTTTAATTTTAATGAGGGCATCACAACTACGGAAGTAGTCATTTTGGTACCCATTCATAGTAAGTGTTGAATAATTGTTTTTTTAACTTGACTGAGTTGAGAGGTGCCAGCTTTGTTGCAGATGGGTGTTGTAACTAGAAGAGAAATTCAACACTGTTACATCTGAAAGAGGGTTTAGAAAGGTCAGACTGGCAAATCAACTATGAGCTTATCTCTTAAGGAAGGCCTTGCACAAAAAATGCATCTGCTGTGATTTTAATGGAGACTCTAAGACTAGAGAGGTGCTCTGTGGGGTCCCCTAGCTAACCAGAGCTGTTCCTGAACTTAATTATGGATTCCTTCTTCCCCTTCCAAACAAGGAATAGAGGTAGAGGCCTGGGATGAAAACACAAAGAGTATTCAGTTATTTTTACATAAGATCTATAGAATGGGGCTTCATTGTTGTATCAAAGAATAGACCCTGCTACAGTTAAACAAAAGTGCTATTTAAGAGAAAAGCAGGCTTCTAAAATAGCCGCTGTTTGTACTTAAGGGCAGAAAATCCCCAAAACACTGGGCTAGTGGGGTGGTTCAGTGGGTAAAGTATGTGTCATTGAGCCTGACAACCTGAGTTCAGGTTGAGGACCCTCACGGAAGAAACAGAAAACTAATTATCACCAGTTGCTCTCTAATCTACACACACATACACACACATGTACACACACGTGTACACACACACACACACACACACACACACACACACACACACACACGAAAAAGTAAAATATCCGAAACAAAATCAACTAGATATCTAGAATATCTCTACAGATACCGTGTTCACTGTGGTGTGTCCTCTGCCCTGCAGCAGCAGATGGCTGGCTTATGGTATGGCCAGGCTGCCTTGTTTAACCTTGGACATGGAGTTAAAGCCTAGTGCACATGATGTAATCTTAAAAAAATGAGGCACAAATTAATATATGTGATGGATTCTCAGAGTGTATGTCTTACTAATGGAGGTACAGGGAGGCTTTCTCATCTTCATGTAGAGTCCTGTGAGAACAATCACACATGGAAAGACCTAGCCACAGGAGCCCAGCCTGCAAAGCCAAGTGCCTTCAGTTGCTCCACCACAGGAATAATATCTAGAAGACCGTCTTCCTTTAAAAACCACTGTCAGGTCACGAGACTTGTTTCCAGAAGCTGCCACAATCACTGAGAAATCAAAGACTTTGTTTCTTTCTTGTGGCTGGGCAGCACAAGGGCAGGGGAGCTCTTCTGCTCACTGACTGCACTTGGCCTTTTCTATGGTGCAGACAAGTCACTGCTGGCCCAGGGCCGTCTTCCTATTCTGTATTCCGTGTATTTAATAGTGTGTCCTGTAATTATGCGATGGATCACACTGGGGCTGGCCTTACAGCCATTTTGTGGGTTATTTTTGTCCTTAGACTCAGCTAGAGTCTCTCTTTCTAGACACAGTCCAGATCCTGCCACCATCTGGTGACACAGCACTTCCAATGCTCTGCCCTGCTGTGACACAAAAGAATAGCCACAGGGCAAGGAAGCAGGAGCAGCCAAACTTCATTTTCATTTAACTAATTTCCACACCCCCCCTTTTTTCTGCTAATATAAAGGTGAAGCTTGAACTGGGAATTCCTTCCAACAGTTATGTAGCTATTTTTCCTAGAAATGTACTTCTTGTCAAAGACATAAGGTAGATTTTTAAATAAATTCAAAGGGAAAAGCTGGCTTTGAAGTACCAAAACAATGAGCTGCAGAAGGACTGTATGTATCTAATATACATACATGCACAACTGAATGAAAATCAGCTTGGCTGATCCTACAGTCATAAGCTTGACCTGATTCTGAGATCTAAAAATATTTAGATTAAATGTTCAACAATTAAAGGGCACATTATCCTCTCTAAAAATGTGAAAACTTGATGAAAATTGGCTACCCATAGTTCAAGTTTCTCAATGGATGTCCAATAATTAATTATTGAATATATTCAGTTATTAAAAAATCATGAATAAACATGGACAGGCAGAAAAATTTTAAATGTAATTTTCAAGTAACACAAACTAATGAAATTCCATCATATTAAAAGATGCTGAACATGACTGAACAACATGAAAGTTTCATGATCCTTCTGCCTTATTTATTGTTTTTCATGGAATTTTGCTCCCTTGTTCTGGTCTTTGTGTTCTCTTTGATTATTTCATTTGGGAATATGGTGGCTTGAATAAGAATGACCCCCATAGGCTTATATATTTACATGCTTAGTTCCTAGTTTGTGGAACTATTTGAGAAGAATTAGGAGGTGTGACCTTCATTGAGTAAGTGTGGCCATGTTAGATGTTCCAAAAGCCCATGTGAACCAGTCCCTCATCTCTTCTTCTTCTTCTTCTTCTTCTTCTTCTTCTTCTTCTTCTTCTTCTTCTTCTTCTTCTTCTTCTTCTTCTTCTCCGCTCCCCCTCCCCCCTCTCCCCCCCCCCCCCGCCTCTCTCTGCTGGCTAGCTTAGGATTGGGAGGTAAAGCTCTACTACTCTAATACCATGACTGTCTGATTCCATCTATAATCTCTGAAACTACAAGCAAGCCCCCACTTAAATCCTTACTTTTATAAAACCTACCTTGGTCATGGTGTCTATTCATAGCAATAGAACAGTAATGAAGACAGGATGGACAGACAGGTAAGAGTTTATTGTTTTTTTTTTTAATATTTATTTATTTATTTATTTATTTATTTATTTATTTATTTATTTATTATGCATACAGTGTTCTGCCTGCATCCCTGCAAGCCAGAAGAGGGCACCAGATTTCATTACAAATGGTTGTAAACCATCATGTGGTTGCTGGGAATTGAACTCAGGACCTCTGGAAGAACAACCAGTGCTCTTAACCTCTGAGCCATCTCTCTAGCCCGAGTTTATTGGTTTTTCTAGTAATTACACAAGATTGGTATGGTGGTCATGGGGATGACAGAAACTGCAAAGTGACATCCACAGATATCTCTCTCTCTCTCTCTCTCTCTCTCTCTCTCTCTCTCTCTCTCTCTCTCTCTCTCTCTCGCTCATAACTAAACAACTATTACCAATGTAAGCAAATATGGAGAACCTATATCATGAAAACAACAAAAAGGCTCCATCTGCTTTCATACTGTGAAAATTCATGCAGAATAATTAACCTTCAAGGATGAAAACAACCAGTGATATTAATTATAGATTCTTAAGGAAAATTTAAAATATTTTGTGCCTTTAAAGACAATGGATGCCATGGTCTCCATGCTTTGACAGAAAGAAGAGTGTTCTTCAGAGGATGGACATAAAGTGGATATGATTACTGCATACTATATTGATTAAAATATGTAAATGTTTAGTGGGTAGATGTTGCAGATGCTTGTTTTTTGGATAAAATAAAAATAGTAACTAACACGATTTAAAGCATGTTTGTTAAATTTTTTTTGAGAATATTTCAAGTTTCACAAATATATGTTTCTGTAAGATCAATTTTGTAAGAATTGGTGACAGATACTCTGAACATAGATTTCCTCCAAAGGAAACTGTCAACTTTCAATGGTAACTACCCTCCGTGCCCTTTGCTTTCTAATTTTTAAACAGCCTAATTTTTAAAGAAAACCTTTAGGTTCTAATTCATTATAGAAATATTCTGAAGATGCTTTTGGTAGAAATAGCCATGGGAGAGCTAAGCATTATCTCTGTTTTTGTGTAGGAAGCTGAGAGCACATGTGGTCATAAGTGAACTGTAAATCTCCTTTATGTTTTTCATTCTCAATACTATTTACACAGCAGGCAACTGGTTAAGTATCTCTCAGGGGTCTTTAAAATAAAAGTAGAAGCTTTATTATCTCATTTCCCACTGTTCTAACAAAAAATAGTATCCTGAAATCTACCAAGTATTTAGTAGAGTGAAGTTCTAGAAAGAGCAAATTACAACCTGAAAGTAGCAGTTAGATACTCAATACTGTGAGGAGGGCTGACAGGAAGTCTGCTGAGCAGAACTATCATATGAGATTTCTAGCTAGGATGGGAAACAGTGGCGTGGACAGAGCAGTACTTGGTGGCCCCATCTAGTCAATGGGTGCTAATTAAAGGATATGGTCTTTAATCACTAATTTAGTAAAAGAAAGGGAAGAGAGGGTATGAAAACCTTACTTATCTCAGTATAGGTTTCTATTGTGTCCAGAATCAAAAGATTCCATCACCTTACAAAAGCAGCATTCTCTTTACCAGGTGGGAAGCCTCCAGCCACAGGGGTGCTGCTGAATATCTGCTCTAAGATGGCAAGGAAGGATCCTGTGTTAGGGAAAGATTCAGGTCAGAAAGTCGGGCTCAACTTGTCCTGCATACAGTCCTAGCTCTGAAGCACAGAAGACAAAGATTTCAAAAGGGGAAGAAAAACTTCACAGAAATGGTGTCAGTCCCTAGTCAGGCTACATGTTTAACGAGAAGCTGGTTGACCATGGAGGGAGACAACAGAGAGAATATACTAGCAGCCATCTCACAGAAAATTTGTTAACGTTTCTTGAACTTATCCTTCAGAAATAACAAGAATATTTAGCTTTTATAGTCACTGAAGACAGAAGGGTTTGATGACTCTTACAACCAGAAAGATGTAGGTGAAACTTGGAGTGAAAGACAAGGATATCATCATAAATGACAAGCTGAGCTCCCAGTGCATATGCCAATCCTCCAGATGTCATTACAGACTGGTGGACGTTACAGCTCTGCTAAAGTCCAACCTGCATAAAAACTGCTAAAGACAACATGCTGTAGTCAAGACTGGAGAGTTTCACAAGACTGAACTGAGGAAAATGCAACAAAGTAACTTTTTGTTTTACTAAAATATTAGTCCAAATTAGGGAAATAATTCCCTTCATGAAAATGTTTTCCTTGCTCATGCATATACTAAGAGTTTCTTAAAGCAAGACTCAGTGCTGCATATAAAATATCATGCTAAACATGTTGTGGTTGATAGTATATGGCTTTATGTGGTGGATTAATTGTTACTGAGGGCAATTCAAGTGCTAGTCTTATCATGAGTGTTGAATATTGAATCCAAAATTAATATGTTCCTTTATTTATTAAGCTGTGTGATGTGAACTACTACCAGTAATACTATCATTTAACCTAATAATGGTTAATAATCATATTGTCTACTGCCTAATTTAAGACTTTTTTCCATGTGGAAAGATGTATTTTTACCTTTGAAATGGAATAATTCACTAACGGGCAATATAGAAAGCAAAGTAAATTAAAAATGAGAATTCTGTCATCGCTAAGGGTCTCATGTTTCTAACAGAGTGAAAACAAACTGAATCGATGGAGCTACTGAGTGTGTCAATACCATAAAGTATGGTGCCAATTAGATTTTTACTCCTACACAATCCATGAAGTCCTGGAACCTATTCTAAATCCTGGGGTTTAGACCAGAAATTTCTTAAAACAAAGAACTTTTCCTTTAATGTCTGAAATGAAAACATTCATTTTAGCTGTTATTTTAATAACTAATGAGGTTGAGAGGGGAAACAGACATCTTAACAAGGGCTGTTGGTTAAAATTATGACAAAGATGAAATGTGCGTTATGAATCCTGAGGGAAGCTAGTTCCCCTGCCATTTCTTGACAATATGGAGGCATGCTTGGCACAGAGCACACTACTGTAAGTTAGCCAGGTGTGTGTGGGAATCTGCAGGCATTGCAGACATGATACCTGCGCACTTGCTGAATGGACATTGCATAAAGACAACATCACCATCAAGCCACATGTCCTGAGCACACGGCAGTTGCTTCAATTTTCTCAAAGCATGCCTAACATGCTATTTCTGAGGGGATGGGTTATAAAAATTAGCTGAAAGCAACAGGTATATGACCCGATGTTTGCTGATGTCATTCATTCATTCTTTTGTTTTTATTAGCTGATTGAATCAAAGCAAATTAATTTACAATCAATCACCTGGCAAAATGGTATGTTTTAACTTACTGAACACAATGTAGGTCTTTAAAGGGGATTTACTGGTGGAGTCTGAAAGACGACTTTCCCCTTAAATTTCATGTTGTCCAAACACTTGCCCATTTGCCCTTAATTTACAGGATCCTTGTCTGGGAGAAGCAGATTTATTCAGTCCTTATCTGGTTTTGGCCACTGCAGAAGATTTAGCTTTGATACTTTGGGTTTAATAAATTTCTGTGATAGAACACTCTGAGCTGCTAGCTTGGAGTTCTAGTACATCCGAGCCAATTAAGGCTTAGCTGATTTATAAAGGAGGGGGCAAAGTGAAGAAGAACACAGATGAATTAAGAGAAACCTAACATATATTATTAATTAGAATTTCAGCCTATAATAAATATGTATATTTAACACTGTTCTCCAGAGAGGTAAGTTAATTACAGACATCAAAAATAGTCCTTGCCTTCTAATAACACAGACATAATTTACTGCTTAAAATACTTCATCATGATCTGAACTTTATTACAGCTATAATTGTGAAATTCCCAGGTTGTTCAAATGACTATTTTCCCCTTCTCCCTCCTTCCTACTTCCCTTCTACTTATTTAATAAGTTATGCTTTGACCTAGTATTACTCTAGGAACAGGACATGAAAAATGGAACAGGACTTATTCTATTTTGTCAAGAAGATATAGTCTGGAATTTTTATATTTAGAAACTAATATATGCATAATATTTATGCATTTAACTATTTTTATTTTATGCATCATTGTATATAAACTGATCTAATTATCAAATAATAAAGAAATAAATTTCTATATTTCATGTCCAATATAATATAGAAACATTGTAACAGAAACAATAACTGACCCAACCAAATTAAAAGGAAAAGATTGCTGAGAAAATAAATTGTCTGAAAATTTGGTACAGAGCCAAAGTTAACAATTTGCTCCAGTGCAGTAAAAATGGATGACTTGAATAAACTGGCTTAATAGAGTGCTCTAATAGATTAATTGTCTATCCATTCCTTTTATCAGAACAAAAATCAACTTATATGGTCAAAAATGAAAATCCACATTAAAATAGTCAAGCTTTTGTTTTTGTGGAAGTTATTACAAAGTTAAAAAAATGTATGGGTGTTTGGCAAGCCTTATTTTATTAAATATGCTTTAATTGAATTAAAAAAAATTTAGCACATGCTCACTGACCAATACACACGTTTTTCTATT
Organism: Peromyscus leucopus; assembly: GCF_004664715.2. Lineage (NCBI taxonomy): Eukaryota > Metazoa > Chordata > Mammalia > Rodentia > Cricetidae > Peromyscus > Peromyscus leucopus. Next base: position 42,112,682 of record NC_051065.1, read on the forward strand.
TCAAAGTGGGGTTGCACAATCTAGGTTTTAAGCCAGCAGTCAGGGTGTCTAGGTCAGGCTACATGTATGAAAAATGTGTTCATTCAACGCATCCTCATACTGATATCACAGTGTTGTAAAGCAGCATTGAGATGGAGAGTAATATCCAGAAGTAGAATACATTTTTCATTTCACAAATTTCAGTAGAATAATTTAACATCACACACACACACACACACACACACACACACACACACACACACACGGAAGGGAGGGAAAGAGACAGAGACAAGATCGAGATACAGTAATAAGATGGAGAGGGAATTTTCAATAGAAACAAATTTAATTTTGAATATATAAGTATTTGCCTTCATGAGATTTGAGTGTCTGTCACAATTTTACAATAAATCATGAAGTTTTGGTGTGAAAAATGGATACATCATCACATGTATAAAAAGCACATTTGTCAACCAAAACTCATGAACCACTTTGAGGGAGATTCCATGGCACGGAGAATAGGAAAATTTAAGATAATATACCACAGCCCACTTTACTTTGTGAATCAATACACTCTCTTGGTGCATTTCTAAATTCTGCTTTGTCTTTTGCTTCTGAGGGAAAAAATGGGAAGACACATTTAAGGATTCTACACAAAATTGTGTTTCCTTACTCCATTCAAGTTATTAGAAATATGCTGACTGTAAATATACAAAATATATGGGAATTTATATTTCATGTAGTTCTCCAGCACCTGTCACATACTTACTCCAACATGTGTAATTATGGGAAAGAACTCTGTGCTGGCAGTAAGTGCTCTTCATATGAAATGACTGAAACTAGGATGTTACTTACTAATTGGTTAATTACATTTATTTAAACTTAATTCTACAATTCTGGGTATATAGGCTCATGAGAGAACTCTTTTCCAGGATGAAAGCGGTGACAAGTAATTTAGTGGATCATGAAATGGTGTCAGAGACTGGGAGTGAGGATAAGAATGTCATCTCTTCCCCGTCACCAGCTCCTGCCTAGCATCTCAGTGTGGATCTTCAGTGGTATCTACTGCATGGTGGGATTAGATGCATTGATGCTTTCTCAGCATTGTACTTGGCCTAAGACTAAGGAAGAACATGTGATACAGGTAAGCTTGTCATTAAAGTATTATAATATCAGCTTTGAGTTCCAGTGAGAATTCAGATAGAGCATCAAACAACAAGAGCTCTTAAGGCAGAACTGGGAGGCAGGGTACTGTGCTCCATGCTCTTTAATTTTATATAACTTGGGTTTTTAGGGGTACCACTTTGTCCTTCAAATAGAAATATTTGGAATATTACCTATTTGTTCAATGTACCTCACAAGCTGGTTAGGAAACAAATAAAGAAAAAGTCCTAAGGTTATTGTACAACACCACACAAGATACCTTTGTTAGGGTACAAATTCATATGCAAAGATTTTTTTGAACTATTGAAAAACTTGTTTCTAAAGTTGAAACCCTCCTAATATGCTTCTAAAGTTGAAACCCTTCAAAGTAGTTTACCTCACTTTGCTTTTTAAACATTCAGATATCCTCATGTTTGGACTGTTGAGTGTCTTTCTACGGTTTTCTTGTTTCTTATTAGTTCCATTGTATTTATTTTGTTAAAGCTTCTCTAGAAAAAAGTAATGTAAAAGTCTTCTAAGATGGACTGAGCCTTGAGAACAAGTTAACCAAGTCTACTCACCAAGGTTTGTTCATGTTGACTGGTATACACTTATCAGCAAAGAGAAAGGATTGTTGTGAGAATGTTGAAGGGGCTCCTTTAATTTGCATAGAAAGACAAAGCATTTGTTGCCATTGGAAAGCAGAACATGTCTTATCCTTGACTTTTGGAATTAACATTTTGCCTCTGAAATTATAATTCTTTCACTAGTTCTGGACTCTTTGTTAGAAACCTTTTTCTTTTTTTTTTTGCTATTTTTTACCCTCAGTGCCCACCATGTATTTTTCTTTAATCACAAACATATGATGAGTGAATCAATCAGTAACTGCTATTAAAGATGTTAATAAAACTACTGCATGGGGATGTGCTATGAGTAGTGAATAAAACTGAGTGAAGATAGAAGAACACAATGTTTGAAAAGTGAGGTCACCACTATTGCTTTATTATCGAATAAATGGATCAAAAAATTCAGTTGAAAAAAAATGGCTTGAAATACAAAGTTGGGACAGACTATGTAAAAATTTCAGTCTAAGGATTTTAAAATTTATTATATAAACTAGAGTAGTCCCTAAGGTTATTGAGTTGACACTAGTGTGAAAAAATACACTTCATATCCTAGAATCTCTGTCTTGTCTCTTCTCCATATTCACAAAGCTCGTTTCCATAAAGATATCTCCATACAGTTTTACCATATTATGTCTGATAGTAACAGTTGATGGACAGAAAGCAGAAGGCTTACAGTAAGGAGGAGTGAACGCTGATGCTTGGAGGCATTCACCTGTGGATAACAGGCACAAACGAGTCTGGAATTATCTTTATAATGGCTCATTCCAGCCTCTGCTGCAGAAGAAGTTTTTTTTTTTTTTTTTTTTTTTAGCTATCACAAAGCTTTGGTTAATGTTTCTGAAATTAAAGAGGAGAAAATTAACCCATTCATTTTTATTTTAATTAACGAATTAAACTTGAGCCTAAGCATACAGAAATGCTCAAAGCTTTTGCTAAGAATTGCTTATCTGCTGGCTTCTTTTTTAACTACACAGGCACCATTCTTCCCTGCTGGAATTCAAATAGGGGAATTCAGTGACGAATGTAAATGTAATTATAAAAAATGATGGATGAGCTGAACACAGTTCAGGCACTATACTTTTTCTAAAGGAAGAGAAGAAAAAAAGGAGAAAAGAGAAGCGTATATTACCTATGGCTTAATTTTTTTTGAATATCAAAAACTTGACAACTTATCATTAGCAAACATGTGTTAGACAAATATTTAACCCAGCAATGTAAAGTTTTGCAGTTGGGTGAAAACTAAGCAGCTGCCTTTGTGTATAATTTAATTGAATATATAATATTCACTCTGCTAGGTCTACAGAAAGGAAAAGGAAACCATTTATGAGAGGAGATACATTTGATGTAAACAAAGAAGCAAAATGTGGATTGACTGGCATTCAACCTACAATCACCTGAGCATGAATAAAGTAAAGAACTGCATTTCAAGACAGATAACTACAAAGAGAATTTGTGTAAGCTTTTATGTAAAGTTTTAAATTATCTTATTAAAACACATTCGAACAGACTTTTCCTGTCAAGTGAATACAAATAAAGGTCAGCGACAAAACTGTATGGATTTAATATGCTAACCAGGCACAATGCACTAGTTTTTAATGCTTATCAGTAGGCTCTAATACTCCATGTGAATAGAATGACTCTGTGTTTATATATGCAACTGGGAATTTTCAGGTTAACTATGAATGCTGCCTTCTGAACCGTCAGTCCATTCCTAAAACTTATATACAAGATGTATTTACATATATTTTGTATGTATGTATGTATGTATGTATATATATGTATATATGTCAAATCATGTGATATATATATATATATGTACATATATAAAATCAAAACAAACATGGCAAATTGAGAAAAGGATATATTCTCCTGAAAAATTAATATTATAGGCCTTTGTATGAGATGAAATGGGTGTCTATAAAATAAAAAGCAACACAGCAATATAGACAAGATGCTGATCTCAAGCTAGAGAACAATGAAGTTATTTCAATTATATTATTCCCATTATAAAGTCAACCAAAGAGTCAGATCTTATATAAATCACTCACATCCTATATTTAAATGTTGTAGTATACATTGTCCTCTAATTTTAAAATAATTTCATAATAACATAATAGTAAATGCATTTAATACTTTAAGGATATAGAATAAATAAAGTTAATTCCATAGAAATTAATTTTTTTAAATGAGTTTTTAAAATAATCACATCCTGTATAATACCCCGATATCTTCATGTGTATTATTGTGGGATATATATAGTTGTCATGAGCACATTAGACACACATATACTTTCTGGTATTTATTTTATTTAACATTCCCTTATCTAACAAGTCTCCCTGCAAAGCAGTAATAGCACTAGCTTGGAAATAGCTCTTCAGCAGTTGTGATCTACTTCGTATTTTCTAGCCTCTCCACCCCAATTGTTGTCTCTGCCTCCTCAGTTTATTCTCTTGGCTTTGGGGCAGCCTGGGAAGAACCGAGTGTACATATCTTTCAGTATTAGCACACAGTCTATCTCATCTGCCTGATAATCACCTTTACCCTGGAATTTAAATAATAGAGCTAAGCAGAAAGGATGCTGGGTGATAGTGAGTAATGGGGAAGAATCATGGAGAGGCAGAATGATGGCATGGGGAGTCCATGTTGGCACTGGCGGTTGATAGATTTTAGTGATTCTGCATTTCATCAGTGACATTTTCCTGCAATACCATCCTTGCATCGTCTGACCTCCCTTAACCTAAGTAAAAAGCAGCTGTAAGGTAGAAACAGCAGCTCTGATTGGAGAGTACATGAGAGAGCATGTGGCCTATCAAGTCCTCTGACCATCAGGCAACAGGTGCTAAATAATTACCAGCACTGATTCTTCTTCTAGGATAGATTGTTGTGGAATATTTGTTTAACCAGGCCAAGATGTGTTACATTGGTTCATGCTGCATCTGTTAACTATGTGAAGATGTCTTCCATTTGTGTTAATTAAATAAAATGAACCTGTGCACAGAGACATGGGGTTAGCAAATGGTTGACAGGAAGTAGCAGGGAAGAGCTTAGCATTGTTTGGTTTTTTAGTTCCGGTGGTGTGGGAGAGAGTGGCTTCCAGGATGTCAGCAAAGAGAGCAAGTTAGCCAGTTGCTACTCTTAATTGTCGAAGTTCACAGGTTTTCATCCTAACCTTTGAATTTTGAGTTTTATTAGAACTATAGAGATTTAGTTAGAACTACCTCTCGTGGCAACAACAGAGCCAGTAACTGAGGGGAACACAATTCCCCCCAGGCAATGGCATTAGCAGCCAGGCTACTAGTAGTTTAAAGTGTAACTAAGGTAAAACAACAATAGATGGCTGGTCATGATCATTCTATAAGCCACTTTAGATACTCATGTTTACAACTGGGGTCTGTGTGTCCCACCCATAAACTCCCTATAAGCAGGAGTCTCACTCCCCACATGAGTATAATGAGGGGGGATCTCAATAGGAAAAGAATTGCTTTGCTACCCAGCCATTTGCCTAGGCTGAAAGAATCGGGTTCAAAGTTGGTATTACCATTACAGCAGAGCAGCTTTGAATCTACAAACTCATTCATAAAGTTAAACTTTATTATATTCCTTATATTAGAACCAATTGAACACTTAGTAAAGTGCTTGGCGTATTTCACAGCAACAAAATTAAGGCTGGAAAATGAAATAAATAAAGCATTTCTCTGGTGTACCAGGATATACCCAAAGTAAAATTAAATATTAAAATGAGGCCCTGAGATAGTGGGAAATCTGTCTTTTTAGCTACATGATCCACTTAAAGGCACATCTTATTGCTTGGGGGAGATGCAGAGCTTCATGGGAGGAAATGGTCAATTTCCCTCCCATTGGTAACATCACTGTATCTTCTTTTAAGAGTAAGCTGTTCATTGTAATTATGTGTCATGAATAATATATTTAGAATAAGAGGATGGCTAGAATAATTGTTTTTCCCATTGGAAAACACAGCACACTGCATTTGACTGTTAATTCATGCTGTGAAGAAAGTAGTCTATTTTACCTTTCTTTTGTTCCATTGATCTGCTCACCATTTAGGAAATAAATGTGTGGATTTATAGTACACTATAAAAGACCAATGTGATTCAACAAACATGTATTGAATACCTAATCTCTGTGCCAGATTTGACAATGCTAATCAATGGGAAGATCAAAGATGAATAAGGCTCAGACAGATGAGCATGAGAGTCAGATAGATCGTTAGTGTTAATGACCAGGGGAAGGAAACAATGGAAGGTGTCTTTAATTCATAAAAATGCTCTTCAAGTCTTAGAGCACACTCAGGTGTCTTATTGTGTTTTCTCTTTACTTCCTTAGTTATTATTTCATTTCAGAGGGTCAACACATGTTGCTATTCCCAGGGTCACATTTCATTATTGTTCTGTAGTGGCTTGTATTTCAGATCATCTCATTTTGTTCCTGTTGCTCTCAGGTAAACAAGTTATTTATATTTTATTATGCCACCTGGGTTAAATCCTAAAACCTAATTTTGTCCTTGGATGAGCACAATTGAAATTGCTATGGGTGTCACTGAGTTGGTGCACTGAAGTAAATATATGTTTGGTGTTTGATGTGTAATCATGTCTAAGAATAAAATCTTCTTTTAAAAGCCAAATACAAGTACATGCCTGGAAATATTTCTGACATTAAGTTGGCTGCTGGTTGCAACATCAGATAATGTTTGAGAAATTACCTTTGAAAGGGACAAAAAGTAGCATGGATATAACAAAACAATATTATTAGGAAAGGGAATGATAGATCATGGACAAATGTTTCGGTAGCCCATATTTATTTATAAATAGATAATTTCTCCCTGTAAAAACAAAACTCAAAGAAACAAGGCTACAAATTATGTAAAATAAAAGCCTTATAAGTTCCCAAACACTATATGTTAATTATCATCATTTACATTCTACACTTGCTAAGGACTGTGTTGCAGCAAAGAACAAGTATAGAACCCCCACTTCAAATGATGCTTTGAGTTTTTGGGAGGTCATCAGGTCATGCTGGAGCCTTACTGATGGAACACTGGAGAGCTGTTAGCCTAGGGCACAGGATGACACAGTGGTAGGCTGGTTGTCTACAAGCTAAGCAGGATCCTTATCAAGAATTCCCTCCCCCCACAGACTGGCTCCCTGGCTTCAGATTTCTAGTCTCTAGGATTTTAAAAAATGAATATTTATTGTTCAAGTCCCTAAATCTATGCTAATATGAGCATCCTCAACTAAAGCAGCTTTTACATGCACAGACTTTATATAATGTAACTCTTTGGATGAATCAAAATTTTCTTGTTGTTAGGTGTGATACAGTGGTTGTATATTTTTGTATATACATGCATATATAAACATATTCATTATATTAATCAAGAGCTAGTTTAGTTTGTAATAGAGCAGGACATGTAAGAAAAACTTTGAAAGACAGGGTTCATACCAATTATTTTGGGAGTCTAGAGTCTGAGGCTTCTGAGCAATATATTATATTAACCTTAACATAGGCAGCCTTAATAAAACTCATAATTAATCAGTCTATCTTTCAGATGATTCTACTTTTCATTCTATAGTTTTTGCTTGGCTACAGCAGATCAGATAGTTTTCAGAGAAACTAGAGCAATGTGCTCGCTATGGTGGGTGAGTGCCAGATAAATAACTTGAGAAGTCAAATGGGAGGAAGTCCCAGACAAAGGTCATTGGAGGAACGGCCATAGAAAAGAGATGATTATATACTTTGATTATACAGTATATGACAGGTGACATGGGGAGATGTGAAAAATAGTATGAAATGAATATTTACATTTTACTCAGCTTTAAAGAAAAGGAAAATAGCCATATCCATTCTTTGTTACAAAGACAAGAAGGGAGACATGTGACCAATAGTTAGTGACACATAAGCTGGATTTCAGAGGAATGGCTTGTGGCAGGAAGTTGGTCAGCAGGATGTTCTCTCTGAAGCCCATGCTGAAGACATGTGGGGAAGGGTGAAACATAATGTACATAATGAGGGCCTGCTTGGTCTATGAGGACCCTTGGGAATGGCTCAGTCAATGGGCTTACACTAACAGAGTTTATCAACAGGAAAGGCAAACTACAAACACAGGAAAGTCACCTCCAGCACAAAGGCACAGGACTGGATTAGCATGTCTGCTCTATGTATGGTGTCTGTGTGTGCTATATGATTTAGAAGTGTGTCGCTTTTCACTAAGGGTATATATTTGTCCAAATGGTTGTTCTGTGTCAGTGTATATGACAAGACTATGTGAGAGCTTCAAGGGAGTGACACTGTTTGAATCAGAGTTCATGATAGAGTCCTTCCAAAGGGAACATGGGAGTCAACCACAATGGACATCCAGAAATGTTGGTACAGTCAGGGAAAAGCTGCCACTAGATGTCATGATTTGAAGATGAAATATACTGATAAGTTCATGTGTATCAACACTTGGTCTCAAGCTGGTGATTACGTTTTAGAAGGTTGTGAAAGATGTGGGAGGTGGAAGTGGATCACTGGGCATTGAGATTCACCCTTGGTTAAAGTGGACATCTGGAAAATAATGGAAATGCAGAGGGAATTAGTTTGTATTTCTGGGGATGAGGCAGCTTAAAATACATTAAGCCATGAAAGTACCTTGTTTTTTAGGTAAACAAGTGCCATTTGATAAATTTGAGATAATCTAGAAACAGAAGGGCATATATAATTACAATCCTTACCGCCTTCCTACCCCTTCTCAGATTCCTGCCTACAGTGTGGCCCATATCCATCCACATTTCCATATATCCACACACACACATGTACATGTCAGTAAACACCAATGATCACAGACCATTTGGTCTTCTGTCAATACAAATGAGGTTTTTATGCAGATTTTTTCCTTTCTTTAAGCTGAAGTGTGAATTTAAAATACTGCTTAATATAGAAAATGCCTACATTGAGATGCTTTAGTTGCTTTTTATAACATTTTCAGTTCAAATGAGTCTTGAAACCTTATTATTAAAATTTGAAAAGGAATATGCTGATCTAATAGACTTTAATAATATACTGCCTCAGTTCTAATAGTTAACTGTGACAAAATAAGTCACAGCCTCTGTGACTTATTACTAATCTATTGTACACTACTTAACAATAGGATAAAGGCACACCCTTCTTATATTCTTCTCTTTCTTAAAAATATCCAAGTGAATTTATCATTCCTGGTGACACAGGATGAAGACCATCACCCTTATCCTATTTGATTCTGTGAAATTTTATAGTGGAGAAATAAAATATTTAGACTGAGAAGTTCACTTTATATCATGCTCTGAATGGAAATCACCCTCAAATTGCTTTCAGTCATGTCCCCATTTGGTTTTGAGGCAGTAGGAACTGGTTGAACATCTTGTGTGGGGACAGTATTCAGGTTGAACTGCTGTGAGCCAGGCTTAAAAGGAAGAGGGCGATTGAGAGCATTTTCTGTTTACCTCCACTTTTACATATCTCTACTTAAATAAACTCCATCTAGATGCACGCTAAACTAGGCAGGTCTCTGCTCTACTTCCAGAAGCGACAACTAAGATATAGAAAGCAGAACTTTAAATGTGGAAATACGACCAGGTTCAGCAGGGCTGAGGCCACTCTGCAAAACTCTAGCTGTTATTATAAATAATCTCATAAAGTCAAAATACCTCCTGAAATCACTTCGAGTTCTATAACTAGCATGTCTGGGGTCAATCCCAATTCCCAATGCTTTCATACTCACCAATTTTACACGCTCACTGATAATTTTCAGGAGAAAATACATAATTAGAATCTCCCTGAAAGGCATTGTTCAATAGCTCTTATACCTCACCCACCCACACTGTGGCTGTCTTCCTTACATCTGTCGTTTCTTCCTTTCCTTCCGCTATGATGAGTATAATGTGGTACAGATGTTAAGCTTAGTATTTTCCATTTTATGTATGTGCAACAATGACCTTTAGATACTAAATGTTAAGCTACCTGTCGGGAACAATAATGCTTAATTTAACAATGAAGTAGAGAAACTCCTGCTAAGAAATCTAAAATATTGTGACATCATGGAGATGATGGGTTTGATGTCTAAGAAAAGAAAGTACCACAAAGAAAGAATTAACCCTTAGCTACATAAACAATTCATGCCTGTGTTAAAGCAGTTGCTTTGATCATGGAAGTTTATCTCCCCAAGTTTCACTTTAAACGCTCAGACTAAAGCCTCTTGATGCTTTGCTTTTGTTCAATCATTTATTTTCCTTGGCGGCTCAAGAACTCCTGATGGTTTTGTTTTCTCTATGATAGTGGATTCCTTTTTACTTCCATGCTGGAAGCCAAAAGATTAATCCTTTGGAATCTCAATGAATCACCTAATTAGTAACTTACTAAAACTGAAATAAGTTAATTATGTGTAATTTCTTCATAAAGATCAAATGACAGGAAAATCGCTTTCCTAAGGCAATTCTCTTCATGTGCAGTGCAAATGAGAAAAACAGAAATCAAATAAGGTTTGTACTAGTGTTGAGAGCGCCACGATACAATAACAGATTTCTAGGTTATTCTATTAGAAGCATTAGCTCAACATGAACTGTTACTTGAATATTAGTGTTTAAGGCAGTATCTACTCTGGAAAAGAATTGTTGAGTATATTTATGACCCAATTCAGTAAAAATGCACACTGCCTCTAAGGTTATGTAAATTCTACTAATATGATTCCAGTATCTATGAAATTTTTTGGCTTAACCTTTAAAGTTGGTGAAGAAGGACAGAGATTAAGTATAAATAATTGTTTGATGTCCCTGAGGAAAGAAGAGGGGACAGATGAAGTTAACACATGGGTTTGGAGAAGATCAGAATTCAGAATTAGACATGGATGCATTCTAGACAGAGCCAAAGATGGGAATTAGAGTGAAAAATACAGATAATTTCCCACAACCCATCATGCATTTTTGTTGTCAAGAAAACATTGGTGCTATTTTCCCTTGGAGAAACCCACACTTGTTATTGTTGTATATTTGAAGAATATTATGAATTCTTCCCAGAATATATCTTTACTATTGCTATTCATTTCTTTAAAAAAATGTACCTTTATTTGATATGTATGAGTGTTTTGCTTGCATGGATGTAAGTGCACCCCATGTATAGTGCCCATAGAGGCCAGAGGGTTTCAGATCATAGGGAACAGGAGTTACAGGTAGTTGTGTGTTGTGGAATATTATTTTTATGTGTTACATTTGTTTGTGCTGTGAAACATTTGTTTTAATGATGCAAAGATGTGTTGTACTCTTATAGGATGCATTTGTTTAACTCTGTGAAGCTGTGTTTCTTTGTCTGTCTAAAACACCCGATTGGTCTAATAAAGAGCTGAACAGCCAATAGCAAAGCAGGAGAAAGGATAGGTGGGGCTGGCAGGCAGAAAGAATAATTAGGAGAAATCTGGGAAGAAGGATCAAAGAGTGGGATAAGGAGGAGGACTCCAGGAACCAGCTACCCAGCTATACAGTAAGCCATGGAGTAAGAAGTAAAGAAAGGTATATAGAACAGAGAAAGATAAAAGCCCAGAGACAAAAGGTGGACAAGATAATTTAACTTAAGAAAAACTGGCTAGAAACAAGCAAAAGTAAGGCCGGGCATTCATAAGTGAGAATAAGCCTCTGTGCGTATTTATTTGGTAGCTGGGTGGTGGGCCCCAAAAGAATCAAAGAACCAAAAGAGTGAAAAGGATCAAACAAACAAAACTGCAGTTGTGAGGAGCTGCTGTGTGGGTGCTGGGACTAAATCCAGGTCCTTTGTAAGGAGCAGTAAGTGGGCTTCACTGTTGAGCAATCTCTTCAGCCCCTATTGCTGTTCATATCACTGAGTCGCCTCTCCAGTCCCTATTGCTGAAATTTCAAAGTAAGGTAAAGCTGAGGCCATCATTTAATGAGCAGTTAAGCCTTCTGATGTCCAACTGTCATTTCCTGGGTACTATGTGGACCCCCCCCCCACACACACACACGTACACAGAGAAGATGAAGAGGGCAGAAACCAGGCTGTCTTTCTGAGGACTTTCTTTGTTTGCTACTGTGGATAATTTTATGACAAGACAAGTTACTGAAAACTTTCCATCTTGTCCCCTTTTTGATATGTTCTACTGTGGGGTGACATTTTATCTGTGTACCCCAATAAAGCTTATCTGAGGATCAGAGGAAAAAGCCAGCCACTGTATCAAACACAGAAGCCAGGCAACGGGAGCACATGCCTTTAATTCTAGCATTTGGGAGGCAGAGATTCATCTGGATCTCTGTGAGTTCAAGGCCACACTGTGAAAAGAGCCAGGTGTGGTGGCACACACCTTTAAATTCCAACACTAGTTAACCATAAAGGTCTGGAGGTCTGTACAGACAGACAGAAGTGGCAGAGCTAGGCAGAAAGAGAAAGTGATGCAGCTGGGTGGAGAGAGGAAGTGAGATGGCAGGCACAGAAAGGATATAGGCTTGGTTATACAGGAAGTGGCTCTCTCTGGAAGTTGAGGAGTTGGTGAGGTGAAGTTGGCTGTGGCTTATCATTTTCCTCTGATCTCTTGGCTTTCACCCCAATATCTGGCTCTATTTTTTTTTTTTAATTAATAAGACTGTTTAGCATTTCATCTTACACAACTGTATTGATTTTCTCAAAACCTGGCACCATATGGATGTTGACCTACCAGTGGGGAGGAAAATACAGCCAGTATTTCCCAAAGCCTGGATGCTTATCCATGAATGTAAATGAGGATTCTTGACATTATGTTCTTGCAACTTTATCACTTGAGAGACACCTATTTACCTGGAAGTAAAAGCATCCCTTTCTTAGGAGCATTTACATAACTCTGTCTCAACATAGTGATTCATTAAAAGGAAGGAGAAACAGATAACTCTAGAGCAAGGCCACCCCAGATGACCTCTGGGAAATTCTAAAGTATCAAAGTCACTTTTAAGTGAGGGTAGTTGTGGAATAGTCTTGCAGAAGTCTGAGTGAGTGGCGGAAGAATAGTTATCTGAAATGCTGTGGAAGAATCATTTATCAAGGTCAGGGGCCACAGTTTGGAAAGGAGTTGATGGGAGCCCCACTTTGCGCTGTGCCTTCTGCTGCCTGGGTACCTTGCTCCAGGTGGAGACACGCATGTGCGTACACATCTGTGACTGGTTGTTTAGCAGGGCAGGCTCAGGTAGTACATATCCATATTTCAAGTGCTCCTTGCTGCTCACAGTGTTCAGCAGCATTCCTTAATGGAGTGCCTTCACTAGAGACTTTAGCTATGATTCCATAAAAACAGACTTCCCTTAATACTTCCAAATAACTTGCCTTCATCTTAAATGACACTGAACTCTGTTATCCATGCTGGTGTTGGAGGATGTACCAATTTCCTCCCCAACTCTGTGTGTGTCTATTTGGGGAGGGGTGGAAGGAGAGAGGGAGAGGGAAACATGGAGGGGGAGAGAAATAGATGGGAGCGGGAGAAAAGGAGGGGCATATTTTGGGGGGAGTAACAGTGAACTGTTAACAAGGATCAGTGCACAGTGCCTTCTTCCTGAGTTCCTGTTTTATTTTTCCTCACGGTGTCAAAATAAGAGTCAGGGAAGGTGAGAGGCAGTGCCCTCACCTTGCAAAAAGCAACATACATCTTCACCTTTCCTCTTTGTCTTTTTTTTTTAACTTAATTTGGGGTCAAAATTGCATGTTGAATTAAAAATAAAACTAGGGAAAATTAATTAGTGCTTCAGAATTTAACTCCAGAGTTCACCGTAGGAGATTTCACCATGGGCCTAATGAAAATCAAATCAGCTTGAGGCTGCATCTCAGGTTCCCAACTCTTGATGCTGCAAGGGAGCTGAGGGATGTGGCCCACACGGCAGGATGGTCTGGTACAGCAGTGCAACTGTGTGAGGGAGGCAATGTAACACACTTACTTGTCAGTCAGCCTCACTTGTGCTTGCTAGCTACCAGTTCTCTGTATTAAGAACATTGGTCAGGAAAGTCATATTCTAATGAATTTCTTCTTTTAAACTTAATTAATTTTTTTTCCAGCCTGGTCAAGTTTCCCCTCCCTCCCTCCTCTCTTCCCAGTCCCCCTCCCCAAGTCCCTCTCTCCCATCCCCCATCCACTCCTCCTCCTTTCTCTTCAGAAAAGGGCAGGTCTCCCATGTGTTTCTTGTTTGCTCCTTTGATCACTGGGTTGATACATTGTGGTGATATTGTGTTCCCCAAAATATCGTGTACCTTAATAAACTTATCTGGGGTCAGAGGACAGAAAAGCCACTAGGTAGGCAGTGATAGCACACAGCTTTAATCCTAGCATTCCAGAGATAGAAATCCTCTGGATCTCTGTGAGTTCAAGGCCACATTGGAAAAAGCCAAGCATGGTGACACACGCCTTTAATCCCAGAAAGCCAGCCTTTAATCCCAGAGAGTGGTGGTAGAAAGCAGAAAGATATATAAGGCGTGAGGACCAGAAACTAGAAGCATTTGGCTGGTTAAGCATTTGACTGGTTAAGCATTTGGCTGGTTAAGCATTTGGCTGGTTAAGCTTCAGGCTTTCGAGCAGCAGTTTAGCTGAGACCCATTCCGGATGAGGACTCAGAGGCCTCCAGTCTGAGGAGAAAAGACCAGCTGAGGATCCGGCGAGGTGAGATAGCTGTGGCTTGTTCTGTCTCTCTGACCTTCCAGTATTCACCCCAATAACTGGCCTCGGGTTTTATTTTATTAATAAGAACTTTTAAGATTCATGCAACAATACATAATCAGTTAATGACCAATGTTAGAATCTTTCTAGAGATTAAAGTCAGGTTTATACAGACTTGTGGTTTATTGTATCTGCTCTCTCCCTGTTTGTAAGCAGTCAACAGCCATATCTGACTGAGAGCAGAGCCACAGAATGAAGCAGCTACTTTTCCTGATCCTTGATGCTCTGGAGACTCAAAACATATGAGTCACCCGTCGGTCAAACACTTGGCACTCAAGCATGAGGACTACCCGAGGGATCCTCAGCCCCATGCGAAAACTATAAGAGCATGGCATAATTTCATTGCTTGGGAGGAGGGACAGGGAATCCTAGGAGCAAACTGGCTAGTCAGACCAGCTGAAACTGAGCTCTGGGTTCAACAACAGATCCTTCCTTAAGCTATGAGGTGGGTGAAAGAAGATATCCCATGTCAACCTCTGATCTCCATATGCATGCGCATGTTCACATGTGCGCGCGCACACGCGCGCGCGCACACACACACATATATACACTCAGATATGTGCAAAAGAACTAACAAGTCACAACCTTACCTAGGTTGTTAAATTCATAGTGGGTATAATTAGCAACACTTTTTAATAGTGGTTCTTCACACAGACAGTAGAGGCTCTTTTTGTCTATGCCTTTGAATTCTAAAATCCTTTCTCTGAAGCTTGTTGGTTCATTTCAGTTTGAATTTATGTGTGTATTGTGTTTGTGTTTGTGTTTGTGTGTGTGTTTGTATGTGTGTGTGTGTGTGTGTGTGTGTGTGTGTGCATATGTACACATGCTCCAGCCTGTGGAAGTCAAAGCACAGCCTCAGGTGACATTCCTCAGAAATGCAATGCACTTTTTTTTTTTTAAGAGAAGGTTTCTCTGTGTAATAATCCTGGCTGTTCTGGAACTAAATCTGTAGACCAGAATGGCCTCAAACTCACAGAGATCTACCTGCCTCTGCCCTCCGAGTGTTAAGATTAAAGGCCTGTGCCACCACTGCCTAGCCTTTTTTTTTTTTTTTTTTTTTTTTTTTTTTTTTTTTTTTTAATCTGTCTCTTGGCCTGGACCTTCCCAAACAGACTTAAGTGAATGGCCCGCAAACCCAGGCAAACACTTATCCATCCCTTATAAGCAAGGACTACCAAGCCCAGATTTTTGATGTGGGTTCTGGCATTTTACTATAGTCCTTCTGCTTGAAAATTAAGTACCTCATAAAATGCGCTATCTCCCAGGTCTACTGAGACCCACTTTACTCATGGGGACATTGAAGGACAATAAGGAGAGGATGATGTAACCCTCCTGTTTCCTTCCTGTTTTTTGTTAAGATGGAACATGAGCTCCATGAGTCAGTCTTATGCTTTTTCCCAAACACATTATTATTTTTCTCTAAAAATTGTTTAAAAAATTGTTTTACAAACTCGATTTTATTCTGAAATAGAAGAAAAACTGATATTTTTCTCACTAATTCTTTCAAGAACCTTGACTTTCTGGTGAACTAATTTGTACTAAGGTGTTGATGGCTGATAATGACTTAATGCATTGACTCTTTAAGAAACTGTTTGCATTTGTACCACTGCTTTTAATTCTTTCCCTCCAGAGGAGAGGGAGAGGAACATTTTGAGAATCCTTGCTGGGACAATAAGAAAAGAACTCTGGAAGGAAAAGAGATTTCCCTAAAGCACCCCACCCCGCCATAGAGCAGAGGTTTTATGAATAATTCTCTGTATACAAGTCACTGTGAGAAAATGAGATACACATGTCATCATGGACAGGTGTAGCACATGGGACATACAAGTCATCATGGATAGTGAGAGAACAGGATACACATGTCATCATGGACAGTAAGAGAACAGGATACACATGTCATCATGGACAGTTGTAGAACATGAGACACACATGTCATCATGGATAGTGAGAGAATAGGATACAAATGTCATCATGGATATCAGACACAATATATGACACAAAGCCAGAGGTGCAGTTTCCTGTCCATAAATGGAGCTATCCTGACTTTTCTGGGTTTATCTTCTGATCTATTGAAGGTGATTAAGTTTCAACATTCTAATGTCCTGGTGCTTACAATTTAACTTGGAAAGTAAGCAAGCAATATATTGCACTTGTGAGAAGTTTAGTGTCTAAGTCAGAAGAGATGAGGCTCCCAGGTGACTCAGGGTGCCAGGGGGTGAGGTTCATGAAACCTGAGGCAGATCATCATTTTGAAAAATAAGGAGTAGCATGATTATAAGGATCAACAAAGTAAAATGTTCAGAAGAGTTCTTTTGAGGCAGGACAAAGTCATAAAGATCTTTATTCTAAGTGTGTATGCTTTTCAATAGAAAAATGTGACAAAGTTCTCTACATTAGTTTTGAGGTTTTTGGATTCCTAGATCATTCTATGTCTTGTCCAAAACACAGAAAGGACACTCAATATCTAGTTCATGATTCTATGATGTGTTCATCTGCATAGTCACTTATTATTTTTTCTTGCATTCTTTAATATTATCACTTTGTTTGTATAGTGTGTGTGTGTGTATGTGTGTGTGTGTGTGTGTGTGTGTACGTACATGCATGTGAGCACATGCATGTGCACCACAGTACGTGTCTAGAGGTCAGAGGACAACTTGTGGGAGTTGGTTCTTTCTCTCTACCATGAGTCTCAGGAATAAAACTCAGGCCCTTAGGTTCAGCAGCCTTTGATTCTTTCATCCATGCCTGTACCCACTCAATGTGGACTATGCATAAGAAAAATAGTGGTACACAAGACAGGCAGGCAGACAAGAATAACACTATTCATAATAACCAAATGTTCATCAGTGGTGAAGCAAACAACAAGATTAATGCACTTCATTCCGATGAACTGTGTGTGGAAAATTAGTTGAAGATGTGTTACATTTGTTTATGCTGTGGGATACTTGTTTAATGTTGCATTTGTTTAACTCTGTGAAACTGTGTTACTTTGCCTGTCTAAAACACCTGATTGGTCTAATAAAGAACTGAGCAGCCAATAGCTAAGCAGGAGAGAGAAATAGGTGGGGCTGGCAGGCAGAAAGAATACATAAGAGAAGAAGAGAGAGAAAGGGAAGTGAGAAGAGGAGGAGAGGAGGATGCCAGGGGCCAGCCATCCAGCCACTCTGCCAGCTATAGAGTAAGTAAAGAGAGTTATATAGAATAGAGAAAGGTAAAAGTCCAGAGGCAAAAGGTAGATGGGATAATTTAAGGAAAAGCTGACTAAAAACAAGCCAAGCTAAGGCTAGGCATTCATAAGAAAAAAATAAGTCCCTGTCCATGTATTTATTTGTGAGCTGGGTGCTGGGCTCCAAAGAATAAAGAAACAAATGAACAAACAAAAACTACTGAATTCAAATGGAGATTCTATGTATATTTTACCAAATTGATTTTAAAAAAAAAGTCGACATAGGTTCTGATTTAGTAGTTAATATAGCTAGATGACATTGGAGTACCTTTTCCCCCCTATTATTATTCAGGGGAACTTCAGTGCACTGGCTGAATTATAATAAACTAGTATTCAGAGAGCAATAGCAGAAAATGTTTTCTTTCTAGGTTCTTAGTAACTATGATCCAACATTTTGCCTGCTCCCCGTTATTCACAGTCTTCTTCCAATGTAACAGTTCATCCTTTCCCTCCATTCTCCTCTCCTGAGAAGTGGGGATGGCAGAGCTGGCCTCCCAGGACTATGCTTGACAAGGTTATTTGGCAGAGAAAGACACAATACTCAGAAATGTAAAACAAATATTGTGTACTATTCTAAGTGTACCATGTTCATTTCTACATACTAAAACTAACCTCAGTTCTCCAGGACCATTCTGAGATATGGATGTTTCAGAAATTCCTCAAGACTGTGGTCCCCCTCCCAATGCCTGCTCCATCATCTACAGGTGCATGCAGAAGTTTAATGCAGTATTTTTCTGCCTCCTGTCTGTACTATTTTAAACAAAGGCACTGCTGAAGCATGTCTTTGTTTAGCTTCTCTAGTGACAGAGAAAATTAATAGTATGCTTTTAAAAGTCGGTGTGTTGCTTAATATTAAGCAAATAGTTTAAGGGATTTTTTTTTTGCCTAACAAATGACAAAATAGAAAAACATACCTTCTGAAGACACAATACAAGCTTAAAACATAAAAATAAGCTCTAGAAAGATTTAGTGAAATTTGTTTGAGGAAACACGATATAATTATTAAGGGAGAGCAAAGGTGCTTTGGAGATATATTTAACCTTGAGCTACTGCTTAAGGAAAACATACTTCTCTCTCAATTTTTAAGTTATGGTGTGTGTGTGCGCGCACGCGCATGTATTGTGCATGTCAGGTGGGGGACATGTACATGTGCTGTGGCACGAGAGGAAAACAGGGTCCACCTTGGGTGTTGGTATAAGCCTTCTATCTTGTTTCAGTTGAGGGTCTCTTGTTTGTCATTGCATATGTCAGACTAATTGGCTCACAAGATTTGTTGGAGTCTCCTGTCTCTCCCTTCTGTCTTACTGAGGGAGCACTGGGATTCTAGACCTATGCTCCATGCCCAAGTTTCACAAAGATTCTGGGGACCCAAACTCAGGTGCTCATGCTTGCAATGCAAAGGCTTTACCTACTGGGGAACATCACCAGCTCCAAAGCATTATTCTTTAGCCAGAGAATAATATATTAAGTCCAGCTGGGTTATAAGTCTGATAAAGCATGGTATGTCATAGATTTTAACTAAAATTTTGCATAAATCACAACACTGTTACCATTTAAAATCAAGTAATAGAAACATCCCTAGTAGAATACTCTGAAATACATGGCTAATCACCCTTATTGATTCATTGAGTAGTGCTTCAATGAGCACTAGGCACCTCTCAGGTGCTGTGTGTGTGGTGGTGGTGGGACATATAGTGAAATAAACACATCAAGGCTGAGTCATGCTTTGGATATTACAAGCTCTCTGCCCAGTGATACAGCTACAGATGCATCCCAAGGCCCAAACTACTTTTCTTGATTTAACAACATTCTGTTCCCCAAAGAAAGCAATCATGATCACATTTCTACATTTTTGTTGAATGAAAATTTCAAAAAGATGTACAGCTATTTACCTTCTGTGCTAAAGAAAAGCATAGACTTTAGCTAAACACTAACATTAATTTTATAGAACTCTAGTGTTTTGGGGATATGATCAAATACTCTTTCTCTTTTGAGTTAGGTTTCTGTAGAGAATAAAAATATAATCAGCAATGAGTGAGAAATATAAATACATGACCAGGGAATGTTCTATCAGAAAGAAAAAAAAAACCCAAAACCTATTTAACTTTGCCACTCAATTATTTGTTGTGAAAAGCCGCAGGCTAGATGATGGATAATTGAAAACTTGGAGAAGAAATGAGTCAACTTAAATGAATTCCCCAAACTCCATATCCTTAGGATAAACATCCATACACAGATTTTCAAAATCTGCTCAAGGACCCAATAAATATTGAATGCCACTTTATTAACTAAAATTGGGTACACAGACTCTAATCCAATTCAAAGATAATATCAATTGTTTAATATTAAATATAGGCCCTGTTACAAGGCTGATAATTACTCTCTAATATTTACCTGCCCTCTCTTGGGTAGATGCAGACACCTAGCAGGGCTCTTGGTCACTTAACTGCTCTTGTAGCTGGTTATGTGTAGACACACATCTAAATTCTAGTCAATGAGGTGTTCGTCTCTAAGTGCTGCCTGAGAGGTCTATAGAGTGGCCTTAAAGGGAGAGGGCCAGCCCCTTTCCTCTGCTTCTCTGGATTTGGCATCTGGAGCATCAGTTATTAGGCACTAGAAGATGAATGATGAATGATGAGTACTGCCTAGGAGGAAATGCAAGCATGGGTTTCCATGCCCACCAATCACTGTGGAGGCTTTGGACAGTGTGCAGTTTTTCTTTTGTGTAAGCAAAAAAATTCCTCTCTTATGAACTCCTTTCTGAACTCAATCCTGATACCTGTTGGGTATTATAGGTACAATGTTTATGGCATTGAGTGTGGTAGGCACAAGATATGGATATTGGGATTGTTCAGGGTTAACAAGATGACACCTTTGTGACACTGAAGAAAAACATTTGGTCAGATTGCCAACTGTTGTTCTTTAAAAAACAAAGGAAGTAGGAACAGAAACTGTAATGTTAAGAAATAAATGCAGATGTTTATTGGTTCAGTCTTCTTGTATTCAGCAAAGTCTGTGAGAACTCAGCTTAGAACTAGGCAGCTCATCAGCACAGATAGAAGTTACCTGAAGTGGGAGGATCTCTCTGTTTTTACTAACAATAGAAGATGAGGGAGAATCCCCACCTTAGGAGCTTTAAACCCACTTTAGAACAGACTAGAACACCTGGATCCTGAAGGGAATCACAGTAATCACATGACTGCCATAAGTGGCTTTTGAAGGAGGAAGATCCTGACTCTGCAATCTTATCTGCCAGACACTGGGAGGCTCCCAAGGCTATGATAAGCTTAAAGATAGCACCATTCAACAAAGTTTATTCTTTCTTAGGCTTTAAGGCAGCTTACCATCAAATTGGAAGGTGGGTAGAAGACAAGAAGGAATCAGCCAGCTCTGTGATAAGGAGATCAGAGTGGCTCACTTTCTTTAGGAATTAGCAGAACACAGAGGTGACTGAATGCAAGAATACAACCCTCCAGTTCTATTAAATTGCAGCATGTGGGTTAGACCTAACCTACCACTTACATACAACTTTAAGTAAAGTTTTATTAAAATCATACCATGTCATTTGTCTGTATATTCTTCATATGTGTTTTTTTTGTTATCATAGTAGGGTTATAGGAGAGATCACACGACATAAAGTCTAAAATATTGACTATATGACCCTTTACCAAAAGTTTGCTGTTCACTGAACAATTATTATGTTTCAAAGAAGGCACTAAAGTCATTGTCCTCCAGTGAGCAGAAAGCTGATGAAGCTGGTAGAAGAATCCATGCTTCTTGACATTATGCAAAGTCATGTCAGCCCTGTCATTCTATTTATACTGTCTTGGGTTTCTGTTACACACAGTTAGATATTATCCTAGAAAAATGGTTCTCAACCTCCCTAATGTTGTTGCTTTTAACCATAAAAATTTTGTTTCTACTTCATAACTGCACTTTTGCTACTGTTATGAATAGTAATGTAAATATCTATTTTCTGATGGTCTTAGGTAACTCCTGTGAAAGGGCCATTGACCCAAGGGGTCTCAACCCACAGGTTGGGAACTTCTGTTCTAGAACACTTCGTCCTTTTTACTGTCCATATTTAAGGTTAATATTGATATTACTATCATATTCTGACTACACACATTTTGGCATTTGACATACTTACACATCAGTGCAAAGGAGACAAAGAGAACATACTTAGTTGATATTTACCAATATATACTTGACATTTTCCCAGAAATCAGTCCCCCCAATCATTAAGTGCACCACACACACACACACACACACACACACACACACACTTTCTTAAAGATGTATGATTGGCTGATAATTAAGGCATTCTTTTTAATTTTTGGTGTGTATATTAGGTGCTGGGGTTCATGTATGTGAGTAGAGGGATGTGTGTTGAGATCACAGGACAAACTCAGGTGTCAGTCTGCCCTTCATTTTCCAACTTGTTTGAAATAGGATCTCTTGTTTGTATTGTGTACACCAGGCTAGCTGGCCCACGAGCTTTCCATTTCTCCATGGGAACACTGGGATTACAGATGACATGCTACTGTGTCCACCTTTCCCTGGGTCCTGTGGAGTCAAGCTCAGGTCTTCAAACTTCACAGCCAGCATTGTTCTCACTGAGCTACCTTCCCAGAACCTCGGGTATTTTTTCAATAAGTCTATATGGCATATTGTAATTTTGGATACCTATGCCAGATGAAATTATGTCAATTGACCAGCAAAAACAACTTTTGTTATACAGATAACTTATTGACACTCTAAAGCACAAAATACATTTGAGTGTAAGTGTTATATTAGAAACTTTTCTGATCTTCAAAAGCCTGCCCAAAGGATTTTTTAAACCTAGTATTTGTATATTAAAAGAAACCTAAACAAATGTCTATATTTCCTTTCCCAGTCACTCGAGTTCTCAGACTACAGCTATGTAAGCCTTTTGTATTTAAAGTTTGAAAAATAAATTTTAGAAAGTAAAATTTCTATACTATTTTAAGAATAGCTTAACTTTTTATATAAAAATGTTTCAAGTAGTTTCTACCAAAGAAAAACATAGCCAGAACTGATTTTCAAAGCATTCTAGAAGATTCTTCTACAAGATAAAAGATGAGGGCTTGTACTAAACCCTGAATTATCTTAGTAAACACACAAAAATCTCTACCTGTGGGTTTGGTATAAGCTTTGTCATGGGCTCAACAAGTAGTGGAATTATTTCAATTTCTCCTAAGCTTCTACACAGCAGGGATAGCCATGCTTCTTCTCTCAGCCTAAAGGCTCACATTTCTATCCTCCACTCATCTTAAATGTCCTCTCTTGGATCTTTCAATAAATATCTCTCCACATACACTATTAACCACACATTTTCCAGACTCTATCCTCTGATTTACATGTACTTTCTGCTCTTCAAATGCTCTTTTCTTTGAACAATTGAACTGAAAGTCTTGTGTGCTCGTGGCATTGCAGAATCCCATTAGTTACTCTTCAACAGATAATGGGGAAAAGTCTGAGTGCTTCAAAAGATAATGTTTGATCACTGATTTTTCTCAGGTGTCTTGTTTCTCCTGGTCACAGTGTCACATGGTCTCCTGTAGACAGGCAACATTCACTTTCATGTTTCCCACTGGAACTTTGTTTGACCTTAGGAAAATGCATAGACGCAGAGGTCACCTCTGTTTCCAATGAAAACCTCTGAAGTTACAGTGAATTCTGGGGTGCTCACTGAAGAAATTGTGCTCTAGTGCTTTTTGTCATTTGTCACCTTACTTTTGTTGTTGTTTTGACCTTCCTAAAAAGCGATGACAAAATTGTGCCGCGTGACCAAATAACCAGACACAGTGGGCCTCCTAGTTCAAAGATAGAAATTTATTTATAAAGACAATAATGAAGTGTCATAATAGCAGGCCCTCGGTCCTATTTTGACTTTGTTTCTGTGCATGTGGAAATATTATTACGTAAATCTTAAGCAAAACTTAAAACAAAATACCCAAAGTTCATCTTGTCTTCTGGTTTCATCCTGGAGAATTAGGAATACAAACAGAAATGGCAACTTTATTAAAAACTGAAAACCATAGATGAAACTACACACCTCTCCTCTGGTTCCACTAAGGAAGTAGAAAGAGTTTTCTCAAACTCTCCTTTGTTTTTAAGGTTTTGTGACATTAACAAATTGCCAAGGTTGGGGGACTGGGCATTTCTCACTTGCTACTTGATGATCGGAAATGACCTAGCTGCTGTAAAATAGGGTGCTCCCCGATGTGGTTATGAGTGGTGATATTTTATTTGTGCTGAAATGTGGTGATATTTTATTTGTGCTTTAATAAAGCTTGCCTGGAGATCAGGGGGGAAAGGCCAGCCATTTTAAGTAAACAAGAAGTCAGGCAGCACACCTCCTTAATCTAATCACTTATCTGTGTGTTCAAGGCCATACTAGGGAACAGAGCCAAGTGTGGTGACACACACCTTTAATCCCAGTACCAAGAATAGAGACCAGAGGTCTGTACAGACAGACAGTGACAAGGAAGTGAGGTAGCTGGGCTAAGATAGCCAATGAGAGGGCAGAACAGCAAGGCAATAAAGGCATGGGTAAGACAGGAAGTAACTCACATTTGGAAGCTGCAGAGTTGGTGAGGTGAGGTTGGCTGGTGGTTTTCCCTATTTCCCTGATCTCTCTAAGGTTTTTACCCCTACATTTGGCTCCATGTTTTTTATTTAATAAGACCATTTAGAAATTTGTCTACATTTGGCACCATCTAGAAATTATGATTGTGTCTATAATTATGAGCCCCAGATGATCCTCAACTCCCCTCTAGGCAGTAACACAGCAAGAGGCAGAACACAGCCTGGCCATCCCTGCCTGATACAGAGCCGAAGACACCTTGTTGTGATTGACAAGTCTGGGTCAGAGCTGTGCTCTCACCTGTGGCTCCCTACCCAGTCTTTTTTCTTTCTCTTCACTTTTCATGCCAGTCCTACGTAAATCCACACACTTTTCTGGAGTCATACTTGCCTGCAGATCTTTACTTGTCTGATTCTGTATTAACAACTTCTCACATACATTGAGTGACTCCTGATAATGACTTTAGTAACACTTTTTTCAGGCTTTGAGCTTTTTTTTAATTTCTTACTTTTTTATTAAGAATTTTTTAATTCATTTTATTCATTTTACATACCAATCACAGATCCCCTTCTTCCCTCCTCCCACTCCTCCAGTCTCCCTCCTCACCCCCCCCATACCTCCTACAAGAAGGTAAGGGGAGTCAGCAGGGCCTGGTACATTCAGTAGAGGCAGATCCAAATCCCTCCCCCTGCCTCAAGGCTGTGTAAGGTGTCTCACCGTATATAGTGGGTTCCAAAATATCCACTCATGCACTATGGATGGATCCTGATCCTACTGCCTGGGATCCCCTTAAGCAGATCAAGCTATAGAACTGTTTTTGCTTATGCAGAGGGATTAATCTGGTCCTGTGGAGGCTCCTAGATGCTGGTCTAAATTTCATGAGTTTCCACTAGTTTGGTTTGGTTGTCTCTGTAGGTTTCCCCATCATGATCTTGATGTTCCTTGCTCACAGAATCCCTCTTCTCTTTCTTTGACTAGACTCATGGATCTTAGCCTGGTGTTTGACTATGGATCTCTATAACTACTCATCAGTTGCTGGAGAAAGGCTCTATTATGACAATTAGGGTATTTACTGATCTGATTACTGGGGTAAGCCAGTTCAGGCACCCTCTCCACTATTGCTAGTAGTCTAAGCTGGGGTTATCCTTGTAGATTCCTGGGAACTTCCCTAGCACTCGGTTTCTCCCAATCCCCATGATTTCTCTATCATGCTATCTCTTTCATTGCTCTCCCACTCCATCCATGTTCCAGCTCCACCATCCTGTTCCCCTATGTTTTCATCCCCCATCCCCTACCCTCCGTTGTCCATCCCTCATCTCCAATTTACTCATGGAGATCTCATCTATTTTCCCTTCCCAGGGTGATCCATGAGTCCCCCCTCTTTGTGTCTTCCTTGTGAGCTTTATTGGCTAATGTGTGTGCCTCTATATGACCAAGTTTCAGCCAAGAATCTTGCCGTGCCAATGTAGCCAAAGCATCCTGCCTTAAACATTGGATCTCCCCTTATCTGATCAGGACCCCTTCTTATCCTCTGTCTCGAAGGTGGTATCTGAGTACCCTGGGCATTCTCTACAAAGAATCCTGTGAGGTTCCTACTCAGCATCTGCTTAACCCCTGCTGTTTCCTCTCAGTACTTTCCCATCTGCTGACCCACAGTCTGTACCACCTTCTCTGTACATCCTTTTTTTTTTTTTTTACTTGTTCCTGCACATTGTACAGTGAGCACAATTTCTCTGTCTTACTACAAATCCGGGTTTGGCCTGTCCCCATCATCGTAAGCTGAATACAATCTTCCTTAGCATGCGTTCGCAAGTACCACTGAAGATTCTTAAACACTAGTTACTCATGCAGAGGAGTAAACAATACAGTTCTTTTGGTGGTGGAATGGGGAGCATTTTTGCGTCAATTATATAGGATGATTTATAAAAGTGAAATATTTATATTCTCCAAGTAATCACTTGACACATGTGATATATCTGTATCAAACATATAAGTTATCAGAGTTTTATAGTTTGGCAAGTTTTGTTTTGTTTTCCTACTTAAGAGTCATTTAGTTATAGAAAACATTTTCTTTTAAAAAAATCTATGAAAAAAAACCTTTTAACTCAGATTTCTATATTAATTCCACAGTGAGAATGTTGTGTTCTTTCAGGTTAGTGATTTCTCAGTAGCTAAACAGATACAAGGAGAGAAGAAAGCAACTGTCAATGTTCCCTGAAAATAGGGTCAAACTAATTCTTGAAACCTTTTGTAATTCTTTTTGTAATTTCTTTTCTTTGAAACCTTCATACAAGTTTGTCCCACATCTTAATGTTCCTAATGCAAAACAGTAGGAAGAGTCAGAAAAAGGCAGGGTGGGTAGATTTTCCTAATAATTGTGGTTATAATTAGATCAGATCACACAGCTGATCAACTTGTACTTCTGGGAGCTGTAAAAAGTCACGTGAACCTTTGGCTACATACTAAACACTCTCCCATCTCCAAGCAGAAACGTGAGTACTGAGGTTAACATATTTAATTTTACCCTAGCAGTGGTGGTTAATACCTTTAATCCCAGCATTTCGAGGCAGAGGCAGGTGGATCTCTGTTTTTTTCCCTCTTCTTTTGCCATTTTCTTTTATGTATATAATTTAAAAACAAGAAGCAACAATAATAGCAACAACAAATAAAACAATAATCAAAAGTCTATTGGTAATCTGATTGGGGAACAAAGAGACTCCTTCCTTGTCCTGACAAGGTAGAAAGGGTTTGAAATGCATTTTTAAAAAGTGAGGAAACAATTTAAACAAATAATGACTCAAAACACTTTCATGAGCAATTAGTTCTGTAGTGTCTAAACTTGCTTGAGAAACTAAGTATATTGTATCCGTTACCATAGACAGAATAGTAGAAGTATCACATCATAATGGACTGGAGTGAAAGAATGAAAACCCCAAAGAAAATGAAAGCAACATGTTAGCAGATATGTTCAGAAGCTGTAAAGAAGGCTGAATTTCAATCATATTATTATGTTAGTCTAAATTGAATAAACTGCTAACAAAAATTATGAAGATTTTGAATTGTGATTTTCTTATTTATCATTCTAAAATTTAATAAAATGTTAATTGGTTAGAAACAGTAGGCTTTTGCCATTAATACCAAACTAATATTTCAAAGAGAAGCATATGACATCAGTGTGAGGAAGGCTATCTAAGTACTTCAATATTGATAAATATGATTTTTTAATTGAAAAAAGAATTTGCATAGATTAACAAACATTGATTCAGGAATTTTCATAAGCAAGTAGTTGCTCTGTATAATTAAACTTTGCTTAAGACATAAGTGAATGTGGATGATGCTAAATGTAAATTTATTTACTTACATTTTTTGCAAGTACAATTTTGTTTCTTTAAATACATTTTTAATTAAAATTTAATTACATACTTCCTCCTTTCCCCTTTCTCCCTCCAGACCTTCCCATATTCCCTTCCTTTAACTCCTCCCATGTCCCCCTACTCCCTTTTTCTTTGATTGTTTTGTATATAAACAATCATACATGCACAAATACATAAATACAACCTTCTGAGTCCATTTTTGTTGCTTCTGTGTACATTTTCAAGGATAATTATTTTGTATTAAGTAACCAATTAGGTTTCTTTCTTTCTTTCTTTTTTTTTTTTTTTTTTTTTTTTTTTTGATTTTTCAAGACAGGGTTTCTCTGTGTAGCTTTGTGCCTTTCCTGGAACTCACTCTGTAGACCAGGCTGGCCTCAAACTCACAAAGATCCGCCTGCCTCTGCCTCCGAGTGCTGGGATTAAAGGCGTGCGCCACCACCGCCTGGCCCAATTAGGTTTCTTAGAACCATAAATCACTGACTTCCTAATCCTCTCCAGTCTCAACTGTAGAATTTTGCCATGGATACAACAGAAACCAGAAGGAACACATTATTAAGTTGTATTTTCAAGCTGGAAGTATATGTAGTGGGAATTTATCTGTGGACTAAGACTGCTTCTGTAACAGCATCTTGACTGAGCCAGACTTCTCTTCCATGACTTGTTTTTAACAGAAAAGTGGCTTCTACATAGGAGATTATTTGAAATCTTAGTGCACAAGAGCTGCTTCTGAGTAAGCAGATTCCTCACCATCATTACTCCCCATGTTGGAGAATTTTTGGAAATTGACTGAGAGCCCACGAGAGGAAACCAGGAGAGAGAGGATGTTAGGGTTTGTGGAAGAGTATGTGTGGTGGCTGAGCATGGAGTGGCTTTTGGTCTTGTTACTACTGAAGGCAAAATGGTTGGTTACAACTCATATAAGATAATAGCTTCTTAGATTTAGGATGTACCAGATAGGAGCGGCTCTTTGGGGGAACACAACCCAGTGAACCCTGACTGAGTGTGGCTCAGAAAGAGACAGCATGGAATAGTAAAAAAAAAAAAAAAAAAAAAAGGTACACACAATCCTTTTTATCAGATAGAGCGGTGACATCTTTGATCTTTTCAGGTTACTTCCTGTACCCACGTGTCAGACAGTCCTGTTGGCTAGCATCTTCTACTGTATATCCAGACCTGATCATTTTTCACTTGTTCCATAGCTATCATCAATCTAATCTGTCTCTGTTTACCAGGAATAATTGTACCATTCTCAAAACAGCCTAAGGATAATCAAAAATATAAGATTCATCTGATCCAACCCTGATCACTGTTCAAGACAATGCACTATCTCCTCAGTGCACCCCAATCCACACTCACACCTTTCCTAAACCGTCTATACATTCCAGTTATATATGTGTTCACACTTCTCTGAATACTAGAGATGTTCTCTTGCATTTTCTCTGGGTGTCTCCACTCCCTGAGGCCTCTTCCATCTTCTTACTGCAGGCATTCTCTAACATCTCATTTTAAATTACAAATCTTTAGCACGTTGCAAAGAACTTTCTAGCCCTAAGGTGTTTTAGCTGCACATTGGTATTTCCATGCATCATTTCATCTGATCTAACAAAGAGTTGTTTATAGCTTGTATATAGTTGTTCATATGTTCAAGACAATGCAAAGTCTCACAGTGCCCTCATTGTAGCCAGAGACCTCTCTTTACCTGCACAACCACCCTTGTTTCATTTGGGGGATGAGAGTGGAATATTACAATGTCACTGGAGGCAAGAAGTACTGTAGCCCCTTGTGCATGCCATCATTAAATGTGTCCATAGGAATGTTAATCCAGTCAATGAATAAATGCATAGTTAGAAACTATTATTTCTCAAACTGAGAACACTTGAGTTGCATTAAAGCATACAAAAGCCATTTATCTTTGCCCTCTGAGAGCTCCGCTAGGGTGACTCCAACAATAGACAGAAAACTAAGAAAAGAAGTGGTTGGTAAGAAGTGATTAAAATCTGCTGGACAAGTGTGGTTAGGTAGGAAAGCAGAGTGGGATGAAAGGGCTCTAGGAAGCTCAACTAGAGGAGGGTCTGGAACATGTGGGAATGGGCCAAAAACACCTGGGGGAGGAGACTGGTAAAGTCTCCCAGAGTAGGGAACTCACTAAGAACTATATAAAAGAGTAGACCAGAAATGACTTATATAACAAGACACAAACCTATCAGCAAAAGGAGTATCTAGAAAAAGAAGTTGTTAGTGTAACACAGGCAGGCACAAACACACACACACACACACACACACACACACACACACACACACATCAAACAAAATATTGCCCCAATTAGAAATTAGTTGAAAATTTATTGCAATGGGACAAGAGGAAAGGATTAGGGTTAGAGACATAATAGTCCTATTTACTATTAGTACTAGTTTAGTGGAAATACTTTATCTTAGAAACATTTACACCTATTTTTAGAATAAATTTATTTATTTTACAACTCAGCCAGTTTCCCTTCCCTCCTCTCCTCCCAGTCCCTCCCCCATGCCCCTCTATTCCCATCCCCAGTCCACTCCCCCTCAATCTCTGTCCAAGAAATGGCTGGTCTCTCATGAGTACCAACAAAACATGGCATATCAGCTTGCAGTAAGACTAAGCACCTCCCCATGTATTAAGGCTGGACAAGGCGACCCAGCATGAGGAGTAGGGTCAGAAAGGCCCGTAAAAGCGTTGGGGACAGCCCCTGTTCCCAATGTTAGGAGTCCCACAAGAGGGCCAAGCTACACAACTGTAACACACATGCAGAGTATCCAGGTCAGTCTCTGCAGGCTCCCTGGTTGTCAGTTCAGTCTCTATGAACCCCCATAAGCCCAGGCCATTTGATTCTGTAAACTGTCTTCTGACATTTACACCTATTTTTTTTTTTTTTTTTTTAGTAAAAGCATTATTGAAGGGAATAGAAGCAGCAACATGTATAAAATAATGAAATGGAAAGATGAGGCTGTAGAAATCATGGAAATTATTACTAGAAAATTCCTATAGCAATCTAATTTAGCTGTATATTATACAAAACATTTGATTATATTATTTGACATCTCATATCTGAGGTATGAAAAAGTACATTATGATGATAGTTTGAGTGTCAATCTGTAGAGGCCTCAGTGTGAAACCTAGTCTGTAACACACTAACCTGGGTGTGGCTGTGAAAACATTCTGAAATGCCAGGGTGGTCAGCTTCTACAATCTGCTGGCTTTGAGAAAAGGGGACCTTGTCTAATCAGGTGAGATCCCATAAGGCCACAAGCAGAGGTTCTTGACATGGAAGTTAGAGTAGGTGTCTATTAACAGGACAACCACAAATGTGATGTGAAATGATGACTTTAGAATGCAAAGCACATGGAACCATTGGAGGTGGGGGCAACCTCAGTTGTTTGAGGATTAAGGTAATGCCACCTCTTCAGTCATGTGATGTTTCAAGCATCATCTGTAGGCTCTTAGTTATACCCAGCATTGTAATCCCTCTGGATATAAATGAACGAAAGTAGAGTCTCAGTTCTATAATAGAAGAGTTGAAATCAAAGCATATTTGGAAGCAAAGTCTGGGGATTTGGAAATGCAGGCTTAGAAAATGTTAAATCTATTGCGTATTATTTCAACCAGCAAAGAGAAAATGGAACACTGATCCAGTTTAAGGACTTAAATTCTCAGGAAAGTCCCCATATTTGTTTTGAAGATGTTTCCTAAGAGATCCTTTCAAGTATAAACCTGCAAACTTGCCCAACACTTACCTGATAAATGTGGGTGCTGTGGGATGTTCTGTATGGCAAATGTGTTGCTCTGATTGGTTAGTAAATAAAACACTGATTGGCCAGTAGTCAGGCAGGAGGAAGTATAGGTGGGACAAGGAGGAGAAGAATTCTGGGAAGTGGAAGGCTGAGTCAGAGACACTGCCAGCCGCCACCATGACAAGCAGCATGTGAAGATGCTGGTAAGCCACGAGCCACGTGGCAAGGTATAGATTTATGGAAATGGATTAGTTTAAGCTATAAGAACAGTTAGCAAGAAGCCTGCCACGGCCATACAGTTTGTAAACAATATAAGTCTCTGTGTTTACTTGGTTGGGTCTGAGCAGCTGTGGGACTGGCAAGTGACAAAGATTTGTCCTGACTGTGGGCAAGGCAGGAAAACTCTAGCTACATGTGGGGGAAATTTCTTGATGATAATGAGGTATATATGCACAACCCCATGGTACTAAGGAGGTTCCTTGAAGCATTCTTCCTTGCTATACATGGTAATTGATGAATATTATACAAATGTACAGACACAGTATAATATCAAGATGACTCAATTTCTTTTTTGCATATGTCTCATGTGAGATGCATGCATGTTTGCATGTTTTTGAGTATATATGTGTACATTAGCACATGTGGCATGCCAGAGGTTGATATTGGAGGTCTTCTTCAAACACTCTTCATCTTATTCATTGAGGCAGGATTTCTCATTTGCAGCTAGATCTTATGAATTGACTAATTTGGTGAGCCAGCTTGGTTTTGGGATCTATGCTTTCTGAACAGGCTGGAATTGTAAGCCAGCCATCAATGGCACTGGACTTCTATATGAGTTCTGGGGATCTAGACTCTGGACCTCATGCTTATATAGTAAGTGCTTTATCCACTGAACCATCTCCTGATCCCAATTTCCTCTTAATTATGTGTGTCCTAGCTTCACTTCTGTTGCTGTGATAAAATAACCCTGAAAAAAAAAAAAAAAGCAACTCAAAGGAGAAAGGAATCTACTTCAGCTACAATGCCAGGGAACAGTTCATCGTTGTAGGGAAGTTGAGGCAGAGATTTCACAAAGGTAATCATATCATATCCACAGTCCATCTCTGTGGGAGCCTGGTTTCAGGTTCCTTGTGACTTTACTCAGCATATCCGCATAGGGAGGATGATTAGGACCATGGACCTGAGTGCAGATGTCTGAGATGGTCTGCACTTGGTTGTGCTGGGGGGAGTTCTTTAGCTCCACCCCTTGGCGTCTCTATAAATACCCTGGGGCAGAGACAGTCAGGGCTCATTGGAAAAGGTTCCAGGCCCACTCAAGGCTGTCCTTTATTTTCTGTCTGTTTATCTCAACAATCTAAATGCTTCTATCTAATATTTCCTGCTCCTCGCACTCAAGAAAACTCCAGCAAACTGTGGGGTTGGTGGGTAAATGCCCCACAAATGTCAGAGAGAAATAGTGGATATATGCTTTCTTGCTTGAATTCAAGCTTGATTTCTCTGCTCCTACACAATTCTTATGCACCCTTAAGAACGTACTTATAAGTAAGTTCTCTTATACTCTCTGCATAGGGAATGGTGCTGTTCACAGTGGGCTCTATCTTCCCACATCAGTGAACTTAGTTAAGGCAGTCACCCACAGAAATGACCACAGGCCAACCCAGTGTGGAGAATTTCTCATTTATACCCTTCCCAAGTGATTCTAGCTTGTGTCAAGTGGACAACAAAAGCTAAGCATGACAATGTATTTATTTGGGAAAGGTGCCAATAAAGAAGGGTAAGGCAGATTTTAAGGGGCATTCCTTTGTCAGTGTGGTTTGTTCTCATTACTATTTTTATTTATGATAAAGGTCTCTAATACATTCATTTCTTTTACTATACTAGCTTCTTACTGCAGCAAAATTCAAAGTCAAATTTTAAATTCTGCTTTAGAAAACTTACAAAGCCACGGAGGCAGATTTCCACCCCTTGTCCCACAGCTTGGCTTGGCTCCAGTTGTTTGCTGACTCAATCTCAGATACACACTACTTGCTGTTCTCTTCTCACCCAGTTAATGTTGCTTCCTTACACCTGTAGATTCTTTCATTACAATGATGCCTTTCCCTACTGTTTTCCTTTTACATGTTTGGTTTTACACAGAGACTTCTAACATTTAAGAGTAATGAGTTTGGACACTCTGATACACCAGTTTGGCTTCTCTCAGAAACACTTTCTATTGATTTCCTCATACATCTATATTTGGCACTATTTAGAGGTCACAAAGTTCCATTTGTAAATTTAGCCAACAACAATCATTTCACCCCGTGGGCCCTAGGCTCTAGTTTTCCCTGATGGTGTTTGTTTGACTCTCCCCTTTAGCTATAGTTTCTTAAGTTTGTGATTGATGTTTAACTCCTATAAGATCCATCTTTGAAAACACATAATAGAAAATCAGAAGTTGGGGGTCTGTTTTAGGAAATATGGCAACTAGAGAGTGTCATGATTTGAATGTAAAATGCCCCTGTAAGTTCATATATTTGAATGCTTGGGCCATAGCTAGTGGTACTGTTTTGGGATGCTGATGAACATTTGGGAGAGGAGACCTTGCTGGAGCAAGTAGAATTCTAATGAATAGTCCTTAAGATTGCTATTACTGTCTTCTCTCTGCTTCCTCGACCAATGAGGTATGAGCAAGCAGCTGCCATATACTCCAGCCTCTATAGCATTAGCTGGCCCTATGACTTCCCTGTTAGGAGTGTCCTCAGATTGTGAATAAGAATGAAACTTCCTTGTGTTCAATTTTGTCTGGTCATGTATTAAGTGACAGCACTGAGAATGTAACAAACACAGAGGGACTTACGCAGCTAACCTATAGCTTATTATGAATGAGCTGTTTGTGTTGTTCTAAAAGGTATGCTAATATTCTAAGCTGGATCTGGGCATGTAGTCTAATTTGGAAATAACGTTGTCATGGAGGTATCCAGAGGATGATGAGGTAAAAGTGGCTAGGGTGGGCTCTAAATCTACACCTCCTGTCCTTATCAGGAGGAAACAGACACAGACACTCAGAAGATTTGAAGATAGATGCAGACATGAAGGTCTATCACAGAAGGAGTACCAAGGATTGCTAAAAACTCTCACTAGCTATAGAAGTCAAAGACTCCTTGCCTACATCCTTCAAAGAGAACACAGATCTTCTGATACCTCATAACCTGGCTCTAAATTTCCTGTATCCAAACCTGAGAATAAATCTCTACTGATTGATGTCACTGAGTTTGTGGAACCTTGTTATAGCAGCCCTATGAGTCTAATACACACCACAAACTCCTTTTCCCAGACTTCCATTTTCAGATCACAGAAAAATATCATTTGGTAAAATATTTCTGACTCCTGTGATTTTTGGAGTGAAACAAAACGAAGTTAGAAAACGAACTTCAGAGACCTAAAAAAATATGATCCTAAGCCAGGTGCTTCCAAGTTATTCAAAAATTGTATAACAGCCCAGTTAACCCAGCAATTTCTAAGACTCCATCTAGAAGCTTTACATGACAAATTTATAGTGCATGTAGGTTCTGTAAGGAATTTTCAGAGACTCAGTTGTACAGAGGAAGGCTGGCATTATTTCATAGGTAAGGACCACAAGTCCTGGGACAATACTCCTAAATAAATCCAATAGGGAAATACTTCATATTTGTATATATTTGCATATCTATCTAGTTAGCTACTTAACTTCTGGTCTACTTAAGTGAGGGCTGAAAGACTAGTGTAACAGACTACCTGTGTACCCTCCTCAGAATTTATATATGGAAATCTTATCACCATCCCCATCATGGTATAAAACTGAGGTTGAGGGTCTCTGGGTAGTAGTTAGACCATGAGGGTAGAATCCTCAGGATGAGATTAGCTTCCTCATAAGAACAGATATGGAGGAGATTCTTTTATTCTCTCAACATCCTCCTAATCCTTCTTCCATCCTATACAGTGTGAAGACACAATAAGAAAAGGGTTGTCTGAAAGTCAGGAAGATAGTCCTCATCAGACTACATCAACAGCACATTGATTTTGCATTTCTTGCCTTCAGAGAGAAAACTTGGCGAAAGAGATGTGACTGGTTAAGCCAATCACTCGATGTGGCCCTGGTACTGTAGGTGACAATGGCTAGACATGGATACTGGTGTGTCTAGATTAGAAACTAGAAATGGATGGACACTCCCTCTATTAAACCTCATTAGTATCAGTACTGTGAAACTCAGAAAGCTCTCCTGTGCCATTGCCTCTTACATCTGGTACTTTCTTGTGAGCTGCATGCTCAGCCTATGCTCTTTAGACTTCCCCTTTTCCATAGAAGCCAAGAACTTTCTTACCACAGCTGTTCCTTTCCAATGAAAACAGAGAGGATATTAAAAATAATGGCCTAAGTAATGTTAGAAACTTAAAGCTGTACACATATAACCATGGGCCCTGGCTGCTATCTAAAAAGCCTATTATCCAGTAATTGGTTGATAAATAAATATAATTGCTTCTTTTATTATTATCTCAATTATTAAAATTAATGAAGTGTTAAGGAATTTCAGTCAAGAGGTAGAGATAACAGCTAAACCATCTATGACCTCCTTTGCTGAAGAAATATCCCCAAAGATTGCTTGCTTTGTGATTTGTGTATTCTCACACAAGAACAAGGTGGAGGAAGTGCATCATCAGAAGCTTGACCTGTCCTAGAATTGCCAGTGAGCAGGCACAGAACCATGGGAGCACATCCTACTGGAAACAGTCAAGATGATGCAACACAGCCAGGAGCTTCACTTATTGCAAGCCTTTGCTTAGGGCTTTCATAGACTGGAAATGCCATCATTCTTTATCCTTCCTTCTCTCCTACTTCTGGTAGCTGTTGTCTTTCAGAGGAATCTCAGTGGGGCAGGGTGGGCATTAATTCAGGTTCACCTGCATCCTGTTCTTGACAACATATGTCTTAGAATCTCTTGAAGCTTATATTTGTGCAGTGTCTCAGTACCTCACCCGGTATCTTAATGTTCTAGCAGTTAGCTGAGATTTGGAGTTGCGATATGTTTTTTACACACTTGGAGGACTCAGTTGATGAGGACATGATTTAAAAACAAAACAAAACAAAAATCATGATTCTATATGGCGGCGTATCTTAAAGGCAGAACAAAGACTCAAGAGGAAGTCAATATCCTCCTGACAGGGTTTTCAAAACTCAAATCTATAAAGCAATAAAGTACAGCACACCACATCCTGTAATCTATATCACAAATGTAAGGCTCCAGCAGTTTGTCTATCCACTGGACTGAGATGGATAGGAGCTACTCTAGGCCTTTGGTGACCTCATCCATGGCAAACAGCCTTCCAGATAGGAGATTAGTGGAGACTGTCAAAAGCTTTTCCGCTGACAAATGCAATCCATGTACTATGACAACCATGGGAA
Organism: Peromyscus leucopus; assembly: GCF_004664715.2. NCBI lineage: Eukaryota > Metazoa > Chordata > Mammalia > Rodentia > Cricetidae > Peromyscus > Peromyscus leucopus. The sequence goes on from NC_051065.1 coordinate 42,149,524, forward strand.
CTCTTGGCCCAAAGCTGATTATGTTCAACACACACTTGGAGGGAAACTAGTATTTGAATGAGTGGCTTTTGTTTGTATCAATCAACTCCATTCCTTCACTCAGAAGACATTTTGTCCCACTTTCATTGACTCACCAAATATTCACTGAGAACCTTTAAAATGTACTACAAACACCCCAAAACTATCACGGATTAGTGACTCAGGACATACTCAGAACTTCTCGAAGTTATCCCTCCACAGTGGCAGAAAATCCCCACCTAGGAGCACGAGTTCTTACATTTAGGAGTCAGTCACTGCCAGAACATGTGTTTCTTCTTCCACACTATTTAAAATAAACTGCTTATCTTTTCTATTTTATAGAGTTTACTAATTCATTTATAAATATTTATTTGCTGTCTGTTATGTTCTGGGAAGTTCTTTAGGAGTAGGGGATAGGGCAGGAAACTTGACAGACAAGGTAGGTGCTCTTAGATGGAATCACTCTAACAACTTCAGGAAAATAAAGTGCACATACAAGATAGGAATATATATTCATATAAACACAAACTTGAGTATTGACTAAGGTTTAGGAGAATTTTCTATATATTGAGTGACCAATCTGTAGTTGAAGCCACTGATTCTAGAAGAGAGTATTATGTAAATTGCACAGACTCTCATGCTTTATGCTTTGAAGATTTGAATCAAAGGGTAGGTAGGATGTCACCATATTAATAGCATTTTTTGTGAAGCAGCAATTTCTTTAACCTTTTAATTCAATGGAATGACACCTTGCTTTTTCTTTATCCTAAAATCTACCAGGTTCTTTGGATTAAATACAAGTACTTTATACACTCTTTGAAACCCTTTTCTTTTTTAAAGTAAAGTATCGGCTAACCTAAAGCATGGCTTTCCTACCTCCAAAGAAATACTTCTCGCCAGTCTTCACTTGAAGAGGACTATTGGTCCGAACTGCTGATGCTTCGTCTCCATCAATGGTAAGAACTGCAAAGTTTTCCTTGGCCAGAAAGCGAACCTCATGCCACTGCCCATCATTCAGTCCAGAGCCTGGGAGGTAGAAAAGGAAAGTTTCCAAAGTTGGTTAAACATAGTTTTTAAACATTACAGTACAGTGATTTCATTGAAAACCCACAATTACATTACCTTTATAGAATTTAATTTGATGTTTGGATAAATTTATACAAAACAGGGTGTTTACAGAAATTTAACTATTATCTCCCTTATTTGGGTAATTCATTTGAAGTGAATTCCTTGTCATTTGGGAATATCTACATATTAACATTTGTTTGTAGTCATTCAGGGAATTCATGTGCCTGAAAGTTACACAGTTTCAGTTTGATAGGAATAAATATAATATTTTCAAAGGTTTCATTTTTATTCTAAAAAAATATGTTTTTGTGTGGGTATGGGAGAATGTGGAGGAGAGTGCCTCTGAATGAGAGTATCTATAGGGCAAGAAGAGTAAGTAGAAAATCCTAGAGGCAGAGTTATAGGCAGTTGGTGGCTATCTCTTGATTTGGATGTTGGGGAGCAGAACTGTGGGACTCTATAAGAGTGGTATGTGCTCTTAACCAATAAGCTATATCTCTAACCCTTAAATAATTTTTAATATCAACAGAGTTAGGGATAGAAGTAAATGTTATATATATTTTCATCTATAAAAACATGATGCTGCTTATGTTTTGCATTATCTATGTTTCCTTAACATTTTAGATGGCTCTTCCCTCTATCAAATTGAAAAGCATAATATAACAGAATCTTATAGAAAACACAATTAGAATGTAATTGGGATACTTGCAGGAAAAAATAGTTTGAACAAAGTCATTTGGGAAGAAATGAAAAACTATTTTAATTTAATAACTTATTTTCCAGTTAGCTTTGTTAGGTTCCATTCTGAGATAAAAGCAGACTTATTGTGTTGATTTAATATCTCCCTTAATTTTATAATTTTAAAATCTTTTAATGTAATGTTTTTTTTCTCAATACCCACATCTACATAGTACAGTTTATAGAAATTAAGTACTAAGGAAATGATTCTGCGTGTAGTTGAACATGCTAATTAAGCACTGATCATCATGGGAAATAAAGATTATCTGATCATCAAACCAGGCAGTATGGTAACTGACTAGGTTATATTTCAGCAAAGAAAAACAATCAAACAAACCCGGGATGCCCACATCCCAAATTTATACTTCATTGTTTCTTAACACATTCTATAGGCAGGCAACATTCTTTTGTTTACCATGTGTTCATTTCACTGTAAATAATTAGTTGCTAACAGAAGAGCAGACTTTAGACAAGAGTATTTGGGTGGAGTTTCAAGAGCACCAGGAGAAGTCCAAGAGGTTTGATTTGACCTTGAACAGATCAATGCTATGAAAGAGGCAGGGGTGTTGTTCCCATCTTTTCTGGATGCATAATCTTGAGTATACAGGGAGGAGTTCCCTGAAGATGCACTTCAGTTTCACAAAAGGAAGAGAAGACAAGGCAATGAAGATGTTTAAAACTAAAGTCAGAGTAAATCAATGAAACACAGATGAAAGAAAGGTCTAAGCCCTTAATCATTTAATGCCAGGAGTCTGCAAACCATAGTGTGTGGGCCACAACCAACTTGTGTCCTCTTGGGTTTTTTTTTTTTTTTTTTTTTTTTTGTTTTGTTTTGTTTTGTTTTCTTTTGAGATAAGGTTTCTCTGTGTAGTTTTGGTGCCTGTCCTGGAACTCACTCTCTAGACCAGGCTGGCCTCAAACTCACAGAGATCTGCCTACCTCTGCCTCCTGCTTACTGGGACTAAATGTGTGCGCCACCATCACCCAGCTGTCCTCTTGTTTTTACACAAAGTGTGCATTGAGAATGGCTTTTATATTAGTAATTGGTTGAAAAGAAATTTAAAAAGAAAGAATACACACAATTTAGTCTGTATTAGAGATGAAAATTTTCATAATTCAAAGTTTAGCACCACATAAATTTTTATGGGACTACATTTAAGTCCACTGGTCTGTAGGTCACTGGCCCGACAATAACTGAGACAACTGTCACAGTCATTAATGTGGCCACTATGCTCCGATATCAACTTAGTGGTTATTCCCATTAAGAATATCAACTAACTGTGGAGCCATATCATCCACAAAAATGCTATTATAAAGAAAAAAAAATGAACCTTGTTGGAACTTAAAAGATAGTCATATGGCTATAGCATTTACTCATAATAAATACAAATACAAACAGTGACATCTCATACTTTCCATCAGGAGTAAAATCTGAATTTAGGGGTTTAAAAACATTTTGTTGCAGTGGAGAACAATACGAATCATTCTTAAGGAATCAGTATGAAATAATTATCAAATTATTAAATATATAGTATAAATCAATGTATATACGTAACACATTAAACTACAAACGTGTACATACAGTCAACAAAAATGTCTGCATTCACACACTTTGATAGAGTATTCTTAGTGTACACACATGTAAACAACCACTTGGATCACACCATACCCTCTAGATTATGTACATAGATATCAACCTAGAGTGTTAAATTGTCCCTCAATGCTTTTCTAGCTTCTGTTCCTTCCATTTCAGTCTGAAGTCCCCATCAAGTGGTGTAATCCTCTCTTGAAAATGTAAGCAGGTTCATGACATTTCCCTTATGAAAATTTTCTGTTGCTTCTGGGCTCAGTAACAACACTGGCCAAAGGCCTAATGGTGACAGGGGTGTCAAGTGTCCCATCTGGAATGCCTTCTGTGTGCTGTCTGCATGGTTTTACTCCCTCACTACAGCCTCTGCAAATGCATCGTATACAGAGATTTCATAATCCTGTGTGTGAAGTGACATTTTCCCCATCTCCTGACAACACTCTTTTTATGAACTTTGTTTTCTCCCAAACAACTGCTAGTGATTAAGTCTACTTTGTCTTCAATTGTTTGTTCCTTTGTTTGTTTCTCCTACTTTTAAAGAAAGATGGATCTATGCTTCTTTTATGCATATGAGTATTGTGCCTGCATGTATGTATGTACTCTATGAGTGTGTAGTGTCTGTAGAGTCCAGATGTGAGCATCATGTCCTCTAGAACTGGAATTACAGGTAGTTGTAAGCCACCAAGTAGGTCCTGGGAATCAAACCATGATCCTCTGAAAGAGTAGCAAGTGCTCTTAACTACTCTCTCATCTCTCCTACCCATAGTTTTTGATACGTTTTCTGATATTAGAATATTTCTACTATTTTATTGCTTGTTTAAAATGCATTTCAAACAGTATGATGCACATATTAGGTGTGAAAGAATCACTGAATGAATCTGAGGGTGTCCAAAGGAACAGGAGTCTGGCCTTTGAAGTGTCATGGATAGTCATGCTGAAGTTGAGGCAACAAGAAGTGGAAAGCAGCAGAGGCTTCACTGCTAGAGAAGTCATATGCATAGGGATGGATGCTGAGAGTAAGAAGTAAGTCCTGTAGATGAAATTTTATTCTTGTTAAGTAGTCTGTTTCAATGTTAATACATCTTCTTGGGAATTTGTTCTGTCCTAACACCCATAACTGACACTCCAGTCACTCAATGAAGCATGTTCTCCTATCTTCCAGTATGCCAGCTTCAGCTCACCCTCAGACATTGCAATGACTTCTGATGATGTGGAAAGTGGAGTGTCTGGCTAGAGGAATTCTATAGGTTAGGGGCAGTGGTCACTGCTCTCAGGAAATCCCCAGGGGATCGGATCTAGCTATCACAATACCAAACATGTTATCAAAGAACCACTTTTGTGACATTTGTACCTTCCTGTCCTACCTCTCTCACTTTGTATGTTCTGCACCAATATAAAATAGTATTTATGTCCCCAAATTCTTATAGGTCCATACCATTTTTTTATACTGATAGGCGACTTTATATTATAATTTCTCATTGTGAAAAAAAGAAGGGGGTGTGTTACTCTATGTTCTTTCTAGAACAAGACAACTACCTTCCCCACATCATTTAATCTTAGTGTTTTATCTTCCTGTCCACACAAAACTGGCAAATAATTCTTTAATTCTTTTCTTTCTAGCCTTTCAAATATTCATGAAAAGCAATGCAAACAAAGCCTCTGTGCTGTAAAATTACTATGCAGATGCAGTCTGATTCTTAAATTAAAATCAGTTAGCTGTCAGGTAGCAACAGTGCTTCCCGAAACACTTCCTTCTTGAGTGGGTCCCTTTGGGTTCTCCTGCACAGTTAATGTCCCAAAGAATGTATTTTCACACTCACATTTGCCTTCAAACCAACAAATGGGATGTGATGTGAGTTAACTATAAGAGCATATGGTTTTGATTTGGGTTTTGAGTTTTGTTTTTACATTTTATTAAACCCTTCCCTGAAATGAAGTTTGGGGACACAGGTCTCAAGGACACCATTATTAGAAATATTTAATCACAAATTCAAACACAAGCCTATAGACTCACTCAGGCAGAGAAGTCACATATTTTTAACTGCTCTAAATGGAAGATCAAAACGCTTTTGTGAAAACGGCATTGCAAAACAGAATTATAAGTGTGACATCACCACCTGTATTGTTCACAACAAAAGGCCTATTATTCTAATCAGATTAAAAATGAAAGGTTATTTTATTTTTCTCAAGGAACTTAATTAGCAGAGAAATTGGACCTCAGATTGCAGGAGCTTTGTTGACAGCCAACCTCTCCATATCCAAGTTTAAACTGTAGTTTCTACTCATTTTAATTCCAATTATTATTTGAAACATTTACTATTAATCATCAATAGCTATGCCTCAGTGATCTTTGAAAGGAAGGGGTCCCTGCATATAATGAAATTCATTCTCAGTGTAGTCAGGATGACCAAATTGCTCAAAATAAAATGTGCTGTTTCTTTTCTATTTTCTTTGTCCAAATGTTATAAAAAGTAATAGCCTAAGGGCTTTCTCCAGAGAGAAATCCAATTTATGATCTCTGCATATGTGAGTATTTATAGATATACTATTCTGAGTTCTATGGGCTAACCATGCTCACAAGTACTTTACTTGCATTCCACTCACTTATATTTTAAAATCTTTAAGTAGTGTTATCTCTCATATATACTAGAGAGACAAAGTTTAATAAATGTAAGCCTCCAATAGTTGGTAAGTGGTAGAGCTTTGAAATGAACTTCAGTTATGTTTCTCAAGGATACCAAATTATTTTGAGATTGTCCTGGATGGTATATTTTGTCAACTTGACATAAGCTATGGTCATCTGAGAAGAGAGAACCACAGGTGAGAAAATGTTTCCTTAAGGCCAGCCTGTAGGCAATTTTCTTCTGGGGCATTTTCTTGATTAATGATTTATGTGAGAGGGCCCAGACCATTGTGGGTGTTGCTACCATAGGCAGGTGGTCCTATAGTGTGTAAGACAGCCTACTGAGCAAGCCATGAGGAACAAGTCAAATAAGCAGCATTCCTCCCTGGCTTCTGCTCCAGTTCCTGCCTCTAGGTCCTTACCTTGAGTTCCCTCTCAGACTGTGCAAGTTTTAAGCCAGATATACCTTTTCCTCCCCAGGTTTCTTTTAGTCATGGTGTTTTATCACAGCGCTGAAAACTCTAAGTCAGAGGTCAAACGAATTTAAAAGAAAACCAATAACAAACCCTTTATATACTTCTTGACCAATCAGAGTGCTAGTTCACATACCATTCCATTTCCATTGTACCTACAGCGATCTGTGTTCTGTGAAAAGCCTCTTAAATCATTTAGGCTAGAAATAAACCAAAGTACCATCCATCTCAAATGCTAACTGTCAATCAATTCTGCTCTTGTATTTCTGCAGTGTTGGAATATCATACGTACAATGTGTCTTTCAATGTTTTCACTTTTTTATTATTAAGAATTTTTCTATTTATTTTAAATACCAACTGCAGATAACCCTCTGCTTTCTCCTCCTGACCCCTAGCCTTCATCCCCAACCAACCCCCCATTCCGACCTCCTCCAAGGCAAGGCCTCCCATGGAGAGTCAGCAGAACTTGGTACATTCAGTTGAGGTGGGACTAAGCCCCTCCCACTGCACCAAACTGTGCAAGGTGTTCCACCATAGACACTGGGCTCCAAAAAGCCTACTCATACAGCAGGGATGGATTCTGATCCCACTGCTAGGGGGCTCCTAAACAATTCAAGCTAAACAATTGTCTCACCTATGCAGAGGGCCTAGTCGAGTCCCATGGGGCCTCCGCAGCTATTGGTCCACAGTTCATGAGTTCCCACTAGTTTGGCCTGGTCATCTCTGTTCCTCTCCCCATCATGATCTCTATGTCTGTTGCTCATAGAATTCCCAATGTTTTCACTTTTTAAAAGTATTTTGGATGAACATTTTTATAGTATAGGCTAGATGAGGAAATTTTAGGACCTTTTCCCTTGGGCATATTTTAAAAAGCCCACAAGTATTTGTATAAATCATCTCCATATTGTGTGACACTTAGAGTAAAGAGACTTTGTATTCACTCTTCCATTTTATCACGAGTGAACTCATGACCTTGATTCTGCTGTGCTGGTTTGCAGAGCTAAGTTGATAACATAGACCGTGGACTTCCAAATAGCAGCATTTCTACTTTTCAGATTTCAGCCATCTGTGTTCCAGTGAAAGTAGAAAGGATGCCAAAGACTTTTTGCTCATGTCTGTCTACCTATAACCATTCCTTCTGCTGCAACTGAACATTAATAACTCCATCTAAACAGGAACTAAGAGAAAATTATGGGACTTCTACAACCTTTCTCTAAATTATATTTATTTTTCCCCTTTCCTGGGCCTCTGTCATTTTGAAAAAGATATGCAAAATCATTTTTATGTAAGAGAAGAAACAATGGATTATCATTTTATTTACTTATTATTTAAGTATATGTGTATACTTATGCCTGAATGTGTACCTAATGCATAGAGGATCCCTTGAGGTCAGTCAGAAAAAGACATCAGCTTTCTTGGGCCTGGAGTTATCAGGTAGGTGTGAAGAATTGATTCTGGGTCCTCAGCAAGAGGGGTAAGCATACTTAACCACTGAGGTACCTCCCTAGCTCTATAAAGAGAGTCTTCTTAAAGTATCTATAAAATTAATAATATTTCTAGATAATTTTTCATCCAAATTAAATGGAATAACAATGAATCTTAAGTGTAGTCAGAAGTTTTCCTGTGTTCTGCCTAGTCCTGCAGCCGCTCAGACCTAAATAAACACACAGAGGCTTACATTATTTTTAAACTATATGGCCCAATGGCTCAGGCTTCTCACTAGCTAGCTATTGCATCTTAAATTAACCTATTTCTATAAATCTATACTTTTCCACATGGCTTGTGGCTTATTGGTGCCTTTATATCTTCCTTCTCCTGGTGGTGGCTAGCAGTGTCTCCTCTGCTCTGTCTTTTTCCTTCCTCCCTCTCTAGTTGGAATGTCCTGCATAACCTAATTCTGCCTCACCATTGGCCAAACAGCTTTATTTATCAACCAATCAGAGCAACACATATTCACAGCATACAGAACGACATCCCCATCACTTAAGAGTGCTTGGAAGTCAATATATGAAATTATCTCAGAATGTAATAGTTTACTTAATTAGTGTGTAAGATTCATATTTAAAATAAACACTAAATGCTTATTTAGTGATAAACCAATTACTATTCAAGTTATTATGAAAACTTTATAAAAAGGAAATTTATTAATAAATATTATTAAATCTGCCCTTCTTATTCATTGTTAAAGACTTATTCCTCTACCCATCATCCTAAAGCTAATAAATCTCTAAAACATGTGAAGACCCATCCAAGTGTGTGTGTATGTGTGTGTAGGTATGTACATGCATGTGCATGTGTGTGTTCGTATGTGCGTATGCATGTGTGTGTGCATATGTTTGTATGTAAGCTATAATATATGTGCACATGCATGTGTTATGTAACCTATGGTATATATGTGGAGGTCAGAGAACAACTTTTGGAGGTCTGTTCTCTTCTTCCTCTGTGGGATTCAGGGGCTGAACTTATGTCATCAAACTTGCAAGGCAGTGTTTTTCCATTCTGAACCATCTTACTGGCCTAGAAAAAGAACTTCCTAAATTATTAAGATATTACTACAAACACAGTAAATATTAGAGGCATTTCATATAGAACACTAAAAGTTTAAATAGGCATGCTAGTAATATGTATTTATTTATCTTAGGATTGCCTTGCCATTGGGTTGCATTTATATTCAAGCATACAGACAATAAGCCCCATAAGAGACTGAGACAGAAATTAACCCATGGTTATCTGGTTCTCACTTTCAACACCAAAAGACTCAGAATGATAGGTAAGAATTTGGACTCAAGTCAGATGTCTGCATTCAAGTCTCTATTATTATTATTATTATTATTATTATTATTATTATTATTTTGGTTTTTTGAGACAGGGTTTCTGTGTGTTGTTTTGGTGCCTGTCCTGGATCTTGCTCTGTAGACCATGCTGGCCTCAAACTCACAGAGATCCACCTGGCTCTGCCTTATGAGTGCTGGGATTAAAGGCATGTACCATCACTGCCCTGCTCAAGTCTCAATTCTGTTGACGTAACTGTGCCTATTGCCTGTCAACCTCTTCCTAGTGCTGCTGGAAGAAATGTACAGATGGCCATTGACTTGTGATGGTGCAACTTAAGAGTGTTTTATTTTATAATGGTACAAAAGCAATGTGCATGTGTTAGAACCTAACTCTGACCTACTCTAGGTCTCATGATACCATCCTATCTCCTGATGCTTGGCAAAAGTACAGATATACAGCTCCCAGACATTCCCATCCCCATGAGATAATGACTGACATCTCACTGTGCTGGGCTGCTAAGCTGTAATTACAGTAGGCAGAGGCATTTAATGCACCATCAACTTATATTTTCAATTTGCAGTGGGCTTATAAGAATATAGTTCTGTCATAAATTGAGATGTGCCTACATATGTTATCATTTGGAAGAGTATCTGATACAGAATTAGCACTTAATACATTTAAGTTTTATCTTTTTACCTCTAAATTTCAAGCTTGGTTGTTGTACTTTCATTCAGGAAATATCAATCATTATGAAATAAGGAGCATGTTAGTTTTTATGAACAAATACATTCCTATCATATAAATTAAATAGTGCAAGGTCAGTAGTAAGGAGCTGGCTGACTTGAGAGGGTATCTAGATATATCTTGGCTACTATCCTGGTCAACAGCTGTGGAAGACAATTCTGAGCTATACACCAAAAGTTACTCTCCTCCTTTATAGCTGTCTTCTTTTTCATCCTCAAAATAGGTCAATTATGCTAGATTATTCAATGTTAACTAGTTCTGAATATGGTGAAATATTTCCAAAAGTGTAATCCATTACAAAGGACTTCTCATTGTGAAGAGTATGAAGGAAAATAGAATTCACATTTTCCAAAATATTTTTTTGGTTTTTAAAAATAGATACTATTGCTATTGCAATCACAAACTCACAGAAGCTACAGAAATATAAAAGAATGTGTCCATCAGCAGTGAAGCATAGTTGGGGGAGGATCAGGGACCCCACCTCTCACTGATGAATTCAGGGAATAGCTTTCAATTGCATACTCACCAATGATCCCACCTGGTTTCATTGGGCATTTACAACCCAATGTACATATTGATGGCCTTGATTGAGCTAAATGGACCACAAAACAAAACTAAGAATCATAATCCTGGGAAGGGATTGGAGGTTTTTGGTAGGTATATGGAGAAGATAAAAGAAGGTGTAGAGAATGAGTAATCAGAGAACATTGCATGTATGTATGAGACTGTCAAGCAACAAGATTAATCAATGAACATACATAGAGAAACACATGTATCTACTGTCTTAGTTAGGGTTTGTGTTTCTCTCATAAAACACCATGCTCACAAACACTTGGGGTTGGAAGGGCTCATTTCCGCTTACAACTCTCAGACCACACTCCATTGCTGATACAACTCAAGGCAGGAACTCAAACAGGGCAGGAACCTGGCAAAAGGAGCTGATGCAGATGGATGAACACAACCCTGGAGAAGTGTTGCTTACTGATTGCTCCTCATGGCTCACTTAGCCTACTTTCTTGTATACTTCAGAATTGTCAGCCCAGGGGTGACACTGCTCACAGTCATCTGCACCACACTAGATCAGTTGTCAATGAAGAAAATACACCACTGGCTTGCCCAGAGGACAATCTGGTAAGGCCATTTTATCAACTGAGGTTCTCTCTTTCAAAATGACTGTAGCTGTGTCAAGTTAACCTAAAAATAGATAGCACACCTGTCTTTCTGTCTGTCTGTCTATCTGTCTATCTATCTATCTATCTATCTATCTATCTATCTATCTATCTATCTATCTATCTCTATCTACCTATCTATCTACCTACCTACCTACCTATGAGTGTTTTATGAGTTTTGACTTAATCCTTGAATCAGATTATTTGAAGTTACTTTATGCTGTATGTATTCAGTTACTTAGTAATTCACAAAACAAAAAATTTCAACTGCATATTAAAAAGTGAATTATTTTTTAACCAAGTGAGTTTAACTTAAAGCTCATGTTTTTCAAGGCATATTCCAGCTTCTGTCCTTATTTTTTTTTCCCATGCAGTAACTAAATTGTTTAGTAATATCTTCTCCAGCACCTCCCTAACATATAATTGTTAGAAAAACTTGTTTCAGATGCAAATATAAAATGTTAATGAAGTGCATTCTATCTGTGCTGTTGTCAAAATGGTATTATTTTTAAAGTAGGACTCTTGAGGTGGGTGGCTTGATTGAACAAGGAGAAACAGATGTTGTACTTATTAGAGACAAGAAGAAAATACTGGCTTAATGAATATTGAAAAAATAAAGTATTTAAAATATAGTCACAAAGTAAAATGTAACATCTGTTGGAAAATGATTCAAATAAAATTACAGTGACAGGCTTTGCAGGCTTTGGCTTAATATTCAGTTTTGAGAGGAGCATTCCCGAGGCTGTGAATCTCTCTTTAGGCCATTACAGAGTTCTATGAGGTAATAATAACATATCTTATAATTCCATAGGACAGGAAGAAAAAGAAATCAACATTTCTGTGTGCATATCATATACTTCCTACATTCTCTATGTAAATCTCATAAGGAAATTGATCTAATTCATTGCTAGGTTTCATATACCAAACCAAATCACCTTAAAAAGAAAAACAGCCCATAGTAGAGCCAAGCAAAGTACATTATAAGGAATGCAGACAGGCATGGATTACTTCTATTTAGTTTTTACTTATTTTATTATATCTGTGCATTGAACCTAGGACCTTGAGCATCGATCCCGAGTCACATCTCTAGCCTTGTTTTTGTTGTATATTTGGAGACAGGTGTCACTAATTTGCCCAGGTTACCTTGAACTCACTCTGTAGCCCAGCTAGCCTTGAACTTGTGATTCTCCTGCCTCAGCTTGAAGAGTAGCTGGGATTACAAGTCCTGCAAGTTATGTATTTTCTGAACAGATAGACTCTTCAAATGCTTTCCTATGAATCATAAAGGTAGAAGGTCGGTTTGGAACACATCTATGTTCTGAAATGACCACTTGAATCTAAGTTTAACATGGATGTACTGGGTAGAGTATGGCACATGAGATTTTTTATGTGACACTTAACCTGTGAGGCATGAGGATTCTACCCCCACATCTCAGTCTCCCTGCAAGGTCTCACTATGAATCCCAGATCAGCTTCTAATTCATTACATCTTACTTCAGCCTCCTGAATGCTGCAACTGGGATTTTAGGCATGAAAACAATGCTTCATTTTAATATGATATTCTTAGGTAGAGTCTCCTTTCCAGATCTCCAGAATCCTCTGAGGAAGAATGGACTTGGGCGGGTTCTTGGCTTATCTGCACACTAGCCTCCTTTTAGGTGTTTCCTGAGTTCTCCATTGTCACATCGAAATTACTACTGAGAAGAAATTTAGAGCTGATAAGTGGAAACTCTAATCACAACCCCTATCATGCATCTTTGCACGAATAAACAGGAATGTGATAAAATTTATGAAGAAATGCAATTAAACCCCTTAAATACTTGAGATAACAAGAAAAGGAAAAATGAGCAGATTTGTTATTTATTCATGGTGAAGTTCTGCTAATCCAGAAAAATCAGAGACAGAGGTTCCCACATGTGTTTAGCTGTCTTTTGACAAACACACTAATGCAGTTCAAGAGAAGTGAAGTACTTTTTTTCAGATTCCTTTCCTTTTTTCCCAAAAATTGTGCTGAATTTACTATTTAAATCTAGAGAAAATATACATTGATTTCTACTTTATACAACAGTACACACACACACACACAAAAAAAAAAAAACCTAGATGGATTTTAGACCTAGACACACAAGCCTAATTGGTAAAGTTTCTAATAGAATATTCTTTAGGCCTTGGGTTGGCAGAGATTGTCCAACAGATATCAAATTCAGCTGATAGATTGTGCACCATCAAAATTCAAAATTCGGGGGAAGACAGAAACTGGGAGGACATATCTGCAACACATACATCTGAAAGTAGAATGACTGAAATATGCTAAAAATGCTCGCAAATTAGTGACATGGAAAGCCAAACTGTACACAGGCCATGCCACAAATGAAGATGAAGTGTAAACACCCTTACAGACATGAGACAGCACCGGATCTGATTCATTATTAGGAAAATTAGTGCTACTCAATTTCCCATCCATTTTAATGCTTGAAAATTAAACACGCTGTCTAGGATCTGGGTCCCCTTGGACTTTCATTCATTTCTGGGGTGAGAGTATCAAACCAAACTATACAATCATTAGGGAGTATGGCAGTTTTTAAACAAAACTGAACATACTTATATTATGGGTCAACAACTGCTATTCTAAATATTTATCCATCAGAATCAAAGTGTATGCTGCCAAAGTACTAACAGGGTTGTTTCCACAGTTTCTTTTCATAACAGCCCCCAAATGTAAATACTTTTATATTTGGAAAGTACATTTACAAAAAAAAAAAAAAAAGAAAAAAGAAAAGACAAAAAATTCTATACAATGAAAAGAAGGGGCTAGTGACACAAGAGCAGAATGGATACGTTTTTTTTAATTGTGATGCATGAAAAGTGATGCATGAAAAAGATGTAGATTTTCAAAATAGTATACGGTGAGGATGCAGAGATGACTGGGGAGTGGGGGGGGGAGTTAATAGCATGTGCTGCTCTCCCAGAGGACTTAGCAGCTCATAGCTGTTTGTAACTTTTGTTTTGGTACAGGAGTGCTAATGCCCTCTTCCGGCTTCAGCAACACCAGGCACACACACAGTGCACCTGCAATGCAGGCAATAAGTGCATATGTGCAAATAAAATAAATATTTCGAAAACAGCACATGACAAACTTTTAGATGGAACAGGCTAGGCTAATCTATGGTGGCAGAATTCCAAGGGTAGGAGCCAACAAGTTGGCTCAGCAGCTCAAAGCCGTTGTTACATAAGGGAGGCAGCCTGAGGTTGATCCCTGGGACCCACATGAAGGTGGGAGGACAGAATCAACTTCTGAGGTTGTCCTTTGACCTTCACACGTGTCATTGCATGTTTGAGCCTTCACTAACACAAATATATCATATAATTACACAAAATATTAGTGAGTAAAATTTAAGAAAAAATAATAAAACAGTGGCTACCAAGGTAATTTGGATGCAAGTGTGAATCTACAAGAACTTTTATGATGTAATGAAAGTATTCTATGTCTTACCTGGGAGTTAACTTCCTATATATAGAAATGTATCAGAATTAATTAAATGAGGTTAAAGAGATAGCTCAGATAGGTAGAATCTTCACTTTGCAAGCAGACCTGTGTTCAATCCCCAGGACGCATGTAAAAGGTTGGACATACAGGTATGCCCTTGTAATTCCAGTGTTAAGGAGGCAGAGATAATCAGATCCCTGGAGCTCACTGGCCAGTCACCCTGGACTAATCTAGGAGGCTCAGATACCAGTGAGAAACTCTGTCTCAAAAATCAAATGGGTGACTCCTGAAAAATGACACAACACTCAAGTTGACATCTTGCCTTCACATGCATGTAAACATATAGGTATATGCACCAACACACATGAACAAATACATGTATCATTAAGTGGTTCTTTTAAGATCTGTTAATTTTATGTTTTCATGTAGAGTTGATGCTCATTATTTGTGAATTGGCCTACTTGCTAATATTTGTTGACAATCTCACCCATGTATAATCAGGGTGATTTCATGGTCATTTATAGACTTGCAGATGTACAGAGTTGTGAGAAACTCAAGTTGCCTAATGCATGCATTTCAAACTACTGTAGAACTAGACAATGTTCTACCTTCATTTCACTTCTCAAATCTTTTCATCCTGTTGTTCACTTGGTGCCATGCTTTGTGCACTGGTGTTCACAGACCCAGTGCTGATGTGTAGCTTAGTGTGACTGAGGGTGAGAGGGCTGTGGCATTCCTTACACACAGGAAAGAATGCTAGGTAGACAAACTTCTTGAAGGCATACATTGAAATGCTTTTGGCCACGGGTTCAGTGTTTATGAATCAATGTCAGATATTCAATACAGTAGCCTAAACAGAAACATACACAAAACAAGGAATGTATGGACTGGTTGATGCAAATATTGTGACTAGAGGCTTGTAGGAACATATCCCCATATTTCCCATAGGAGAAATGGTTTGATAGTTATTGATTCAAGATTTCCAGTGGCTGCACAGAACAAACTCTGTACTAACTGATGAGAATAAGCTATCTGGATTTTTCTAACCAAGTTAAGGGTAGAGTCCACAATGGTAGGGAAGTGAAACAAGAAAAAGTATGGTAGTTTAGCATTATTATTTTGTCATATTTTTCTAAAACCAAACTTGTGTGTGTAGGGAGTCAAGACACAATAGACATTTTGCCAAAGGAATTTTGCTTGTATTTAGTGAGGTCATAAGGCAAATAAAAATACCTCACAGAAGTGACATTTGAGAGAAAATTCTGGCTGTTTTTTTTAAACAAAAAACAACTCAAGAACAATGTTTTTTTTAATCCATAAAGTACTCAATGAAGAAAATTGAAAGCACTTAAAATTCCATGTAAAAATATTAACATAACAGAGACACTTTACTCTTAATATCTAGCATATTTTATCCTAATTTTGTCATGGATAATGGGAAGCCATCCAGACCATTCTGATAATGAAAGGAAGGTTTTTCAAAGGTGTGACAAACAGAGGCCATCAGGAATCTGATTTCCTCTGTAGGGGTCACTGGGCAAACTGAAAATTCTAACTTCAGTTTTTAGAATCTAAAGAGAATCACATGGACTTTACTGCCATTAGACATGCTGCCTGTTCCTTATTTGTTGAACTTCTGCTGTATGTCTGGCAAGATTTTAGGAACCAGGAGTATTGGAGTATTTTAGAGAACAGAAGCACATAGACTTGACAATCTTGCACATGAAAATAGATAAAATGTACATCAATAATAGTTTAATAGGACCAATTTCAGATAGGGATAATTGTTTTAAAGTATACCATGCTGGGATGGAGAAATTGATTAACTAGATAAGACTGATTGGCAAACAATATCCTAGAGCATTAACTGTGAATCAGAGAGCTAAAGGACAAGAAAAAGATAGCCATGACATCATTTTGAGACAAGGTCATCAAGGATTGGACTGTCAAGTGTAAAGGCAGTCAAGTAAGAAGAAAATTAGTAGACTTTGATATGATGGAAGAGACTGCTTCAGAGAGGGATCAACAAACTCTTCAGTGTCTATGAGTTGCCAAATAAAGCAAGAATAGGGAGCAGATTAGGAATAAAGGCATGAATGACAAGTGAAATCCAGTGAGGAGAACATGGCAGGCAAGGAATGGAAAGAAGAAATATCCCAATATGACTCCTTATAGGGGGAAAATTCTGAGTGATGATCTCTGTTAAAAATCTAATGAACTTTAACATACTTTGTGCACTTCTAAACACCTAGAAGGACTAGATGTTTCAGATGAGGACATAAATTTGTCCCCTATATACACAGCAGTGTGGAAACCACACACATGTAACAATGGTTAGATCTTAAAGTGTCTTCTGCTGAGAGCATTCTGGTCTCTGTCCTTTTTCTCCAGCCTCTCCCCTGTACCACATGACACGGGCACCCGTCACTTGGATACTTTCACAACTCTCTTCAGAAGACAACCTTGCTATGAACTTTAACAGAGTATACAGGATGTGTTAGTTCACTAACTCTACATTTGTCATACGTTGGCAACCTCTTCAACACCTAGAAACTAGAGATCATAAAATGAGGACTCCTTTTTCCAGTCTGTACACTATATACAGAACAGCAACATTAAATGAAGTGAATCTACCACACGGGGTGACGGGTAAGCTAAAGGTGTCTATCTTGCACATGTTGTAAATTCTTGTTTAAACTCATGGTGAAATGCTGTCTTTGGGAAATGGAATGATAAAACCAGTTCTGAGCAACACAGACTTGTGCTGGTTTGGGAGGGAGGAAGAAAGAAAGCATATGAAGGGCCTAATACTAATGTAAGTTTTGGTAATGCAAGATTATCCATTGTCCTTTTATGTGTGTCTTATTTTGTGATATATCATGTATACAGAAGACAGACAAGTCCAAATATGCAGTGCCTAGTCTTTCTATATGGTAAAGAGGCTGTCAGTGTGTGACAAGTAGGGTTAGTGAAAAGACATGGTTTAAAGTTGTGTTAAAATTCGTAGGAAAAAAAACCCACTTAGGAAGTGAAATTGTTATCCCCACAAAAACATGACAGTTACATAAACCTGACCCCTGGGTTAAGAGAGATGGGGGAGGTTCTAGACCGGAACATTGCTATATAAGTATGTTAGGTTTGCGCAGCTTTTTTATTGCACAGCATTGTGCATATGCTGGGGAAACTGAATGTTATTGAGAACATCTAGTCTTTAGACTTTTAAGTGCATAATAGACTTGCTGTGGTAATGCATTCCCTTAATCCTAGGCTGAGGCAGATGGAACTTGTGAGTTCCAGGCCAGCCAGGGCTACACAGACTTTGCCTCAAAATAGTAAGAAAATGTGCATAATGGACTGGTAGGGTGGCTCAGCAGGTAAAGGTGCTTGCCACTCAGCTGGCGGACCTGCATTTGATCTCCAGGATCCACATGATAAAAGGAGAAAACTGAATTACAAATTGTCTTTTAGCCTCCATACAAGCACAGTGGCATGCATGTGCCCACATGCATATGCTATTCATAAATGTAAAAAATGCACAACATGGTAAAAATAAAGGGTTACCAACACCTTTGAAAAAAATCTAATGAACTATGAATCTTGCTGTAAGAAATAGTTTTATCTAAACCATTTTTTTTTGTTTGGTTCTTGAACTCACAAAGATACTCCTGCCTCTGCTTTCTGAGTACTGGCTGGCATTACAGATATTTGTCACCACATAGAAGTGTGTGTTACTATATTCAACTAAACTTTTATAGTTTCTGTAGCTTTGTGTTCTCCTTGGTTACAACTGTAGTGCATGTAACCTATTATTCTTTAATTATTTCACTTGATTTTACTGTATAGTGTGGATATTGTCATTTTGTTGATGAGTTTTGGTTACTTTTCTCCCATTCACAGTTTCAAATTGAAAATCTTAATGATTGTATTTTATTTGCTTTGACTTAAACCTCATTATTATTGTTCATATTTAATCTGTTTCTATTTTAAGACAAATTCATTATTATAAAATTGTATGTTACAGAAAAAGAAGTTGCCATTACTCTTAGTAGCACAACTGATTTAAAAGCATCTGTCTGGACTGAATCATGTTTCATCTTTTATCTTTGCTCCACATATGTTTCAGGTAATTCAGTATTGTACAATTTCCTCCAAGGCCACAAAATCGCCCATATTTATAGGAAACAAGCTCTCTCCAAATAGCAAGGGCACTTAAATCAATTTTCCCAACTCATTCTGAGGACATGCTTGTAAATAATACAAATATAAAGAAGTAAGTATGTTGCTTCCTATCATCAAGTAGTTTCCTTTATATGTTCTAATGATGTAAACACTGTTCAGCTTTGTAATTTCTATAAAATATTTGCCTAACTTTTATAAATTAAACTTGTATGGATCAGAAAAAAAGAGGTGGGAAATAAACACAAAGCAGAGTAGAACTCAGATCACTGTAGTGTCCAACTGGGATCTTTTGATATAAAGTCCCTGTCCCCTCTCCTTACTCAAATGAAGGCATCCCCTCGCTGCCTATACCCAAAGGGTAACATGCTATTCAAAAATCTACAGGTTCCTATCTTCAAGGAGCCACCTGCTAAAGAAATGAGTATTAGGATGATTGTAGAGCATCTTAATGGGTTTTCATGTCCCAAAGGCACACATTTTCCATCCACCTGTATCTTAAAGCGAAATTGGTATTATATAATGTTTAGTCAATGACTGTCAGCTCTGTCACAGCAGTGTAGCAGAGTCAGGGCCAAAGACATGTAGAATAATAGAAACACAAGAAAGAAGACAATACTCACTGCTCAATAGATTATTCTCAAATCCATTTTCCCAGCTTTTTTTCTAAATTGTAAAATAAGACAAACTGGTGTATTTTCTTTGTGGTGTGTGTGTGTGCGCGCGCGTGCGCGGCGTGTGCGTGTGCGTGTGCGTGTGCGTGTGCGTGTGTGTGTGTGTGTGTGTGTGTGTGTGTGTGCGCGCGCGCGTGCTGTGTGTCCACAGAGTCCTCTGGCCAGGCCTTTCTTCCATTACTGACTACTTTATTTTTTGAGACAAGATCTCTTACTGAAATTAAAGCTCATCAATCGGGTTAGGCTGGCTGGCCATGACCTTCAGGGATTCATCCATCTCTAATCTCAGAAGGCAGAGGTTACAGGCACTTGCTGTCATTCTGGCTTCTTTATTTGAGTTCTAGGGAATCCAAACTCAGGTCCTCATGCTGGGGTAGCAGGCATGTTTAAATCACTACTCAGGCCACAATAGTGATTCAAAACGGCCCTCTTTAACGCAGCATGTTTCAGGAATTTCATCTTTTATCCTAAATATTTGTCAAATTATTGGTTTTACAATAAGCATAGAGACTAAGTGGCTTTCATTAAATGAAAGATCTTTTATATCTGTTTGTACCAGATAGCTTCAGAGATGGCTTGTTCTTAAGTTACATAGGTCATCTGCCCACCCAGCCTTCAGAAATAGCCAACTTATGACAATCCCTATGATCAGAGTCCTAGCCTGGAAAAGGCATCTTCAAATGTTATGTGTAGGTTTATTCCTTTATATTTGAATGGAAATCATTATTTTAGAATTACATCATAAAATGCCTAATAAAACCACAGCTCCTCATTCCAGATAATTCTGAATGACTCTGCTTTAATAGAACTCTCTATTTTTAATGCTTGCTACTGAATGATTTTCCTCTTTACTCAAAGGCACTGCCTGAATGATGCCTTCTTGCTGCCAGCACAGGCAAAAGTTTAGTCCTTACCCTCTGCAAACTGTTTTTTTGTTTGTTTGTTTGTTTTTTGTTTTTTTGTCTTTTTTTTTTTTTTTGCCTACCTCTCTATTACCTGTTTTTCTTGTGACCTTTGGCACCAGAGGCATCTTCTGTGAATTTCTGCTCAATATCATTTCTGCCAACTGGGCTATTAATGATAAGTGAACCATGAAGGGCACATCTCCAGATATTTATGAACCACCTCTCCTCTGCAGCCTTCCATTCAACAACAATCATTTTTGAGTGTCAACTGCCCTTTTGGTAGTTTTTCTTCCAAGTGGTAAAAAATACAAATGGGAAAAAAAGTCCTAGCAGTAAGCACATTAAAACAATATTTATAGGCATGAAGTTCCATATATGTTTGGCTTATAGATTTATACTTTAAACCAGAACACACTAGGTATTAAAAAATGAAAGCCACATTTTAAAATTAATATTTTTTTATATTATTTTAAATTGCTGATATGAGCTGGGCAGTAGCACATCCCCTTAATCCCAGCACTGGGGAGGAAGAGGCAGGGGGATATCTGTGAGTTTGAGACCAGCCTGCTCTACAAAGCAAGTTCCAGGACAGCCAGAGCTGCTACACAGGGAAAACTTGTCTTAAAAAAAACAAAAACAAAACAAAACAAATGCCGATTATGGGTTCATGATTGGCACATGCTTGTACTGTGTTCTATGTGTACTCAGAGATGTGTTACTTACTGTTGGACACAAACAGTAGAAGATCAGCGTAGCAAGCTACCACAGCAGGTTTAGAAGAAGGCATATAGGAAAGAATATAACGTCATAGGAACACATTATTTTACTTTGGCCAAGAAATTCTCATCAACATGATGAGGAATGACTGATACAGGCCAAATTATGAGATTCCTTTTAAGATTACCACTTAAGAACAAGAATTTTCACGCATTGTACAGGAAACTAGAAAGCCCAATGAGCAAAAACCAGTTTTGAAGGAAGAAAAAAAAGAACCTAAAATGTTGTGCAGAATACACTTAAAGTTGCATATTGGGGTATAGATCTGTAGTTTGCCTTCTGGATAATGCTAAACATTAAGCACTATGGTCACAGAATACCCAAGCATATGAAAAAAGAGTTCACAGCAGGTGAAAAGAAAAAGGGCCTGTACTAAACTCACAAGAAAATTCATTTAAATGATCTCTCAGTCAAAAAGAAATAACTATGACCATTGTATCCCTGATCTTTCCAAGACTTTTATCAAGTAAGAGTGTTGGATTTTGTCAAAGGAGTTTTCAGCATGTAATGAGATGATCACGTTTTTTTTTTTTTCTTTCACTTTTTTTGTATGGTGGATTACATTGACAATTTTCATATGTTGAACATCCCTGCATCTGTTAGATTGAAGCCCACTTGATCATGGTGGATGATCTTTTTGAGGTGTTCTTGGGTTCAGTTTTTGAGTATTTTATTGAGTATTTTTAGATTTATGTTCATGAGGGAAATAATTCTGCAATTCTCTTTCTTTGTTCGGTCTTTGTGTGGTTTGGGTATCAGGGTGACTGTGGCTTCATAAACTGAATTTATCAATGTTCCTTCTGTTTCTATTTTGTGGAATAATTTGAGGAGTATTGGTATTAGCTCTTCTTTGAAATTCTGGTAGAATCCTTCACTAAAACTACCTGCCCCCCCCTTTTTAAATTACTTTTAATTACTATTTTTTTTATTTCCATGGGGTTTATAAGTCTATTTAAATTTTTATCGATTTTGATAACTTTGGTAAACAGTATCTATCAAAAGATGTCCATTTCTTTTATATTTTCCAATTTTATAGAGTACAGGTTTTTGAAGTATGACCTAATGATTCTCTGGATTTCCTTGGTGTCTGTTGTCATATCCTTGGTATTTTTTCATTTCTCATTTTGCTAATTTGGATATTTTCTGTCTTTTAGTTAGTTTGGATAATGGTTTGTCTATCTTGTTGATTTTCTCAAAGAACCAACTCTTGGTTTCATTGATTTTTGTATTATTCTCTTTGTTTCTATTTTATTGATTTTAGCCCTGAGTTTGATTATTTCCTGCTGTCTACTCCTCTTGGGTGTGTTTTCTTCCTTTTGTTCTAGAGCTTTCAGATGTGCTGTTAGGTTGCTAGTATGATATCTCTCTAATTTCATTATGAAGGCACTTAGTGCTATGAACTTTCCTCTTAGCACCAGTTTCATTGTGTCTCATAATTGCCAGTGGACAAGGGAGGGAGTCTCAACGAGAGGGGAATAGGAGAGATCTTGAACCTGTGGGGAGAGGATGGAGAAAGAGATTACTGAGAGAGACAACTGGGATATGGGGCATCTTGGGGAAGAGCTAGAAACCTATTGCAATGGAAATTTCCAGGAATCTTTGAAGGGGACCCTTGCTAAGATTCCTAGCAATGGGTGATATGAAACCTGATCCAGCCATCTCCTGTAACAAAGCAAGACTTCCAGCGGAGGGACTGGAACACCAGTCTAGCTACAAAACCTTCAACCTAGAATTTGTCCTGCCTACAAAATGTGCTGCGTTAAAGGTGGTGCAGAAATTGTAGGAGTGGCCAAGCAATGACTGGTCTAGCCTGAGACCCATACCATGAAAGGGATCTCACCCTTGACACTGCCTGGAGTGCCAGGATCTAGAGGTGGAATAGCCCAGAGACCAGGAATAGAACCAAACATGACAGGGGAAAAAAAAATCAATGAAATGATTCCTAATATTTTTCTGCTATGCTCATAGATTGGTGCCTAGCCCAGTTGTCACCAGAGAAGCTTCACCCAGCAACTGATGAAATAGATGGAGACCCACAACTAAACATTAGGCAGAGCTGGGAGAATCCTGCAGAAGAGGAGGAAAAAGGTTTGTAGGAGCCAGAGCCAAGGATACCACAAGAAAACCCACAGATTCAACTAACCTGGGCTCATAGGGGTTCAGAGAGAGTGAACTGACAACCAGTAAACCTGCATGTGACTGACTTAAGCCCTCTACATATATGTTACAGTTGTATGGCTTGGTCTTCTTGTAGGACTCCTAACAGTGGGAGTGTGGACTGTCTCTTACACTGGTGCCTGCTTTTGGGACCATTTCCTCTGCCTGCTTGCCTTGTCTGGCTTTAATAAAAGAAGAGGTACATAGTCTCATTGCAACTTGATATACCATGGCTGGTTGATATCCATGGAAGGCCTATCCTGTTTTGAAGAGAAAGGGAGAAAGAGGTATGGATGGAGGGAGGGAGGGACTGGGAAGAGAAGAGGGAGGGGAAACTGTAGTTTGTAAAAAACAAACAAACAAAAAATACAAAAAAAAAAAGGAACGAAAGAAAAGAAATAACAACTACTGGTCACTTCATGAAGTCATAAGAACAGTTACATGGCAGAACAAACTTTGGAGACAGAACATGTCCCACCAAGAGAAATGTGTTCTTTTACTGGGTCAAATCTGTCATGAAATTCTCAACCACTTCTGTGATTTAATTTACAGAGCAGAGTCCCAAAAGCACTTGAAATTTTAAGATATAATTATTTTTTGACAAGATCTTTTCTCCACATATTAATAATTATATCATACAGCAATTGCTCATGGAGGTGATTAGTTGAAGAAATCTAGAGTAGACTGTCTTGCAGTGATAAATTTCTATGATAGAGATAATACATATTAGTTTCTCATTTATTGGACTTGACTTTATCACATAATACTAGGTCCACAGAAGGATTTTTTTCCTAATTACATGACATGGTGACATTTTTAGTGATTACTTATTCATCATTGCTTATGTAGTGGATTACCGAATGAGCCACTGTCTACGGAAAACTCAATGGTTGAATTTAGAAGCACTCTGGTCTTTTTGTAATGCTCTACTTGCTGATTCACATGTTGTTACATAGGTGTGTTCTGTTTGTTTAATTCATTGAACTGTACAATCATGGTTTGAACTTTTTTATGCATATGTTGTCTTTCAAAAAAATATAAAATAAAGAAGCAAGACAAGAGGGTATTTAATATGAAACTTAAAAAATATACTTAAAATGTTGATAGCAGAGGCATTGTTATTGTTAAAGAGTAATGGGGTAGATTTGCACAGTAGTCATCAAGAAGTTAAAAAGAATTGTCCTGGTTAGGTCTTTGTCAGCTTGTCACAAGCTTGAGTTATCTAGGAAGAGTAACCTCAAATGAGAAAATACTTCCGTCAGATTGCTTTAGGGAAGTTTGTAGAATATTTTCTTTATTGACAATGATGTAAAAAAGTCCATCTTACTGTGCCACCCCTGGCCAAGTGATCCTGGGTTCTATATGAAAGCAAATTGAGCAAGCCAGGAAAAATAAGCAAGTAAGCAGTACTCCTCCATGGCCTCTGCTTCACTTCCTGCTTCTAGGGTCCTGCCTTGACTTCCTGTTCTGAATTCCCTCAGTGATGGACTATGACCCTAGAGCTGTAAGATCAAATATTGCCCCTCCCCCAGTTGTTTATGGTCTTAGTTTTTAATCACAACAATAGAAATCTAACTAGGCAAGTATATAGGATATTAAAACACTAGGATTTTTAAAACATGAATTTTAATACCACATAAAAAGAAAGGAAGGTACTGTGAGTAGAAGGCCAGCTAGACAGTTCAATGTACAATGACTATACAATCTTGGTGACCTGCCAGTGGCCATGTCAGAGGAGCAGCAAGTGGCAACTGAATTTAGGGGATTAGACCATCAGCATGCCAGGCACTAATGGGTGAACCTCCAATAGGTAAGGCCCTGAGGGCTTTGGCCCCAGAATGCCTCTTGCTGCTGCTGTGTCTTTATATATTTGTCACTGTCATTTTTCTCTGTCATCTGGCCTGGGGTAAATGGGTGTGGGGAGATGCCCACTGCTATTATTGTAATGTGATTATCTCTTGAAAATATCCCATCCTATTAGGTATTTTACCTATGGATTATTATGAAGATGATTTCCTTTTCAGCTGTACTATTTAAATTGTTGCCCACTCCCCCCACCCTTGATAAAACGGGGAGTACAGAGGACAGACAAATAGAACAAGGAAATGTCACACAGCTAGTTTCTCTTGAGGAACAACTGTATGACTGTGGTTTAGGTTAATGATTAAGAAAAACAATTGAGTCCCAGAAGTTAAGTTAGCCCAAGTTCTTTTAGCTTAATGTTGTAAGATGTGTTCATGAGTTTCAGTGTGCATCATAGCTAAAACAAAGTTTTAAAATACAACTTAAGGTTAGATTAATATGTTTTTGATAATAACTTTGAGGTGAAAATCTAAGAAAACAATCTAAAGTTTAGAAAGGCTCATAATTTAGTGGGGGACTTGTTAAGATCAGGGGAAAAGAACAAAACAGCCAAATTATTATTAGCTGACATGCCTTTCTTGCTAGGATTGGTAGGTGATGTTCTTTGATGTTCCTGCCCTCCCATTCCAGATATGATTTAGTAAAATCTGTCAATGAGTGGGTATGCACCTTGAGGATTTAAAGTAGAGATGACTGATTCTTTTTCATATATAAAAGTTTAGATTTGTGATTCTTCTAAGATTTCTTATAAGACTACCCTTTGTGATATAGTAAAATAGTTGATACTTTCTTTGTAAGTGCAAAATGCAGCCTGCCAATAAAAACTGGCTGAGAAAAATACCTTGCTTGCCTATACTCTGTTAATCCATAACAAGTTGCTTGGCGATGAATGTATATTGGTTCTTGGGACAATTTGTTTTTCACCTGTAGTATATAAAATTGTTGCTGGGTGGTGGTGACACACGCCTTTAATCCCAGCACTTGGGAGGCAGAGCCAGGTGGATCTCTGTGAGTTCGAGGCCAGCCTGGTCTCCAAAGCGAGTTCCAGGAAAGGTGCAAAGCTACACAGAGAAACCCTGTCTCAAAAAACCAAAAAAAAAAATTGTTAATCATGTAAGTTATATGGAAAACTTGCTTTTTTAAAAAAACCTGTATTCATTGTAATCTTTCACTTGAAAAATAGAGCTTAACCACATTGTAATTTTTATAGTGCTTGAAAGATTCCACTGGGGTATATAAGCTGTAAGGGAAAAAAATAAAGACATGACAGAAGGAAAATGCCAGGAAAGATGTAGAAGGAAACCTAGAAGGAAGACATCAAGACAGAAGGGAAACATTACAGAAATAGAGTAGAGCAAGCAACAGTATGAATAATAAAACGAAGAAGTAAGCTTTGGCACTCAGAAAAGTCCTCATGTGTTTGTTTGTATAGTAGTTTGTCTGCCCTGTCATCTCCTCTTCAGTTTCTCTGATCTTCTGAAGATTTGCCATTCATCAGCATCCTAGGTGAGATCCTGACATGTTGGAGACATATGTGTGCATGTGTCTGTATGGGTTTTTCCATTTCTTACCAGCCCCATGGAGTTAAGTTTTGCTCTCTCAGATAGAAAAGTCAAGTTGAGTGATTAGTCCACCAACTCCATGTCTCCTGCTCAAACAGTGAGCTGCTGGAGGGTGGTCCTCACAGCAGTAGTAATGACCAGTGGTCAAAGCCTAGAACCTCTAGTGGAAGGAGAGAACTAACTCCTGAAAGTTGTCCTCTCATATCCACATGTATGTTGTCCTTTTATTTAATTGTTGCTGTCTTTTAAGCCAAGGCTGCATGAACCAGCAACTGCAGCTCTGCCGCTACCAGCAGTCGTTAGGTCACAAGGACGTCAGCTGGGGGGGATTCTGTTTCCTCAAACTCCAACTCTTACAAAACTGTGAAGGGAAATTAACTAAGCTTCTGTCCCTCTAAAGAGCTCAAGATTCAAGGGCAACGTTGGAATTCTGCTCTTCAGAGAGGCTAAATAGCAAGTAGCTCACCTCCTCTCCTTGCTCGAGTCCTCCAAAAAGTCCTAGTGCTTCTCCTCACGCCCTCTTAAAACCCATTTCTCACCTGGCTCCTCCCTACCGCTTCCTGCCAGCTAGTTGGTGACTCAGCCTCCTGACCACAGGTGAATTTTATTTAATCAAACACGTTTCCATCATTAAACAAATGTTCCAGAGCATAAACAAAAATAACATGCCTTAAAATAATATTCTGCAACATTCCTCCTTTTTGTCTAAACAAAAAAAAATATGAAATGTTCTAACTTTAACATAATAAGAATGTATACAATAAGAATAATTATCAAGTAAAGATTACATCTTGTTAAACCCACTGTGACCTGTTTAGAGATTGTTACATCTGGACCTCTCTTATTGAGTATCTTTTAGTCTTCGTTGACTTCGAGAGCAAACTTTAGACTGCTAAGAAACACTGGGATTCCATGGCACTCGACTGGCTCCGCCCACTTTTTGGGTGTTGAAAACGAAGCATGAAACTCAAGGCTAGTCAGAGTAGGTGACTGAAAACCGTGTTCAACCTTCCTAGCTGTAGGAAACTGGGAACTGCACTGCCACAAGGGCTTTTTACTTAGCTTGCCTTTTAATTCAGCGCTGCCCTGCTGGCTGAAGAGCAGCACCTATTAAAGGAGCTGTGTTTTTTTTTCTTTTCTTTTGGTTTCAGATTTTTTAAGCTCTAGGTGGAAATTCGAGAGACTCATGTTGGTAGGCCAAATTGTTGTTGTTTGTTTTTGTTCTTTTGGGGGTCCTACCACCCCGCTCCAAAATAAATCACACACAGAGTCTTATTCTTAATTATGATTGTCCGGCCTTAGCTTTGTTTATTTCTTGCCAGCTTTCCTTAACTTTAAATTATCCCATCTACCTTTTGCCTCTGGGCTTTTCCTGTTCTCTTTCTTCTGTAAATCTTACTCTTACTCCATGGCTTGCTGTGTGGCTGGGTGGCTGGACCCTGATGTCCTCCTTCTTCTCTGATTACTTCTTCTTTGATCATTTTTCCTCCCAGATTTCTCCTTTTATATATTCTCTCTGCCTGCCAGCCCCGCCTATTTCTCTCTCCTGCCTTGCTATTGGCCCTTAAGTGCTTTGTTAGACCATCAGGTGTTTTAGACAGGCACAGTAACACAGCTTCACAGAGTTAAACAAATGCAACATAAACAAAAGGAACACACCTTAAAATAATATTCTATAACACATGTATGCCCCCCAACTAAAAAGAATAGATACAATTAAAATTTGAAATTATTTTTGGTAAACTAGGAGATAGAGAAAGGCTTCACTAAAGTTCTGAAAGGGATTTCAAGGTAATTCCATAGGCTTCAAAAAGTTGTGACTCAATTTAACATGGTGGTGCATGCCTTTAATACCAGCACTCAGGAGGCAGAGGCAGGTAGATCTCTGAGTTTGAGACCAGAATGGTCTACATAAGTGATTTCCAGGACAGCCAGAGCAACATAGTGAGACCCTGTCTCAAACCTTCCCCTCAAAAAAAAGAAAAGAAACAAAAGAAAAAATTGTTACTATTTTTCCTCAATATTAAACCTAATTTCATGTCAAACTTAAGAGTTTTCCTCTCATTAAGTTATCAACCATGATTAATGGTCCTTTAGGCCTCAAATATACATGATTGCAAAGGATTTTAATCAGAAGGGGCACAACACTCCAGTAGAGAATCCTTAATATTTTGTTTTTCCCTCTTTAAACCACATAGACAATCCCACCTTCATGGATACTTTCTATCTGAGGTAATTTCATATTATTCACTCTCTTTTTTCTTCTCCTTTCTCTCTTCTTCTCACTTTCCATGCTTGAGATTAAGTTCAGAACTATCTGCATACCAAATAAGTACTCCAACACTGAAGTATACCCTGGCTCTCTTTAGCCTAAAGCCCACCATCTCTGGAGGTTATTTTAACCTCGGGTTGGGCCTCTATCATCCCCCAACTATCATAGCTCAATTACTTTGAATCAATTTCCCGCTCTCAAATGTCTTAAAGATAATATTTTCTTCAGAAACTGTGGCTCACAGTGAGACCTAGGAAAAGTTATACCTTGTGTGTCTGTGACCATAAATTTGAAAAGGCAGACAATGTTTGAGAAAGGATGTTCCTGTGGCTAGTCACCACATTCCATCAGGATTATGGAACAAGTGACTCCTTAAACTTCTTTGACACTTGTGACTCCAGGTGAAGAGGTACATAAAATACACATATTAGTCAAACATTTATAATAATAAATCACAAAGATGTTTATTTTAAAAATTGTTTTGCTTACATATACTTTTATCACTTATTAAAGATTGAAGCAAATTTCATACTAATGAGATGGATTTGCCTGTTTATTTTTACATAGAGTTAAACCTTAGACGAACATTTTATACTACAGACATAGAACATCTCAAACATTTTCAGAGTTTTGTCAGAATTGATCAGTAATTTGATTTCATAACCATCTATGCTGAGAATGCCTATTCATTTAAATATAAAATGCCAGGTAATTAAGGGTCATTTCAGGAATTGTTGAAAATGCTGTCCTAACCCTAACCACATTTTAATTTACTGAAGTTTTATCAAGCTCAGTCAGCAACTCAAACAGCAGATGTTAAAAATAATAAAATATTCTAATGCAATATGATCCAAAGACATACTAATTTGATACTTACACACTGAAGGATGGTGGAAGTAAAAAATAAGTCTTTGTTTTCTGTAAATAGGCCATTATGTTTCTGTAGGAGCAGAAAACTTACTATGTGAAGCAAAATACTACAATTAACAATTTACAATGATCTCAGGTTGAAGCTGAGGCTTTTCAGGCAGCACTTGCTGACACTACATGGTGCTGTGGATATCGCTCTATATAAATAAAACACTGATGACCAATGACCAGACAGGAAGTATAGGCGGGACAAGGAGAGAGGAGAATTGGGGAAATAGGAAGAAGGAGGGAGAGACACTGCAGCCACCACCAGGACAAGCAGCATGTAAAGATGCCAGTAAGCCACCAGCCACATGGCAAGGTATAGATTTATAAAAATGGGTTAATTTAAGATAAAAAAAAAAAAACAGTTAGCAAGAAGCCTGCCACAGCCATCCAGTTTATAAGTAATATAAGCGTCTGAGTGATTATTTTATATGTGGATTGTGGGACTGTGGAGCTTGGTGGAACCTAGAGAGAAGCCCTCCAGCAACAAATGGCGCCCAATGGCCAAGTTTCCACCTTAAACCTGACAATATTTAATAACCAATTTTAAACAGAGCCAAAAACAGGTTCCTGCTTCATGTCTCATATGAGCAGCTAGATGCCTCAAAACGCGGGTTTGAACTACTGGCGGGTTCCTGGTGTTTGTGTTTGACCAGCAGTATGGTGGTAATGAGGCGTCTGCCAGCAGCACATTATGCTGTGTGATAGATTTAGTCTTCACTAGTATTTAAAAAAAAAAAAAAAGGTTTCTGGGCTACACGCTGTTTTGATAAAAGCTTAGACCCACTATTTCTGAGACTTGACTCACAAAACTGGTGGAAAACGCCATGTTGGTAAGCTGAAATGTGCGGAGCCAGCAGCCACAGTGCCATTTCATTCTTAGAATACTGCAGTTTAAAGCAATAGATTCACAATAAGACTGATTCATATAAAATCATTTACAATGTGTGTAAAATATACGTAGGCTTGAAAGAGACAAAAAAATAAATTAATATAAAATAGCCACGTAAAGATGATTATTACACAGAGAATCTGTATTGTGTTGTCTGTGGGATTTTTAACTGCAAAAAAACATTTGATCAAAAAAGATGTTGGATTAAACCAATATGTATATTTTAAAGGTACCTTGACTTCAAAATTTGGATTTAAGGATATGTTGCTTTGGGAAAGAGGTTCTGCTTTTGTTTCCACAGAAAGCCAAAGGCTGTGGATTTGTTCCAGATTAAGATAACATCAGGTTTCACCAGCCAAGACCCTGAAAGGTCTCCGATGACACCATGGCCCAGATAATCTAACATCCAGAGTAGTTTCAAGGCAACTGGTTCACACAATACAGCCTCACGGACTACCCCATAGGCCTAAAATTTTCTTTGCGTCCCCATAAGATACAGTGCCCCCCTCCAGGAAGAAGTAGTAAGAAATGCTATGGCCAAATTCCCGAATATACCAAGCTGACTTTAGAGGTGGAATTGGCTCAATCCCCCTCTAAACCCAGACATATTGCTTAAAAAAAAGAATGGTTAAGAGATTCTTGTGTCCCAAATCAGAAGAGCCCTCTAGTGTGGGACAGAGAAAAACCAATATTTTTATTTAAAACAGGTTGATTACAAATGTGATCTCTTTCTAAAAAAGAAAAGGGGATATGATATAGATATATAGGAGGATATAGAGATGATAAAATAAAAGGGTAGATTAATGAACCTACTTTTAAAGAACAACTTGTTTAAAATGTTTTACATTGGTATAGATTTTAGTTTATGTTTAAAATGTTTTACATTGGTATAAATTTTAGTTTATTGATACAAACTTGAAGTTAATTTTGTTATACTGTATATATATATATATATATATTTCTATTCTTGTTTGAGGTATTATGTTTATGTAACTCATTTAAAATTGTAATGATAATTAAAAAATAGATTAATAATTAGTCATCTATGATAATCATATTTGTAGCCATGTTAGTTAAGTCTTCTAGGTATACATAGATATATTTCAGATAGATAGGTAATCTTCAAACACTTCATAGACCTAAAGAATATGGCATTTAAATAACTTAGAATTCTGTTGACGTGAGACACAATTGCTCCTGGCTGCACCAATTTGATCAAGAGAGAATGTTGGGCTTCTAAGACATTTCCATTTGGAAGTTTGTCTTCTTGGCACAAAATGGCCTATTGCGCAAAGAACTGCCCTTGCCTTGACGGCTGACAGTACAAATGCAATGCTGTCCTTTCTGGACAAGTGGGACACAAGGAAAGCGACCACTGTACTCTGCCAAGACAGGGTAAAATGGTCTTTCAGAATTCCTGCTTCTGAAAATGGTCTGTCAGATACTCTAGGCCTGTAGCCAATTTGAATGCACCAACAATGCTGAGAAACATTAGGTGACTGTCCAGGCTGCCAGCTGTCTTGGTCTACTCTTGCAAGATTCCTGAAAGTTGCTTGCATCCATCTACCATTTCTCAGGTACCATTATGTTCCTTCTCAGGTCTTTGATGTGATTAAAGACTAGATAGTTGTAATGTCCTCAGTTATGATAAAAGATAAGTTAGATATAAAACCTTAAACTCACAAATATAAGATAGATAGGATATCTTCTTTAATATTATAACTGTAATTCTTGCTCGATAATTGTTTTGTTATATGTACTTTTACCATGTTAAAGTTAAAACCTTCCTTTTTAAAAAAAGAAGAAAAGGGGAAGTGCTGTGGATATTGCTCTATATAAATAAAACACTGATGGCCAATGACTAGACAGGAAGTATAGGCGGGACAAGGAGAGAGGAGAATTGGGGAAACAGGAAGAAGGAGGAAGAGACACTGCAGCCACCGCCAGGACAAGCAACATATAAAGACACCAGTAAGCCACCAGCCACGTGGCAAGGTATAGATTTATAAAAATGGGTTAATTTAAGATAAAAGAACAATTAGCAAGAAGCCTGCCACGGCCATCCAGTTTATAAGTAATATAAGCGTCTGAGAGATTATTTTATATGTGGATTGTGGGATTGTGGAGCTTGGTGTAACCTGGAGAGAAGCCCTCCAGCAACAACATGGTGTTACTGAATGTCCATTATCCACAGTGTGTTTTCTGTTCTGAAGCTTAGGCTGTGGTAAAGTCATGTAATGTGGTATAGGAGCAAACTTCGGGCTCATAACATGTTTGATTTTGAACTGATTTTTTGATTTTGCATGTCCAGAAACCTTTTACAAGGCAAAAATTTTCATGACCCTCAAGTTTCCTTATGTAACCTTTTTTTAGGTCAAGACCCACATTTGAAGAAGCTAGCACATGTCATGTTCTCAGGGCTATAAGTCAGAGCCAGAGCACTGCTTTGTTTTAGCTCAGACTTCCACAGGTGTGTCCAGAGGTGTGTCAAGAACTCCTAGTCACTGATGTATCACTCCAAGGGAACCCCACAATCTCTTGAAAAGAAGGAGATAAAAGAAGCAGACAATTCAGTCAGGGAGTAGACTAGAGTGGTATAGTTAAGCAGGTCTTGTTCTGGGGCACAACCTGGCTTCCAGCTCATGTCCCTTTGCAAGACTGGCAGTCTTACCAATCTTCCAGAGTTAACAGACTGCATTTAAATCACAGGAGTGGAGTTGGTGGCCTTCCCTAGTGAGCTCCATATATGCCAGATCCAAAGAAGAGGATCTGACTCAATTCAGTAAAAACTCATTCTCCAAAAGAGGATTAGTCAAAGATATTTGGACACACACAAAAAAAATCAATTGACAAATGGCCAATTTAACAAATTTATCACCAATTTATCAGGTAATACTGTGGGCCAATATTCTTTTTGAATATATTCTATGAATATGAATGTATTCTTATGAATATA
Source organism: Peromyscus leucopus (assembly GCF_004664715.2). Classification (NCBI taxonomy): domain Eukaryota; kingdom Metazoa; phylum Chordata; class Mammalia; order Rodentia; family Cricetidae; genus Peromyscus; species Peromyscus leucopus. The sequence goes on from NC_051065.1 coordinate 42,183,356, forward strand.
TTCATGAATATACTTCTCTTAAATATATTCAATAAATGTGAATATATTACTAGTATTTTAAGATTGTTCAATTTATCAGAAGCTAAGGGTCACAGGTTTAGCCTTTTAATGAATATATTCATGAAAACATATTCATGAAGAATGTGGTTCTAACCTAAATCATTTCTAGAACATGGTGAATGGAGACAGAGTCAGCAAATCCCTCTATTTTCTCATTCAATGAATGCTGGGTGAAACCCTGGCTGTTGGGATGACATGGAAACAAACTTATTTACTTCCTAGAGCCAAACTTCCTAGCACATCTACTTGTACAATTTTGTTCAACTATGCAAAGATGTGCTGCATTTGTTCAACTATGCAAAGATGTGTTGCTTTTTTTATGCTGCATTTGTTTAACTAGGTAAATATGTGTTGCTGTTTTAGCTTGTCTGTTTAAGGCACTTGATTGGTCTAATAAAAAGATGAATGGCCAATAGCTAGGCAGAGTAGGGAGGGGCAGAGATAGTGGGCAGAGGGTAAAGGGGATCCTGCCAGCCAGCCAGGGGCCAGCTAGCCATGGGCCAGACAGACAGACATGGAAGAAGCAGGAAAGCAGGACAGACAATATGTAGAAGAGATAAATGAGCCATGGGGCAGCACGTAGATTAACAGAAATGGGTTAAGTAAAAAGAAAAAAAAAAACCTACCTAGAAAAAAGCCTAAACTAAGGCTGAGCATTCATAATTAAAAATAAGTCTCTGGGTTATGATTTGGGGGCTGGCAGTCCATGAAAGCCTGCTACATCTACTCCCTTTAAAGATTCCAGCAAAACAACTCTTTACATTTCGTGAATTTTACCGTACTTAAAGGCAGATGTGCTCAAGTAATGTGGACATGAATGATGCCAAATCCTGATGATTTTATTAAAGTATGATATGGACAATTCATCATATTAGTCTTCATTAGAATGTCTTTGCTTGCATCTTGTCTGTTACACAGGCACTTTCCAGATCCAGGTAGGTATTCACCCTATCAGTGAATTCAGAAAATGAACAAATGAGGAAAATCAAAATAGGTAAGGATGCAGCTCAGTGGGAGAGAACTTGACTAACATAGTATTGTCAAGGTTCTGGGCTCTACTCTAGAACTGTAAAAGGGGGAAAAGTGTGAGTTCTGGTGGCCCAGGCTTCTAGTCCCATCATGATGGAGGCTGGGACAGAGGATCAGCAGTTCAAGGTTAGCCTGAACTATAGAGTCAATTCAAGGATGGCCTGGATAACTAATTAAGACCCTGTCTTGGAATCATAAAGTAAAAAGAGAGTATATAACTCAGAGGAAGAGCACTTGCATAATTTGTATAAGACTCTGCATCAGGTCCCCAGGACAGAGGGGAGTGGAGGAGTGTAGAAAATATGTGTGTGTTTGTTAGGCAACATGTTAATTTCCAGTAATCACTTACAAATCTGGTAATAAGATTCAGGTTATGGGATTCCAGATACAGATATTTCTCCTTTTTCCCCAACTACTGCAAGTTTGAAAATTCAGAGTGATGGTAACTGAGTTTAACATTGGCTATTAAATTAAATCTCTAAAATAAAAGTAAAAATGCTATCTCATACACACATACACACACACACACACACACACATATCACATACATAACATTGTATTTTTCAGGAGCCTTATTTTCTTAAATTGTAGTAGAAATATAATACATCAAAGCAACTCCACGTAAAAACACACAAACAAGGTTAATGTGAATGTAATAGTTATTATCGCTAATTACGGTTTTTACTAAGCCATGATTAGCTTCATTAAGTAACACATTAGTCTCTTTTTCTTAGCTTCCTGAGGTGGAGTACAATGAGATTGCTTGAGTTAAACTTTGTGTGGCTTTAAAAAGACCAAGTGTTTTTTCCCCAAAGGACAATACTAATAATAAAAAAAAGCAAAACCTAGCTGAACATTGTTATTCTCTGAGAAAGTCATCAAAACCACATGAAAATGTTGGCATTTCAAAAGACGAGTTTGCATTTTTATTGAGCACGACTTCTAGAAAATTTTTTGGTCATCAAACATGAAGCCTGGACATGAAGGGAGTGCCTGGGGAGTGTGACCCTTCTTTTTGTCTCTGAACTGTACAAAGACAGAAGGCTTCTGTTGTTTTTCTGTATGTTGTCCCTTCCTTTATTATACACATTGCCAACCCACTCTCAATAGGAACTCAAGCAAACAGAAACCACACGCTTTCCACTGCGGGTTTTGTTTTCTTATTTGTTTGAACAAAGGCTTTCCAACTATTGTCAATGTTTGAGCTAAGTCAGAACTTACAGGAACACAAGTCATAGTTGATAATTATCTTTATCCATATGGCAAGTGATTGAATATTATTTATGTCATAAACAAAGGAATTAGTCTGAGTCCATTGGAATTCATGCCAAAATATTTTTCATGTGGTTCTGAGTTGGCTCAGTCTCCTATACAGAGAGGTTTTAAGAACTAAGTCCACCCTTTCATGTAGGCTCAGTCTACATACCCAATGACAAAGCTCTGACTGCTACTGTATCAGCATGCTTCTCTTTTATCTATCCCTTGCATCTTGTGAACATTAAAGTTTTCTACTCTTATATATGAAGCTTACTATTACCACAAAAATTAGTCATAATAATTTTCATCTTAGGATACTTGTATCTTATTGCAATAAGAATCTTGCAATGATGGGATGTACAGAGACCTGAGCCTGTTTGGAACAGTGCCTGGTTTAGACATATTAGCTCATGATGAGTCAGTGAAGCAACATGGAGAGACAATTGGGATGATTTTCTTCCTTAACTAGATACTTAGTGCTGTAGTTTATCTCCTATTGTCTCAAGACAAGACAATGATTCTGACACTGAAGATAACCAAGACCTTTAAAAAAAAAAAAAATGGAAGTCAGATGCCATATGAACACATGTGGTTACTACAGCCTATTGGCATAAGTATAAAGAATGCTGATAACATCTAAATTCATCAGCTAGGGACTGAATAGTCATCATGAGAAATACTCTCTTTTTCAGCAAAATTAATTATCTCTGGTTTGAGTTAAAGATTTAGTAACAAAACTGTTTACCATAGCCTGGCACTGAAGAGAAACTGTAATATTTTATATTTTTACCATATAAGAGATTATTTTTAACTGAAAGAATGATACATCTTAACAAAAATACTCTATGCAGAACTTTTTTAATGTAAAAATTAAGTTAGCATATTTTTAATGTACTATTTGATATTAAATCCTATTTTCACAACAATTTTATGTAGATTACAACAATAACATATTACAATTTAGATAAGTATTTCTAACATATTTGGTATAATAGATAAAAGGTAAGGTTCAGAGTGAATATATTTGTCATTAGCTATTTAATCAACTTCATTATAATTCATGTTTTCAGTACATATTTTTGGCTGTGTCTAGTAGTCTATGTATAATGATCTATATTCACAATAAAAGCTATATTTTATTTACTAAATTTTATGATAATAAAGTTTTCAGCTCTACTTTGATGAATGAGAAGTTATAATATTCAACTATAAACATACTTACTTCTGAAAGATAATTAAATATGCTTTATTACTTAACACTTCTCATGCCTACCTGTGTTAGAAGGCAGGTAATTCCAGAGAATAGAATTCACCTGACATACTGCTCTGTTGCTTTGAATTCTCCAGGGGACAGACACAACTTGCAATATGATCCTTGACATCAGAGATGCTTACTGATTAATGTGGAACGTATGTGGAGAAGGAGGCAGATACTGCCTCATACTAAATTAAATAAATTTACAGTGAGAAGGGGCAGAAAGATTATAAGAACCTGAAGCAGTGGGGACTGCTGACATGACAGGCACATTGCACACAAGAATTCAAAGCAGCTGTGACTTGTGCACAGGCCTGCACAAAACCAAATTCCAACCTGGATATTAAAGTTCTTATGAAGTCCTACTCCTAACGAAGGAGCTACTGCTAATTGTTGCCTTCTAGGTGAGGGAAAGTCAGTTTTCTTTGCATTTGAACCTGACGTGTTGCCTGTATTCCAGTGCATCACCCTACACCCATACACACATTGGCAGCACTAAGTGCAGTCAGTTGGTTTGAAAAGGAGTATGCAAGCCTTCACAGTCTCTTGTTCTCTGCACCTTAAGCAGTTTGTGGCATTCTGTGTTCACCAATGTCTGTTGTAAAAACGAGCTTCTCCTCTCAAGCCTCAGATCACTGGGGAAGAGGAAGCAGCAAGATTGTTAAGAGCCAGAGGTGATGGATTACAACAAAGCAGCAGTGTTCTCCAGACAGGAAGGCATTTGCTCATATAAATTCCCAGCCATTGTGACAGCCTGAGCAAACTCAAGCCTCACAGATCCTAACATGGAGAGGGGAGGTAGATATGAAGTCCCACTGCTGGCTGAAGAGCTCTTGGCAATGTATAGCTGCTGGAAGAGGATGGATCAGTTCCCTTTAAGAGTGTGGCCCCTATTAGCTCCACCATGCTCCAGTGGAAAGCCATATATCTTAAGAATATAAGGACAGTACAAAGTGTACTTTATGGGTTAAACAATAAGCACAACAAAAACAAAAACAAAAAAAAGGACACAAAGTTAGGTGGTTAGGGAAGTGGGGGTACAATTGGGAGGAATAAAGTATGATCAAAATACATTTTAAAGAATAATAAAAATGAGAAAAAAGAATTTGATACTGGGGGAAAATGAATATGGAGAGTTGAAAAAATGATGAGTGGGGTATGGAGTTGGGGGGGAAGGAGTTGGAGTGAGTTGGATTAAAACATATTATATTCATCTATTAAATATTCAAATAATAAAAAATTAGAAATCACGGTAATTTCTGGATGAAAGACCTCATGAAAGATAGAAGGTTTTGTGGAAGTTTCTGTTTATGCAATTGGCCAGTGATGTTATTTGGCATGAAGGGACCATGAAGAGCTTACAAGGTTACTCCTCATCCTTAGCTGGATGAATATATAACTGAATACATGTCATCCACAAATTTCAATCTTTAAATACCCAGATATGTAAACATTCATTCAATACACATTTGTTGAATGAACAAATAGGTTGCCCAGGCTTGATTGAGAGCACTTGGCATTCAGTTCATGTGCGCAATGTGAGAAATGATGAGAGGTGTTAGATGGAAGTAGATAATAAGGGACTTGGATTTCAACTTAAGAAGGTTGAATTTCATTCAATTAGAAATTTATGGAGTGAAGAAGGGGCATAATTAGAGAAATCTTGAGAGAATGACTTTAGCAGCTATCAATTATGAGTAAAACATGATAGCTCCTCACCGACATCTCTACACATCGCTCCAAATAAATGTCCCTAATGTGTATGTATAGAGTTTAACATAAGTAAATTCAATACTATACTTAGACATGCGAATTATTACCACTTTCCACTCAAAAGTGAGTGATAAAATGGCTTGGTTCAGAAGCTCAGCAGAACTAACATTTTAGTTTCATTTTGGTAGCTCACCCTATGATGTTTCTGCAAAATTCAATTTACTCAGCTATAGGCCTAGCTTTGTAGTGATATGACCTTTCTGTTTTTGGTTCTCATTTTGTTTTTACATCATTTATATGTCCTTCCATCAGTTCTCAAAAGCTCACTGTTGTATAGACCTGGACTCTCCCAGATTGACTCTTCAAGTGGAAAATGCAATTCAACTTTGAGACAGTCTTAACTGTTCACATTTACATTTCAGCTACTCATGCATGAACTTGTTTACAAATTATGTGTATATATCCATAGTTAGTGACTCCCCAAAACATATTGCAAGGCATCATGTCTTACTTGTAGAAACAATAGAACTAGAGCTGTCATTGGTATATTATGAAGATAAATTACTGAGCCACAAGTTATGAGATAAATGGCAACATAGCACTTGATTTCATCCCTGAGGGTACTGTAGCACTCACTGTCAGTCAAACGCTGGGGCAACAACTTGACTTTCATTACTCACAGCATTATTGTCATGACTGACACCACTACCCCATCAAGGGGGAAGCAGTCTCCTTCCTAAAGCCCACAGGGCTTCATTGCATTGTACATTCTCTTCTCATTTGCAGCATCTGTTTTTCATCTACAGTGATGTTTGTGGAAAAGTGGGGATTGTTTAATTGAACTTAGGATTTGCAAGAATAACTTCTTATAAACACAATTACACATAAAAGTATATAAGCAAGAAAAACTTTAAAAAATATCAACTGTCATTAATATGCCAATGCCTGTTCCCCCCAAATAAGCCTCACAAAACAGATATTTAACAACATAAATTTTATTGGTCTTGATTGGGCTTAGAAATGTGCACTTTGGTTACAGTTCTGTTTAAGAGTGTTTATGTGTATGTATCATTTGATGCTTCAAAATCAAAGCACGCTACCATTATTGTTCATTTTAAAATAATAATAATAATAATAATAAATAATAATAATAATAATAATAACAATTAAAACAGCATGCACCAACTTTAGAAGCACACAGACTGCTTGACAGTTATCCTGGCTAATGGTGATGGTAAGATGGGGTCCAGTGCCACCTTCACCTTTCATCTTAAGTTTAGCCTTTAGTCAGGGTTTCTGGCTTACCAGGAAATACAACAGGGGACTTTAGGGGTTGTGCCAGGGTCCACTCAGTGGAAATCCACATCTTGTCTTTCCTTGGTTCAAACCTACCATAGTCCACAGCAGCATTTGAGGAAGAATGACAGATACAAGCAGTCATATCCTTTGAGCGTGTGTGTAAAGTGTACAAACTCCATACCAACTTATTTTGGTCCTTCCAACTCCAGATCATTTCAATTAACAAAAGTACATTGAGCTAAGTGACCCAGATGGTGAATGGATTTGAATCCACTCTGTTCCATATAAAGAAAACTAAGAAACTGGGAACCAGAAACAAAAGCTTAGATGGGAAGTGGGGCACTGGAAGATGTTCTGGCTCTCTATTAAAGGCAGTATGAATTGACCTTCATTTCCACCTGCCAGTCTCGCTCTGGAGGAATAGCCAGATGTAAATGAATACTGTGATGGCTATTCTTGGTTGTCAACTTGACTACTTTTGGAATTAAATAAATAAAAAATGGAAAGCACACCTGTGAGGAATTTTTGCTTAATTTGAAGTAGGAGAAACCACTTCTACTCCGGGACAAACCTTGGGCTGCAAGCCTAAATATTATATAGTATATATTATATTCTATATTCTTATATAGCATATAAGAACATGGAAGAAGGAAACATTTACTCTTTCCCTGCTTGCTCTTACCTTACTAGCAAATCTATTCCTTCATGGGATTAGAACCTTCTTCTTTGGGATTCCAACTGAAGACCAGCTGAGACATCCAGTTTTGTGGACTGTGTAACTTCTGGATTCTTGGACTTGCCTTCATAACCAGCCATTGTTGGATTAGCAGCCTATAAGTCATTCTAGTAAATCCCATATATTCTGTTTCTCTATAGAACCCTGACTAATACAGATACCTGGGGTCAGAATTCACTAGGATCATAGAAGTAAGAAGGATGACTCTAACCTGGAGAGCTGAGAAAGTTGGTGATCAAGAGCATGAGAACAAGTTCATTAGATGGAGATGCATCACAGGATTCTAGGATGGAAAAAATCATTTTAAGTGGCAGGTGCATTGAAGAAGTGGAATGGCTCTAGGGACACTTGGCAGCTTGGCTTGTACCTAGGTACCAGGAGCAGAGTAGATGTTGGCTTTTTAAGCTGGACTTGAACTGACTAGACCATGAAAATATATACACTCTCTAGGAAGACATTTGGACACTATATGAAAACGGGAAATTTCAGAGGTTATTTGAATTTGTTTAATGAAATCAATAATCTCCATGAAACTGAAGTTAAATGAAGAGAGGGAAAAACACTCTTATGCCTACTGTTTCTCAAATGAATGATATTTTTAAAGGAACATTAACTTAGCAGCTAAGACAAGATCTATTCAATTTAACAAGGTATTGTGATCTAGACAAGTTGTTCTTTCATGAAAGCACCTACATTTTTACTCTAAGAATTGAAGTTCTACGCACAAGAATGTTAACTCAAGATGTAATGAGCTGGCAGAGGTACAAAGTCTTCTCCAAATCCATTCAGAATCGTATTATAGGAAGAAAATCAAGCCGTAAGATGTAGCTAGTGCAGTTTCCATCTTTTCTGGGGGCTTCTCAAAGGAAAGGGGTAGAAGGATTAAAGTAACCCACTGACCTTCAACAGAGGGACTACAGAAGGAACCTGCCATGCAAGGAGGGAAGTGCCCGAGAAGCCACTGAAGGATTCGATTTGAAAAAGCAACCATTCCTTCAGCACCTGACACAGAAGTTCCAGAGCACAGACTTGCACTTTGGGAAGAAACTATTTCTTCTGAGGGGATTTGAGAAGCCAGAGAAAAATTTCCCTCAATGATAACAAACTCTAACTGAGATAGGAACATAATTCCAACTTTACCAGACGCTGGTTATCAGTACCCTTGGCTTTCTGACCAAAATGGGGAATATTTTTCTTAGAGTCTTATACGAGTTATACTTGTCATGAATGGTCCTTGAAATACAGCCCCTTAAAGAATTTATTTGAAAAAAATCAATAAATATTTCTAATCAATAAATATTATGGAAATGCTTTAGTAAAGGTGTAAGGAGGTATTCAACCATACATGTCTTACTAGTTGGAAATAAACATATTTGCAAAAGGTAAAATATAAGGAGGCATAGTCTTTAACACTGTGCCCATTACAATGATCCTCTTGTGAAGTAAACTTCATCCAATGTTCACACTGAGGGCCAGCCCTAAATGGTCATTCTTTTACAGAATGAACCCATATCCCTTCTACAGTTCACTGGAACAGAAATGAGTCCCATGAATTCTAAGTAAGCCACATATTTGAGTTATCATGCTATAACAGTCTTTTTAAAAAAAATTCTTTCCACTCAACCCTATGACTTAACACTCAGAATCCTTCATCCCCCATTCTTTCACTTGGTGAACTCCCATCCATAGTAATAATTCTAGCGCAAATAGAACTCACTCAGGAAAAGTAACAAAGAAGGTTACTGGTTTCACCCCAGCTCTCTCAAAAACATGGTGCACTTAAAAACAAACACAAGCAAAATCTTGGTCTGTATTTCTATGCCATCCACGTTCTCTTCACCACAGTTGTCTGAACACGTATTTTGTCACTGATGACTGGTACCCACTGTGTGGGGCAAGATACTGAACCTAACCTAGCAGAGACTCTGGGCTATGGCTCAGCTACACCCAATGACATGGAGAGAAGGCAAGAGGAACGAGGAACGGGGAGATGGAAGTACAGTCTGTCTCCCACACTGGGCCTGTCCCCACCTAAACAATTCTGAAAAAGTCTTTGTTCTTCATAGCCAAAGAGTCTAGAGAGAGCACATTTTAGCTAAAAATTACCCTAGTTATGTAAAAAAATGAGAAATAGGATGAAAATGTCTCTTGATGCATTTTTGCATCTATATATACACACACAGATATTTTTGTCTTCAAATTTTGAGGACCACTCAGAGGGAATTTACTATGATTCAGGCTTTTAGGTGCTCAGAGTTCTAGAGGCTCCTTTCTGTGGAGGGTAAATCAGGTTATTTTTTAACATAAATATTTCTGAAAATCTGACAGATATATATAAATCCAAGGCATGTGGATCACATGCTTTTCATAATAATTATTAATTTGGCCCAAGTCATTTTCAGATGTCATATTGTCTCACAATGTCAAAAGTTTAGACACTCTGAATGAGACCTTAGGAAAGGATGGACTCAAGTTTCCAAGGCTCAATAACTTACTGCCAGGTTTTTCTGATGCTAAAAACATATCCTGTTTTTGTATCTTAGATATAATGTCTTGCTTTGTTTTTTTTTAAAGGGCGCCTTTATCTCTGATTTCTTGAAAGTGTCATGTCGCACAATTCCTGGATTTATAGTCATTGAGAACATGAAAATTTTCACCATTGATTTGTGTGTGTGTGTGTGTGTGTGTGTGTGTGTGTGTGTGTATGTGTGTGTATTAGGTAAAAGTAATTCAGTCTTTCCCTCTGTGTTTGAACCGCAATATGTATGTGTGTGCATGCACATGTGTGCATATGTATGTGTGTTTAACAAGAGTTGATCAGCACAAAACAAGCTGTAGCAAACTGCAGACAGGTAAAACAATACCAAGGGGAGGAAGAGAGCAAGGTATGACCCAGGGGTAGAAGTACTACATGGCTAAAAAGACTTCCCTTAGGAAAGTGCTCCTTTCCATCAGCAGGCTAGTCTCATTCTCTAGAAAGGAATTATGTAGAAATATAAAAATGGAAGACTAAAAGCCACAGACCTCAGAGTTTTAATACTTAGAACATATTAGATATATACTGTAAAACTCTAGTTGTGGGTGTTACAGCATTTGCTCACATGTTCATTCACTCAATACCTGAGTTCCATTCATTCAATAAGCGAAATTTTCCAGGTAGTTTGACAGGTGCTGGAGATGAATGTTAAATAAATCTGTTCCTTTCCTCCCGAATTCCTCATCTAAGCCTGAGGACATTGCCATATAAATTCAGACAGAAAGTGACATGCCCAGTGGCCCAAGGGAAGCAGTACTAGGAGGGCCAGTCAGATTTCACAATGTAAAAGATCTGTGAGGAACGTGAAAAGAAGCATGTTTCTAGCGACCTTTCTGTCCCCACATCACCAGTGCTGGACTTATAGCTGTGTACTGCCCAGCCCAGCTTTTCTGCACATGTTCCAGGCATTAAGCTTAAGCCCTATGTTTGCATGGCAAGCACTATACAGGCTCTCTTTGTGACTTTTCTATAGTCATGATGAAACACTCTGATGAAAACAGCTTAAGGAGGAAATGGTTCATTTGTCTCCCAGTTTCATACTACAGTCGAGAAGCAGAGAATAAAGGATGCTAGTCTTCAACTTCTCTTTTTCCATTTCACATGGTTTCAAGATATCCACTCAGGAAATGCTGCCACTCACGATGGGTGGGCCTTCCTATCTCAATTAATGCAATCAAAATAACTCCCCCATAAACATGGTCAGAGACTAGATTCTGTCAAAATGACAGTGTGATAACACTGTCTATCACACTGGCCAACCCATCCTCCCAGTCCCCTGATTGACTTTCTTGGTTATTCATCTTTTTGTTTCTATGCTTCTTGGCCTGAGCATCAAGAACCTGAAATTGAGCCGAGTGAAAAAGCCAGGAGGCCAAATGCTGAAAATGAAGGCTGGGTGTAGATAACTTTGATATGTCACCTTTCCTGGCTCTGTGGATCCTCATTGCTAAGTGCCTTTAATTTCAAATGATCTCCCCTTTTGACCATTTAAGCATCGTACTAGCCTATAGTGCTAAATACGCCGGGTAGAGAGAATCCAATAGCTTCTGTAACTCTCAGTGATATAAAAGGGGAATACACAACATGCAAAAATCTACAGTTAGGAGCTTAAATAAAGTACCAAGGTCAGATACTGAATTTTGCTTCTGATAAATGACTTAATAAAAGAGATTAAAAAAAAAAAACAAGTGGTTATAACTACTCCCATACCCCCAGTTATGCCATAAAAATAATGATTAAATCCAACAATAGGCTCAAACATCCCATTTTATCCACTGTAATAATAGATAGGGTTTTAAAATCACTTTTATGAAAACACAAATTTCCCAGTGAACGGAATGCTGTAGCTTCTCTTGGACTGTGAAACAGAACTTGGGTTCTGTTAACATATCATGAAGCAATCATTTCAGGGCAAACATATCCTTGGAGCTTCTGATCACAGAGGTAAGTTCCTGCAGACCAACTGCAATACTGACCTCTGTATCAAGGGCTCCCAGGTGAACCTTGCAAGGACAGGCATGAACTAGGGCAGCTTGTCCAACTGTTTGCAAACTAGAAAGTTCAAAAGGGCAATGAGAAGCTATGAAGGCAGCTCAGTTAGTAAAATTTGAACTTTGAAATCATTTGAGTTTGAGCCCCAGAACTCATTTTTTTTAAGGAAGTGAATAAGGCAAGCATGGTGGTGTGGTGCTTCGGTGCTGGGGAAGTGGAGACAGCAGGATCCCGGAGGCTTGCTGGTCAGCTAGTCTAGACAATGAGAGACTCTCTCTCAAAACTCAATTTGGGTGATACTTTAAGTATGGCATCCAAGGTTGTTCTCTGGCATCCATATGCATGTGCACACATATAGGTGTATCCTCACACATTAATGTGCAAACACATACACATACACACAATGCACACAAGTAGTGATTCTTTCTTAAGGGCTCATAGTCTAATTGTCAGAGGTTGGAATTCACCTCTCTTTCTCCCTTGCCTTGGAGTCCTTGTGCAGTGAATAACTTGTGCAAATAGAAGTGATCTCAGACCCAGATGCCTAAACCAAGGCTTGTCTTTTACAAGTCTGCTGAATTTATAGAATTTTAACATATCGTTGAGTTACCTATCCCAATTCAGAATTTGATTCTTTTGGGAGAATATAGTATTTTTTTATTTTTCTAGATTTCAAGCTATATTTTAGTCATTTACTTATTCAATTTAATGTTTCTTTTAGAATTTCATACATGAGTACTATATTTACTTAATATCCATCATTTGTCCTCCTCCTTCCACCTCCTCTGGACCCCTGCTATACCTGCTCCAGATGCTACTACAGTTGTTTCATGGCAGTGAGGCCATAGATCTGACACATGATGGCCAATGCTGGTGTTTCAGGGATGAGGAACTGATGTCCATATATCCTTAGTGCAAGCTTTCCAGCTTAGATCCTTCACAATCCTTGCTCTGTCTGCCTTCTATCTTTACCACAGAGTATCCTTATCTTATGTAGGAGAAATGATCTAGAAATTCAATTATACCATTGTTCATCCTTGCGAAAACATGTTAGAGAGATGAGGCATTGTTCAGTGGATAAAGCACTGTCCATGCAGGAGTGAGGATCAAAGTTCAGGTCCCCAGATCCCAAGTAGAGATTGCTTCTGTGTCCCAGACCTGTAGTAGGCTTAGTTACTGCTTATAATCCCAACAATTGGGAAGCAGAGACTGGACTCCCAGAGTGTCTGGCTAGCTATAGGAGTTGAGATCCGTAAGTTCCAGGCCCAGCAAGAGACTATGCTTCTGTAAATGAGGTAGAAGTATTAAGGAAGACAACTGACATCAACTTCAGGCCTCCAAACACACACATGCACACAGGTGAATGTGGACATAAGCTTGTGTCCACAGACACAAGATCATACACACACACACACACACACACAACACACACACACACACACACGAAGCTATTTGAAAATGCTTCCTACCATAATGAAAATTTCACACTTCTCTGGAGAAGCATCTTTAAGTTTCAGATCTTTCCTTTAAACTTATACTCCAACATGAAAATGAGAGCTGCTTCTGACCCTGCACACGTGCATTTTCCTGGCTCCTCCCATCTTTGATCTTATTTGTCTTACTAAATGATAGTACAGCCATTTTACATCCATACCTGTCACTCTGGTGTAAATGGCAACCAAATAAAACCAATTAATTGCTTATGTACACAAATCAGCCTAGCTTGGTATCTGAAGATTCTCGTGGACAGCTAGGAGACAGCAAAATTCTTTTCTGTGCCAGGAGCCTCACAGGAGATGCTGAGTCTCCATGGACTCGCAAATGCACAGCTGCTCTCTCTCTGTCTTGTTTCACAAATTGTTTATCATTTTATTCAAAGCGATTCCCAGAGGAGTAAAACTGATTTTAATTATTTAGGGGGATGGGGAAATGAGACAGAGGTCATATTTAAATATCAAAGTATCCATATGTATGAGTCACAAGCAGAAGCAATCTCTATGTATGATTTCTAAAGTGACAGCATGTGGTCGCTGAGCCTAATTCACTCCTTCAGGGTATGGCACCTGCAGAGTGTGAGAGATAAAAAGATATTGGGAAAAAATACGATAACCTCATTCAAACATTACTTAATATTATGTATAGCTCAAAGCATTTTGGGCAAATCTTTGATCTGGCCCGAAGAGCCACAGTAGATAAATTACAGTAGAATACTGAGAGGCTCCTGTGGTTTCTGTATGTTTTCAAGGAAGAACAATATTTATTTATTCCAGTGATTAAATAAGACCACATTTTAATTTAATATTATCCCTCATAGAAAATTCTACAGAATCATATAACCCTGCAGCTGGAAGTGACTATGTTAGGACCAAGTTATTCTGATGTTCAGTTCGTTTTCTAGTGGTTTTTACATGGTAGATGTAGTCTACAGAAGTTCTCTCTGCAGTAGAACATGGCACCTGCCTTGATAACACAACACAGCACAGATGGCTTAAGAAACACAGTTTATTCCCATCATTTTGGAAGCCAGGAGGCCAAAAGAAAATTGTGGCCACAGTGGTTTCTACTGGGACTTCCTCTTTCACTCTGCAGCTAGGCACCTTCTACCTGTGTCCTTGAATACTTTTGTGTCACAATCTTGTCTGCATGTTGGGACACTGGTCATGTGGGCTCAGGTTCCACCTTAACAACCCTGTTTTAGCTCACATTTTGAGGTCCTGGGTTAGAACTTTGACATATGAGTTGATGGGGACACAAAGCATACCTTGTAACTACTTCTCCTTCATGTTTCAAATGTGGTGCTCTACCATGACTAGATCTTCCTCATTGGATCATAATGTCCTTCACCATGCTCCATACTCACTTTCATGTCTCCTGAACTAGAAGAAAACCCTATATATTGCTTTTATACTGTGATCTTGAGAACAGCCCATATTTTTTATTAATAATATTAACTATCCTTTTGACATGACTCCAAACACAATATCTGATGCATAGCAAGCAAATAAAACATCTTTGGATAAATATAATGAGGAATGCTAACAATCTACATTGTTGTAGTAAGTGTTATAATTTTCATTTATATTCACCTTGGGATTTTTCTGACTCTCAAATTGTCTCCTGCTTTGCCAACACGTGCAATCATTTTCATTTGGACAGACACTTATCTAATTATTCATCAACATTTTGGAGAATTGTTGTGCAGCATCACATAAAAACTAATATCTACAAAGTTGAAGATTTAAGCAGGTGGCTTTTTGGAGTCCCTTCATTTTTTAGGATTAGCTGCTGCTAATGCTTTGTTACTATTTCCTCTGAAATTAAAATCCTAGAGAGAGGAAAGAAGCATTAGAATTCAGAAGTAAACAGCCTTTACAGGACTTAGGAGGTAAGGAAACTTCAGTCATCTCGGGAAGTCCCTGAAATTCACAACACTCGCAAGATTCCAAGGTTATATCATCAGTTACATGGGGTGGGAAAAAGAGACCATTCAACTGGTCAAGCTTCCTGTAAGCCAAGCAGAGACCTTTGGGGATGCAGCTTTTGTGAGTCATCACCTGTGCTGAGGTGGGCATTTGATGATACAACTATCTTTAGTCAAGCTTCAAGTAAACCCTCCCCATAGTCTGTAAGTAATTGTAATAAACACAGTGGCTCTCTAAAGTAGTCTTCCTCCCATCATTCTTTGCGTTTATAGATGGCACCTTTTCTGGAGTAAGTAGATGTTTGCTCAGGTCTCTGCAGGAAACATCACTTAACAGTTAACCATATTGTATTACAGAATATGCATGAATTAAATTTCTCTCTTTTCCCCACAAAGACAGGAACATCAAAATACCACTTGAAATTCATTTTGCTAAAGGGTCACTTTTTTCTGAACTATACATCAAAACATGCAATAAGTGAACAGTAGGATTTTCTTTTTCCTTCTGCCACATTACTTGACAAGAGCCCACGTACAATGATTTTCTCTCTAGAGCTTCCAATTCCTGGTGTCAGCTAGGTAGACTTCTGCAGAACATAGAATTCCATGTGGAGCCTTTAGAAATGCAAACCCTGAAAGTATCTTAGACATCCTGAAGCAGAATCCCTTGAGGCAAAGAGTTAGCTTCAGAAGTTGAACTGGTACTTTGTATGCATAGTCAGAGACGCAAACTTTGCTTAATGAGATGATCCCTAAATGTAGCTACACTTTGGAAATATCTAGTGAGCCTTAAGCAGGGTCTCTGGGGTTTGCTACCCAGCCTGTGAGCAGGATTTTTCCAAGCTTCATGGGTAATTTTAATGTGCAACAAAAGAACTAGCTGATAAGAAATTCGACCATTACTAGTAATTGTGTGTGTGCATGTGCATGTGTTGGTGTGTCTGTAAGTCAGAGGACAACTTGTTGGTTACTTCCTTATACCACGGGGGTTCTGGAGATATAGTTTTAGTCATCGGGCTTGACAGAAAAGAATCTTTATCTGTTAAGACATTTTCCCAGTCCCTTTACCTGATGTTTTTCAGACAGGGTCTCACTGATACTGAAGCTTGCCTTTTCAGCTAGACAGCTTGATCAGCAAGGCCCTAGAATCTCCCAGTCTCATTGCCCACCTCCGAAGTGCTAGAGCTACAGCTGCATGCCACCAACCCAGCTTCCACATGACTGCTGAGGATCTGAACTCAGGTCCTTATATCTGTGAAACAACCAGTTACCCAAATGAACCATCTTCCCAGTCCCATAATTATAATTTTTAGCAAATCCTTTGAATATTAAAAGCCTAACATCAGGAATAAGCCCAATGTTTAGGGTTTCAACATAGAGGCAGAATACATTTTATTTCCAGTTCCCTCGGGGTCACTAGAATGTTTCCAGACTTTTTCATTCCCTTGTGTTGAATATTTAGAGTTAATTATAAAATGTCAAAGATAAACAAGAAGATAACACTTTTCATTGGGGATTTCACCATGTGAAAGTATGTAAGTGCTTTTAATTTTATTAACCAGAGCTATAGATTTCCACTTTGAATCATCACAGGCTTATATGGTAGGTATCTTGGAGATTCAGAATATAAAAATATTTAGGTTTCTTTCACATGACACTCCACATTGACCATGGTGTGAAACAGCTCTTTAGGTTCTTTTCAAACACTATTTTCTTAAGTCTACCTGAAATACTTATTATGCTAAATTGTATAGTAGAAAACTGTGATCATTGTCTGATCTATTGTACATGCTCAGTGGATTACACACTGGCTTCGTTTTCACATGCCCACTACCTGTTCCATTTCTAAGGTCCCCTCAAGCAGGCATATCTGCCAGCTTTCTGATGCAGCACTCACTTAGGAAGTCTCTCTTCCTGCTGTAATTTCATGTTATTACTCAGTCTGCCCATTTTCTCCTCTGTAATCTATTTCCTACCTTTCTTCATCTTGGTTCTAATTCCTGCCATTTAGTCTAAGTCATCATGCTAATGTCCAGCCTGCTTTCTTGACTCCAGTGCTTTTGAATATTCTGTTTACAGCAACCACATCAATCATCCTTGAACCACTTATCATGGTGTTTCTATGCTCAGTGACCGATGCTCATTGGACAGAGAGAATTGTGTTGTGTTATGTCCATGGGCAATTGCAGGGTTCCTTGTTAAGTGTAGTTATCAACAGTTCTTCAAATAACCTTTGTGCATTTCACAACCCAAAGGAAAAAAGGACTTTCTTCTTTCCCAAGCTAAAACTAGAGGGACTCCATGTCTGCCTCTGAATCACAAGGTCTTTTTCTATATAGCAACAAGGCATCTTAGGGGAATTGGGTGTGATGCTTGCCTACCGGCTAGTGAACATTAGTTTCTCTTAGCCCAAAGTGATTTATGAAAAGAAAAAACCCTTCTCTTTACAGTTTTGATGACATGCTCTTATTTTTTTAAAGCTCCATGCATCTTTTCCAGACTGACAAGTGTACAGGATAGTCTACCCATCATGTACAGGTCACCCAAGGAGGGGAGGGTCTTATGGAGTCTTAAGAAAACATGTCGTGACTTTGTTTCTGCTTTTTAATGTGATATAGTGTGTTTACTGCAAGAGTTATAAAATTATAAAGTATAAAATTAGACACAACAAACTTTCATTTAAACATATTCAGTGCTTAAACCATAATATATATCAATGACGTAAACTGAAGAATTGAAGCAGACAACAAAACTAAATAGCTAAGTTCACACTCTAGACACCATGTCTACTTAAACAAATGCATAAATTAGCAGGGTCCCTTTTACATAACTGAAGGCTGTTATCTCTGTACATTTCTCTCTTTGTTGCAAGTCTTTTCCCACCATCATAATTCTGTGTCTAAATTGTTTCACATGGACTGCCAATACATGACTGCAATTATCATTTTAAAATAAAGGCAATCCTATATTTCTTCCCTTTTGTGTGCCAGATAATTATATTACATTGAGATATAAATTGCCACCATTTTTGGAGTTAGAAATTCGTCAAAGAACAATTAAGTCTTTGCTGAAACATGAAATAGAAGATGGTTCCGGAGCAGATTATAATGTTTCAATTCAGTGCTTCCAATACACGTTTTAAAAATTGACTTAACTGCTGCCTGAAGTCAATACCTCAGATTCTAAGATACTACACTGCATGTTTTCAAGGAGCTTAAATACATTCAGGAACATAAGAAACCTTGCAAAGTACAAAGTTATTCAAGTGAAGCAAACGTTATTTTCCATATGTTATCAAAAATAGGAAAATCATATGGTTGTGATGTTGAAGGTGATACACTTAAGCAAAAAATAAAAACCTTTCTTTATTATCTCATCCCTTTTACAAAAGATATTAATAAAACAGAGAAAGTTATTTAAAGTTCTTTTTTTAAAGGAAATAAAAGACCTATTTTTCTAAATGACTACAAGAATTAAAAACAATACTCACAGAGTAGAATTTTTAGCAAGTTTAAATTTTGTGGCACTACTCAGCTACACATTTTCCTATTCTATTCCTGTGATGCTCTGGGGGACGTTGACCTACATTCACATTATTCTGATATCTTTGTCAAAACTACAGTTTGTGAGTGGCAGTACAGAGAAACCACACAGACCAGTTGTTAGCAGAAGGCTCAGATATCAGTAGCCTTTTGGTATGAGAAGACTTTCTGGAAGAAATAAAGTCTCTACTGAGTACCCATGAGGACAAGCTGTGCTCTGTACCCTGACAGATGACATTCCTTCCTCAAATATGCCTCATAGTATGGAGAGCCAGTGAAACACTGTATGAATGAGCATTGGTGAGATGTGCATGGCTATGTCAAGGAGCCAATGCTTCAGGGTCAGTGAGTGACAAGACCTTTCCCCCTGTCTGAGTGTGGATGCTGACGGTAGACTGTTACACATAAAATCAGTATGTGCAGAAAGTACCAACTGCAGCTCACTGGTCCTGAGTGGCTGTTACCCTGAGGCTGTCCCTCTACAGGGATTCCTCTCCCCCCACTGCCAAGGCTAAGCTTCCTCATCCTTCACTTTGCATATAATAAATACACTGAGTTGCTGGCGTGTCTCCACCAGAGCACATGGCCCATCTGATCTCAGAGTTGTGTTACTTTGGTTTGTCTTTCTAACATCTCACCACTTCCAGTTGGGTTTCCAGGATCCAGGCACGTGAGTCATGGCACCATGGGATGCAGGGGTAGGGGGGTGGGCCACAGTTCTGGTCATATCCTGGCAATACAGTAAATTGATAAAATACCTCCAATGTGAGAAGTTGAAAATGCAGAGATACACAAGGTCAATGAGGGGACTGGGAAATGTAACACATTTTCTACTTATCCTATAACTGGAATACCTTAGGATAAGAGTACAGCAATCTATAGTCAATCTAGTAATGATATATTATAGAAGTGAGCATGCCAAAAAGATACTGTTCACAGCCAGGTTTGGTGGCACACACACACCTTTAATCCCAGCACTTGGGAGTCAGGGGCAGGCAGATCTCCGAGTTTAAGGCCAGCTTGGTCTACAGAGCAAGTTCCAAGATAGCCAGGCCTACACAGATAAACCCTGTCTCAAAAAAAAGGCACTGCTCACACTGAGTTGACAAAGGAATTCACTCAGAAAACAGTACTCTCTGGTACACTGTGACCTAGAAGACTTCTCGAGACCCATCTATCTATGGTTCCAGAAGTTGGGAAGTGAAGCTCTTTTCACTCCATACCTGCATTTAAGCACCCACTTCTGAGGCCCTCAGACTTGGGGGCCTAGCTTTGCTATAGCTTATATCTACTAGCTATTATTAATTAAAACTGGTCCCTACTTTGTTAATATTAGCATCTTCGGGGATCTCTGGCCTCTTGTCTCCATGTTGTCCTTTTATCCTCATACTACTTCAGGATATGTTTTGTTTCAAGTCTCAGGGAAATAGCAGGGGTAAGAAATTATTCTTCCCAATTTTTTTTTTTTTTGATATGAGGCAACTAAAGTTCACAAAAGCTGAAGGAACTCACTAAAAGTGAACAAAAGAATACAAGAAAAGGATAATAAGAGACTATAAATGAAAAGGAAAATGATGTCTGTATGCATTAAACACTGCAAACTTCAAATAGAAACTTCTGTGATGAGGGCTGAGAGATGCATAACTCTATTGGTATAATGATAGGTTAGTAGGAGCTGATTTAGTACCATGGCCATTTAGTACACTGTTAGAGATAAGCTCTCTGCTAGGGTCTATGATCTGCTTAGCCAGAGGTTCTTAGCGCCATGACTGGTGTCAGGTGTGTGTTTCATCTTGTAGTGCTGGGAATTAAATCAAATACAAAGTGCTTGCTTACTCCTGTGATGCTCATGCCACTATTGTACCAGTGGACACCATCATGCATTCATCACTAAGGGAGATATTTGTACCACACCCCCTCCTACTGAGGCACAGGGATCATTGTGGAAGATGGTGTGAAAAGAGTGGAAGAGACAGAGGTGGTGGAGGACCACAAAAATAGTGCTTCCTGGACATAACAGGCCAGCTGCATATACGAACTCACAGTAGTTGTGACAGCACGCACAAGACCTGTGTAAGCTTAATCCAGACAAAATCACGGTATGGAGAGGGCAGGTGGCCCAAGTCCTACTCCTAGGTGAGGAGCTACTGTCAATTCTTAGCTGCTGGATAGGGAGAGTCAGAAGTTTCTCTCCCCTGATAAGTCTCCCATGCTACAGCAGAAAGTCACACATCCAAGAACATGTGGGCAGCAAAAATTACACTTGATGTTCCATTTTTTTTTCTTTAAAAAGAAAGAGAGCACAAAGTTCAATGGGAAGGGAAGGGAGTGGATCTGGAAGAGCTGAGAGAGAGGTAGATATGATCATAATACATGGTATGAAATTCTCAAGTAATCTAATAAAATAATGTATATATTCCTAAACCTCTTGTGTGATAGAACTTTTATTGTAAGATTTCATTGATAGCCCTTCTTGGATGATAAAGTTTCTTCTGCAAGTACTCTTGTACAATTTCCAGACAGGCCTATCTGACATTTAAAGATGCTTTCTGGAATGAGCTACTCGGCTGACATCCAATTTTGGAACGTCCCCTTGTCTTTGATCCAGCTTTTTACTCGCCATATAATTTTCATCAAAGGTTTCTTCATTATATCACCTCTCTCAGTAACCTTCTCACCCAGTAGGAGAGGCTCTGGGTTTGCTGACTCAGCAATCTCCATCCCACAGGGTGTTTGAAATAACCATGTGGAGCAGCCTCATAATGATTTCATCTGAGCAGCCATTAAGTGTGCATGTATTTCCCAACTTAGTAATCATCCCTACATTCCCAGTGCTCCTCACTCCTGCTGTTTTCTTATGAGCCTTACATACTCATAGAGCTGATAGATTAAAATTGGATTCTTGATTGGAATAAACCAGCTGTACTTTCTCAGCTTAAAGCATGTGTATTCCAGGGGCAGAGGTGGAGGGACAGAGAGAGTTTTTAAACTGAGAATAGGAACCAGCAATAGCTGTCATTTATCCTTTTCTTTTATATTTATTGATTTTTAATATATACATATATGAGTGTTTTGCCAGCATATATGTCTGTGAACCATGTGTGTGTAGTGTAGTGCCCACAGAGGCCAGGAGGGTGTGAAGATCTCCTGGAACTAGAGTTATGGATGTTTGCAACCAACCATATAGGTGCTAGAATTGAATCTGGGTCCTCCACAAGAACAAGTGCTCTGAACCATGGAGCAATCTCTTCAGGCCCTGTTGTTTCCCTTTTGATGGACACAAGTTTTCCTATTTGCAGTTGGGCTCCTGTGTGCAAGTGCATACAGGAACATGTGTGTGCTCATTTGTGTGCATGTGTGTGTTCTCTTCATCTCATCTAGGCTACAGGTAAAAGCAATAGGAAAGGTATTAAAAATAAACAAACAGAAATCTAAAGTAACCATAGATTAAGCAAGAAAATCTTAATGCAGGAGACTACATTGCTTCTTTATTCTCAGTTTCTGCTAAAACACAACACAAGGAATCATTGGGGAACTGCTAACACAGAATTGTTAGGGCTACCCTCATAGCTACTTCATAGCTATTGGTCTGTGAGTGCAGACTGAGGCCAAGGAATTTGCGTTCTAATTTGTTTCCAGGTGACCCAGATGATCCCAGTAACAGAAACACACACAGGAACATCGGGATAAGTTTTCTTAATGGAGAATTAATCTTTGATCATCACATTCAGGGCACGCACAGAACTCCTTCCTTCTCTTCCAAAGCCCAAGAGTCTTTGATATCAAGGAAGAGGGGTGGACTAAGAGAAGGGTGGCTCCACACTGGGGCTGGTGAGACTCGTTGCTATAGGTGGAAATGGAGGAGGAAGAAGAGATTAAGAACACACAGAGATAGTGAGGTTTGTTGGAACCTAAGCAGATATTCCTGTGGAAATTAGGTCCTCAAGCTGAGAACACGCTTATGAGTCCCCTTGTCTCATGCAATACTATCGTTCAGCACCAACTCAAACCGCAGAAAGAAGCGGCTCACGCTTCACACATCTTTAGGAAAGTCAGTTGGCATTTTTTGTGCTTAAGCATCAGCAAATGACCATGGGAAAGGGAAAGGAGATGGATCCATATACTGCTGGCTCCTTACACTCAGAGTGCACAATGTTACCTCTACAAAAGGCTCTTTCAATATATAGAAAAGGGTTTGGAAAACAGACACAGAACTCAAGAGTGATTGTCATGCCTTTCCTCTTCACCTCCTTTGTAGCTTTCCATCTTTATAACAGGAACCCAAGATGGACCGACTTAGAGAAGGCGGGTTCATTTGGATCTCAGTTTCAGAGGGTTAGGCAGCGGTTCAGTCCGTGGTTCCTCACCTTTACCCATTGTTTCTTGGTCTGTTGCAAAGCTGAGTTTCATGGTGAGGACTATGTAGTAGAGGAGCCTGATTTCAAAGAAAGGGGAAGGACTTGAACTCTCTAAAAGGCCATATTTCCAATGACTTACTTTCCTTCCCCTGGGCCCTAATCCTAAAAGGTCTCAGCAGTGCCATGAGTTGAGAACCTAGTCTTTAACACACAGTCCTGTCTGGACATGGAGGATCCAGACTATAGCACCTCCCATGCTTTGTTCCTAATGGTCACATAAGTCTATTAAAAGAAAGTTATCTTCATTAGAACTAACTTCTGGAAGTTCTGCTCATCAGAGACTGTTTGTGCAACATGTTTAACTATTACAACTGTACCATTCTTCCTCCTCCTATAATATCTTTTGCCATCTTTATAACCATTCTTGCCTGTGTTCCAAGCCTCAGCTAGCTGATAACCATTACATGACTGTATTTAAAAAAGAACAAGGCCAGTACTCTTCCCTGGACCCACACTATCATCATGAGGCCTGTAGTTTGCCTTTCGAATTTTAAAAGTCCTGGAGTTTCCTTGATAGACCTCCTAAGGAAAAGAAAAGGTTTAATAAAACAGCCAATTCCATCTTTATGAGACTGAGCTGTCTTTTAATTTGGATAATGAACAAACGCCTAAACTGCAGGAAGCAAGAGCTGTATGTGGTTCTGTGTGGGGAGAATGATGAGCAGTGGAAAGTGAGAGTGCTCTGCAGACAGAAAGCTGCCAACAATGGCCAGGGTACTGTGTTAGGTGACACTCAGTGTATGACTGCATCTGTTTCCCAAAGCCACCAATGGCTTAGTCAGGCAGGATCTTTTGAAGGGTATGAAGATTGAAAGTTCATATAAGTTTGTAGAGACTCTTAAGTGGGGTAAGGTTAGACTGAAAATAGTGCATGAAACTTCTTTTATACCATCAGTGCTTGCTTTTATTACATGACACAGATATGATTCTCAGAGTTGTCCTACTTAGTATTCTTTAAAACGAGGAGGCAGTTGGTGGGATGTTCAGACACACCCTTGCTTGCACCCAGAGGAGGTGCCAATGGAGACTTCACAAAAGACAGGCTTTTCTAACGTGAATAGGAAAATGGCTAGGGTACCTCCCAGAGGAGCATGATGTGCGCTGATAGTAACCTTAGAGACTTGGGCCTATTACGGGCTGGATAGACTGGGTTAACATCTAGGAAACAGCTACTTCTCTACCACAGCCTTTCTTCTACCTTGTTGTATTTAATGAATTTCCTGAAGCGCCCCTTTAGTGTTTCTTGCAATTGGGATATGTTGGTGCTCATGCAGTGCTTATGTCTTTTTCTTAGCCTAGTACAAGCTCTTTGTATGTGAAATTTTCTCCGTATTTTTAGTTAATTAGGTTGGGTAGAGTTTTGACTCTCTCCCTGGCACAGAAGTTGTAACCCCAACACTGTGTGTGTGTATGTGTATATGTGTGTCTCTGTGTGTGTAATTTCCTTCTCTGTATAACTAAGTATCAAGTGTCTTTTCCCACAGAGAATGGGTGGGTGATCAAGGTCAAGTTATTTTCAAAGCAACATCACTGAGGTTGGTCATGATTCTCAAAGGCTTAGTGTCTTTATGCTAGTAAGGATCTCTCATAACCTTCTTTACAGTCTTATTTTCTCTTTATTCTTATTTCTTAAATCCTATAGATGGTATCACAACATCTGTGCCATCAAATCTAAGTTACAGACCCAAGCATTTAACCTTCATCTTTGACAGTACCAGTTTCATACCTCGTCATCATCCTTAACAAAGCTACAGGGCTGAATGACACATCCTATACTTCCAGACTACATTCATGCTGTCTCCCAAGCTGGAGTGGTTCCTACTTCTTCATTATGGCAAACTGCTACCATAGCTGCTACCCATCCCAGCAAGAGTATTATGACAATTTGACCACAAATTTGTAGCCACTACAAGGCTCCCCCAAAGCACCGCATCAACCTACATCTTTCAAGAAATGGCTGCAAACATAAAATACCACTTACACTGACCTACAGCAATCCTGCCTTTATGTTTCTAAGCCTGCTTGTTTCCTTGGAGCCATTCAATGCCTGCCAAATGTACATAAATTATGAGGCTCCTAGTTAGCAAAGAAAAACCCTAACATCACAAATGCTCTCCAATCAAGCATTTATCTGATTGTTTACTCTTTGAACTGCATAACACACATTTTCTTTTCTAATAGCTTTGAACCTCAATATAGCAGTCACAGAAGATCAATTCCCCAGTCTAATTTTAAGAACAAACTGTTTTTTAAATTGTGACTCAGACTTACGTTTTTCTTTTCCCTAGAAATAACCATTTAAAATCTACAAATGGTCCAGAATTTGTTAGGGTCCCAGCCCTTCTATGGCTCCCCAGCATTCAATTACTTCTTCCTCTTGGCACCTGCTGCTTCTGCCCAGCATAAACTCAGACCCTGCAACTCCTGCACAGCAAATGTAAAATATTACTGTTACTGCTATCCACCTCATGAGTGCCCTTGATTCCCATGGTTTAGGTTAGCTACAGCTTCCAAGTCTAAAAATACTAGATGGAAGAGTCCAGGAGTAATTGATATGTAAATTTTGAATAACTTTTATTATAACATGGTTTTATAATAGTAGTACATTATTATTTGTATTGCTTTTTAAAAATACATTTAAAATTTTTGTATGCATATGTGTTTTGCCTGCAATTATGTATGCAAACCAGGTATGTGCCTGATGCTTGTGAAGATCCAAAAAGGGCATCAGATCTGGATTAATGGATGGCTGTGAGTCACCCAGTGGGTATTAGGAATAGAACCAAGGTTCTCTAAAAGAGCAGCAAGTGCTCTTAACTGCTGAGCTATCTCTACAGTCCCTGTTTATTGTCCTTAATCCCTCATGGTACCTGATGTGTGTGATATATATATGCTGTATGTACAAAGGAAAACATGAAATGTGTCGGTTTCTGTTCTATGTGAACATTCAGGAACCCTCTGGATATCTTAGAAGCTATCTTTCAAAGAGAAGAAGGCTACCAAAAAAGTGAGTAACTAAAAGAAGAGAAGCAGGGTAGTTTTCTTTGTTTTGTTTTTGTTTTCAGCCTCCTCATCACCTTCTTTCTACTTCCTTTTTTTTCTGTCCATGTGTGGCTTTGGGTGTCTCAGTGGTAGAACACCTGCCTAGCTTGCATAAGCTTCAGGATCTTTCCTTAATACAGAATGCAAACCAATCCACCAATTAATCAACTTATAAAAAAAACGAAGCATATGGATGAAGTAGAATTATCCTTCGATAAGTGTTTATATTCACAAGCCCATGGCAACAAGACAAGGAATATTTAATTGTTTCACTACCTTATATATAAGCATTTATTCTTTGAATAGAATTTTCAATATCCCTTTCATGTTGTAAGTTGATACTATACTATTGCAAACTATATTTCAAATATGATACATAAAAGACTAGAGAGATTTAGAGATACAAATAAATAATTCTTTCTGTTCATTCTAGGAATCAGACAGTCTTTATTTTTAATGTTTGAATACTATTCCCAAATTCATGGTCAAATATGATTTTGATAAATTTTTGAATTAATTCATACATGAACAAATGACAAGTTACTGGAATAGAGAAATATCCATAGAATGTGATTGACTAAGAAGAAAATTTCATGTAAGAAACTAGGAACATGATGCAGCAGGAACAAAAAATGATGATGAACATTATGGTGGTATAAAAGGAAATGGTCCCCGAGGGGAGTGGCAATATTAGGAGTTGTGGCCTTGTTGGAGGAAGTGTGTCATTGTAGGGGTGTGCTTTAAGGTCTCCTTTGCTCAAGTTTCTCTCAGTGTGACTATCAGTCGACTTCCTGTTGCCTACAAGATATAACACTCTTAGGTCCAGCACCACATCTGCCTGCATGCTGCCATACTTCCCATCATGATGATAACGGACTGAACATCTGAAACTGTAAGTCAGCCACCCCCATTAAATGGTTTCTTTATAAAGCTTGTCATGGTCATGGTTTCTCTTCACAGCAATAAAAACCCAAAGTAAAACAAACATAGAGAAAAGATCAGTTCTTTATTATGTCACCAATCTGTGACAATTGTCTCTTTTGAGGGAATTGTCACTATTGTCAGTCACCTGCAAAGGTGACACTTGTGTGCTATCTGGAATAAAAGGCATCTGTTGTTTCACTGAAAGTGGTTTCAGGGAGCTAGGGGTATGACTTGGTGAGTAAAATTACTTATTATACAAGCGTGAAGACAAGTGCAGATCCTTAGCACCTGTAGAATCCAGGCATAGTTACAAGTGCCTATAATTTCACAGAGAGGAGGATCACTAGGTCACACTGGAGCCCAGCCAGCCTAGAAAGCACAAGCTGCAGACTCAGTGAGGGGCTCTCAAAGGCAAACAACAATAGATGAGGACCCCTGAGGGCCTCATGTAGCATCTGAGTAAGCCTGACTACATATATATGTACACACACACACACATGCACACACACACACATGCACACACACACACATGCACACATACACACACACACACACACACACACAGAGGGAGAGAGAGAGAGAATAAAGAGTAGTTTTACTCATTTGAATCACTAAGAGTCCCACAGACAAAAGAGATAAAGCCAACTAAGAAATTATTTAATAAAGATTATGACTATAATATCTAGAGGATATTCTTTAGCTGGTTATTAATTTCAAATAAAATACTATTTCTAAGTGTCTATAATCTTGAATATAATCTTGAATATGACTTTTTATATTATAGGCCACACAACAGAGACTGACAGAGAACTGTGTTAAATCTGAGGGAGTGAAGTGATTCCAATCAAATATTCTTACATGGGATTAGATTATATATTTTTTTTATTTTTAGTACTTTCATTTCTTCTTCTGAGAATGTCAACAAGAACGTTGTATATACATCACTCCCATTTGCTTCCATTTTCCTCCAACTTCCTCCCTCACTCCCCAATTTCATGATCACTTCTTTAATTATTATTGTTACAAATTTATACATGTGTACACGTGCTAAAACAACCTATTGCATCCCTTTAACTTTGGTCACATGTTCGTGTGTCCAGGGCTGAACACTTGGATTGGACAACCCATATGGGAACTCATTGCTAGATGCAGCTGATTCTCCCATTCTCAGCAGCCATTGACCAGTTGTATCTCTATATTTAAAGGTGGGAACATGGAGAAGCTTCCCTTCCACATTAGCATGTCATAGATAATTATCTACTGCAATTTTGCAAAAACATTGGTCCTGTCTTCATAGTTTTTTTTTATTTTTCACATATTTTAAATTCCCTCTTTCTGTTCTCTGTATTTATTTTATTTTTTTTTATGTGCATGGATGTTTTCCCTACATGTATTTCTGTAAAGCATGTGCATTCCCAGTGGCCATGGTGGCCAGAAGAGGGTATTAGATCCCCCAGAACTAGAGTTACAGATGTTTACCAGCTTCCATGTTGGTTACTAGGAATTTAATCCAGATCCCTTTGCAAGAGAAACTTGTAATCATCGAGCCGACTCTCATAAACTGGTCTCTACATTTTCAAAGAAATTGTGTTATGGTTAGAATTACCTGGCTGGGTCACAGTACCCAGATATACAGTCAAACGTAAATTTCTGTTGTTTATAAACCATTATATTAGTGTTATTTTGCTCAAACACAGAATCATCCCTGGGGGTCCATCATGTTATCCCATTCTGCATATTTTAAATTTACCATAGATGTAATTATAGGAGCCTATTTCTGAAAATAGAGCTCAAAATATGTGCAACAACTTCTCTCTCTCTCTCTCTCTCTCTCTCTCTCTCTCTCTCTCTCTCTCTCTCTCTCTCACACACACACACACACACACACACACACACACACACACACAACCTACTGGCTCTGTTTTCTTGGCTGACGCAAGAATACAATTTGGAAATGAAAGAAGGAACAATGGATCCTACACCAATGTGAAATTTTATTTGAATTCTAGACCTGAGACAGAGACAGCAAGCAAAGATCTTCTCAGTTGATACTCTAGCTTTCTGCACTGCCCTAGACACAAAAGCTGCAGAGGCCAGGCAGGATCTAAATGGTGCTGTTCCAGGAAGAGAAGGAAGGAATGGGGCCATAGGGCTGCTTATAGGTCTTCTCCCAGAGGCCAGTCTCTAACTGTCATTCAGCAATGTGCAAGACGTTTGCATACAACTTATATTCTACAGAAGTAATTCTCACTGAATATATATATATATATCAACAGTAACATTAGTAAAATTTTAATTCCAAAATGAGAATTAATAACCTTTGATGGCCAGCAAGGGGAAAGAATATTACTATAACTAATCATTCTAGACAAAACAAAAATTATTTCTGACATCCTCTAGGTATTTCCAGAAATTGAAAATTCGTTCTCTGGGGAAATCACCAAAGTCTGCTAATAATTTTATTTTTAGTGTTTTCCTGTGTCCTTACAATCAGGGATTCTCTTTCGCATTTTTTTTTATCAGTTTTACCTTTGAGAGCAATTTTTGTTTTTTTCTTTCTTTCTTTTGGTTCATGTAGGTTATTAAAATGAACAGCAAAAATAATATCAGAAGTATTTCAGGCAGGCTGGGGAGATGGCTCAATCAGTAAGTGATGGGCTTGCAAGTATGAGGACCTGAGTTCTGTCCCCAGATCTATCTCTGTCTGTCTCTGTCTCTGTCTCTCTCTCTCTCTCTGTCTCTCTCTCTCTTTCCTGCATACACACACACAATCTTCATGTCTGTTGGTACAAGCTTGTCAGCTCAGATCTGGGGAAGTGAAGAAATGCAGATACTGGGAGCTCACAGCCCTGTCATTTAGTATAATCTATTGGTGAAATTATTAAGGCCACTCCATCTAGTTAAAAGGAGATTTATTTAATGGCGTAACTTACAAATGAAGGAATAGGTAGGTTGAGGGTTCTGGGGAAGACGCAGCAGTAGTCTGGCGATGTTCTCTGGAGAACTCTCCTCCGTCCACCTCTAGCGTTCAGCTCCCAGCAGCAAGGCACCTCCCAATCTCGGGTCTTTCAGGTCCTCCCTTGGCCCCGCCTTGTGGGCGTGATAGTTACCAAAACCTCAATGGGGGTTGGAACTTCCAGACCAAAGCTGGAATGGCTACCCACTACAATAATCAGCATGCTCTAGGTCAATGAAAGACCAAAGTCAAGGAGAAAAGCAGCTGAGGAACGATACCTGGGATTTACATCTAGATGCCACAGAGGCACACACATGCACATGTGCACACTTATGGACACACACACATACACATACACACTTTCATAAAAGAAAGTCTGAGAACTACCTCTTGAGCTACTTTTAAACAAGGAACCTTAAAACAATTACCCAAAAAAATTGATTCCTTGGGCTGATTACTCAGATACAATAGCAGAATCTTTCTCTTTGGTCAGCTCTTAGCTAAAAGAGAAAGGTAACCGAGGCAGGGTTCTATTAAAGTGTATATCTCGCAGAGAAAACCAATTTACTTTTCATAAAATTGAATTAATGTTCAAAGCTAATTCTGATAGCCTGATGGAAACTCCTAAATTTGAAAAATTGAGACAAGCCCATTTCCTCCTCACACTTCATGAATGTGTGAGAATTAAATTGGGTTTCTTTGTGTATTTTGCTTTTAGGTTTGAGAGAAAGCATGGAGAAACGTAGATATTGTTGGAAATGAAAACTGGAACCAAAGAGTGGAAGGTCTTGGGAGAAAATGGAGACTAAATAATTTAGATTCCCTTTTCTAACCTCGAGTAGAAATGGAGAAAAAAAGAGGGAAAATAGGACTAATTATATGTAGAGAAGATAAATTCTCAAAAACAAACCATTCATTTCTTTGTCAATAACATTTCCCCCCTTTGAGGAACACAACCATAATTATAATCTACTATTCCATTCTGTCTTTGGTGCTGATTAGATAATAATGTATTTTGTGTGTGTGTGTGTGTGTGTGTGTGTGTGTGTGTGTGTGCATGAAAAGCAGAGAATCTCTGCTTATGACATGAGCCCTTAAACAATAGGTATCACCTGGTATTTTGCTAGAGACTATGCTAAACCAGTATAGGCAAAAATGATGTGAAACAGATAAAGTCAATTTTTTCAAATTTATGTACATCTGGTCAGTGAAATTCA
Organism: Peromyscus leucopus; assembly: GCF_004664715.2. Taxonomy (NCBI): domain Eukaryota; kingdom Metazoa; phylum Chordata; class Mammalia; order Rodentia; family Cricetidae; genus Peromyscus; species Peromyscus leucopus. The sequence continues at coordinate 42,214,753 of NC_051065.1, forward strand.
TGTAATATGTTTACATATAAATATTGCATTGGCAAGCAGTTAATAGATGTATATTGCTGAGAATCATGGCATAATCCACAATTATCTAGATGTAATGAAGTTGACTCATGTGTTACATAAATACTCACCCTCTGTATAGTCTTGTTTTACTTATGATCATAAATAGCGGGGTGTTCCTAAATCTCCACTGTTATGATAGGAATCACATCGAAGAGCTGGAAGCATGAAGGAGAATATGGAAAGATGGGACTGGGGTGGGGAGGGGCTTGTGGAAAGCTAAGCAATCTGTGCTCAGTAGGAACCTGGAAGACGGTGAGACTCCAAGAACTGTGATGGCAATGCTTAAAATAAAATATGGGAAGTAATTTCTAAGGATAATGTTCATGGATTCATCACACATGGATGTGATGACTTTTCCACAGTCTGCTATTGGAAACAGAAAATAATATATTATATTGAAGAAGATAATACACTATAAAAACTTCATGAAAATCAATTTGAAATAAACTTTTGCTTTTAGAAGGTACAGTCTTTAGTTATATTAGAGCATTATTCCTTAGAAAAACCAGAGAAAGAATTATAGTCATGTCTAATCCCCTTCATAGTTATGAACTTAAGATAATGTCATTTCCAACCATTTCCCTTAAAATCTTGAGCTTGACTTTCTGTTAGAATTTACATTATTATATGGAAAAGACTGACAACTCTTCAGTGCCTATGCATGGAACTTAGTGGATTGGCTGCCTGAGGATGTTATATTTACCCCTCTCAGCAAGCAGGGTTATCTTCATTTTTAAGGAAGAAAAATTGATAAGTGAGTGGAAAAGGCATTTAATTTGTCAAAAGAAGTGACAACAACTTTAGTCAGATTTATTTTCTTTCCACTGCATTATGATTATATTAATGAATAGTTCAAGATTGGAAATGGTTTAGGAAAGGGATATAATATTTTAATAGTTGATCTTATAGGTGACTGAGGAGCAACAGCTTAATGTTAAGCAAGAAAGCAGTGTCATTTTGTATTTGTAAGGAAGGTCAACTAGATGATGCTTAGGGATGCTTGAAAAAATTCAAAGAGCACATTCTATTGGCCAGTCCTGTGTTTAGGTAGTTCTGTTGAAATAGAGATGGGAAATACTAAGAATCAAGGAAGACATAATAACTGTAAAATCTTGAACTTTTTATTGAGATATAAAGAAACCTTTGAAAGACTGAGATGCAAAACCATCAAGGTTAAGGAACTCAAATTCACCAGGACTATGAAAGATGATTTGGAAAGGAGAAAATTTGATAATTTCCAAATCAAAGGAGATTCATATCTCTATCAAGGCAACACTTACTTCCAGGAATACATATAAGGATGTGAATTTAAACTTGAAAACCATAATGGAGCTTACAGAACTTGACATATGGAAAGAAAAAGAACATAGTGTTTTACTTAAATTTTAAATCCTTATAATTGAATGTTCATATGTTCCTGATAGTGTTCTAAGATTCTGTGGTAGTCTTGTGTTACTGAAGAGGTAAGCATTCCTCAGTCAACCTCTGATCTGTCCTTTGGAGAAGAAAGAATGATAAAAATGCTGTGGAATTATTCTTTCTCATCAGAATGAGTGAATGGTTAAAATAAAGACATGAGGCATGAAAAAAAAGGACATCCGTAAAGTTGATTGTGGTTTAACAAGGAGACCAAATCAAGGAAGGCAAACATGATCCCTAAGCAACTGAAAAGCAGCTTGTGCACATTGACGTTATGAAGGAAAGACTGCTAATTCTGTATCATGCAAGGACTCCAAAGTAAGCCTGTGGGAACTCAGCTTTTCTAAGAGTCTGGTTTGCTTTATTAGAGATGTCTGAATAATTACAGATGAGATTATGCTGCCAGATTTAATAAATAAAATCATAAGATACCAAGTCTGAATAACATCAAGCAAATGTTTATATGAAAACGTTATTCATAGTTTATTTAAAATTCAAATTTATCTAGGAATCCTGTATTTTATCTGGAGTTTCTAAATCAGATTCACAGAGATTCCACCTGTCTTAGTTATTGGCACCATGGGAAGAACAGCTATAGCATCAGGGCACAAAGAGAAGTGAAGGCAAGCAGATTTCTGTGAGTTCAAGTCCTGACTGGACTACATAGTGAATTCTATACCGGACAGGGTTATGCAATGAGATCCTGTAGAGAGGAGATGGGAGAAAAGAAAACAATTCATAGACATAATCAGGTCTAGTACCTAATACCTGGTCTTGGACTATCAGTTTTATATTTTGATACAAAAAAAAGCCCAGAGAATATTACCCAGAATTCCATTGAAGAGAAAATATGCTTGCCCTTGCCTTAAACAAGAAAAAACTGCCTTCAAGGCAGAGGTGAACTTTGCTTAAAATTGACTTACTCCCTCCTCCTTGTACATTGAAATGACATCTGATCCTGATTATTCTGTCAAATTTCAATAGCTCAAGACAAACTTGATGGTCTGTACTTAAGGATGCTATTTTACATGACAGAGATGGGCACTGCACCTGCACTCTAATGTTTATTCAACAATGCAAATCATTGCCAAGAAACAGATGCCATTGTTTTTTAATTATGAAAAATGAATGATACCAACTAGTCCCTGAAAAACAAGTAAACAAACAAGACTCAAATAGATTGGCGGGGATAAGCTACCAAGTAGTCTATGTGCAGGTAAGTCAACACCCTTCTCCACAAATTTTCAATATAGAGCTTCAGTGTTTGTTTGTTTTTTCTGCAATGATGTAAGTAAACAAAGAGATAATGGGACAGTCAACATGATCTAGATTTTTTTTTTTCTGTTGGTTGAAATCTAGGCTACTGTCACAGTAGGGACACTGAACCCACTGTAGTGAAGATGCTCAGATGAGAAGAGATGTGACGACGTACTGGGCATGCTCAAATACCACATAGGATGTGAAGAATCAAGGTTAAACAAAAAGGTAGGTAATGGTGAACCACAGTAAGTAATTAACTTAATTGTTTACTCTAAGTTGGCTAAAAAAAAAAAAAAAAAAAGCACTTGAGGCTTACAAAAAAATAGGGGATGTGCATATTTTCTTTATCCAGCTCTGCAGTGAGCTAATGGCAGGGAGTTTACTCTGTGACTAGTTTATATTTGCTCACTGCTATGACACTATAAGTATTGTTTTTGTACCCTGTCCTCATTTTGTAGACAACACACCTTAGGTACAGAAGGCTTTATATAGTGTATTCAAAATCGAGTGGCTGGGAAGTAGCAGATGTCCAGAAAGGCACAGCATTTTGGAGCTCACTCCTGCTCATTGCTGCCTTTCTCAGTACTGAAGAAAATGCTGTCAGTAGAAGGGGAAGAGAGCACCAGTGTTTGCAATCTGTGAGTGAAGTGCAGTTGTGGTCACATAGAGAACGGAGTTGACATTGGTTTTGTTCTGTTACTTGCCAGAAAAGCAGTGAAAACCTTACACATTAAGCAATGTTCATTCAACTTCCCGTGTTTGTCAGCCCTAAACACTATTGTTTCTTGTAGGCTGTTTCTTTGTGCATATGTTCACTGCTTACTGACTTTTAGTTTATATGCAGACACGCCACTTCTGTGATATATCCGTAAGTTCAGAGTTCTGTATACCTTTTGGGGCTGGTATACAAGAAGACTATTTACCTATAAAATTCAGTCTATTCTTACTTTTTAAAATTTCTTCTAGTATATTGTTGGGTGATGAATGGTTTATCTATTTCTTTATATATTAAATTACACTTAAGTATTTGAGTGTGTGTGTGTGTGTGTTCACACATGTATGTATATGGACATACTTTTGGAAGGCAGAGGACAATTTTTAGTAGTTGGTTCTTTCCTTCTGCTATGTAGGTCTTGGGATTTGAACCTTCATCATCTGATTTGGGATCAAGGGCTTTTATCCATTGAGCCGTCTTGTTGGTCCACATTTTCCTATATATTAAAATGTATTGAATTAAAACCAGCTTAAGAATTATTGTACTAAATTTCTTGTACTCCAAGTTGAGATAAGATTTAACAGTGAAACAATAAGCAATAAAACAAGTATCAGAAGTAATTCTTCTAAAAACTTTACAAACATAGTGGACCAAATAATGCTTATACAACAATTATTGTTAAGAGAATTTAATTGTTGAATCTGTATCAGGTGACCAGAGAAGGTAATAAATGGCTAATAAATGAAAATGTCTGAGAGCTTGATTTTTTTATAATAACTGGGGAATAAATCTAAACGAGTGAATAGTAAGTTTAAAAAGATGATAAGCCTCTATAGTAGCCATATGGATAGGCTATGTGGGGTCCAGGCAATAAGAATTCAAATGTACAAAAAATAGAGTGATTAATCAATGGAGGTAAAAACAAACAAATGTACACCTTTTATTGATTATTAGGTGATAAGCAAACAAAAACATTTGAATGGCATTATCTTCAAACCATCACTAGAGATATTTCTCTCATCAACACTCCTTTTCAGTAAGATTTAAAACAATCAATGAAGCTTTGCAGGATGGTGTGTGTCTGTGTGTGTGTGTGTGTGTGTGTGTGTGTGTGAGAGAGAGAGAGAGAGAGAGAGAGAGAGAGAGAGAGAGAGAGAGAGAGAGAGGGGGGGGGGGGGGGAGAGAGAGGGGAGAGAGGGGAGAGAGAGAGGAGAGAGAGAGAGAGAGAGAGAGAGAGAGAGAGAGACTTTTACCTTCACGTCTCATGGCAATCACAATTTAATGTATAGAGAAGAAAGCAGGGAACCACATAGAGCAGGGGTCGATGCTGAATGAGGTTTAGATCTTGGTAGCAGAAGTGGTGAGAAATGGTTACAGACTGTGGGTTGCATGAATCATTAAGTGGATTAAAGACACTGGAAGAGAGATTCTTGCAAGTGGAGAAGGTTTTGAGAGAATCCCCCATGGCATGGGATAGGACTTAGAATTATCATTGTGAATCCACAATCTTCCCTTTGAGGCAAGTAGAGAATTAAACATTGATGCAAATGTCTGGGTTGTCACTACTCATTTACCTGCAAACAGATTGCACCTATTCCCCCAGCTGCCTGCAGAGAGGACCCCGAGGCAGCCAGTCACAGCAGTGAGCACACCTGGCCCTCAGTGCCTGAGGTCTGCCAACCTTGCTCCACCAAGAGAAGCCAGGACTCCATGGAGAAAAGACTGATTCTAGTCTGTGGGAGGGATATAGGAGAAGATTGGAGGCAAATGCTTCTGTGTCAAAAAGCAGGAAATCCTTCTGGAAAGTTTGGCACCATGATGAAAGGATACAGCTCAGCCAAACCACAGTCTGAATACAAACAGCTGGAAGTATCATTGGAAGGCTGAAAGACACCAGGAACCATTAATCTACAGTGGTAAAAGTGAAATCACACAATTGAATAAATGGATGATTTCATCAGGAAACATCTGTGTGTTTCAAAGCACTTACCTAATTACACAAAATACTCAATTAACATAAATGGAAATATATTGTCAGAGTGAACAAGTCTGGTCATCATACTTGTGTTAGTATTCTCCAGAGAAACACAAGCAATAGTATGCATGTATATGTGAAACATACATACATACATTTACCATTTTTAAATATTTTTATTTAATGCGTGTACATGCATGTGTGGAGGTCAAAGATCAAATTTTAGAGTTTTTTTTTTTCCCTTTCATCAAATAAGCCCTAGGTATTGAACTTAGTTCCTCTGGTTTTCCAGAAAATGTGTCATCTCACTGATTCCATATATGAATCAATACATAAATACATCTTTAACACATACACACACACACACACACACACACACACACACATATATAAATATATATGCATGTTCATACACAAACACACACACACACTCATACACACACAGATGGAAGAATAGAAAGAAAGAGAAAGACAGAGTCCGAGACAGAAAGGAGAATTTGATCTAAGGAATAGGCTCCTGTGATGCCAATAGTTTGCAGTTTATTTTCAGTTTGCAGGGGAGCAGCCAATAGCCATATCCAAAGACCTTCAGGTAGGATCCTGCTCTCTCATTCAGGAAAAGGAGAGTGATTCTGTTATAGTCAGAACTTCAGTCCTCTAGCTGAAGCCCACCCACATTATGAGGGGTGACCTCCTTGCATCATCCTACCAAATCAAATGTCAGCTTCACCCAGAAGCTCAGGGCACACCCAGAAAAAGGAGTGCACAAATATACACAATTAACAACAGCAGCACCCCATCAAATGACAAATGATCAAATGGAGTAAGAAAAAAAAAGGACATTGGACATCATCTGACAGGATAGGAGGAAACAGTCAGGATGGATTCTACCCTGTCCTCATACACAGGGCAACTGTATCTAATCCTGAGACTATAATATTAATCCTTAAATGCCTAAATGCTGAGTTTCCAGGATCACTGAATAGTCTTCCTGATGAATGCAAGTTCTATACATTAAGTTAGTTTCCTGTCAAGGACACTGTTGGGACAACTAGGGACAGAGGATCAAAATAAGAGGATTATCAGGAAGCAGGAAGAATGTTGTTCATTGGCTGATTGGACAGCTGTCTTGTAAAGAGGGAGGGGCATGTGCTTGTTATTGGAGAAAGGCAGGTGGGAAGGGGCTGAGCAGCATGTCCCAAGAACTCAGGAGCAAAACCATTTATTCTCCAATATTTACACTTTCCTTTACAGCTTGAGATTGTTTTAATAAAAATGAATAAAACATTAATTAGGTTTTCTCTGTTGAGTGGGTTTTTCCATTACAGATATCCCACAGCCTTTATCATGCTAATTTGTTGTTTGAATTTCCAAGACAAAAGTACAATATGTGCTATTTCCAACAGATTTTCTTATACAAAGGGTCTCCTGGGAAACATAAATACTTAAAGGCCTAATCTTTCCATTAAAAATACTAAAGAGTTAGAATGCAAATACTAAATTTTGTATAAATATAGCAAGTAATTGCTATCATATAAATTGGTAGTAAAAATAACTGAGATGGATGGCCAAACAGCTGACTAGAAAGAAAAATTACTAAAGTATATATATATAAGCTTTCTTTTGGTAAATTAATTTTCACTAATCATTACGTTTTTTATATAGTATAGAATTTTTCTTTGTCTCTCATTTTTTCTTTTGTTCTTTTTTTAATAGAAACTCCTAATTTTATCTCTGCCTAAACTTTCATTAAGTTTCATGTAATTTATGCAAATGTGTGTGCAGGGGCTCTTGGGGATGGAAAACAGCATCAGTTCTGAAGCTAGACTAACAAGCAATTGTGAGCTGTCCAGCATTGGTGCTGGTTACCGAATGTGGTTCCTTTGGAAGAGCAGCAAATGCTCTTAGTTATTGAACCATCTCTCTACCTAATCTTTCACAACTGATATTAATGTCTATAGGCTGCAACATGCAATTATCAGGTTTCTTCCTTCCTTTGTGTTTTGCATTATTTCACTGGTTCTGAGATGGAACCCGGGGCATAATGCTTGCTAAACACATGCTCTACTACTGCAGTCTACCTCCAGCCATCTAACCACAAGTGTTGATTTTGATAAGTTTGGAATCTTTACAACACAATAGAACAATGGTTCTCAATGTTCCTAACGCTGCCCCTTTTAACACAGTTCCTCATGTTGTGGTGACCCTCAACCATAAAATTATTTCTGGTGCTACTTTATAACTGTAATTTTGCTATTGTTATGAATCATAATCTGTGTTTTCCCATGGTCTTAGGTGACCCTTGGGAAAGGGTCTTTTAAGCCCCCAAATGGGTCACAATCCACAGGTTGATAACCGCTGAAGTAGAAATATGGGTTTTTGTGGTGGGTGCTTGATCGGTTTATATGTCAGATCATGAAGCTTTGTAAGGTTTTGTTAAGTTATGGAGTTAGAAAAGCAAATGTGTGGGGTTGGGGATTTAGCTCAGTGGTAGAGCGCTTGCCTAGCAAGCACAAGGCCCTAGGTTCGATCCTCAGCTCAAAAAAAAAAAAAAGAAAAGAAAAAGAAAAAAGAAAAGCAAATGTGCATAGCTTTCGTTCAATGTCAGAGCACAAGTTTGAGATCCCAGGTAACTGAGGCTAGTACACAGGGGTGGTGGCTTTGTATAGGAGGCTAGGGAGCTGCCTGTCCACAAAGCTTCGATGCCATAGACATGCACCTACTCTGTGGGTGAAGTGGGGGAAGTTGGATAATCTTGGGAAGAAAGGCCAGCGAAGAGTTCCCTTGCCTCTTTCACCCTCACCCTTTCCTATTAACTTTAAGTTCTCTGTTTAGAGGAACACCACAGCAATGTATAAAGAAGTGCATGATGAGTAGCATCACTCTATGGATATGCAAGCCCTGCTTAAGCAAGACGTGGTTTTTTGGCCATCTTCAAGTACAATGGCAAGCCCTAGATTGGTGGAAGGTCATAGCCAGTCTGATGTGTTCAAATGTATTTAAATGATTAGTTTTAACTCAGAAATTTTAATGATATGATGATTGACTCATAGTCACTGTCTTACCCCTATCTTCTGTAACTTGATCTCATATGCTTGCTAGAAACTCTTGGAATCTCCAAGAGTCATTCTTTATGAAAACGATGAATGAAAACACATCCAAAGAAATTATTCCCTGTCCTTTTCTTAAGAAATCTTATGATTTCAATCTTGAAGTCCCTAAATATGGTATAAGGCAACTGTTTAAATCATCTTTAGCATGTGGATATTCAGTTTTTCTTATATCATTTGTTGAAGAGATATTTAAAAAAAATACTTAGACTTTATCTTTAATGATGTATAATGTATGTTTGTGTATGTTTGTGCACATGAATGCATAGCCTGAAGAGATCAGAGGAGAGTGTCAGATACCCTGGAACTGAAGTTTCAGATGTTTGTGAGCTGCTTAACATTGGTATGGGTGAACCCAGGTCCTCTGCTAGAGGAGTAATGTTTTTAACCCCTGAGCCCTCTCTAAAGCCCATGAAGAGACTATTGTTTCCCCCACTGTGTGTTATTTTTTAAGGTTCTATTTTTTATTAAGAAAATTTTTTCATTCATTTTACACACCAATCAAAGATTTCCCTCTTCCCTCCTCCTGTCTCACCAGCCTTCCCCTCCCAACCCACCTCCCTTTCCCACCCACAAGTTGGCAAGGCCTCCAATGGGGAAGCACTTCCTATAGAGGTAAGTCTACCTCAAGGCTGCACGAGGTGTCCCATCATAGGTAGTGGGCTCCACAAAGCCTGCTCATACACCAGAGATGGATTCTGATCCTGCCATCAGGGATCCTCCCAAGCAGATCAAGCTAAACATTGTCATGCCATGCAAAGGGCCTAGTCCAGACCCATGTAGGCTCCACAGCCATTGATCCAACTTTCATGAGTTCCCTCTAGTTTGGTTTGGTCATCCCTGCATGTTTCCCCATCACGATCCTGATGCAATTGCTCATAGAATCCCTCTTCTCTCTCTTTGACTGGACTCCTGGAGCTCTGTCTGGTGATTGGCTGTGGATTGCTGCATCTGTTTCCATCAGTAATTGGAGAAAAGTTCTGTGATGACAGTTAGGATATTCACTGGTCTGATCTCTGGGGCAAGCCAGTTCATATGTTTTTGATGCACTCAGGCCAGAACAGTTAATCATTTATGTATGGGAATATTCCAGCCTTGACATCTAGTCCCACAATCTATATTATCTGTATTTTAAGGTCATATTATAGCATTTTGAGTCCCACATCTCTATAATATAGTTTGAAACAGAGAAAGTGATACCTTCAGTTTTAATCTTTCTTTTCAAGATTTCTTGTATATATGGAACTCATGGTTCCACATGAGTTTTAGGATTCTTACTCTATTTTTGTTAATAGGAAAAAGAGTCATTGGAATCGTGACAGAGATTGTACTGAAAATTTGGAGTCCTTTCCACAGCATACTGATATATAAATCAAGGCATGGTGTGGTGTCTTGGAAAGCATCTACTAGTAAGAGTGCTTGGCTCACTCTTGTAGAAGACCTAAGTTTGTGTACTCACAACTGCCTATAACACAGCTCCTGGGGATCTGACACCCTCTTCTGGCCTCCTTGTGACATATGTGTGAAAACACACACACACACACACACACACACACAAATATGTCTTCAATATAAAGCTAATATTTACTATGGCTCTTATCTTTTTAGCAGGATCTACATTTAATATTTAGGAAGATGCTGCCAGTTACCAGTGCAAAGCAATTCTGAAGCTAAACATTAGATATTTCATGCTTTTATTTCAAGCTGAATAGCATTTAATTTTTCACTTAGTTGAGTTGCAGTTTGAGTTCAAACCTGTCTATTACATCAGCAGAAACACATAAAAAAATAATCTGGCTTCACAAGTTTAATTGGGGGCCTTTGTCTACATAGACAAGAACAGTCTGAAGTGAAATTGTGAGTGTGAAAATATTGATTGCTGCCTAGGAGTATCTGCTAAGCCTGAGTAAAATCTTGTCCTCAACTGTAATTCCATTAACTCAACATGATGAAATACCAATGGCCTTTCTCACAAAGTTCACTGGGAGGCTGATGGCTGAATTTGCAGGGATAGTGGAAGAGATCCTACAGAAACACTTTGTAAACTACAGACCCAAGGTTTTGTTTTGACTTGTGTGAACACATTTCCTTTGTTGGGTCAGAGTTTGTATCATGGTTCCCATGGAGATAACACAGCATTTCCAATGGTACCATCTGCTCCATCATTGTGTCTTCAAACATTTTTATTGACTTACATCCTGAGGAATTGTGGAACCATTGAGTTAAAAATTTGACTGAAATGGGATTGCAACAGCAATTTCAAAGCAAGTTTAATTCTGGTCAAGTCTTGTTTTTGAACAATGTTTATGGATACCATTTAACATCGTAAGGAACTCATAGGCAGAGATGAATTGCAGGAAGTTCCATTAGGCATGCGGGTGAAGAATGAAGGCTTCATTTCTATTTTATTTATTTACTTTAATTTTATTGTGTGTTTGTGTGGATTTTGTGTTTTATGGGTTTCTTTGCATGTGTGTGCACAAGTATGTAAAGCCCAGAGGTTGACTTCTGGTTTATTTCTTAACTGTTCCCATATTTTTGAGGTCAGGGATTCTTATTTAACCTGGAGCTTGCTGATTCAGCAAGATTGGCTGGACAGCAAGCCCCAGGGATGTACTATGTCTTCATCACCCCAGCGCTCAGCTTACAAACACATATTGCTATACTCAACTTTCTTTTGTCGATTCTGGGGATCCACATTCAGGAAGTTACATGCTTGCTCAGCAAGTCTTTTATCAACTGGGCCACACTCCCAGTCCACGGTTGACTTTATAATGGAGGATATATTCAGCCAGAGAGATGCTATCCCAGGGATTAGTCCTTAGTGTAGTATTTAAAAGACTCCAAATCTTTATTACTAATCTCAGGAAAACGACAGACTTCCAGATACTCCTGTAAAATTCTCCATCAAAGCTGCTAATACAGTAAGATTAGAAGCTGGCTTAGTTCAACAGCAGCTCATACTTAAGTGCTATTATTTTGAGACAGGGTTTCTCTGTGTAATGGTTATAGCTGTTGTAGAACTCACTCTATAGAACAGGCTGGCCCCAAACTCACAGAGATCCACCTGCCTCTGCCTCCAGAGTGCTGGGATTAAAGATGTGTACCACCACGCCCTGCTTTAAGTGCTAATGTTTAAAGGAAGCCGCCTAGGGCTTTTACGTTTGTCTGCCCACCAGTGCTCAGCCCCACATTCTGATGACAGGATCAACAGTCCTCACTTTCATTGAGGGCTTCTGCTCTTCTTGTACATCACTTCTCACCTGCTCAGGAAACTTTCTCAGCTGCACTGTTCATTATTTTCCTTTCTCCTGATTCACTTCCACTATTATAAAGATATTTCTTCCACCAAAAAACCCTTAAACACCTGACTATACCAGTTCATTTCTCTGCTCCTCTTTTTAGCTAAGTTCATTTAAAAAAAAAAAAAGGCTCTATACTCTATGCTTTTGTCTTTTCTTGAAATTACCCCCAAACAGACACATTCAAGAACTTCTGATCCTGTTCCTCAGGCAGCCCTATTAGGAAGTAAGTGGTTGATGTCCTCACTTGGCTGGCAATTCAGGAACCTATGACTTACTCTCTCCTCTCATGCCTCTTGAATTGATTTTATTCTTAGCATCCAGACATCAGTGCTTGGTCCCTTTCCCTCCCTCTGCTGTTCTACTTCTTCCTCATCTCACTAGCTGTTTAAGTGTACTCTCATTAGAGTACGTGTAAATATAGATCCTGAACCCCTTTGTGTCCTTGATGCATGCAAGGCCTTAGTCCTCTCAGTCTTGCACCACCAAATATATCATGTTGAGGATTCTCCTCATTTTGCATTCCAGCTACATATATCTCTGAATCTGAGTACTCTGTATGAATGTATAGATGTATCCATCCATCCACCCATTCGTCCGTCCATCCATCCATATCTATCTATCTATCTATCTATCTATCTATCTATCTATCTATCTATCATCATTATCTAGCTAGCTAAGCTGCCCATTCAGCACCTTCCCTGAGAAGGTGAGTAATGAAGTCAACCCCACTGTACCTAAAATGTCATTTCTGATAGAAATCTCAAAATTGCTCTGTTGCAAATATTTCCGTGTCATTATCTATCAGTTCTGTGCTTCCAGCCACATTAACCAAGTTTCCTTCTACACCTTTGAGCTCTCCTCTTTAGGCCCCTAGGACCTGTGTGTTACCATGCCCCATTCAGAATCCACTTCCCATTGATGACATCACCAGGGAGTTTGTCACAGCTCCCTAGTTGGGATTCCCACTGTGCTCTGATTCCCTACAGTCTGTTTCTAATGTGGCAGATAGAACCTGCCTTTTAAAATCATAATTCAGGTCATGTTAATTATTTAAAATCCACAAATGTTTTCTGTACCATTCAGAGTATAAAGGCTGACTTGGAGTTTTAGTAGTTTAGAAGAATGTGGACATTCTCCATGTCCCTCCTTTTCACTCTTGACTGTCTGGCTTCATGTCCTCTACTCCCCCCACACTGCCTTATTCTACTCAGACTGTACAGGAGAGTTTTCTGTTTGAAGGCCTTTGCACCTTCAGTTTCTCCTGTCTGGAGAGCTTTTGCTCTCTATATCTGCCTGACTAGTGTCCTTGGTGAACTCTTCCACCTATCATCGTCTGGGCTGAGCTGTACCTGTACTTAAGTGTTAGCTCTCAATAGCCAGTGGACTTGTCCCTCACTTGTGGCATTTCTTTTTACAGAATTTTATTTTTTCTGGAGGAAAGAGAATGGGGTGGAATTATTTTATAATCTCAAATTAAAATTATAATAAAATACATAATATCTAGTTAGTTGTCCATGTCCTCCCATTAAACCAAAGTGAAGTGGTTGCTAACTTTTGTGGTTCTGTTGCATATACAACTCCTATAGTGGTAGGAATAAAATACTATTCACTTAAGTTTCTGGCTAGGCTCGAATAACTTCTGAGATCATGTACTAGCACACAGCAAGAGTGGATGGAGATGAGATAGCAGAAGGGGAAAACAGATGTTGGTGTGTGATTGGAGAAGAGGATAATGTGGGGATCTAGAGAAGAGGTAATTGCTGAAGTTGCATGGCAGGCCATGGTTGAGAAGGGAAGGCAGTGAAAAAGGGACCTGCCTCTTTGAAGGTCCCCTGGCCTTAACAAAGCCATCTGGGTGTTCTGACTGCAAAAGGTGAGGGTGCTTTCTCTACTGATGTTTGGTTTCTTAATATATATTTTATTTCATATTATGTGCATTTGTGTAGGTGTCTGTGTGTGAATATGTGCATGTAGCTTGCATTACAGGGGTAGTATAATATGGTGTTCTGGGTCAAGAGTTATGTTCATCATGATTTATTTATTCCCTGTACACTTTTGAGCTCATAGAAAAAGTATTTTAGAAAAAAATCATGTTAAAATGTATAGAACTAGAAAATAAAAAAGCAACCTGGAAAATGCTATTTCTAATTCAGTTGCCTTTGTGAAGTTCTTTAGATCTGACCATGGCCACTGGTAATTGAATTTGTAATTGACAGCTGTACTTTATAGAGAGAAATGGAGCTCCACAGTTACAGCTGTAATTACTTCAAAACTGTTAAATCTTGGCTTCTATTTAGAAGGCCTTAGGATATGGCAAACATAGTCAAGATTATTAAGCATTCATCACTTGAAATGTTTTACTTAACTGTAAGTACTTTAGTTTGAGACAATAAATGGTCTACTCTTTGCTTGCTACAACTAGGACATGATGGGAAATTAAAAACTGTGTGTAACAGAGTTGTCTCTGGCTCAGCAAAACAAGGCAAAAGAATTAGAGATCCGGGCAAGCAGGCTGAAGAAAATAAAACTCTATTTACTAAAAAATTGGATTCTATGAAACTCTGGTGAAAATGAAAAATTAGAAAACTAGTAAGTTTAATGATAGACGCTACCATTGGCTGCTGTAAAAATGTAGGGGGTAAGTAGAGAGGGGGAGTACGGGGGAGGAAAAGAGAGTGAGACAAAGGGAAGATGGAAGCTGGAGGAAAGGAGCAGGAGTGGGGAGAGACAGAGACAGAGAAGCAGAAAGAGACAAAGACACAGAAAGAAACAGAGAGAGACAGAGACAAAGAGAGAGAAGCAGAGAGAGAAGAGACAGAGAGAGAGACAGAGACAAAGGGGTAGAAAGAGAAGCAGAGAGAGATAGAGACAGAGAGACAGAGACAGAGGGACAGAGAGACAGAGACAGAGAATGCTAAGAGATATACAGAGGGCATGTGACATAGAATTTCTGGAACTTTCTATGAAGTTTTTCTTGGCGGAATGAGCATTTGAACTGGTTGGGTAAGTAAAGATGGGTCTCAACAATGAGACCTAGAAGAGAATAAAGACAGACATGAGGGTAAATCATCTGCCTCCTGAGGTAGAACACCCATTTCCAACCTCCAGATGTAGACATCAGCTCTGCTGTTCTCAGGCCTTTAGACCTGGACTGAAGGTATCAACAGAGACTTCCCTGGTTCTCCAGTTCAGCTCCTTGATAGCAGGTTGTAAGAATTCTTAGTCTCTAGAGTCATGTGAGCCCATTCCTATTCTCTCTCTCTCTCTCTCTCTCTCTCTCTCTCTCTCTCTCTCTCTCTCTCATTCTCTCTTGGTTCTATCATCTATCAATCTAAACATCTCCATATAGTTATCTACAGATATCTAAATCTCTGTCTCCCATGCCCTCTGGTTTGTTGAGACAGGGATTCTCTGTGTAATGGTCCTGGATTTTCTAGAACTTACTTTATAGAACAGGCTGGCTCTAAATCTCCATAGTGATTCTTCACTTTATACTGTTTCTATGAAAAAAAAGAAAGCAAATTATTTGTTTTATGAAATTCCAGGTGCCTTAGAGGATTTATACCTCTAAAATACTTATGTTGGACAAATTTCATATAAAAACACACTTGGGACCTGAGCATCAATTTTAGTATGTGTTATCTTTTTGTATTGACATTCTATATTTATGCTTAAGAACTGTTAATATATACATATTTTAAATTTATAACTTTTTACTACAACATGAGAACTTTAAACATAAGTAAGAGCAAATAACTCCAGTGTTCATTTCAATTCTGTTCTTAGAAGAATTAATCATATCTCTCAACTAATTATGCAACCAACTTGTATATAGGAGGGAATTATTCAGTAATTAAACTACCTTGCTTTCGATGGTATTATATAGCTTGGTATGAAATTAAGCCCATCAAATAAAGGTTTTTCTTTTAAATAATGGATTTGATAGGTTGAATAGTTTATTATTTTCCCTAATGCAACTAATTTGAAACATTCATTAGTAGGAATATGATCATTATTTTTCAAACCCTCATAATATATTTTAATGATGATGTGTTTATTATTTTGAAGATTGCATTCATTATGTCCTCATTTTCCCCACACAACAATTGTACATTTTAAAACATTTCTGAATATATGTCCATATGCATGTATATCCTTACAGTAGCCACTATAAAATGGCTAACTATGTAAAATTTTAAATTTCAGATTTAGAATTTGTATGGCCTTGTAGTCTGTCTTCTTTCATAACAGAATCCTTGAGACTGGGTAATTTACAAAATATGGAGATTTGTCTTTCATGGCTCTGAGGATTTGAAATTTAAGGGCAAGATGCTGCATCTGGTGAGGGCCTCATGTGTAGGGTGGGGATGAACACTTTCTCAGTAACATCAGTTTCTTTATGAGAACAGAGTCTTGGCATAATCAGTTCTCATGGTCCTGACCTCTCAACATTGCTGTACTGGGGATTAAATGTGCAGTGTGGACATTGGGGGAGTCACAGTAAGAGTTTATCATCAATGATTTCATATCATCTTCATTAGTCTGTTCTTTCCAGTAGCCTCCTATTTTTTCTCTGATTTTAGCTTTAGTAAGAATGTTGAAAAACCAGAGAAGAATTTCTAAACAGAATGTTTGGGGGATAGAAAGTCTCCAGCAAAATCAAAGTAACTAGTAGGTAAGTCATGGAGGAATGACTGAAAATAGGAATAATAAGTAAATTTTGAGCAAAAGTCAGCATAAAATAGTCTGGAATTCCATAGAGGTATAAAACTGAAACAAAATAAGGTTCATTTAAAAGAATTTCAGTAAAGCTAAGGGTCAGATGACAGAAAAACTGAAGGAGATTGCCAAGAATAGGGAGACAAAACCCTTGAAGGAAAGACACATCATCTCTTCAGGACCTCAGGGTGAAACCTTAGGAAAATGATTCTACTCCAATCAAACAGTTTATCAGAGAATAAGTAAGGACATAGTCTGCCCACTCTGCAGTGGTGAGTATTATGCTCAAACACTTCTAGCTGCTGTTATTTTCGAAGCATTGACTGCTTGTCAAAGTTTGTTCTCTCAACAACAGCCTGTGGCATCCACTTTGATGAAAGACCAATAACAGATGGTGGTTCTTGAAGAGCCGATTTAAAACACTGTGCTTAGTGAAAAGCAACACTGCTCCTCCATTGTCAGAGCCATTGAGTGAACATCTTTGATTTTGTTGTTATTGAAAAACTTAGCCATAAAACACTTTTTTTATTCCAAACTAGAATACTTATTTTAAAAGTAACTATAATTTGAATGTAGGGTAATATTATTGAACAGTACACTAGAGTATTAATTCCTCATACTACATTAAGCTAAAAAGGCTACTGAGCCCTTGACTACTGTATATTGCCTTAAAACAGCTACATTTTTCCTACTCCCATTGGTAAGAAGGAATTTCAGAATTATATCTACAATACTTAAATTTATTTTTTAAAAAGCACTTTAGTTTCACTATGAAATATAGCATGTATAGAGTCTGTTATATTAGGACAGAGAGACAGTTCAATGTTTAACAGCTTGTTAAGCAAGTAAAGCTTCTAGGTGTGTCTGCAAGGGTATTAGCAGAACAGAGTAATAAGGGTGAAGGCTCACCCTGGGTGGACGGTAACATCTCATAGAATAGGAGTCCAGCAGCAAGAACGGGGCAACCAAGAGTAAGCTATGATTAGTACACCAGCATTCGCTGTCTACCTGCTTCTGGGCAGCCATGAAGAGAGCTGCCTCTGTCACATGTTCCTGCCTCTGCCCCACACTGGACTGTAGATGGCACCAGTCTTCTGTGAACTGAAAACTCTTCATCTCCAACGCAAAATCAATCTTCCCTCTTTTAAATTATTTTTTTTCCAGGTATTTGTCCAAACGTTGAGAAAATGTTTGCTATCATCACCACAGTATGCCCCCATACTCTAACTGAAAAGTGCTGATTCAAAGCTTTCACAGATTCTTCTGGAAATCTTTTTTAAATTTTTTATTTAGTATTTATGTAGTCATTTGATGGCTTCCCATAGAACAAAATGCTTAATCTGACATAGCATAAATATCCATTACTCATTTCCTAATATTTTTATGAATGAGATTTTGAAATCTGTCAAATTGTTTTGGAAAAACTGGAGGGAAAAATCAAGCTTGACATCCACTCATAATGAAAGAGTTGTAAGGTATGTAGGATGATTTTTTTTTTCAGCTTTCATTTAAATGCAGCATTTTCAAATAAATATGTGTCGACTCTATTACATAGGGAACTTTCTATTTTAGTTTCAGCCTTTAAAGTACAGTAAGCCACAAGGCACGTGGCAACTTATAGATTAAATAGAAATGGGTTAATTTAAGACATAAGATCTAACTAGCAAGAAGCCTGCCACAGCCATACAGTTTATAAGTTGTATAAGTCTCAATGTGTTTACTTGGGTCTAAGTGGGACTGGAGAAAACTCCAGCTACAAATGGCACCCAATGGCTCGACTTTCCACATTAAACCTGAAAATATTTAATAAGCAATTCTAAAATGAGCCAAAACCAGGTTCCTACTTCCTGTCTCATGCGGCAGTTAGATGCCGCAACATGCGACTTGAGCTACTCTATAAAGGGTTCATGGCATGCAGGCTTGACTTACAGGCAACATGGCAGATTCCAAGCCATACAGTACTCTGTGGGGTGTGTATAGCTCTTTCTAGGAAAAAAAAAAGGTTTCTGGGCTACATGCTGCTTTGATGGAAGCATAGATCCACTGCTTCCCAGAGTCGGTGGGAGCATGGTTCCCAGAACTGGCTGTAAACATAGTTCTGCCATGTTGGGAAGCTGAGGTGGGCAGAAAATGCCGCAGTTTCAAGCAATAGGTTCACAATAAGACAGATTCAGATGGGATAAACCTCTAAACAGTTTACAATGTATGTAAAAATGTACATAAGCTTGGAAGAGAAAAAGTAATATATGTAGTTATATAAAGAAATAGATAGTTTAAAAAATAAAGTCTTTAAAGAGAAAACAAAAGTAATATTAAAAAATAAGTCACATAAAGATGGATATCACACAGAGAACCTGGATTGTGTTGTCTTTGATATTTTTAAATGCAGAGAGATATTTATTTGTAAAGATAGATGAGTTAAATCAATATATATATATGTATATATATATATATATATATATATATATATATATATATTTAAAAGTACCTTGACTTCAAAATTTGGATCTAAGGATATGTTGTTTTGGAAAGGAGGAGGCTATGGATTTGTTCCAGATTAAGATACATCAGGCTTGACTAGCCAAGAACCCTGAAAGGTCTCCGATGACACCATGGCCCAGATGATCCAACATCCAGAACAGTTTCAAGGCAAATGGCTCAGACAATAAGGCCTCATGGACTACCCCATAATTCTAAAATTTTCTTTATATCCCCATAAGAATACAGTGCCCTCATCCAGCAGGAAGTAGTATGAGAAGCTACACCCAAACTCCCAAATATAGCAACCTGACTTTGGAGATGGAATTGGCTCACTCCTTCTCTAAATCTAAGCATATTTGCTAAAAAAAAAAATGTTGAGAGACTCTTCTGTCCTATATCAGAAGAGCCCTCTGGTGTGAGACAGAGAAAAACCAATATTTTTATGTAAATCAGTTGATTATAAATGCAATCTCATTCTAAAGAAGAAAAGGGGATAGTGTAGATGTGGTGGGATGAAAGGGTAGATTGATGAACCTACTTTTAGAAAACAACAACTTGTTTAAAATGTTTTACATTGCTATGGATTTTGGTTTATTCATACAAGTTCAAACTTAATTTTGTTATATTGTGTATATATTTCTACTCTTATTTGAGGTATTATGTTTATGTAACAGATTAATAGTCTTCTATGAGAGTCAAACTCATAGTCGTATTAAGTTTTCTAAGTATACATAGATATAATTCAATGACGTAGGTAATCTTCAAACATGTCAAAGACCTACAGAATATGGCATTTAAAATGTTTTCAAAATTTAGACTTTCTGGACAGTGAGACATGTCTGCTCCTGGCAGCACCGATTTACTTCAGAGAGGAGGATGGGCATCGAAGACCCTCTATAGGGAGTTTATCTTCTTCTTGGCAAAAAACAGCCATTTGGGCAAGAAACTGTTCTGGCCTGGACAGCTTGACCGACTCGACATGCAGGACCCATAGAAGGTGACTACTAAACTTTGCTTGGAAAATGGTCCTTCAGGTTCCTGTTTCACAGAGAAAACTGCCAGACATTCTACAGGACACAGAGAGAAGTGACTGAGAGACTCTAGACCTGTGGGCTTAAGACAGATGCCCCAACTTTACAGAGGAACTTTGGATGACTGTCCAGGCTGCCAGCTGTCTCTGTCTACTCTTGCAAGACTCCCGAAAGTTGCTTGTGTCCTTCTCCCATTTCTCAGGTAATATTATATCCTTTTGAGGTCTTTGATGTAGTTGAAGACTAGATAGTTATAATTTCCTTAGTTATGATTAAAAGATAAGTTAGATATAAAACCTTAGACTCACAAATATAGAATAGATAGGATATCTTCTTAAATACAAATAGACTAGATCTTATAACTATAATTCTTGCTTGATAATTGTTTTGTTACATATGTTTTTACTATGTTAAAGTGAAAACCTTCCTTTTTGAAAAAAAAAGAAAAGGGGGAAGTGCTGGCGATGTCTTTCTTTTTGTTGTGAATGTGTTGCTCTGATTGATTGATAAATAAAATGCTGATTGGCCAGTAGCCAGGCAGGAAGTATAGTATATGTGGGACAAACAGCAAGGAGAATTCTGGGAAGTGAGAGGCTGAGTGAGGAGACGCTGCCAGCCGCCACTGCTATGAGAAGTAAGATGTAAAGTACCATTAAGCCACAAGCCAATGGCAACTTATAGATTAATAGAAATGGGTTAATTTAAGATGTAAGATCTAGCTAGCAAGAAATCTGCAACAGCCATATAGTTTATGAGTAATATAAGTAAGTCTCTGTGTTTACTTGAGTCTGAGTGGGCCTGGAGAAAACTCCAGCTGCAATAGTCTCATTTTGCTTTAGTTATTGCACGTTAGATTTTAATATATATTGGTTTGAACTATGCTATAATTTTTCTCTTCTTGAGGAATTTCTGTCATCATGATTTTTGTTCTGCTAAGCTAAGTGTAACTTCACATTGGCTTATATTCTTTAAATTTTTTATCACCATTAGGAGTTATTATTTTATAGAAAGTTGAGAGTTTGACATTATGCACTTTTAGAATACAGCCTTTCTTTTTAATGTTAAAACTGTTCTTTATGTTGCTCATGACTCTCTCCTATTACATCCTTCCTTTGATTTAGGTAGTGCTGTCAAACTGTTCAATAACCATAAATCATAAACTCCTGAATATGTTTCATATTCAAAAGTATTGGGATAGAATCCTGAAGTTAATAGACTCTCCTAAATTTTTAATAGAAAAGATTACTATTTTGTCACTGTATTTGACCATAAAACTATTAAAAATTCTTATATGTGTTTCACTTATAAAATTGTTAACCAAAGGTAAAAGGCTGAAAGGTAAAATGCACTATACTAATGCAACAACTGAAGTAGAGAAAAGCAAGGTGAACCATGTGGGAGATCACTGTCTAGTGATCTCTGTTGGTTTCCACTGTATTTGAGCACTCACAGAGAAGTAGCCATTAGGAGGCTAACTCTGGATCAAATATAATAACAATTTGAAACACATGCACAGATGCACACACACACACACACACACACACACACACACACAGAGGTAGATAGATATAGATACACCCCTCATAAATTCAACCTATTCTCCAATTTTACCTGCTCATTAGCCTATTTTGATATGGATGGAAAATTGATGCAAAGTAAACATTTTATAGATTTACCTCAAAATAGAATCATTTAAAATCATATTGAAAATCTACTTCTGTGTGAAAAAAAAACATAGTTTCAGAAATTTTTTATTATGACAGTCTCTCTCATTAGAAAATTATTTTTGGCTATACTTGTTGGCATATGGAGATGGATACAGGCCAATCTCTGTGATTTTGAGGCCAGCCTAGTCTACACAGCGAGAACCTGTCTAAAAAAAATTTGCTCAAACTAAATTTTAAATTAAAAATAAAATCAAAACTTAAAATTATGTATCACCTTTCTAATAATGATTGCCTTATATTTTCTGTTTATCATTTATTACATTGGCTTAAATTTAGAATATTATTAATAATGATTATGGAGTTCTTTCAGTTTTCATGGTATTTTCAGTAACTAGTTAGTATGTATTAGCTGTTCAACGGGTATTGGAGTTCTTTTTTTCATAATGAGTAGATGTGAATTTCTAACATTATAATCAGTGGTGAGTATGAATTTGTGCAGTAACTTTTCATATTAATGCCATCACTTCCCCCACTGCTCTTGTTTCTATAAATACATTGCACTGTACTCCCACATGGTTCACCTTGCTTTTCTCTACTTCAGTTGTTGCATTAGTATAGTGCATTTTACCTTTCAGCCTTTTACCTTTGGTTAACAATTTTATAAGTGAAACACATATAAGAATTTCTAATAGTTTTATGGTCAAATACAGTGACAAAATAGTAGTCTTTTCTATTAAAAAATTAGGAGAGTCTATTAACTTCAGGATTCTATCCCAATACTTTTGAATATGAAACATATTCAGGAGTTTATGATTTATGGTTATTGAACAGTTTGAGATTTTATTTTAGTTCATCTTTGTGGGGTGTGTGTGTGTGTGTGTGTGTGTGTGTGTGTGTGTGTGTGTGTGTGTGTGGTGTGTGTGTGTGTGTGTGTGTGTTTGTGTGTGCACCAGTGGAGGCCAGAAGTAACCGATGTTACAGGTAGCTGTGAGCTGCATGACATGTTTATCAACTGTGCTCCAATCCTCCGAAAGTTAGGAGAGCCATTTTGGCTCCCCAGCCATCATCACTCCAGCCTGTCTTCATCATACTTTAATCTACATTAGTAACCCTAGTCTATTCTATATACTTCGTTTCACTATTTTCAGATTACTATTTTTCTTTGTGGATAATGCATATTATGTTTTTCTCCCTTAAATTTCCTCTCATTTTTATTCTATCTTAGATTGTAGTTATTACCCATTTAACTACCATTAACCCAGTTACTACCCATTAAGTGAAACTAGCTAGGTAACAGACTATATTATTAATATCTGAGATTATCTTTCATGATCTATTTTGTTATAATCCATTACTATCTGCCTTTATCTTTACTATTTTACCTATCTTAAGACTTACATGATTCCATTTAACAAAATATGTATTTTCAATGTTGTTTTCTAATGCAAATATTACAATTAAAAATTACATTTCAGTGATGGGAAAATAATATTCAATATATGAAGCTCATTTGTTTTACTATTGTGTGAGTCCTTGATGAGTGTTGCATGCTCTTTATTAAACATTTCCCAGGTTTTGCCACAAGAGAAATTCATTATTATGTTTCTCACTTTTCAACATATTTGTTTGAAGTACAAACACAGTAACAAAAATACAGTGACAAAATAGTAATCTTTTCTATTAAAAAATTAGGAGATTCTATTAACTTCACGATTCTATCCCAATACTTTGGAATATGAAACATGCTCAGGAGTTTGTGATTTATGGCACAACACCCATTTGTAACATATCACCTCTTTCTGAATATTGCGCAGCACACAAAATTAAAATGACATTGTATTTAAATCATACTGAACCACCAGGTGAAAGAGACTCTATTTTCATCTGCATAGACTTCTCTCCCCCACCTCTGTCTGAATTAGAGTGTCCAAAGTTCCTCAGTAGCAATGGAAGTATTGCTCAGAGGTAGAGTTCTTGACCCAAACTAGAAGCTCTCTGAGTACATCTTCCAGTTATTTACTAGAGAAAGTATTGGGGGTGAGGGTATCAGGAGTTCCTGAACTGGGAGTCTCCTTCACCTATTTTTGTGCATGGGCCAAACTTCCTCAACAATGACCTGTGCAGGAGGGCATGCTCTCAATATCCCCAAAGTCAATTCCACAGCAGGAGCCAGGGTAAAGAATTTCTGAGGAAGGTGATAACTGACTATGGAATAAAAACAAACTTGACACAATATATTTTAAGTAAACAATAGTTTTTCATATTGTCATCCACTGTTTTGTGTAGCAAGACTTTTATTCTTCTGAATACCAGAAACCATGTGTCAGAAACTGGTCCTTGTATTTTACTCTGCTCTGAGGAATGCTTTCGATAAAGATTAATGTTCCCAGAAGGAATCCAAAGAAACAGTCCCTCACTTCTTAAGAGGAAAGAAAGCAAACCATGATGGTTTAGGGGATTCTACAGGCATAGGGGAGGCCTCCACTTTCATTGCAAAGCTACTGAGGACAGACCCTGGAGCATCAATCCCCCACCCCCTGCAGCTGCTGGTAATGACTGAAATCCTGTTAGCCTCAGGCTTTGGAGTTCCAGTAGTGTCAACATTGCTTTGGAGATGTGTGTCTATGCCAGTAATGCTATGTCTCCTAAATGCAGCTTCACTTTTCTAAAACATGAAAATACCCAAACACTGGCATGGCCTCCATTGAGAATATGCACATCAGCATTGTTTCCAGCTTTATGTATATTGTTTTACAGAAAAAAAAAAGCGTGAGAATTTTTCTTTCTCTATACATTTGCAAAAATCACAGTATATTAATAAATATTCTTTCCCAGAATGCTTGCTTTAAACACCACCACCCCCCACAGTTTCATATGCTTGCCAGGAAACCATTCTGTGTGAGTCAGGTGCAGACCTCCCATGTCCACTGAGGCAGGGACCACTGGTGGTCCTGGGTTTTGTTTTCCAGGATTCTTGTGTAGTGACAGCCTTGGAAGGCACAGAGTGCAGCATCCAGGATCAGGCAGAGGTTTGTTTGCTGCCCACTGTTTCTGAGAGGAAGACTCTGTAGAGGCAAGCATTGGGCAGTTCTTTGTAGAAAGAAGACTGTAGTCCCTAAATGTGGGACTTCTCTGCTGAATTGTAGCCCATTCATTGGGCTCTTGTCTAGTCTCTCTCTAGCAGCTGATGGCCACAAGAAAAACAGAAGAGAGGCAAATCAGAAAAGAACACAAGCTGCCTGTGCCAGCTAGCCTCAGGTTGGGGTGGGGGGCAAAGCCAGAGGTAAGCCTGGATGGAGAGAAAAGGACAGGGAAGAAGAGGTGAGGAAGAATGAGATTAAGAGTGAAGGGGGGGCGCTGGTGGCTCAGAAAACCAAGGGGATCTACTTCCCCATGGTGCCTGGAGCCTCCTTGCTGTCTTCCTTCTGTCCTGTCAGGTGGGGAGGGTGCACCCCTATGTAAGGGTGAAGGGACTGACTCCCAACCAGCATAAATCAAGCCTGTTACTAAATTCCACACTAATCTTTTACTACTGTTGAGATAGTTTCATATTTCCAAGCTGCTGAATCAAGAGGGTTACGGAAAAGCAACGGTAGAAAATGGAATTCGGAACTGATTGTCTAGTTCTCCAATGTGTTCAGGGCATTCTGGACACCGGCATTCATCGAATTCATCGGCGGTGCCCTTCTTACCAGTGTGACAGCGGCAGGCTGATTGCTCTGAAGGATCACAGTCTTATCCACAAACTCCGAGAGGTATTATGTAGCTAGCAGTGAGACACACACACACACACACACACACACACACACACACACACACACACGAAAAAACACACACGAAAACACACACACATACATGGAGACACATGTACAGAGACCCATATTCAATTAATCTTGGGGAAAAAAGATTGATTAAATCAAAATTTAGAAAAGATCCTCATTGGTGAAAAAGCATACACTGTGGAAAAAACAAAACCATTTAAAAATCAGCAGGAGATTGTTATGTGTGTGAATAACTACCAAATGAGTTTGAAATAGAGGATACTATTAACTTTCATAGTATATTACCTGAAAATTAAAGCTTTGGACTTCTAAATGTCTACTCTCAACTTGAATTTATTTTCATGGGACTTCTTGCTGTGAAATCTTAATATGCTTAATTACAGAGATTAGCAGTCCATGCACTATGAGGAAACTCCATATTTGCCCGTATCTTATAGAACAATGTTGAAAAATACACAGATTAATCCACCAGAGAGCAATAGATCTTCCTGGTTAAGTCCTGACTTGCTTCTGGTAAGCCAGATCATCTATTTGTTTCCTCATTTAAACAATTTGGAGTTATTGTCACAATAGTTCCTTTTTATAATGCACTGCTGAAATGAATGTTAAGGGTCTTTCTCTAATGAACAAGGATGATTATGGGTTTCAAACTCAAGTTTCACATGATAAATTAACACTGTAAATGACCACGAATGACCTAAGGGCATAGGATGGCATGATGCCTGAGTTAGTTCCAGGAATATAAACGTAAAGTTGTTCAGTAACAACACCAACAACAGAATTCGATGTGGAAATATACAACTTACTTACAATGTGTCTACTTCCAAATGTTTACAAAACACTTGAATAAAGGACACTAGAAACCTAAACGGATGGTTAAACTTGATTGGCATTTAAAATCACACAGGAAACAAACCTCTGGGGTTGTCAGGATTTTCCAGAGAGGCTTAACTAAGGTCAGATGACCTGCCATGAATACAGACAGGACCATCCCACGGGCTGGAGATATCTGAATATAACAGAGAAAGGGTAAAGCACTAGCATCCTTCTCTCTCTGCTCCAGACTATGGCTGCCTCAGTCCTGCAGCCACGCCTTTCTGCCAGGATGGATTGTGCTCTTCAAATGTGGGCCAAAATAAAACCTTCCTCCTGATCGCTTTTCTCAAACAGTTTGCCACAGCAGCAAGGTCAGTATTCCACTCCCTGTGCATTTTCTGTAATGAGTCACAGTATCCCTATGCTTTTTCTTTACCTACATTTTCTAGTTTGCTATTTAAGAATGGTATTTTAATAATTAAATAAATTATAATGTGGAGTTTATGAATAGGTTTTAAAAGTAATGAAGTTTTCTATTTGTCCTGAAGTAGTCATTGTGAACTTTTAAGGAAGCATTTTGAAAGACTAATAGTACTTAAAAAAAATGCAGGTATAAAATAGTGCATTTTCCAGTTATGGAGGTAGCTTTTGTTTATTAAATTCTTTACAACATTGAAAGCTTTTTGTAAAAATTTCAAGCTTAAGCTTTTAAAAAACCAAAAGCATACTGAGTTATCCCACCAAACAATGGATATTTACTTCTTTGTAAAGGGTATTTATTTATTTTGTTTTATGTGCATTGGTACCCTGTGTGTTTGTCTCTGTACCACATGTTCAGTGCTGTGTGCAGTGCTGTGTGCCTGCAGAGGTCAGAAAAGAGGGTAGATTCCTTGGGACACGAGTTACAGTGTGAACCACCTTGTGGGTACTGAGAACCCAGCCCGAGTCCTCTACCAGAGCAGCAAGCACTCTTAAGCTCTGAGCCATTTCTCTACCCCTCCCTGAACAATGAATAATTCTTAAGTAAGCCTTTTATTTTACAAACAGATATGGCAGCATTATAGTGAACATTTTAACATCCTTTAACACTTTGCTTATTTGTGGAAAGAGCTGAGAAAAAATATGTATTCTCCACTAATCGCTCCATCACAGCAGACTTTCTATTTGCTCTAGAATATCACTGAGTATTCTAAATCTTCTAAGAAAAGCCTTTCTATGGGTTTGCCAATAGCAGTGAAGAGGAAAATCTACAAATTCCTTTGGTTATTTCTTCCCTTTTCTCTCCTGTCAGAGATATTTTCTGTTACTAACATGAATAATGAATCCAATTTCACTCCCATTCCTTCTACCCAGAGTGATCGTGTCAGTGAGGAAGTCCCTCCAACAACACATCTGGAGGGTAGTTAGCTTTCAGTTCTGTGCTCCAGCATCCCTCGAGCCTCACTAGCCCTTCGGAGCTCACTTCCTGCTGTGTTCTCTCATTCATTAGTTGCTCTTTCAAGCTCATTCCCTTCTGTAATTCTTGATACTGCATGAAAGTGAAGGGGGAAGTCATGACTGCTGGTGGCTGTAGGGATGGTCCGTTCCACATGACTGATTCTCAAGTGGGCATGAAAGACTGTCAAGAGTCTTTAAGTGGAGTTTTATCCATTGCAGTTCAGGCGGGAAAGCATCTTCCACTCCACTCCACAAGAGATTGGAATGGGAGTTTATGCTGAATTTAAAGCAGTGTGCCTTCATCCCAAGGCTTCAAGCTCTTTACACAACACTAATTTTTCCTCCCATGTGGAGCAATGGTGAGAGACGTCTCTGTTTCATTTTTAGCTTATTTTCTTAGATGAGTACAAAAAATGTGATTCTGGAATTACCTTTTCTTTTTCTTTTTTCTTTTAGCAAATTCAGCATACATTGGCTCAGTGGGTCGGATTCTCTCTATGAGGGAGTTTCCTCAGCCATTGGCTTTATGTTACAACAGATTCACGTTAGTTTGAATGGGCAACCACCATTTAAAACATGAGATTTAACACCTGGGTGTTGCTCAAACAGCACAGTGCAGTGGCTCACAGTTGTGGAGGCTCAAGGTGTGAGAGCCACATGTCAGAGGCAGTTTTTTCAAAGCTCTCTGGCTGTCTTCTCCTGAGTCTTTATGTGGTTTCTTCTCTGAGTGGGTCTTCATCTGAATTATGTTTTACAAGGACACTGGTTGTCCTGATTAGGGCAGTATCTTGTGGCTTCATCTCCAAATATCCACATTTTGTGGTATCAGCCTTGAATCTTCTTCGATCAATATAAACTTGATGGGAGAGTGCACAATTTAGCTCAGAACAATTGGAATACAGGAAATGGACAAGAGTTAAAGCAGACTTCTGTCTGGTGACCAGCATCCACGCTATCCACCTCTGAACCCACTCTCTGAACTATTAGGATCATGATCCCCCTCACTCACATTCAAGATGTGGTGTGCTTCAGTGCAGAGCATGAGAACCCAATCGCCTGGACACTGTCTGTTTCTCCCTCTTCTTCCTTGCATATGTTACACTTTCTGCAGGCCTGTTCTCTCCCACAGTTTCTTCATTTGCTTCCATTGCTCCTTCTTGGTTCTCTATCAATGTGAAATATTTAGGAAGTCTTTAAGAGCTCCAGTACTGTCTCATGCTTCCTTATTCTGGGCTCTCTACATCATGATCATAAAAAGAGTGACCGATATGGTTTGTCATCCCACCAGAGTGAGACTCCCTGAGGGCTGTACATACCTTGCTGGCATTCCCTGTGCCCACACCAGTACACCACAGAAACTATTGAAATGAATCAATACTAATTATACAAATGTACATAATAGCTCTTTCCCAAAAGGTAACATTGACAGCTTACTCTACAAGTCTAGACAGACTGTGATTTGAAAGCCAGTCTACTGCCAAGTTTTAGATACATCAATTTGGAAAAGTTCCTTAATGGCTCTAAATTTCATTTTATTTACCTAAATTTTAATGTTAAATACAGTTTACTCAGATTTTGTAAGGCTATAAAAGAAAAACTACACGAACCAGCTATTATAAGGATGAAAGTCATAATAAAAATTAGTATGAATAGTATTGCAGTTTAAAAGAGCCAAGCTCATGGCTTAGGTATTCAGCTAGAACCATTTATCAGTACTCTTAAGTTTCTGATAAACTAGTTGGTACTAGTCCCAAGTAAGAATGGCAGTGGTTCACTATAGTCAAGCAGGCCTAGAGAGAAGAATCTATCGATCTGAAAAATCACATGTATATTCATGGCCAGACAGTCTTGCAATTATCTGGCTTCCCTGAAATTAGCCCAAATGTGTAATATCTGCATGTGTAAGATGGCATTGACATCAATCAATGGTTGAAACAAGTGTTCTTATAGACTGCAGGGGGGACAAGTACTTAGAGGAACTTTCTAGCTACAGGAAGGGCCAAAGTATAGGAGAGTAATGAAGGGCTTGGGGTATAAATCTTTTTAAGATGAATGTGGGGGTCTGTGGGAGTCCAGCTCCACACTGCCCCCACCATTCAAAGGGTTCTTGGGTAGAGGAGAGAGGAATTAGAAAATATTAGATAGCAAGATAGATCTAGACAATAGAGAGAAAGACAGAGACACAGGATAGCTTTGGGAGGGTCTGTGTCAATACCCAAAAGTCTAGAGATTTATTAGAAAAGGCTTTTTATAATATGCCAAGGGGAGAGGCAAAAGACCTTCCCCTTACAAGATCAAAGAACACCATACAGTCAAATGTAGACCCTTCCAAACACCTGGTAAACATGCTCATGGTCAAATCATCTCATTATGCATCCCTGCTGGGTAAAGCAAGCTCAGATTCTCTGACCATAAGTAAGTTCTCACTAGGAAGCGTCTGTGGGTCTCCACAGATGAAATATATTAGTTCTCATGAGAACACATTGCTACAAAAAAGCAAATTTGGATCCCAAATATCCTCTAAGGTCCTACCTTTCATGTGACTTCTATCTAATAAATCCACTTCCACCATGAGGTCATGTACACTGTTTTGATGCAGCTGTAGGGACTCTCTCGAGAGGCTAAAAAGATGGGGCTACCTGATTTGCCTTTAAAATGATGAACTGAATAAAACTAATTAATTTGTAAAATAAGGAACCTCAGGTACCTAACTACAACAATAATAAATGGACTGAGACAAGGGAAATGTAAGTATTTAAGACAACATAGAACTGGGAAAGATCTGAGGAATAAAGGACACAACGGGGAAAATTAAAAAAGACCACTTTTTTCCATTCCTTCCTGGGAAGTTGGAGGAACAGACCCAGGGACAGCACCAAGCTGGGATTTCACTGGAAGTTATCCTAAGATTTTCTCAGGTAATTGGGAAAACTGCATCAGCTGGGCAGAGCATAGAAAACTGATTCTTTTGTTGAAAATATAGCTAAGATTCAAGTACTATAATCTCTATTTTCTTCTCATTAAATATTTATTTATTTTTAATGAGTCCTCAGAAATTATTGTTTTCAAAGTACTGTTATGTATTATAAAAGTATATGTATGGCTGAAATAATCCATCTACCTCCCCCCCCCAACCAGGGTTGGCACACACTCTTTTAAGCAATGAAATCAAATTCAGTAGTTTTTTTGTTTTTTTTTTTAAACAAGATTACCCATGTTCTTGGTCTTCTATTCATATTTTAAATGTGTATGATGGTGCTATTAAGATGGATTTGAGAAATGTGTACAGTACAGTTTGGATAATTTTAAATTTCCAAAAGGTTTTGGAGACATAGAGCTCTTTAGAGCTGATCAGAAATCTAAAAGCAAACAGAGGGGATAGATAAGGATTAGAGATGCTGAAGAGATGGCTCAAGGTTTATGAGCACTGACTGCTTTTCCAGAGGATCTATAGTCGATTCCCAGCACCCATATGGTAGCTCATATCCTTCTCTCTAACTCCAATCTCAGGGTCTGATGCCTTCTTCTGGCCTCCATGGGAACCAGACATGCACAAGGTATACATGTATACCCTCACGCATGTTAAAAAATATAATGAAGAAATAAATAAATAAGAGCTAGAAAACCCAGAACTAACTGGGTTGTCTTTTCCCTCCCAGAAATAGTCTATTTCAATGTCTATCTTCCAGAAAGCAGAACAGCCCAAAGCTCCAGGACATCAA
The DNA here is from genome assembly GCF_004664715.2 of Peromyscus leucopus. Classification (NCBI taxonomy): domain Eukaryota; kingdom Metazoa; phylum Chordata; class Mammalia; order Rodentia; family Cricetidae; genus Peromyscus; species Peromyscus leucopus. The sequence goes on from NC_051065.1 coordinate 42,246,252, forward strand.
ATCAACAGGCAGAGCTTCTGGGACCTTGGACACTGCTGACCACTGTACCTCTGAGCTAGGACTGCAGCTGAGACACAGGCCCGGGGAACCCTATCCAGGCCCTCTTCCTGTCCCTTGGCAAAATCTCCAAAACTCCATAGGCTTTTTGCTTTGATTTCAGGATCTGGCCTCAGGTTTCTGTTCTCATAAAGATGGTATTTAACTTTAATTTTAATGCAAATTTTATGGAAATCTGTCTTTAGCCTACTCTCTGATGCAAATTTAATTTGGCTACTAATGCAAATACACTTTATTAAGGGTAGAGACCTGTCACTTCCTGCTATGTCCCCTTGAGCTAGACATCTCTAGACTTTGTTTTCTGTTCAGGGACTGAAGATATTAGTCTATGAACTCCCCAGGACCTGTCACCTCTCCCTTTGAACATTCTAGAATATTCAAACGGAAATGTTTTCTCCCCTCAGTTAAAACGTTGTCTCTGACACTTTATGTCCCAGTTTACTTTCCATTACTGTGATAACATAGTGGCCATATGCAGTCTGAGGGCGGAAGGGGTTTATTTGGCTCATGCTTCCCCATGACAGTCCATGACTGAAGAAAGTCAGGGCAGGAACCTGGAGGCAGGAACTGAAGTAGAGACTATGGAGGGGTGCTGCTTATGGGCTTGCTCCTCATGGTTTGCTCAGTTTATTTTTGTATATAACCCAAGATCACCTGGTCAGGGGTAATACTACTCACTGGCCTGGGTCCTCCCACATCAATTATCAATCAAGAAATTCCCCACAGACATGCCATCAGGCCATGCTGAAGGAGGCGATGCCTTCTCAGTCAAGGTTCGCTTCTCCTAGGAGACAAACTGACAAAAACTGACCTGCAAGCTCTGCTTTGAAGTCTTTCAGATAATGGTTCTCCTTGTGAATCTCTGTACTGGAATGGGGAGTCCTTTGGACGTTACAGATTCAAAACCGGGAAGATAAGAATATTTAGCCCCCTCATCATGTCACAATCATTTTTGTGAATTCTGAGATGTGTTCCGTTAACATTTTCTCATATCTTTCACAGAGCTTTTTATGTCAGGGTCATGTTACAGTGAGTTTAATCCAGCTAACAGCAGCACAGTGCAATGCTTCATAAACTCTCCAGTTCTCAGCCAATGGAATACTGCAAGCTAAAAGACAAGGTGATGGGTATCTCGTTGCTCATGGTGATTTATGCACGATGATTATAATTAATTTTTTTCTCTTTAGGAATAGTTATGACTAGAATATCTATCTGCATCTCCAGCCCTCAAGCCAATATCACTGTGTTAGGAATGACATGTCCTCTGCTCACTGCTGTGGAAACTCTATACAGATCATGAGTGATCATGACCCCAGGGACAGCTGATGAAAACTTCCTACACTCACAGTCAGAGAAACTGTTCTGATGCCACATGGTTCTAATTAAAAAAAAATAAGGTTTAAAAATTGGAAGACTGTTTTGTTTTTGCCTTATGAGCACATGAAGTCACCAACTTCCTATAGTACCTTATCAATTGATTTCATAGAGGTATATAGATAGCTCAAGCTGCATTTCTACTATGTGATGTATATACTTGTATTTTATTTAACTGTAAATATTACATAAGGGCAAATAGAAATTACCAATATTTAATTGTAATAATGGTCTAGTTTTATGTCACTTACTCTATAGACCTTTGTGTATTGTGTATGATCATTGCTATAGGCTCAATATGTAATTTCTGTGCTTTTTTTCATAGCAGCTAGACAGTATTGAGGAATATCATGTCTGTTGCCTGGGACATACAGTATGGAAGGAAGTTAATACCTCCTATAATTTTCCACCTTTTTGAATTTTTTATTTGTATCACTAGAGAAAAAAATTCACTTCTAGTATCTGTAGGAAATGACATATGTAATGTCCTGTTAAAGTGAAAGGAGACTGAGTCAAATGCATTACAAGTTGTCAACTATGCTATGTTCTTTCCTCAAGTACAGGGAACAGGGCATACATCCGGTCACTTGGGGAAGCAAAGAGAGGTAAATAATCATTGGGGAGTTATTTGCAGTCCTGTTATTGTGGGGTTATCAAAACAAAACCGTAGGCAATGTCTATGATACAATCCTCTAACAAAAAAGTAGTTGGCATAATTATAATTATCAAAGGATCCCAAAAGTTATTCTTTGTCTTTTTTCTCTATCTAACATCACGAACATCAAAATTCTCTTTACACTCATGAAAGACATTCTATAGTATTCTATAGCATGAATGTCTTTCATCTCCACTTGCATTATCTGTGAATAGTGAACTAATTCCTCCTCCTCTTTACTGTCTACTTTGAGGGCTAACATAAACAAAACAAAAGAAACAAAAAAACCCAAACTTTCCCTGTTGTTTTAGCCATTGTGCCATTCTCCATTGCACTTTAACAGAAACCCAATTAGATCCAGGTTCTTTGCTCAGGCACAAGAGGATAATGCACCCATCATTCTTATTGGCATTTGGGACAGCCAATTTCATAGTTCTTCCTCTTCTATCAATAATCTGTTCTTCCTCTTACCTACCACAAAACAGGACACAAGAATATGAAGCACCTTGTAAATTGTCCCAGCATATTCTTTTTGCTAGGCTGCAGGTTTCACAGCCCACTACTATCCCTTGAATGTTCTCATATTGACTTCAACACACCCTTTGTTAGTATTACCTTCTCGGCTAATATAGATCTATTAACTGCTAAGGCCTTGGCTCCTGGGCTCTGTTTTTGAGGTCAAATTCCTTTATATTCTTGTTATTTCCTTGGGACATTTGATTTGACCCAAATGGACTGACACGGGCCATTTCCTGAGTAAGTAAAGGCCCTCTTCTTCCAGCCTTACCTCAGCTCTACCAGAAACCCAGGGCAGCAGGACTCTCACATCGTGGACTCTGTCTCCTTCAAATCATCAGTCCCCTTGTATGTTTCCCCAAAGACTTTTGCATACTCTTTGGGAGTTTGTTTGTAAGACCACAGCTCAAGCTATTTCTTTAGAAAAACAAAATAAAGCACCCATAGACATCAACCATCATGGAAACCTACACTTTTTGAAATCTGTAAGCTAAAGTTTCCCACTGTTAATTCTTCCCACTCCAACTTTCTATGTTTTGTGCACTGTGGTTTCTCAGAGCTCTTGTTCTTCCCATGAATCTCCCTTCATGACTCAAACAACACACCCAGGACTCGGGATTTTTCCATCATTCCAACAATCTACTGCACACACTGAGGTGGTTCCTGTGGTAGTTTGTATGTATTTGGCCCCTGTATTCTCATAGGGAGTGGCACTATTGGGAGATGTGGCTTTATTGGAGTGGGTATGGCCTTGTTGGAGGAAGTGTGCCACTGTGGGGGTGGGCTTTGAGGTTTTCTATGCTCGGGATACCGCCCAGTGTCTCAGTCGATGTCCTGTTGCCTTCAAGATGTAGGCCTCTCAGCTACTACTCCAGCATCACATCTACCTGCATGCTGCCATGCTCCTCACCATGATGATAAATGGACAGAACCTCTGAAGTTGTAAATGAGCTATCCCAATGAAATATTTTCATTTATAAGAGTTGGTATGGTCATGGTAGCTCTTCACAGCAATAAAAACTCTAATAAGACAGTTCTCAAGTCTGAAGGGAAGTTTTCCTGCTCCTGCTCCAGGAAGATTTGCCAGTTTCAAAGGACGGGGCAAATTCATGAGTGGTTCCATTAGACATGCCAGCCAGTCTCAGGAATATCTAATCTCTCTGTCAGCAAACCTTTTCTACCTCTAGGTAATCCTTTAGCATAGCATAGACTTAATAGTCTCCCTTTATTAACACAGATCAACATATTACCCTTGGATAGCTGCCTATGAGGGGATAAAGAGGGTTTCCCCAAAACACATGATTTCTTTTTATTCTCAGCTATTCCACACAAGAGTAGGAGAAGAGAACAGTCTCCATGTTCTAATGAGACTGTATTCAATGATAAGCATCAGCTGTTTCCTTCTTCAAGTCTTATTACTTAGCACCCCGACACAAGCATCGCCTCCATTTGTACAAATGAGGAAAGAGTATAAGGGTGGCTAAGTAATTGTCCACAGTCTCTGTTCATAAGAAGGTTCCCAGTCAATCTGACAGACTCATTCTCCGTACCAGCTACTCCAGCGCCACCTGCTGGTTTTGTCATTACCAAACCCAACACAGATATTCCGTTTTCTAGCAAGGCCGCAGTTCTTTCCCCAGAACAGAAAGACAAAGCAACTGTAAACTGTCAGCATTCGATGTCATCCCGGGAACAGGCCGATTGGTCCTCCAAGATTACAAGCTAGACGTTTGAAAAAGCACCACCCTTGTTGTATAGTACATGCTTGGTTTTAACAATATCGCGAAAAATGAGTCAAATGTACCTTGAACTTCCGAAGTCAAATTCTAAAATCTGACCACCTTGCATTCATGGGGAAGCCACGCCCCCTTGCCACACCAAGCATAGTGAGAACCCAGACTAAACCAGTGTGGCTCCATCAAAAGAAAGGGCCCGTGGCCCTAATGCAAGACTCCGGTCTCTGCAGATGACCTTGTGAGCTCACCTTACGATTCATGGCAGGTGTTAAGAATAGGAATAATTCTGTCCAGGTTTCTCTGTCATCAGCACCACTCTGCCTTGCTTCCACCTTGAGTGTGAGAAAGTTATTATCTCACTTTGCTGTCCCCAGATCTCCCTTTAATTCTGCACCAGGTCTGTGGAGGCCTGAGGCAGTGATAAATGGTTCTTATGCTTTCTCCGAGTCGGGAGGCCTGCATCTCCAGGGAAGAGGCTTCTCCTCAAGAGCCAGAAAATTAGTTTTTACACAGATGGATGGAGTTACTAGGGATCCAATAGAAAGTGAGGGATTGCAACTGTGTTATGTTAAAAATCCTCGTTGTGTTGTTCAACTGTGGCTTGAAAGGAGAGAAATGATCACATTTTATTTCCACAAATCTTCCCTAGAAGTTAGCACCATTCATCCTCTGTTCTGTGCTTTATGCCAGTAAATGGATTTGCTTGGTTTCTGGTTTCTTCATTTGTTAATGGGTCTACTCTTCACTCTGGAGTCCTAAAAACAATCTGTATATCTTTCTACCCTTAGTTCTAAACAGATGTATCATAATTTCTGTCCTTGTAATCAAGACATTCCATGCAGATGAAGCATATTTAATCTAAGTCAACCATTTCCAGTTAGGACCTATCTGGGCTCCTGGTGTGGCTTCCTTGGACTCCCTAGATGGTGTGTTATGGTTTCATTCTCCCCAGTTCACCCTCCACAGTTCCAAGAATGCACTAGAAGTGCCTAGCCCCAGAGCATCACATTTAAAAACATAATTTCCACCTGGGCATTTGGGAGACTACATAGGCCTCACCTACTCCCATTGCAGCAGCACATTTGAGAATGGACCAACAACCTCATGAGTTCACAAACCTGCTAGGTGATTGCAGTGTACACTAAAGGTGAAGACCGACCAGAGAATTCCCCAAAACTTCAGATATGCCTTCTATACCTGAATCAAACCAACCTGTAAACTCACCCCCCTCTTCTCCCTGCATTCCCCTGCAGCTCCTGCTGAACAGCCTGCCAGCCTCACGTTCCCCTGGAATCTCATCCCCTCTGTCTTCACTGGGACATTTTCTCCTGGGTGATGCATCTTTTCTACCTCGGCTCATCTTTAAATTCTCAGTCTGAATGTCCATACATCTGTGTAGGTTTTTCACCCTTTTGGATGTACTCTGCACACAGCTCTCTGGGCATATCCCACTCCAGTTAGGCCTGTGGTTTGTAACCTGCCCTTCCTCTATCCTCTATTGTAACAGGTCAGGATAGGGATCAACTACGCTGATTAAAGGAAGTGGCTTTAGGTCTACAGCTTAGTGTCCAGCCCATTAGCCATGTCACCCCTCCCTGTGATTCTTGGCTTTTCTAAGCTTCAGTTTCCTCACTGTTCAAATGAGAGCAATAATAGCTACTTCAAACGTTACTCACAAAATTAACAAAAATCATTTGTTGAACATATGGAACTAAAATGAACTATACATCTAAAGTCTTTTTAGCATGCAATATCCTATGAACCCATAGACTATACCAAGTAGGCCCTACAGCGTTCCAGTCAAGCATGCTCATGTATATCACTCAACATGGAAACATCAATTGCTGCTGCCTTCCCATTTTCTTCATCTTCACCAGTTACCTATGCTTTGATGTCCCCTTCCCTTCCCTTTCCTTTCAACACATAGTTATAAGATATTCACACCAACCAAAATGTATTGCTTCATTTTAGTGTATGTTGCGTGTACATTAGGGTTGCTCTAGTCTTTCCAGAGACACATGCCTATGGCCGGGTCAGAGGAACAGCAGGTGCCAATTGAAGTTCAAGGTGTCAGCCCACCAGGAGGCAACTTCCCAATGGTGAATCTCAGATAGACAAGGCCCTGAGACCAAAGACCCTGGAATGTCTTTTGCTTCTGCTGTGCCTTTTTTTTTTTTTTTTTGGTTTTTCGAGACAGGGTTTCTCTGTGTAGCTTTGCGCCTTTCCTGGAACTCACTTGGTAGCCCAGGCTGGCCTCAAACTCACAGAGATCCGCCTGGCTCTGCCTCCCGAGTGCTGGGATTAAAGGCGTGCGCCACCAACGCCCGGCTCTGCTGTGCCTTTACATGTGTGCTGCTGCTATTTTTCTCTGGTATCTGGCATAGTATGAATGGGTGTGGGGAGATCCCCTCTGCCTGTAATGTAGTGTGTTTATTTCATGGAAACATCCTGTTCTACCAGGCATTTTTACCTGTGGATTATTATGAAGATGATTTTTCTTAAGCTGTACTGTCTAATTGATAATAATAATGTTAGTTTAAATAAACTTTTGATGAATACGTACAAGGAAGTGTCATACAGCTAGAACACATGCATTTAAATTGAGGAACCATGCAGACTGTGGCTTAGGTTAATGATTAAGAAAAACAATTGAGTCCCGGTAGCCCAGCTAGCTTAAATTCTTTTAACCTTACTGTTGGGAGATGTGTTCACAGGTTTTGGAGTGCATATAGCTGAAACAAAGCTTTGAAAATAACTTAAAGTTAGACTAAGATGTTTTCATCAAATAGCTTTGAGGTAAAAGACCAAAGAAGACAATCTAAAGTTTTAGAAAGGCACACAGCTGAGTGAGGAATTCTTTAAGGTCAGGGAACAAGAACAAAGCAGCCCAATTATTACTAACTGATGCACTTTTCTTGCTAGGTTTGTTTGGTGATCAAAGGTGATGATTAATTCCTTATGTCCATTTTTGTCCTCAATCTCCTGATATAAGGAACTATTGATGAGTGGATATGCACCCCAAAGATTTAAAGTAGAGTTGACTGGTTCTTTTTCAAATATAAAAGTTTATGTTTATGATTCCTTGTAAGATTATCTTTCAAGATAAGTAATAAAGTAATTGGCCCTTTCTTTGTAATTGCAAAACTGTAGCACGCCAGTAAAAGACATGACTGAGAAAAAATCTTGCTTGCCTATACAGTTAATCTATAACAAGTTGCTTGGGTATGAATGTATGTGGGTACTTGGGATAATTTGATTTTCACCTGTGATACATAAAATGTTTAATCATGTAAGGGAGATGAAAAACATGTTTTTATCCATATTCATTATAATCATTCACTTGAAAAATACAGTGTAACCACATTATAATTCCTATATTGCCTGAAAAACTTTGTTGGGGTATATGAACTGTAAAAAAAAAAAAAAGTATTCAGTAGAAAGAACACAGAAAGAATTCAGGAGAACATAAAAGAATAGTGAATAAAGAAGGAAAACATCAAGAGAATGTGTGAGTGTCTTTTCCCCCAACTCCCTCAGATAAAAACATCTAGTATATGCTGACTCTGTGGATTTCCCTTTGAGCCCTGTGCTACTGGAGGCTACCCCCCCACACCCCCCAGGCAGTGATAGACACAGTTTCTTTGTTATTTCTATGGCAAAACACAGGATGGAGAATGTGGACTTTATGAAGGCAGTGGGAATCCTTAAGACCATGCTTAGGAGTTCAGGCTTACTAATACAGATCCAGGATATGCAATCAGTATATTCAGTCTCAATAATCCCTTAATGCTTCATAGGATACCTTATTTTATCTCTTCTAATTGGTGCTATTCCTGCCATGGACTTTTAGATACACTGCATTACTGATTATGACTGCCAGATAGTTACTTTATGTTTGGCTTTTTGTGGGACAAACTATCACTTATAATTGCCTCTATTTCACCGGGTCAGTACCACAGTCCAGCTACAATGAGTGGCAACAGCAAACCAGGCGGAGGGGTCCATTCCTCTCTATAATTCAGGGAGCAGTCTTCATGCCAAAACTTTACTAATGGTAAAAGATGTATCTTACATGAGCCAGAACTAAGCCCAAGGCTCACACTGCAAATGGCTCAACACCATGTTTCAGGCCAAGAAAGCTAGAGGACAGGAGGACTCCTTATCTTGTTACTCAACATGTCATACTATAACCTCTTACTGAATTTGCTTTGACAATCTTTCTGTGACAAATTGGCTGAACATGCCAATGAACAGATCTGGCATAGAAGAGTCATGGAAATCAGGTCCAACCAGGCCATCTGCAACATGGAGGTGTTGGAGGGAGGGGCATAAAGGTCCCTTCCAAGTCTGAGATCGGCTGTGTAATTTAACTTTCTAATTATAAATCTTAATTAGGCTTTACTACCCTAAGAGTAAAGAGTACAAAGGCTACTGCAGATTTATGATTAATTTCTTTGTTTAGCTGTCAGCCAGTGCCGGTTCCTGTGAGGATTCCAGGATGCTATGGACAACTTGAATTAGATTATCTATGCTAGAGTTTGACCTCCATTTAAAAAAAAAAATAGACTGTAAGGATAGTTTTAATTTAGATAAGACGTAGTAGCTGTTTGTGTTTGCATTTTATCCACTACTATGTATGCATATTTCTTAGGGGCTAGTAAGGCCACATTGGGGGAGATTTCCCTGGGAGTCAGAAAATACTGTGATTTCAACTCAGATAAGGCAATGAATGGCATAGACCAAATAAATGTTCCATCCAAGCCAAGAAGCGTGGACCAGTCAGTTTTCTGAGGGAGCATGGGTGACTCCAAAGCAGCCAAATCACTGAAAAGCCCAGTGACTCATGAAAGCTCCTGCTCTGAGGCTCCCTGTGCAGCTCGTGGGCAGCTCCACTGAAGAGTGTCCTGTCTCTCAGCAATTGTTCACAGCTTATACCTCCTAGGGTGGGGTAGGACTGGGGCTTGTGACTCCTGTAACTTTCTCAGCTTCTAAAGCCTCCTTGGTTTGATTAGGACCTTATGTTTTAGAAGCACTCCATTACTCTGTGTGATAGTGCATGCCCAGCACTTGGGAGGCAGAGGCCGGTGGATCTCTATGAATTTGAAGACAGCCTGGTCTATAAAGCAAGTTTCAGGACAGTCAGGGATGTTACACAGAGAAACCCTGTCTTGGGTGTGAAGGGGTAGGGCAGGGGGAGAGACAAAGCATTCCATTATGTTTCAGTTAGCTACTCAACTGCAAATTAACTAACCATGGCTGTCTGGCAACCTCACACAAAGGCCTACAGCTTCAAGGAAAGTCCATTGACAAACCAGAATTGAAACAAACTAATTGCAATTTAGAAGACTGGTATTACATTTATGTTTGAATGCTCCTGAGGAAAAAGTGGCTATCATATTTAGAAATTGAGAAGTAATAACATTCCTAACAATAAGTGCAGATATGATTAACTAAATTGTGTTCATTCTTACACACTGTGTGGAGGCCCACAAGGGTTTCCTAGTGAGATCTGAGCTTGCTTTACCCAACAGAGCTGCATTAGAGGATTGCTGGACCATGTGCATGGTTTCTTGGTGATTGGAAGGGTCTATACTTGGCTGAGCTAGGGGGAGGTCTGTTGCTCTACCCCTTGGCATTCTTATGAATAACCCTTTAGAAGAGACAGAAGGGGCTGTTGGAAATGATCCAGGCCCTCCCTAGGATACCCCGTGTTTCTATCTGTTTCTCTCCCCTCTATCCTTCTATCTAAATCTCTTATCCCTCACTTTTCAAGAGTACTCTGGGGTAAAGTGTGGGAGCCGGCCTCCCAGCTGGGCTCCCACAATACTGAACATATACAGCTTTCATATACACCAAAGTTGTCTACTTATGTGATGTGGAAAACATTGTCTTAAGTTGGAGCAAAAGTAGATTGAGTGCAAATCAGTTAAACAATGAAGTACAGGGACAAGCATGACACAAATACAACTTAGAAAAGCAAAGTTCAACTTTAGCAGAGTTAATTTGATGTCATGACAATATAAGGGCTTCAACAAAGCACACTAAAAAAATTACTTACTTTATTTTGTGTGTGTTGTGGCTTTTTCTTCTCAGTGTTGGGTATTAATCCCTGGGCATTTATTATCAATAACAGCAAGACAAGTGTTTGACCACTAAGTTACAGTGTCATCTCTTAAGTTTCAACCTAAGAAGGTTAGTAGCATTGTCTATACACAAGGTCTAAGTTTTATGGGGAATAGAACAAATTAAACAAGATTAGAAAGAAAAAGCTTGTGCTAAATATATGGCTAATAAAGTTACAAATGTTCTTTTTTCTTTGAAAATGAAGTATCTTCATGACCATTCTCTATGTCTTGGTAATACAATTTTAGAATACCACATATTGACATAGGGGCTTGAAAATGTATTTACTTTTTTTTAAAAAAGGGGGTAATACTGATTATTTTCTCACACTTGTATAGGAGTATAGGAGCTATACTATCCCGCTATGCAAAGTTGATTTATTATCCTTCTTTTTTCATTCCCCTGGTTAATGTGAATGTTACTATTGGATGTACATGGCTTCATTAAGGAAGCACAAATCATAATTGATTTGCCACTTTACATCCCCCCTTACAGAGATGCCTCATAACATAACATTTTTGAAAAGATGAATACATTCTAGAAGTTCTGGCAACCCAGATATTGAAGAGAGGATTTTCATAAAATTCTTAATGAAATAAGATGTCCTTTATAAATGTCATGTACTCCATCTGCTTAACAAATGATTCACATTTCAATTGAATTATTATTCAGTGTTGTAAAGCATATCAGTGGTCTCTTTTACAGGCTTACAATTATTTCCTTAAGTCTGTAATATTTAGTACTTATAGACATAAAGAGAGTGACATGCACCAAACTTGATGCAGATTTTAAGTGATTTTGCCTTAAAAAGTTAAAAGAGTGAGCAAATGTTTTCCTGTAAATGAATATAAGAGTTGTAATGTTTCAAATATGTCCTGAGACTAACTTCTCCCAAGAAACCGTGGCTCCAGGTATGAGTCTATCTGGACATTGCCAGTACTCAAGCCAAACAAACCCTTAGCAGATCATTCTCAAAACTCCTTTGTGCCTTTGCAGGTGTTCGCCAGTGTAGTAAGAACTGACCCTCAGCTGTGGTCAGAGGAGCTTCTTCTTGCAGTGAATTGGGGAGTTAATGCAGTGTTTCGTGACTCTTCAAAGTGCTGAGAATTAGTGACAGTTGAGTGCTCAGCCTTCAAGGAGGCATCCATATCACCCTTTCTAAGGCTCAGGGATCACATACAAAGGTGGGGTAAAAAAAAATGTTAAGAGGAGGGCCATGAAATACTGTCTCTGGGCAGGACATAGCTGCTGCACACTTGATCTCACAGAAGCTTTGGTGGCCAGCATTAAGACTGGAACCTTCAACATTCAGTCAAGGGTTGGGTTGGAGTTCATGAGACCCGGCCCCTCCCTGAGAGCGGTTGACAGCTGAAGGATAAAGTTGGCAGGATGAGAGGGGGATAAATGGGGTGGTGGTGAGGAGAACTAGCATATATCAAATCAAGCACACTACTTGGTGTATATAGAGGAGAATGAAACTCAGCTGTGAGGGTTGATATTGGTTATCAAATATTTGAAATCAACAAAGAGGCAGGTTTGGATGGGTAATTCCTGCAAGGATTAACTGAGCAGCAAAGACTCTCCTCTAGAGTGGGTGGCGTCTTCTGCTGGTCACCCAGATATAGAGCTCTGAGAGAAAGGCTGTTGCTTTTCACTTGCTCCTGTCAGGCCTTGCTGGTAAGTGTGTCTACACTGTTGCAGCCACTGCTGCTGCCATCTTCCACTGCCATCCAACTCCAGCATCATCTTCAGCCTTTCAATATGGACTAGGATCTGCTGCTCACTAGGAATCCTCTAGACCTTCATCTCCAGATTAAGAATGTGGTAGCCTTCAACCTCGATGGATGTAGCAGCTACCAGGAGGTCCTCAAGCTTTCCAGTGTGCAGACAATTGTTGGACTACTCAGCTTGAAATGTGTCAGCCAATTAACAAATATCTCCTTTCAATATAAATGCAGACACACACACACACACACACATTCATACACTCTTGGTTCTTTTCCTTTAGAAAACTCTAACACTTCTAAAATTCATTGCATCACTATTCATAATAATCAAAGGTATGAAAACAAACCACTGTATATCAATAAATTAATAAATGCATGAAAATATGTATATACATGTATACATACACACACATTATAGCACAACCCCAAATTACAAATGAAAGGAGTCTTGCTATTTGAGCTTTAAAGAAACACCTAGAGGACCATATACTAAGAGATGGAGTCAGAACACTACAGGACCACACTTATATCTGGCATGTATAACATCACACCTGAGAACTGTAGAGAACAATACTTCATGTTTTTAAATACTTTGATAACTTTACTACCATTTACATAATCACTTCGACCTTCACAACTTCACAGCAACATCATATGGTCCAGATTTAACTGCAGTGAAAGTGCAACCTCAGACAGGACAAAAATTCTTCACATTTATGTAACAATCTCAGAATCGTAGTGATCAATAAGCCTGAAATAGCAGGATATGGTTCTAAAGTTACTATGGAAACATACACAGCCACCAAAGAAGAAAACCTAAAAACGATTATTCATGTTATACTAATATGTTTCTTTTTAAAATTAATGAATCTTTAAAAGTCCCATTGGGCAATAGAAAGGATTAAGTAATATATTTCTGTTAGAGATTAAAATGTTAATTTACACAGCACTTTCCAAGTAACCAGCAATATTTGGTAATTATTAAAAAAGTAAAATGTACTATTTCTAATAGCATTGATATTTAACTCAATATTTTTAAATTTAAAAATAATTGGTTGACAAACTTGCAAGTGAATGCAAGGAAAACAATGACTATAACTTCATCTGTATTGGAGGGATTGTTTGAAACTTTTCTGCCTCAAATTCAAATAGTAATTGTTGGGACAAATATTCACATTGCCTGGTCTTGAAAGTAGGGGTGAAGGGGTGTGGGTGGAGAGGAGAGAATAGACTATGACCTCAGAGGATTTTCTTCTGTCTACTAACAAAATTGAATATGCACTAAATTATAGCTGTGATGTCCTCTAAAGTATATTCAAATAACAAAAGTAATTTCCAAGAAAATCCAATGTTCATATTGTCACATTCTTTTTGATTAGTTGGTCTGGAAGGGCTCTGATTAGCAGATGGTGGCAGTCTCTAGGGTCTTATATGTGGAGAAACAGAATGAGAAACGTCCAAACTGTAAGTTGGGGAAAAGGGAATTTGATTGTTTCCTTGAAGTAATGAGCCTAGGAAAGAGAGGCCACAGACTTAGTTTACATGGGGTTTCCTATTGACGCCATTTGTTGGTGGCACCTGCCTCCTGCAGACAGGTGTCTGCCTGACCTCTTCCTAGAATCATTTCTATTAGGTCAGTCAGCATTTGCATGATGACCCACCAGAGAGGTTGGCACCTCAGGTCCTGACATCCTTTTTTCCAACATTTATGTCCTCTAAACTATCTCTGACACATGTTCAAAAACACAAGGGCATCTTTTACACACTTTGAAAGAGTGGCCCAACTACCTCTTGATTTCAAACACCCTTCTCACCCATTCCTCTCCCCTTCCAGAAACCCACTCACCATCACTGGACTCCACGGGCTTCTTTTGTTTTACTGAATCCACCCCTTCCCCGACTCACCAGCTCCCTTTTTATATTTACTGTGTTCCTCATCCAGCTTGGATCTGGCTTATCTACTTATCAACTACTTCACAAGGCTCTGACTGGACAGCTCACTCTTCGATCCTCCACACTTAGAAAATAAATGCCAATTTCTTGAACTCAGTTATCTGTTCTCTCCTCATGATATTTTTATAGGTAACTTTGCATTGACCATCAGGAGTTTTTGTCATTGGTTATCACTGGGTAAGATCAATTAGTCTTCTTTCCAAATTACTCAAATTACACATTTTTTTCTCTCCTTGCTGAATTCCTGTTTTTGCCCTTCATTGTTGGTAATACCATCTTACTTTCTTTTGCCCATTCTTTATCTAGTCACTACTTAAGGATTAGTCTTGGTTGTCTTCTGTTTTCTATCTAGATTCTTCTTTTTTATTTCTTATTAAGGAATTTTTGTTCATTTTACATACCAACCGCAGATCCCACTCTCTTCCCTCCGCCTGTCCCTCCAGCCTTAACCCCCCCCCCAAATTCATCTCCCATAACAACATTATTCATAATAGCCAGAACCTGGAAACAACCTAGATGCCCCTCAACCAAATAACAGATAAGGAGAATATGGTACATATACACAATGGAGTACTACTCAGCAGTAAAAAACAATGACCTCATGAAATTTGCAGGCAAACGGATGGAACTAGATTCTTCTTTTTATGTGTCCTCATTCATTGGACAACTCACTATCAATACTTGACCCATCACAGCTGCTCTGCATTCCAGACCTACATATCCTCCTCTTTCCCCAGCACTTCTGTCTATGTGTCTCATGTAAGAAGTCTCCTTGAACCTTCTGACATTCTGCTTTTTGCCTAGCATTCTCAGGTTTTCCTGGAATGTCACTGGTCCTCCATCACTTGGTTGTCCAAGATGGAACAGGTCATGAATCAATCTTATACAACAGGAAGACAAGTCTGGAGCTCATCTCTGACAGCATATATTACCTAAGGACTGTTAAATATTTTGAATATTGCCCTTGAAAATATACATGTCTTAACACAAATGAAGGGAAGCCTGATTCTGTCTCTTGTCAAAACTTGCTTGATTCTCCACTGGTTTTTGGTTTTCTCTGCTTTCCATCTCATGGATTATAGCCATGGACAAAAGTTCAAAGCCAGGAAGCTGTCCTCCATGCTCCTTTTCCCAATAGCCTGTGCACTGGCCATTTCCCTTCAGGCTACTTTCAAGCTCCATTTAGAATCTGTTTGCTTCTTTTCAATGTTCAATAAATCTTAGACTAAATTAACATTTTGTTTTTCATATGACTGTGAAAATTGCTCCCTAAATCCCATTTCCCCAGTTCTACTCTCTCAAACTACCCTCTACGGATCACTCTAAGTGCTTTGAGCTTTTCTTTCTTTAGCTTTTTGGCTTTTTTAAAGGGTCTCTTTATAGAATCGAGGCTGCCCACACACTCTCCATCTTCTTCTCTCAGCCTCCTGAGTGCTGGGGTTGTAGGTGTGCAAGCACCACAGTAAACTTAATTCATTTTTAACCTTAATAGAAGTCTTTTCACATTGTTACAGTGTTGAAAAGACTTCATGGTTTCCTAGTGTAGTTGAGATAGAATCCTAATTTTTACACAATCTACATATTATTCAGCTCATCAGCCTATTCAGGTGTCACACTCACTCAAGCTATAAGCCAGTGTGCTTGGACCAGGTGTTGGTCCTTAGAAGCTGATCATTTTAGAGCCTTTCTGACACAATGTATAGTTCGGTGGCAGAGCCAAGACTTTTGTGTTTTGGCTTCTGTCTCTCTGGGGTGTTCTTTATGTTTGCAAGGCTGGGCACATCTAATCCTGTCACCTCCTCTCAATATACTCTCAAGTCCTCAAAGAGGATTTCTCTAAATAGTCCTAAGCATCATCACAGCATACATTAGACTTTTCACAGGTAGCTTTAATTTTTTTCTTGTCATAAAAGAATACTACCTCAACCCTGATGTATAACTGTTTTGAAGACCGTTCTTCAGTGACTGGTACCTCAGGGCGAGTACCAAATATGAGAAAATAAGGAAATTAGAAGTGTTGAGATCAGGAGATCTTGCATAAGCTGATAGCTTATGCTAAGAGAGTTTATTAAGAAGCACAGCATCTTATTTTGGGTTGTGAGCCTATCCTTTAACAGCTCAGCTTCTCTCCAGCCTGCACAGCATCTTATATACAGTTTTCAGGGCAAAATGGGACAGAGTCAAGAGAAAGTTATCATACAAGGGGCAAAATCAGCAAGAAGCTATAACCTAGTGATGTTCCACAAAGGGAACACAGGATATCTCAAGTACATCACTGGCAGAGTGCTCAGCGGGCTTGGAATTGAAAGCCATAGCCCTTTAGTGGGGAAGAGTGGGATTCCTGGAATCCAAAGATTCAGTTCCCCAAAGGCCCTGGCCTCAGGCCATCACTGGCCTTGCCAAGCAGGTTTCTGCTTTTGGAAAGTAACTATGTTGCTTCTCCATACATTAGGGCCTCAGGGAAAGCTTTCCCTCTACCTGGCACCCAACAACTGTCCACTATAGAACAATCGAAAGAATGAGTGTTTGTTTGCTTATTTGTTTTTGTTTTTGACACAATCTCACAGTATAGATGGCCCAGAACCCATTATGTAGACCAGACTGGCCCCAAACTCACAAAATCTGCTTGCCTCTCCAGCAAGAGTTCTGAGGTTAAATGCATGCATCACCATGCACAATAGAATGAGTGAATATATTGGAGTCTCAGGCATGGAGATCTGGAGAAGTCATAACAAGAAACCTTGAAGAGCAGTTGGGGTCACCAAGTGAAGAGGAACCTTGGAGAGGTCAGAGGGCAGTTAGGGACCATACTTCTGGAGCTGGAAAAATGCTCCCTTGATCATTTAATTCCAGCAACCAATACAAGTTTTCTTTACCTGGGATTTATCCAGCACTGCATGCATGACATGCAAATGTCCTACCCCTGAGCTATATGTCCATACATTTTAAAAAATTAGTTAAGTTGCCAGGGTTGGCCTTTACCTTGAAATTTTTCTTTCACAGTTTCCTGTGTAGTTGAAATTACAGTCTTATACAACAATTGTTGGCAAATTTTCTTGTTTTAAGAATCTAAAATGCTAACTTAAATAATTTAATTACTGGATATCTGCCAGACACAATTCGTGGTCTATCACAAGTTCTCAGTAGGTACTTGTTTCATGATTAATTCCAAAGGCTAGTGATAAAAAATGCTTTATGTGCATCTGCACATTACCACTACCAGTAATGGTATAGATATTGTTACCTTTTTGGAAGAACTGAAAAATATTATAAGATATACTTATTTTCCAAGTGATGGAGTGACTAGATCTTTGCTTCCTACACATGTATGTCTTGAAGTTGCTCTGGGGTAAGTTTGCTGAGCCTCAGTTTGAAGATCTTCAGATGGTCTCCCTTTCTACAGGAAACCATCAAAAGAAGTAGGCAACTGATACTCAGAACTCAAGTGGCCACAGGAAACATTTCTGTAGTAGGAGGCAGAAAACAATATCCTTGCTAGTTTACACAACCCCAGGATCTGATATTAATATTTTTCTTTGATGCAGAGCATCGCTATGTCCTCTTGATTAGTTGTTGAAAGGACATGGGAAAAAGTTGATGGAGGTTTACAAAGCAATATTAAGGCCACATGTAGACTTCCCCAGAGTTTATTCTGTCATTGTTTACTGATAGAGACTCTACATAGTTTTGCCTACTGTGGTGTACATTCAGTATGTATTCAGGAATGCTAAATCATCACAACGTTCACATCCCACTTAGAGAAGCTCAGGATGCTCCTGGAAGGTAAAGGGCACTTAGGCTTCATTATGCCTGGTGCATCTCTCCTGTCTGTCAAGCTGAGAGCTGACCTCAGGCCCGGCCAAGGTATGAGATTTTGGCTCTGAGCTCTGACCTCTCGGCTTTCTCTTTTCCATTGTTTTTGTTTCTTTTTATAAGGTTGGTTACATCAATAGTATATACATGAGGTGTGTCTTTCTTTTGCCACTACACTCCCCATTCACACTTTGCAACTCTTAGTGGATGAATTGAGAGGGAACTGTAGGTTGAAAGGGAAAATGACCAATAAATGTACAAAATATGCAAACTAAGATATGTCCAACTGGTTTAAAACAGAAATTGTCTAGTGACATCTAAAGAAGATCCCCTTTTCCTTATGGAATGAATATTTAACACATATTACTGATGAAGCAATTCAGGCTGGAGTAAAATGTTTCAGACTTTGAAATTACTGAGTGGTTTAAATAAAAATAATAATAATTTGAAGGATTTAAGGGAGATAGAGCCAAAGAAAGGAGTAGAAGCCCCATGTATTTCAATTAGATGAAGCTGATAAGGCCAAACAAAAACAAAACAAACCCAAAGCAACCATGTAGCAGAAATCTTAACAGTTCTTATTAATAAAATCAAACCTGAGGCCAGTTATTGGGGTGAGTACTGGAAGATCAGCGAGACAGAACAAGCCACGGCTACCACACCTCACCAGTTCCTCAGCTGGTCCTGTTTCCTCAGACTGGAAGCTTCTGTGTCCTCATCCCAATGGCTCTTAGCTGAACTGCTGCTCGAAAGCCTGAAGCTTAACCAGCTAAAAGCTTAACCAGGCAAATGCTTCTAGTTTCTGGTCCTCACACTTTATATACCTTTCTGCTTTCTACCATTACTCCCTGGGATTAACGGCTCGCTTTCTGGGATTAAAGGCGTGAGTCACCATGCTTGGCTATATCCTTGAACATATGGATTTCTGCCTCTGGAATGCTAGGATTAAAGGCGTGTGCTATCACTGCCTAACTTCCATGTTAAATATTGTGACTGTTCTGTCTCTGACCCCAGATAAGTTTATTAGGGTGCACAATATTTTGGGGAACACAATACCACCACACCACCAACTCTCTCAAATGGTAGGGTGCTGTATATATGCTATCCCTATATATAGTAAACTGTTATTTTTCAACTATGAAAGAACAGCTCTTCTCCATGAATATTCCCTCCTCCTCGTAATAATAAGACGTGAGAAACTACAACCACTGGCTTTACAGTGTTCAGCCTCCTTGGCTTCCCACTGCAGTGAACGAGGGCAGGTTCATATCTCCTTGCAATTTCCCAATAGTTACAGTTCCACCCCTCTTCTTTGTGTGTTTTGTCTCAGGAATTGGGCGGGCTGATCTATTCAGAAGTAAAGAAATTGCTTTATCTCAACAGATCAGCATATGGTAAGTGCATAAGCGCTCACTGCTATGGTTGGTCCTGACCAACATAGGTCAGTCTGTGAGAGTTTGCTAAGATATTCTTGATAATATTGCATCATATTACACTTAAAGAATGTGGTTTCCATATATCAGATGGTGACTGTAGCTCCTGTGTGGAGTGTGTACATAAGCCTACTCTCATTTTTCATCTCTGACCTCAGCTCCAAGATATGACGACACCCACTTGACATTTTTGTCAGAATTTCTCAACTGGAAAAGTTTGAATTTCAAATGTAATTAAAAGCTAATTGAACATAATTGTTTGAACAATGGGATACTTACAATGTATATATGAATTGAAAAAATATGAAAAATACTTGATTCTGCTAAGTAGTAACATCAAAATAAACAGGTAAACACATGCTAGTGCAGCTATTGGAGGAGAGTGAATGGTTCAGACTCACTATATCTATTAACGGGTATTTCAAGCAAAAGGAAAAGGCACAAGTTACCATTCTCTAGTTATCATTCAGTCAATCACTTCAATGTTGCCCTACAGAGACGTCTTCCCTTCCTTTGACATTTTTACAGTTAAATATTGCCCATTTGGAATAAATTTGATTTTGGTAACCTTTATGGAGCATAGGAACATAGCATGCTATAAATGTCAGGGAAAGAATAAACCTTTGCCTCTTTTCACAGACATCACACAAATAAGGCTGATATTGATACACACTAGATAGTCACTGAAAAAATCCACTTGTGCTTAAAGTCACCAACTGAAAATAGCATCATTAGGGAAGGTAATAAATGTAAAAATTCAAATGAACAGTGTTAGTCAGGAGCAGACCCCGAGAGGACAGAAATGCCATGTTAATCGCCTCTGAATTCCCGACAGTGTCTAGCATATTTTGAAAATTCTGGGCACTTAATAAAGGCATATTGGATGGATGGCATTTTGAGATATTTGCAGATATTCCCATTTTTCCCCAGAAACATATTTCAGTGTCAAGTTCATAATCATACTTAATAGCTAATTGCAGGAAATGGGAAAATAGAATAAATGATGCTGGTTTTCTGATGTCCTTTTAATTAGAAAGTGACTATTCAACATGATTATTGTTGAATATGCAAAATGCTGATTGAGTTTTTGTATTCTGTAAGATAATTTTCACCATACATACCCATATCATATGTTTTAGAGAAGACAGATATTAGGTGACAGAGTGTTTTTTGATACATAAATCCAAACAGAGCTAACTATATGATTTATATACCAAAGAACCACTGCAAAAAGAGTTGATTCTACCAGTTAGGAGCAGAGAAGCTTAGTTCTATACCATTATGTTAAGTAATGGATTCATTTGTATATTGAGAGATCTACCTTTTAGTAATTTTTGTTTTTAAAAGTAAGTGATGCACATGGTTCATTTTGATTGATTTGTGTGTGTGTGTGTGTGTGTGTGTGTTTGTGTGTACATTCATGTGCAGGTGGGAATACACATGGAGGTGCTTAGTTGCTCTACATTTTATTTTTAATTTTTTAACATGATGCTCTTTATTATTATTATTAATTAAATTTATTCATTTATTTTATATCCTGAATGCAGTTTCCCCTCCCATCTCTCCTCCCATTCCCTGCCCTCTTCCCCCTCCCAATCCACTCCTCTTCTGTTTCTGTTAAGAAAGGGTCAAGCCTCAAGCCTCCCATGGATGTCAGAAAAGCATGGTATATCAAGTTGAGGTAGGACTAAGCTCCTTTCCTTGTATTAAGTTTTAGCTAAGCAGCCTAGTATAAGGAATAGGTTCCCGGAAGGCAGCAAAAGTGTTAGAGACAGGCCTGTTCTCACTACTAGGAGTCCTACAAGTAGATCAAGCTACACAACTGTTACACATATGTAGAGGGCCTAGATTGGTCCCATGCAGGCTCCCTGGCTGTTGTTCCAGAGTCTGTGACCGCCTATGAGCCCAAATCAGTTGTTTATTTTTACAGTAAGGTCTTTGACTCAGTCTGGACCTTACTTACTGACTCAATGGGCTAGCCAGAAAGACCCAGGATCCTTCTGTCTGTACCTTCCCAACACCATGGTTACGAATGTGCCCCACACAATTTAGCTTTTAAAATGATGCAGGGGCTTTGAACTCAGGTCCTGAAATATGCATTGCAAGCTTTTTACTGACTGAGACAGCTGCCCAGTCCCTGGATTACCTTTCTGACATTTGTACTCACTATTTCCATTATACTTCTTTCTCCTTGAGCTATAACAGCAGTCCTCAACCTGCAGATTATAACCCCTCTGGGGGTCGAGCATCCCTTTCACGGCAGTCACATATCAGAGATCCTGAATACCAGATATTTACTTGATAATACCTAACCATAGTAAAATTGCAGTTATGAAGTATCAATGGGATAATTTTCTGGTTGGAGTCATCATCACACACAATATGGGGAACTGAATTAAAGGGTCGCAGCATGAGGGAGCTTGAGGACCATTGTGCTCAAACATCAGATAGACAAAAGTTCTGGTTAAATCACAAAGACACAGCAACTATCTCATCTTATAGTTTTCTTTTTTTTTTTTCCTTTGAGACAGCTTCTTATGATGTAGTCCTTGCTATCCTTAAACTTTTTTTATGAAGCCCAGGCTGACCTTGAATTCTGAATCAGATTCCTCAGTGCTGAGACTCCAAGAGTGTTTCACCACATTCAGCTGAATTTCATAATTTTATTAAGCCAGTGTGGTTTCATTATACTTGTACAAATAAATATAAACCAATGTTTAGATTTCTATGAACCTTTATATGTAGAAGGTACTGTTTTATATTTACTAGTATTCATGATCATTAAACTTTGATGAAGTTACCTGAACACATGAGATAATCCCATCTGATTTTTATCCTTTAATCTGACTTGACTGGTTGATTTTACCCTATGAATGTAGCCATTTTCCAAGGGCCAACGTGAGAGATCCACTACTACCGATACCACAGCAGGTACACATACTGGCCATCCTCTTGAACTTCTGCTTGCTAGAGCTGATATTTATAGAATTTTATAATAGGAAATAGACCAACTTTCTGATTAATACTTCATAATGTTCTTGAAAAATTTGTCAAGTGCACCAATATTATTATTTCATTAACAACTAGAGAAAAGGCACTCATTTCTAAAACATGTCATTGTGTACAAACATATACAAGTTTCATTTTTCACAATAGTAATGGAATCTGGACCACCAATACAATAGAAATGGAGCTCAATTATAACACATTAGTAGTTTTCACAACTTCACATGAATTTTGTTCTTTTGCAGTAGAGCACAAAACTGCTGAAACACTTGAGAAATGAACTTAATCAAACATAACCTTTCTCGTGTGGGAATATGATGAAGGTCAGAAATACTTATATATCAAGGGCAATCTAGGGAGAAAACAGGCAATTAGTAACTTTCTTAATGTCTGAATTAATTAACAGAACATTCTTATTTACCACAGAAACTAGCTCTGTTTGAAAATGTCTGACATATAGAGATCTTAAAATAGAATCACTGACTCCTATCTATCATCTTTCATGTCTGTATTTGATATTAAATGGAGAAGTCAACAGAAACACATTTTTAAATCTAGCATTACATATAAACTTTAGACCTTCAGTCAATTTTTTATTTGTCTTATAATCAAGAAATTAATAGTGCTCATAAATGCCAGGGATAATCAACTTCATCATTAAAACTTCATCATCTAATAGTATTGGTAAAATGTTATACTATCTTACTTAGAATCTTGCTAAAGGCCTTTAAGATTATTGGATATGAAAGCTTAATAGATACAAGAGAAAAACAATTCATGACATTGACCATTAATGATCATGACAAAGTTTTGTGAATGAAAGCAATTGAGAAAATGAAATATCAGTTCCCACTTGATTTTTGCTAGAATTGTCTAGAGGAAGGGAGGAAGGAAAGAAGGAAGAAAGGGAGTATGGAAAGAGAAAAGGAGACACGTACAAACACACTAGAGAGAAGGGATGATTGTTACTCCTTAGTGGAGGGCAAGTCTAGATATATTAACAAAACCATTTCTATATTTGTCTTAAAGCTGAGCAAATGGTTTTACCACAAATTCACAATTGCCTCAGTTGTAATGAGGGTGGTCAGACATGGGCAGAAGATTTGAAACACGGTCCATATGTAAACACCTAGGGGGAGTTTGCAATAGGATGTCAGTGTATATTTCCCCTTCATTGATCTCCTTGAAATGGCTAAGTCAAGCAACTGTTTGCTAGCAAAGATTCACTTCTTCACTGACATGTGTTTCAGGTGATGAGATTTAGGAGCATAAGGAAATTACTTTCCCATGGGAGAAAATAAAGATTATCTCTCAAATATTGAATCTCCTTTTCAAGTCTTGAGTTTAGTGTGAAATTCTTAAGATAACAGGGGTCAGTTTGAAGCCCAAAACAAAAGAAACTAAGGTTCAATGTATTCCAACATGGATGGCATCCCCTCAATCAGAACTGCACAAAGTTAGAAACAACAACAGAGAGAGGGATTAAAGTTTTTAAGAGAGAAAACTAATCTCCTTGCTCTTCTACCCTTCAATTTTCTAACATTAAAAATGAAATATGCCAATTAAGTACTCTCAATTTTCAATCCCAAGTCTAAAAATACATTAGCACATTGTTGCATTTCATAAACAGTGCTTCTCATTGCCTTTCCCTATCTCTTCTAGGTAAGACTGCATTTTACTTATTGCCTTAATAAGCAGTTGGCAATGTAACACAAAATAGAAGTCTGTGGGAATGACAACCATGTACTTCATGTAAGTCTTGCAAAGCCAGCCATGTTGCATAGCCTATCTATTTAGTTTATCCATCACTAACAAGTCAAGGTATACCTAAAGATGGCTGCAGACAGTGCCTCACTGTGAGGAAGCAGCCTAGTTTCTAAGCACAGTCCTATTAAATAAGAGCAACATTTACACCCAGCTTTTAAATTGTAAGGCATAGTTTCAAGGAGTTCCCCTCTGCACCTTAACTAACTCAAATATGGAGATTAAATAATCAAGCCTCTTTCAAACTTTCTTTAGCTTTTTGCACACTAGCATGCTGGGATCACTTGAGAATTGAATCTTCCACTTAGCTGCAGAGCTGTTCAGGCATAAACACCTGTCACGTACACTTCTGTTACCAGAAAAGTCAATATGTAACTTGCTAGTTGTGCAGGGATTTAGAGTCTAGCAGATTTTCATGTTCCCCATGCATTTTGCTTTATCTTGAGTTTTAGAATGCACTTTACCTTTTTAAAAATCAACCTTGTACAATTGGATGCCAGACACTGGGAAAAGAAAAAGCTCAAATAACTGTTTGTGAATAGAAGATGGGCTAAGGGAGGAGTAGAGTTCTCACTGTGTTCTACCATGTGAGATGTTCAATTTAGAAATCCCAGAAGTACCAGCATTTCATTGATATGTGGATTTTCTGACAGAACTTTCCTCAACACCTAACTCCAAAGCCATTTTTCTCTCTAGACAACAGTGGATATAGTATATTTTCTGCCCAAGAGAAAGTTACACCCCCTTTTTTCTTTCTTTTAATAATGAGAACACGATGTGAAAAATTCCATGTTAAGAGTATGCAAAAATAGCAAAGATGATATAAAACAGCAAACAGTTCCTTTCTAACCATAGGCTTAGGAGTTTAAAGGGTGTCTCAGAAAATTGGCTAAACAACTGGAAAAGATAGTATTAAAAGCGACTTAAGTTCCTATATAGTTTGAATTCACTAGGGTAAGAAAATAGCACACAGAAGATTCTGTCATATATTTTGTCATTAAAAATGGGTGTTATGTTAGTTTTATCTGTTTGGTAGGGACATCTCATTTTTTACACACACACACACACACACACACACACACACACACACACACACACACACACACGCCATAATACTGTCCTGCTGAGTCTGATCATGATATGTATGACTTCTGAACTCTGGTACCTTCTCTACTGCTTTTTACCATCATCAGATGCACAGAGGTAACCTCCAGTTTCCCATGGTTCTTGTGGACATTATATCCTTGGAGACACTTTTGTGCCTGAATTGAATTACCTTCTTAAATCCCTAGTTTTTGTGACAAAGGTTTGCATGTGTGCTTTGGCTTAGCACCTTGCACGCTCATTGCCACCATGAGAAGAGGAGACTTCTGATGGCAAGGGGGAACATTACTTAGCTGACCCTGATCTTATTGAGGTGAAAACTCTTAGTGGAAAAGAAAGCTCCATACTCAGAGCTACTTCGTTTGTGTGGAAGGACTGTTGAAGAGTGTGAACATATAGGCATGTGATGGGAAGTCTCAGGCTACCCTTTTTCCAAAGGTCTGACTTGTTGTTATTTTCAATCTGCTCAATAGACAGACATCAGCCAAAATTAAAGATGCTTGTGCATCTAGCTAAGCTAAAAGTGAGTAGTAATTTCAGGACTTGTGGTGATCCTGTTAACTCATAACTGGACAGAATCCAGAATCACCAGGGAGCCTCAGGCCACGTCTGTGAGTTCTTCTTATTTGAATGGATTGAGAAAATAAGATTAAAAGCACCACACCTGGACTTGGGGACCCTGGACTGAGTAAGGAGAGAGTGAGCTGACTGAACGTGTTCAATGGTCTCTGCTTTCTGATGGTGGATACCAAGGGATCAGCTGCTTCAGGAGCTTGCTGCCTTGACTTTCCCACCATGATGGACTGGACCTTGAACTTTTAGTTCAAATAAATCCTCTCTTCTTTAAAATGCTCTTGTGTGTTACAGCCACAGGAAAACAAACTAAGAGTGCATGTTAACTGTAACAACAGCTCCCAAATTCGACCTGTTACCCATCTCACACACTGTGGTATGACAAATCAGTAGAAAAAGAAAAATCACAGTAAATGCTGTATAAAGGACTGTTTTAACAAAGTATGTCAGTGTAATTGCATTCTTATGGGGCCATTGCAACTTCTTAGCCTATTCCTGCCTATGCACATGTGTAACACATGCAGGAATACTGACATGCCTTTGCCCTTGATGACAGATTGACTAATTGTTAATAGATTAGAGAAGAAAGCATGTAATAACTCATAAAGAGGCTTTTCCTCCCTTGTTTTTTTTTTTTTTTTGCACTCTCAAATATTCTTTCTTTTTTTTTATTTTTCAAGATATGGTTTCTCTGTGTAGTCCTGGCTGTTCTGGAACTCGCTCTATAGACCAGACTGGCCTCAAACTTAGAGATCTACCTGCCTCTGCCTCTCAAGTGATTGGGTTAAAGGCATGCACCACCACCTGGCTAAAATATCATTTCTAATAAAGGTTGAAAGACAGGTCACTTTTTTTCTTTAAGTAAGTGAGTTCGACTGATAATCAAAAAATTAAATTTTAAGCCATTATGCATGAAATTTTATAAACACCTAAAGACATAAAAACATAGATGGGTATTCAGTGGCCCAGCTGTAATTTTTGTACCTAGAGGGGGTTCATAAACTTCCACTACTGAGAGATGGAGTAGACATTTGTAAGTGTGTGAAAGGCAGGCAAGAGTCTTCCAAGGGACTGCCCATGGCTCTTTCTACTTTGTGGAGGCAAAATGTTGATTCTGCTTTCTGTTCCTAGAGTACGATTGGGAAGTAAGCAAAAAGCAAATGCAGGTATCAGATGAAATATTATGATAAACTACTCCCCTTCTTGTATTCTTCTTAGTGCTGGAGCAGAAAGATAAAAGGTGGTGATTGGTAGACTATAGAAAGTGTTTAAGACGTCTTGGTGAAAAATGTTCCCTAAATCAACCTTGCATGCAGTTAGGTAGAGTCTAGAATGGACAATCTCACAGGAAAAGAAAGTGCTGTGAGTAAAGCTGAGGTAACCTGTGCTTCAGGAAGGCAGCAATTCTACGAAGGAGGTTGGCACCTGTCCACCAATGAAAGAGCACAGAAACAAGGTAGGATTCTTTTTTGAAACTGGTCTTCACATAAATCTTATGCTCCAATACTCAGACAAATGCAGGGGTACATCTTCAAATATAATAAACATCTTGCTATTGTGTTCCTTCCCTCTGCTAGTCAATATACTTAGCTCACTGGTATCCAAACATATACTTTATATATGCATAAAATATACTCCCACTACATACCTATGTGCTATAGGAGAAGCCAGCTGAGCAATATTTCCCAGAATATAAGTGACTCATAATAACAAGCTTACCTATCCTTAGCTCCCCTGTCAAAACACCAGGAAGAGAAGCACATTCACTTTCGTTTATTTCAAGTCTAAGTTAGGATTTCCAACTGTACTTTAAGCATTATATATTTTGAGCTGAATTCATTACCTCAGATGCCCATTTCTCATCTGTTATTACCAACGTTTTCAGTCCAGTTATCCAACCCTTAAATAGGTGTGCTTGCACCACCCCCTTCATTGCTTCATCATCCTGTCAGTCACTAAGTCCCTTTTCTCTTGACTGCTCTATCTGATGCATGCCCCTTTCCCACGCTTCTCCTAATTCAGCTAATGTTTCTTCCTACAAAAGACACATTAACTCCCATCTTCTTTTAGTAACCTTCCATTGATTTTAAGAAATACTCCAAATTTATTATTTGGCTTGAAAAATCCATCATGTTCTGCTTTCTATTTACTCAGAGGGTTTCTTGATTCTCCCATGTCCCCCCTGAGGCTTCTGAGTATGAAACATTCTCTGCATTTTGACTTTTCTGTCCCTGTTAATGAAATTACTTCTCTCCTGGTCATTTTTTCTCTGCTTGCAGAGTTTTTGGGTATGATGAGTGTGTATTTCTCTCTTGTGTGTATTATACACGCGTGCACAGTCTATTGTGTGTGTTGTGGATATGTGTGTACATGTCTGTGTGGATACACCTATTGATGCATGTGTAAAGTAGAGGTCAGAGGTTGACTTTGGATATCTCCCTTCTTTTTCAGAACGCTGCCTCTCACTGATCCTAGAGCTCACTCTTTTGGCTGGACTGGATAGCCAGTGAGTCCCAGGAATCTTCCTGTCTCTGCTCCCCTTCCCTTGTCACTACTGGCATTGATTTTTATGGTGTATGCCATCACGACTGCGGGTGCTTGTGGTCCATACTCAGAGCCTAATACTTGGTCAACAAACTTTTTCTCCATTGAGCCATCTCCCTGGCCCCTGCTGCCAGTTTTTACATTCAAAATTGCTTCCTCAAGAACAACAATATAAATAACTTCCAGCTTTGAGATTTATTTGGGCTTTTCAAATGTATTCATACATTTTATTTTCTATCCTCTGTCAAATTCTGAAATCTTTCATGATTTTTAGTCTATAAATTTCCTTTTGATGGGCTTATTAAGTGGAAGAAGAAGAAGACTGGCATTCAAAAATATATGCTCAATTAAAAAAAATCTATTAAAGTACATTTAAAATAATTAAAAACTGAGTCCTGACAGGGATGACACAATTAGAAGTCTGGTTTGTGTCATGGACAGAATCTGCCTTATTAAACTCAAGGGAACTTTGTGTCCTCTGAACCTGAGATGGTGTCCATAATTTAAAAATCCCGTTTTATTCCTAAGTACATGAAAATGAACATAAATGGGATGAGTAGTTTGAATACAATAATTGGTAAGCATGGAATTAAGAGTCTCTATAGTGGGCATTTATTTTAACATGAATTGAAATTATCCAAGAAACCCTTTTACTTTTGTGACAGTGTTTCAGGAAGTCACTTGGATTGGCTTCCATTGCCTGTGATGTTGACAGAGCAATTTTTCAGCTGCAGTGGTTTGGTGGCTGAATAGCAAAAAATAATGATAAACTTAACCAAGCAAATCTTTTCTGTTTCTAGGGTTTTATAAATTATACTTTCTAAACTATGGGCATCAGGCAACTAAAATATCTACTTTGTATTGCCGCAGTCTTTCAGGTTCTCTACTAAAAATACGCAGATCTAAAGGAGCACAGCTTTTGGATGGAAGCCAGACACACTTATTTTTGTACTGAAAATGTACAGTTGGTTTTCCTTTTCTCTGGTGGTAATCTGTCCTTGTCACACATTCATAGTTGTGGAGCATGAATGTGGTGCTGGTGAAGCTGTCTTAGGTTTCCATTGGCATGACAAAGGACCATGACCAAAAGCAACTTGGGGAGGAAAGGGTTTATTTTGCCTTAAGCTTCCAGGTAATAGACCATCATCTAGGAAAGTCAGGGCAGGAACCAAATGCAGGTACCTGGAAATGTGAACTGAAGTGGAAACCATAGAAAATGACTGCATATTGGCTTGCTTTCCTTGGCTTGCTCAGCCTGATTTCCTATACTACCCAGGACCACCTACTAGGGGTGGTATAACCCAGTGTGCTGGGTCCTCCCATATTAATCATCAATCAAAACAAATAACAAACAAACAAACAAATACCTCAAAAGATTGCCAACAGGTCAATCTTGTTGGGATATTTTTTATTCAAAGTTTCTTCTTCTCATATGACTCTAGTTTGTGTCAAGTTGACACCATACTAGACAGCACAAACCCCAAACGATGACAACTTATTAGATGTACAAATAACTGTGGTTTATTTGTATGCTCAGGTCAGTCAAACTGTACCAGTAAATTAACACGAGAAAATTATGCCTTGTCCAGATACTGAAATAGAGTTATGACCAAAACTAAACAAGAACACCTTGTTCTAGATATTTCAAAATTCTGATCTGAATAGGCTTTTAAACTTGAAAAATGAATAGACTTGATTATATATCTAAAAGTAAAAGGAGTTTTTTTTTTATAAAAACTTTCATCCAAATCAAACCTACCTGAATATCATGGATATATGTAACATTCTAAATGATCAATTTGTCTGTTTTTATAATTTTTCAACTTTGTTTTTATCTGTAGACATTTTACAAATTCTTATACCTTCAGACGTCATGTTAAACATGAAAACCAAAATCACATGGTGTGTGTCTGTGCATTGTGTTTGTGTGCATGTGCACCTGTGTGTGTCTGTGTGTGTCAGGGGTGAGGGGAGGTAAGTATGTGTATAAGAAAGCAGGTAAAGGCCAGGTAAATAAGTGTATGTTTGACCTGGAGATCAGTTGAAGTTATCTTTGGTTTTTTTCCACCTTATTTTTTTTGTCTTTTTTCTATTTTTTTTTTTTTTTTTGATTTTTCGAGACAGGGTTTCTCTGTGTAGCTTTGCGCTTTCCTGGAGCTCACTTGTAGCCAGGCTGGCTCGAACTCACAGAGATCCGCTGGCTCTGCTCCGAGTGTGGATTAAGGCGTGCGCACACGCCGGCGTCTTTTTTCTATTTTCATGTGTATGTATTGTGTGTGTGTGTGTATTCAGATATCATATATATCATATATACATACATACATATATATACATACATATATATATATATATATCATCCTATTCAGATGTATGCATATGCATGCATGTGTGTTCATGTCAAATGGACACCCAAAGTTATTATCAGAAATAATGCTTGATGGTTTTCCACCTTAGTTCCTGAGCGGGAGTCTCTCAATCAAACCCTGAGACTGCCTACATGGCTAGTCTTGCTAGTCAGACTCATCCAGGATTTCCGTGGTATCTGGAGGTCTGAGCTCTAGTCCTCATGCTGGAAGCGCAAGCATTTCAATCACTGAGCCATCTCCTCAGCCCTCCTCCTTATTTATTGAGACAGGGTCCCTCTCTGAGCTCACAGATGTGGTTAACACGACTGTCAGGACAAGCCTATGGAATCCTCCTATCTTCACTCCCTCCACTCAGTTCAGAGGTAACAGATGTGTGATCATGCCTGACTTTTGTGTGGGTGCTGGAGATATGAGCAGAGTGATTATGTTTGCATGCCAAGAACTTTGCTGAATGAGCTTTCTCCCCGGTTCAAAAGATCATATTTCTGAAACTCATATTTTGTTACATAATTGTATCCATTGCAAGCTTTTAAGAGTGACCTAATAAGGTAAAATCTAAATTCTATAAAATTCACACTATCATTCCAATTTGAATTAATGTGGGTATTGCTGCTGCTTTTCTATATAAGCCCTGTGTTCCAGGTGCCCAAAGTTAGGCAATTCTATACCGTGTAAATACAGTGTTCTTAGTGGTATTCCCTGGCCCAGATCCCAAAGTCTGACCTTTCCTTTATGTATCAGATCAAATGTTACTCCTTTGTCAGCCCTTCACTGAATTCTCTGGGAAGCAAGTTATTCTTTTCTTTATACATAAAACAACTTTTATGTATCCTTTTTATGGAATTTATTACAATGCATTGTAATTTTTTGTTGAGGCCCGTTTCCTCCTTCAGAGAATAAACTCTTTGTGCTTAGGGAGCCTGTTTTATGCCTCGCTATATCTTCCAAGTGCATTGTGTGCTGCAGGCCTCCAGTAGTTGCTCAGCAAGGACATAATTCAGTCTGGCACACACAGGAAGGCAGAATGATAGAGATGGAAAACTCCATCACTTGGCTTCAGCTGTGAATTTTAGGCACAGCCAATACTTTTGAATATCGAAGAGAAAAATCGCTTGGTACAAACACCTGTATTTCTCTTTGAAATGCAAATGCTTGCATCCAACTATGACTTTGCACCCCATCTTATGGCTGAGTAATGAATATACTAATTTTGCTGGTCTTGGGTCAGTGGAAGGAGATGGGATTTAACTTAGCACTGAAACAGTCATTTCTTTTCCTAAATACATTTAGACCTTAACCATGTTGTGTGGAATTCATGGTCCAGAACTGAACCACTGAAGAGCTGTTGCCATAAACAGCATTATTAGTGATGAGGTGAACTTAGATTTTTCATTTATCATTCAAATTAGACTTATGAATCATTAAAAGTCTTTCTAAATTTGGTGCAAACTTGCGGCATTAGGCGCTGATGGGTTCTTATTAGATGCTTCCCTGTGACTGTTTTCAGATGATCACTGAAATTTTAATTTAGTTGAAATCCTGAAATGCGGAGGTATTTGTTTTGACATGTTTAATCACTTTTCCATTTTAAGGCTAAAGATGAGAAATCACTGGGGAGAGAGAGACTCATCAGTCTGAGTGTGAAGAAATGAAAGATTAGCAAATGCAATTCCACATAATTAGATTGTCATTTAGTGAAGGTGTTTTTATTACCTCTATAGACTAAGAGAGGCATATACATTGTCATTCCCATCATTGACCTCATGGGAAATTATTGAAGCACTCTAAAATATTACGTAGTGCCCCACTATGTGCTACTAATCGAATCACTGATAATGAAAGCTTCTATAAGAAATGTAGAAAGCTGAATTAACATTTGATAAGTATCATTCCTTTTCTGATAGTTAAGCACATTCTGAGCTGAACAAAATAAAAGTATATGGAACTCATTCCTAATGCTAATCCATTCATGCATACATACATATATCTGTGCCTGGCTCAGAACAGGACTCTTAAAATTGAGAAGTGGCCAGAGGCATGGACTGTACTTCTCAAAAGACTATATCCATAAAAAAGATAATAAAAAATGAAAATTTGGAAAACTCTTTCATGGTATTTAAAAACACAACAACAACAACAACACAGAGACATGCAGAAATTAGTGTAAGGAATTTAGGTTAGCTTTAAGGAGAAAATAATTTGAGGACCAGTGTATTTGAGGAAGTATCACAGCCAAGTGAGTGGGAAGGAACATATGGCAAAGGCTGTGTGAAGGCCATTTACTGAGTAGTGCTGGCCTCTGTCCAGGCTGTCTATTGGTTTATTACCAGCCCAGTTTCTCCCTTTACATGCCTCCTCCTCATCCTTTCTTGTGTGATATTCACATCAAAATTGGATTTCAGGAAAGATGTGAAATTTCTTCCAGAAATATTTGCATTTTAACAGAGGTCAAAACCCCTGATCATCACTATGGAACAAAATCCCATCAAGTGCTGTTATCTCTGGCATTAGTTACTCAGCACATGCTGTGAGTCTGGCAGGTGTGGAAGGAGGACATTGTGGCCATTCAGAGGTGATGTTAGTAGGGCTATAACTGAATGTCAACCTTATTCACAACTTCTTTAAAATACTTTCTTTTATTTAGTGATTAGCAGGATACCTAAATGCATCTTTGGAGACAGATATCATGGGAGCCAGGTGTGCTTATGACACGGTCTTTGAGAAGAAGGGGAGAAATAAAGCAACAGCAAAACAAAACAGAGCTTCCTAAAGCTAAACCAACCTACAGTTTACAGGGCTTTTTCTGTGATCTCCATATTGGGCATAGCGCCCTATGATGTCAATGGTGATATGTTGTTTGATTATGCAAGAGTGAAAGTAAAGATATAAACTCTTCTGGGGTAATGGCATAACTACTTATATTGACAGTCTCTTCGAAGCTGGGGATATGGTTTGGAGGTAGAGGACTTGACTCACATGTGTGAGGCCCTAGGTTCAATCCTCAATATTGTGGGGGAAAGTCTTTTAATAAAACTATCAGCCAATGATACATGATTGCATGGTACCACATTCCATATTAGACAGGTTATCAAAACTCCATGTATGGAGAAAAACTATCAGGGGGCATGCAAATTTAGGTGACAGGTCCCTAGCAGAGGAATGATTACTTTAATATATTTAATAATTTTCATTGAATTTTCCCTGGTGAAGAATTGAAAGCGCCTGTGAATCTTGTTTAAGTGCCGGAAATGAAGGAAGGGTTCTTAGTGCTTTCTAGTCAATAACTCTAGGTGTTGAGTTCATAGTCATTGGGGTATGACTTTCCAGGCTTATTAATTGGCATAATATCACAATGGTTAGTTGGTGTGAATTCTACATTTCAACAGACAGAAGCACATCTATGACAATTTTAGTCAAACAAAATCATTGCCATTCATTTCAAAACATTTTCTTTTATACTTTGCTTTATGATTCTGGGTAGGAGGCTCTGAAAATTGCATTTCCTGCTAATAACTGTTGTTATATTTTAAAATATGAATACCAGTGTAAAACTACCAGGGATGGAGTAAAATAAGAGCCTTGTTCTCCCGTGGTTATTCTCCTATTCTTGTCCTTTAACCTATGTATTTACAATGGTTCCAGTAGCTGTTTGTTATCATTGCCAGAACTTTCTATACTCTGAAGGGTGTCTGCATACACCAGCCTTTTCTCATACTCAAAAGTCTGATCACAGCTTTGAGGACCCCTTTGCAGTCTCTTAATGTATTAGAATTAGCCAGGCCATATTGCTCTCTCACTCTCTTAGTGGAGTCTTTTCTAAGTAATTTTTGTGATATTTATGCAAAATTTCCATGTTACAAGTACATGTTACAGATTATATTACATGCTCAAATCATAAAGCACTCTTAAATATGCATGATACATGTCTTAGTTACTGTTCTACTGCTGTGAAGGGATGCCATAACCAAGGCAGCATGTATATGAAAGCACTTATTTTGGGGTTTATTTATAATTTCATAGAATTACTCCATTATCATCATGGTGACAGGAGTCAGGCATGGTGCTGGAGCAATGGTTAGGTAGGAGCCTACATCCTGATCCTCAGGGAGTAGGTAGATAGATTAAAACTGAGCCTAGTATAGACTTTTGAAACCTCAAAGCCCATCCCCAGTAACACATCTCCTCCAATAAGGTCACACCTCCTAATCCTTCCTAAATAGTCCACCAAATAGGAACCAAATATTCAGATGTATGAGCCTATGGGACCACTGTTACTCAAACCACCATAATATATATTATGCTTAATTATGTCTGATAATGTTGCCTGAATGAATATTATTTAAAAATTGTTATTCTTACATCCAGAGAGAACATTAAGATTTTTTTATTATGAATATCGCATTCTGTAAAATGTATCCTTACCAGCATTTTTGTCACCTATGAGGAAGTCTGGGTTCTTGTTCTACAAGAACTCTTCTAATTTTTGCCCCAATTACTTCAGTCTGCTTTCTTTCCTACCCCCTCCCTCCCTCCCTTCCCTTCTTCCTTGCTTTCTTTTATTTTTCCTTCCTTCCCTCCTTTCTTTCTAAGAAATGCAAACTGCCACATGCTTCACCACACAGTTGGATATGGCTTTAGTCAGGGAAGTTTAATTCATCTACATTCTACTGCACATGTACCTTCAGACCTGGTTTGAAAGTTCTAGCAGGGAAGGCATGTACTCATATACCCTTAACAGAAGACAATTCCTCCTTTCCCAGGAAGGTTATCCTCTTTTACTTACCATGCAGCATCAGAAGGGATGCACATGGGGCTGTAAGTGAAGAAAAGGACACCCACCTGCTAGCTAAATCTTCATAACTAGACCTTGATGATCAATGGGGTGACAGATATCACAGCCAGATGACCCCCACATCTTACTTTATATTGTTTTTTTTCTTTTTGTCTTAATCTGTTTTCTTTAGCCAGGTAAATGTACTATTATATGCTAGGTGGATTATAAATCACAGAAATCAATTTCTTACAAGCTTAGAGGTTAAAGAGACCAAGGTCAAGACATCAGTGAATCTCATTTATGATGCGGGCCTCTTTCCTTATGTATGGCTTTGTTCTCACATGTCAGAAGGGGAAGGAAGAAGTCCCTCAAAGTTATCTTCGCAAAGCACACACATGAGAGCTCTACCCTTACACATAATTACCTCTCAAATGTCACTTCTTTATTTTTCTAATAAACTTTAGGTTAGGATACCACTGTGTCATCAAGACCGCTATACCTGTGTAACCTCAGTGGGCCTTGTGTGCCCTTTTAGCATGTCGTCTACTTACTGATTTATTATTATTATTATTTTTTTTGTAAATTCCTTGTTGAAGTCATGGGGAAATTTCTTCTTTCCACCTGGACTCCATTTACAACACTAATGAACTTACACTACTCTTTTTGTTTTGGTTTTTAATATATATATAATTTTACAATACCATTCAGTTCTACATATCAGCCATGGGTTCCCCTATTCTCCCCGCTCCCACCCCCTCCCTTACCCCCAGTCTACCCTCCATTCCCACCTCCTCCAGGACAAGTCCTCCCCCGAGGACTGCGATCAACCTGGTAGACTCAGTCCAGGCAGGTCCAGTCCCTTCTTCCCAGACTGAGCCAAGTGTCCCTGCATAAGCTCCAGGTTTCAAACATCCAACTCATGCAATGAGCACAGGACCTGGTCCCACTGCCTTCTTGCCTCCCAAACTGATCAAGCCAATCAACTGTCTCACCTGATTGGTTAATAAAGAGCTAAATGGCCAATAGCAAGGCAGGAGAAAGGATAGGCGGGGCTGGCAGGCAGAGAGAATAAATAGGAGGAGAAATCTAGAAATAGGGAGGAGAGGATCGAGGAACATGAAAGAAGAGAAAAGGAAGACTCTAGGGGCCAGCCACCCAGCTACACAGCAAGCCATGGAGTAAGAAGTAAAGAAAGGTATTTAGAATAGAGAAAGATAAATGCCCAGAGGCAAAAGATAGATGGAATAATTTAAGTTAAGAAAAGCTAAGCCAAGCTAAGGTCAGGCATTTGTAGGAAAAAGTCTCCATGTGTGATTATTTGGGAGCTGGGTGGTAGGCCCCTGAAGGAGCCTAAAAATAAATAGAAAAAAAAAAAACCTACAGAGCAGTTCTTATCTTTCTTCTACACTTTGGACATTCAGATAATCAAGAAACTGGCTTCAAAATACATCTAGAACCTGACTACACTACAGGTTCTACACTGCACGACAACTCCTCTTCAACAACCTCATAATCATTTCTCACTGGCATGTAATGATTTTCCCAATTTCTATACTTGGATCTTAAAATCAATTTTTTAATACGGTAGCCAAAATGACCTTTAAAATGAAATAGATGAGGTCACACTCTGCTCAAAGGCCTTCAGTTGCTTCTTATTTCATCCAGTGTCACATGCAATCTTACAGATGGGTGAGCTTTTGCCTAACTTTTTGCTGGTTCCTCAGATTCCATCTCTTTTCTCTTGTAATTCACTCTCTTTTTAGTATTGCCACCTCTATGCTTCAAACCCTCAAGGTATGAGTCTGGTTTTGGTTCTTGGCTTTGGTGTTTTCTCTGACTGCGATGTTCTTTTTTGAGATAAGTCCTTCATTTATCTGAATATTTATTGCCTTTTTTAAAATGTCTACACTGATATCTTTTACACTGTGATGTGTTCCCTCAAGCATATTCCAAATCATCTGACTATCCACATGTGCTGTGAAATTTATATACACTTCATATACTTTAATTGTGTTAGTGCTAATCTCTATCAAAATTCAAGTTCCATAGGTCAGGGAATTATTTTTGACATCTCAAGTTGATAAAACATAGTAATCTTTGTATTCTGGAATGAATATGATTTGTTACACAAGGATTCACATGTTAGAAACTTGGTCTCCAGTGTGGCAATGTTGAAAGATTGCATAAGAGTTTAAGAGATGGGGACATTTTGAAGGTGGTTCAGTCATTTGGGCCAAGCTTGAGAAGGGATCAATATAGTTTCCAAGGGCGCCCTGGTTAATTCCTGTGAGAAGGATTGTTATAGACAACGAGTCCATCTTTCCACATCTCTCTTGTTCACTATCTCATGGTGCATTTTCTGTCTCTCACATGAAATTTACCAAGATGCCTTCTACTATCAGACTCTCACAAGAGGATGAACTCAGTCATGGACTTTCAACCTCAGGAAACTGAACGGAATAAATACCTCTTCCCATACAGTACCTATTAGTTTCCAGTATTTTGTTTTTGCAATAGGAAATAGAGTCATGCATGCCCTTAGCATAGAGTAAATGTTCAGTAAATATTGTAGAAACTTATGCAACTACTTACACTTCTTGAAGAGTCTCTTTCTCTCAAACAGCTTGGTACTATTTGAGAAAACTCCTGTGTCCTCATATTATTTCTATTACTGTATTCTAAAATCTTTCCTTCCATTACCTAACTGAATTTAAGTACACTTTAAATCTCTGCTTAAATCACATATGTTCGATGAACTTTCAAGTGAGGCCCACTTGTTTGAAATAATTTGCTCTAAGCTTGGAAAGTTAGCATGGAGCAATGGCAAAGGTCAGGAATGAATGTCAAAGGCTCACTCTGCTCTCGACCATGTTGACATAAAGCCCCATAAACCTGGGCTGAGCTCATCACATCTAAGCTTCCAAACTCTCAAATCTTACTTGAACAAAATCTTATTTATAAAGTTTATTTTGATTCCAATGTTTTATAACCTGAAAAAAAAAGTTTAAGTAAAATGTTCACGTAAATATTTGTCTAGTGATGAAACATTACAAGCCTAATACTTTATTGTTAAGCAATAATATTTTTCTAAACTCATATAAGTTCAATATTCTTTTTTAAATTATACCCTGAGTTTTATGGTAGATTGCTTGAGGTATTTATTGTGTCTCTTTTATCTTTTTGCTAACAAAATTTGTTACATAATATAATTATAATAGGACTGTGGATGAACCAGATACCCTAATTATCCTTTCACACTTCATCTTGGAGTTTAGTCTTAGAGGGAGATACTGGTAACAACACCACCATGGCATTTACCATGAAAAACCTGTGAGACAGGGGAGGGAGGGAGGGAGGAAGAGAGAGAGAGAGAGGGGTTGATTGACAGATATTTAGATATAAGTTAAATTTGAAACTATGCATTAAAGATTTAACACCTAAGATCCAAATATTACCTCCTGTTATGGTTCCTCTTCTAATATCTAAAAGACTTCAGTTATTTAAGTGAGTGTGGGATAGGGCAGACTCAGTGAAATTGCTGGGTTTTTTTTTTTTCTGTCACAAAACTTATGAATATGACTAGATCAATAGCTAAGCTCCTCAGGCACAGTCTGCTTCCTGTGTACATGCCACAATCTTTTCCACAAACTCTTTGCATCAAGTACTGACTATATCCAAGTTGTCATTAATCATTACATTCAAGATATACTTTGGGGCCATAGGATATTACACTTCCTACTGTTTCCCACCAGCAGAGCGCAGGGCAGCAACAGTTCCTGCATGACTGCATGAGTGAAAAGGATGCCTAAGTGCATCCAACATTTAGAATTAACACGAAAGGGTTCCCAAAGACAGTTTTGGTCCTCAATTAGTACATGAAAGCCAAAGATGGGCCCAGCTGCTCTACCAAGCTCCAGGCTCTGAGAGCAACTGTTCAGCTGAGCTGGAGACATATTGGATAGTACATTTAAAAAATCCCTAAAAGGAACCATCATATTTGGATCAGCAAGCAGGACTGCCTGCCAAATCCATTCTGAAATGAAAGTTATGTTTTATGTGTTCATGGCTTTTTGTTTTGTTTTGTTTTGTTTTTACCCTTTAGAAAAAGCTTTCCACAAAATTGTTGGCAAAGAAACAAAATAAATTATGTTTACCCACGTGAAAGCAGAGTAAAGGATGGAAAAACTAAACTTAGTAAATTTAGACTTTTGCCTAAAATTCACATATAAAATGTAAGTATTTTAATTGTCATCTGTAAGTGAAGTGATTCTAAGGGAGTGCTTGTCGGGGAAGGCATGGTAATAATTTTCTTCTGCTTGGCCATTTATAATTCACCATTTTGGGTGATGGATGGATGTGACTCCATTATCATTTTTTATCTATGTATTTCTCTCTTCTGTTTTTCTGGATATAACTTTACAGAAGAGTCTTTCCGTTCATACCTGTCCACGTACAAGACGTCTTTCACACGTCCTTGCATTTATCTCAATACTTGGCAGCTTAGTATTTTCTTCACTCTTCCAACAATCCTAACTCTTCATTGTTTTTCACTAGAATGGTTTGGGAGGAGAGCCACATTTTTGTTTCAATACTACCTCAGCCACTATAGAGCCTGGGGAATTTGTTTGACCTTTCAGAGTTTCACCTGCCTATTTACAAAAGGATGGTCGTACACATTTCACTTCAGTATTGGTTGGGACAATATGTCAAATATATATATAATCTAGGCCCCAATTCTCACAGAATGCCCTCATTAGATGTGAGCCCTGACCTTTCTCTCTAAACCTGTCTTGGCTGAGGTTCTATTTATTTTACTAACTCTTACTAGAACTGTTTTGCTTCCTCCTTATATCACCTATCAGTCATCATTTCAAATATCTATGATCTGTTTTCCTTATTATACCATTTCTCCAAATACTTAACTACCTTAAGTTCCTTTTTACATTTACTGTTTTGAGCAAGTTGGCTGTGATTCCTCATGTGGAATAGGGAGGAAGGGGTGAATAAGGTGTAGAAAGTAGCAAACATTAGTAATTGTAAGTATAGATGGTCTTCCAGTTTTCAAGTACCATCAGCCTAGGTTTTCTCTAGACAGTGGAAATGGTCACTGTCGAGTTCAGAACTTGTAGCTCATCCTTGATTCTAACCCCTCCTTCACACTTACCCCAAATGCTCTACTTGATTAACATGTTTCAAAGCTCCTAAGTTCACCCCATCTCCGTATTAACCCTTCCATCTCTCTTGTGCCAGTGCCACCAAGAACACTGACCGGCTAAGAACTAAGGCCAGCATAGAAGGGGCTGTGGAAGTGGTTTGGGTGGTGATGCGCTTGTCATGCAAGCATGGGGACTCCAGTCCAGATCTCCAGCATCCATGTCGAATCTAACCATGGCGGCACATGTCTGTAATTGCAGTACTGGGAAAGCAGACGCAGGTAGATCCCCAAAACTCACTGAGCAGCCGGCTTAGCTAACTGTTTGAGCTCCAGATTCAGTGAGGGAACCTGTCTCAGAAACTAAGGTACAGAGTGATCAAGAAAGATACCCAACCAATATTGACTTCTGGTCCCAGCATGCACACACTTATACATATATACACACAGGAGCAGGTGCGCATACACGCATGCACGCACACACCACGCACACACACACACACACACACACACACACACACACACAGAGAGAGAGAGAGAGAGAGAGAGAGAGAGAGAGAGAGAGAGAGAATCAAAATGAATTTACACTTCAGTAAATGAAATAAAGCTGGTCGCGGGGAGGGGCTGGCCTCTGTTGGGCATCCATGCAGTGAAGTCATAAGCAGCAGTGTGAAAAAAGGCACCAGAGAGCAATGGGGGAGGAAGAATTAGCATGACAACGGTCCTCTTGATACAGTGGAGGCCACTCTATTAAGGGCCACAGAGCTGGCTCTTGTTCTTTCTACTTTGCATACTCAGCAGTCTCCCCTTTTCTCTTCTTCTGAGCTTTAAGGAGCATGCTTGGAAACTCACAGACACAGCCTTAAGCTCTTTTTTTTTCTGATGTAAAGCGGTATGTTTCTCTTACTGTTGCTTTTGATATAGATTTTAAAATATAATTTTATTATAGTTCATTAAAATTTTTTAGCACCCTGATCTAACATTTAAAATCAAGTATTTTGGTCATTTATATAATATTGGCTGCTTCCTGCCAAACTCCCACCAAAGCACATGTTTTGTTTGTGCTAATTATCAATAACAATTCAAGGATAAAGAAATACTGAAGCAACATCCAAGAAAGGTCTGAAACTTGTCAAATTAGAACCTGGATCCTAGAGATAAAACCTGCTGCTCTAATTTAGAATAATGCATACGTGTGTGTCTTAGCCTGGGGAGCAATCTTGTAAGGTCATTTCTGACACACTGCAGAAAAAAAACCACAAGATTTTTTTTCATTGTTTTGAACTGAAGAAAGAAATTCCATAAGGAAGAGTCACATGTAAATAAAAGGGTGTCTGAGTGTGAAGATATCAGAGATGTTTTTCATCAAAAAAGGTACTAATAAGTTGAGAAATAAAAGGAGATAGGGTTATAATAGAACAACAAAATGATAAGGGGATTAAAAAGCTGTCAATGGACTTACACAACCTCAGAAATCAGCTTGGTTAAAATAATAACTTGTTGGTTGCTGTAGGAGAATACAGTGATATGAGGAGAGTAGCATGAGTCCTTCCCTACAATGTGCTTAGCTTTTGGCATATGATGGGACATTCCCTTAGGCCACGTGCTCAGCTTCCACAATGACACCTGGCACAAAAGAAAACTAGGGTGAAAATATAGGAAGGATCCTGCCATCTCTTGTGTGGGGATATTTGGTCTCCATTATATCATATATCAATATGACCCCTCCTACTACTGACAAGCAGAGATATCTCTAGACATCACCAAATACACTGAGAGGTTCACAGTCATCCCTAGTTGAGAACCATTGTTTTAAGAGACTCATCTCTCGTGATTTCTTCTCCCCAGTTCTTTGTGCTACTT
Organism: Peromyscus leucopus; assembly: GCF_004664715.2. Taxonomy (NCBI): domain Eukaryota; kingdom Metazoa; phylum Chordata; class Mammalia; order Rodentia; family Cricetidae; genus Peromyscus; species Peromyscus leucopus. The sequence goes on from NC_051065.1 coordinate 42,288,785, forward strand.
GCCATGATCTAATAAAGAGTAAGAAAGAAATTTAGAAAACAGAAATTTGTTATATTTTTAACATAATAGCAATGTGTCAATATTTTATAAGAGGTGATGAAAAAAACTTCCAATGCTTTCTCCAAGTTCTGGATGAGCTATAGTTCTGACTTGTTTAATGTCATATTGTCTTACTGACTCAATCTTCTCTATTGTAAATCATTCAAACATGATAAATCGAGACATTATAACATTCAATTAAAAGAGAATTGATGTATTTTAAAGGTTTATTTCATTAAAGATTAGAGGTTTATTTTTTTAAGTACGCACACACATACCCACACATTTACATAGTGCCTATGAGACATGGAGCACTGCTGGGAAGTCACTGGCTCAGGATCTCACATATTCAGGAAATGCAATAATGACAACACTGGATATCCTATATAATAAATTGTGGAGTAATTATAAAATACTTCCATGTGGCAGAACAATAGATGCAGAACACCCTTTTTCTATTCTGTTTCCTAGAGGAAATACTCCTTATAGAGACTAGGAAGCTGTGGATTACCTTCATCAAGTGGTTTATGAACAAACCATTGGTTGTATATGCCCATGACACTGATTATTCTACATAAAATAAGATCAAGTACCTTTGGGTAGGGAAAGGTTGAAAGATTACCTGACAGTAAATCTACAGATATTAAACAGAGTTAATGGTCCATTCTCGAATTACATCATAAAGATATTGGGGGAAAATGCTAGAGAATATAGTACCTCTCCCCCCACCACCATCACTGAAGAAAGGTTGTCAGAAATACAGTCAGGGTATGCTATGTGTCCCATGAGCCTCTAGGATAAATGTGCTAGCATCTGGATGGAAGAATGGAGAAGGCCATACTCCCAAAGTGCACATAATATGCTACTATGAGGTTATATTGAAGTTTGTTTTATTGCCAAGTTACCTAAACAATGTTATTGCCTGGAGTTACTGAATAAAGACAGTCATAGGCAACATTATTTGACTATCTAGCAGTAAGATCCTTCCTGACAAGGCAAGTCAGACAAGGCTCTCACAAGAATAGACAGTCATTTTAATCAACTGTACAACTGACTAGAAATCCAGGGCTTGTTGACAGGGAGAAAAAAAGAACAATCTGATTCCCTTGTCTATTTCAGGGTCTGTCATAGCCAATGTTTTCTGGAGCCTGAGAAAGAGAATAAAGCTAAATTAATTTTAATCATGAATAGGTTTTTTTGGGGTGTGTGTGTGTGTGTGTGTGTGTGTGTGTGTGTGTTCTGTGTGAAAACAAAATTAAATACAAAGGGAATGGAACTAATTTCAAGGTCTTTCTTCATGTTATGTTCTTGGAGAATATTTGTTGGCCAATGTGCACATGCCTTTATTTTATTTATAAAATAGTATAGCCAATACAGCTCTAGGCTTTAATGCCTTTGAAAGAAAAACACCACCAACAAAATGCTCTTCTTTGTATATAAGTCTCAAATCAGAATTCAGGTCCTCATCAATCCCAATCTTACAGTTAAGCAATCATTTCCTTTCAGAAACCAGTTCATTATTTTCACAAAGACTTTGGTCCCTATAATTTGATGATAACAATGGATTATCAAGTTATACTTTACAACAACTTGGCATTAGTGTGTTACAATAGTGAATAATCAGGACATTTGGAAGCAGGCTACTTGGAAGATATGGCACTAGGCTTAGAAATGGATAAACAAAAGATGTTCAGGGTTATCGTCTTTAAGTATAGGAGATGAAGACTAGCCAAATAGCTCACACAATGGAATAGATTCAGGGAGTGAAAATATGAGCAAATAAAAATTTTAGAAGCATCAGTATGAGACAAGTGTTCAGGCTTTCTTGAAGGATGCAGAGACTTGGGGAATCATTGAAGGTTGTTGAAGGATAGCATTATGGGATAGAAATAGTCATTTTGAAATCTTAGTTATGTGGGAGGAGAAGGATGGCCTTGCTTAGGGAAGAAGAAGAGAGAAAAAAGTAGACTGAAGCTATTTAATAGTAAATCCAACACAGAGCAAAGATGAAAATCCTGATTGTCCATTTTCTGATGGACATGCTCAGATAAGTACCAGTTAGTGGGATATAGGATGGAGGAGTTTGCGATTTAATATTGCATTTGAAGTAGAACAATGAAAACTAATTATTCAAGAGCTAAAGTTCTGTACTAGAGCATGGCAGATTGTTCTCTGGGGTTTAGAGATAAGCACGATACAAAAAACAAAATGGACTTTGAAATTTGACCAGGAGTTTCCAAGATGCTATACAGAGGGAAGATTTTCTGAAATATAATGGAAAGAGATAAGAACATATAAAACAAACTAGGAGAAGCTAGAAGCCAGGGAAAGAGATGGCTCAGCAGCTCAGAACGTTTGCTGCTCTTGCCAAGGATTCAAGTTAATTTCCTACACCCATGTCCAGTTGCTTACAACCACCCACCTATAGCTTTCAGGAGTCCACCATTCTCTTCTGGCTTCCATGGCATTCTCACTCATGTATGCACACAGGGAAACATATACATACATTAAAACAAAAGAAAACAGGAAGAGGGCCAAGGCCTCTGTATGGACTCAGACTGTACATATTCTTCTAAAACAGGCTGCAAAATTTAAATTCACCCTTTCAGTGTTGAGGAGTTGTAAAAAAAATTTCAATGAATTTTGAACATATAGACTAGAATGATGTGGGAGAGGATTTAGAATGATAAAGTAGGATAGGTTGAGAGTCTTCTGTGAGAATCCCAGGGAGACACAATGAGGTCATCTCAGCTGTTGGGTGTTGTATTTAACAGAGGTTTCAGATGTCAAAGACCATAATACCCAATCCTGGGTTAGTGTCAACGAGTATGTTGAGCAGGTGTGTGAGTCAGGACCACACAGAAAGGAAAAATGATGACTTTAGATGCACATTTTCTGAAACTTCAGACTCTCAACAGCTGGAGAGCTCAGGTAGGTGACTCATCTCTGCCTACTTCTTTCTTGGTGAGTTGGTGTAGCTTCTGGTCTTTCTCCCGTAGCATCATTGAGAGACTTAAATGATTAAATAGTATCTGCACATTGTCTTTGTTTAAACACTGCTGGAACAGAGGAGGAACTCAATCAGTACCAACCAGGACCCATTCTCATAGCTACAATACCATAAGAAATAGGCGAATGAATGGAAAGCCAATCATTCTTTTGGTAATTAAACTGGCCTTGATTATCCTTTCAAGCAATGAATTTCTGAGTTAGGGAAGGAGATGATGGATAGGCAAGGCACTTCAAAACACTGCTGGTAATTGTTAAATCATTACATATGCCAGGCAAAGATAGAGGGCAAAATTAGATTTTTCTCTCACGGCTTTGAACTTGGGTAATTAGAAGAATGATTTTACCATTCATATCAGTGAGTTACAAAGATTTCTCAATAGTACCTGACCTCAAGGTTATTGGAGATTTAAGTTGGATAATTAATGTAAGGGACAGTGATAGGCAAAGTATAATCTGTCAAGAGAATTATCTATTAACATAGACTTCATCATTGTCTTCATGATGGGAGATACATCTGCATAGACAAAGAGCCTCATTTTCTCAAACATTTCACTGCCTCAGAAGAGAGATGATTTAGCAGGGTGAGCTCAATGGAGGAGTCAGCTAAGAGCAGCAACTAGATTTTCAAGACACTCTTTTGTTTTTACCTGATTATTCACAGAGGCCTCTGTTTTCAGATGAGCTAGGCATCTTTCAGTGTTTCTGGTTCCATAACATGTAAAGCATTATAGGTGTAAAAATCCCTGCTGCTGGATCTGGGCTACAATGTCATCCATGTTAATTAAGTCTAAGAGCTTGAGGGGTTGGGTACATTTTTCTACTTTTCCATTTCTAGTACACCTCCCCCTAATAAGCCACATGTTGTGAATGCTTAGGTTTGCAGATGCCAATAAGTGGTAAGAGTCTGCTGAAAGAGAGGACAGGAGAAAGCAAGGTATTGCATGGAGCATCCCAAAAAGGATTGACCAAAACATTCTAGAGTTTGAGATGATGGCAAAAATCCATGTTAAAAGAGGCCACCGATATTCATGGTCAATAGTGTTTTGCTGTCTAGGCTTAAGTCTGTAGTGTGAGGGTTAAACACATCATGGCAAGGAATGAGAGATGGTGGCAAAGCACACCTGGGACACAGAGGTGAGCAGTGCTCCAGTATCCAGGCAAGGGAACTTGAGAAGAGTCTTTATAAGAGTAACAAAACCCAGCTTCTACACAGAGGCTCTTCATTTAGTAGGCAGCTTCTGAATGGATCCCAGAGAGACTCAGAGTGCTAAAAAATAGCCCTGAAGAGCATATATTAATAGACAAAGTAGATGTAAAATGCAGGCTCTCAGCATCTTTCAGGAAATGTCAGATGCTAATAAGTGTTATAGCAATGATATGAACTGAATTTTAATTGTGGAAACTGGATCATGAAGAGTGAGTGGGAAAATAGCATTTGGAGAAGAGAAAGAAGACTCAGAAGCAATGCAGAGGTTTGGTAACCACACAAAGGGTCCTTGCTTAGGCTAGAAAAGCTTCCAGGGGAAGATGTCAGGATGACAGGATGCATGAAATTGAATCACAGTTCAAGGTAGATCGAGACACATACCCAGTTCCTGCCACCATGCTTGCCCAAAGTAGCTACTTTCTAAGGAAGATTATGTGGCTCACCATCTCCAACATGTTTTCCCCAAATTAATGTTTATAAACAGAGGAAGTATATTAGGGAATTTTATACATCCAAGTAAGTATACCATCATAGTCATTCAGAAAATCATTCTTTCACAGATTTTCATCAATTTCTGGGTTCCCCAGTCTTTCAACCAGATCAATAGGAAACCCTCACCCCAAACAGGCACATTTCCACAAGTTAATGTCACATACCAATAGATTAACAATTAATCTGCATGCTTTACACACAGATAGAAGATACACATAATACATGGTCAGAATTTCCTGGTCAAGTCAGTTCTCCTGCATCATCCCTTATCTTGAGGTTAATTAGGAGACTGGAGCATGGGCAAAGAGAAGTTCCTGCCCAAAGACTCTGCTATGTTCCTTCTGACTGTGAAAATCAATAACTACAAAAAAAAAAAAAAAAAAAAATACCTGCTCACTATCATTTGCTAACCATCTCTAAGTTACTCAAGGACAAAATAGCGAAACTCGATTAAGATGTCTTGTTTTGATATAGAGCTACATTGCTTGAGTTCATGATTGCTAATCTCATTTGGAAAAAAATCAGCTTTTACATTTTAAAATAATTTTATTAATTGAGAATTTCATAGATTGCATTTTGATCATATTCAATTCCCTCCCTGCACTCTTACTAGATTCACCCCTCATTCATACCCACCTGATTTTGTGTCCTATTTTTTTTTAAAACACATTGAATCCAATTAGTGCTGCCTGTATGCTTTTGGATATATGGCCATTCACGGGAGCATGGTGGACTTACCAAGGGCCATACCCTTAAAAAACAAACAAAAAACATAAAAATACTAACTTTTCTTTCTACAGCCATCAATGACCAATACTTCCTAAGCTGGTCAACACAAAGACCCACACCTGGCCAAGGGTCAGAGAAAGAGACTTTAGAGTGGAGTGCATAGCCCTAAGTGGGAACATATACAATACATCCCTCAAGGATCAGGGATCATCTCAGAAGAGAAGGTGGAAAGACTGTGCAAGCCATAGGTGTGATGACTACAATGAAGCAGAGATTTCCAGACAGAACAGGGCAGTAGAACACATAAGTCCCCAGGTGTTTTAATAGCATACACAAAACCTGTGCAAATGCAAGCCAGACAAAATGTCAGTCCATTGCTTTTAAGGAGTGAAGAGAAGAGCATGGTCTCAGCAAATTTAATTTTCTTTGATGTCTTCCCCCATTCGTATTTTGCTGTTTCTTATTTTTGAAGATCTTCAGCTACATACTTATATATACTTAACTTCTATGTTTTTGGACATTCATTCTTCTCCTCCCAGTTATCCTAGTCATACAGGATTCGTTTGACCTTGTTTAGTTATGTTCACACTAAACTGAAACTTTTACAACGTGACCTAGTTAAAGCCAGCCATTTCCCCTCCATTTCCCCCACTGGAGTTAAGTTATGTTTTTGTTCTTTTTGCAATTTAAAAACCTATACATGAGATTATGTTTTATTTACCATCTCTGCAAAAAGGGAAATAATTATTCCACAAATCCTATACAAATTAGAATGGGTAAGACAACCTGGGGTGTGATTCTAACTTGAATAATCCCCTTTGCTTTGTAAAGAATAAGTCAATGGCTGATATCATGAAACTCCCCGAGCCTTTCTCCTCCTTTTTTTCGCATCTTGGGATATAATTACATCTGTTTTGAAAAACATACCAGCATGCACTGAAGTATAATTAAAAGTAAATTTCTATGCAGCTAGCATGGCGGGAGCACAGGCACGGTGGGAGTCCAGACACAGTAGAAAGGCAGTGTGGTGAAGCTGGCCAGGAGCTAGAGACCACTCGCCCAAACCCTTTTTGCTTGGTGCCTTGCGGCTCTCACAGCAAGTCTGTGTGTGAAGTGGGGAGACTCAGATCAACTTTACGGTGGATATGTCCAAATACATCTACAATTACATGTGTAGGCCTATGTATACATCCATGTGCTAATTACAGCACAGTGCGCCATGCATTAACCTTCACCTGGCCTGGATCTCTCTATGTAGCTCATGCTGGTCTCAAATTTGTGATACTTTTGACTGACATTACAAGCATGTGCCACCATGTTTGGCTTTAGAAGTCATATTTTTAAAACATTTAGTAACTATGGTTTAAAGTTGAACTATGTAACAAAGTATGAGTTATTAATTTCCAATTCACTTTGATATAAAACACTCTCATATAAATCATTTGAAATGTGTGAAATACTTACTAGTGCTACATTTAAAGCTTATTTATTACAGTTTTAAATTTTTAGTTAAAATATAATTACATTTCTTCCCATTTCCCTTTCCTTGCTCCAACTCTACCCATACCCCCCTTAAATTCATGGTCTTTTCTTCTTTATTATTGTCATATTCACAATAAGTATATAAACATACTCTGGTGAATCCTTTTAGTATTGCTTGCATCTACATGATTTTAGGGCTGACAACTTGGTACTGCATAACCCATTAGGTAGCTCATGCTTGAGAAAGACTAATTCTCCCTCTACATTATTTTTGAATCATATTTTATTTACTTATATGTGTATAAATGTACACATACAAGCAATGGTATGCATATGGAAGTTAGAGGACAAATTGTAGGATTCTGTTCTTTTCCTCCACTATATGCGTATTGAGGTTGCCAGGATCAGCAGCAGGTGCTATACCTCTGAGCAATCTCACTGGCCCTACTATTTTAAATTTTTTAGGTGTTAAAATTTTCTTAGGGAATGGTGAAGCTTGAAGTCATAGGACTGAAAATCCATTCACAGTAAAAAAAAAAAATTAAACAGAAAAACTATTTTATGAGAGACACCTGAACGTTGGAAACTAATCTTTAATGTAGAAAGAAATTCTGATGAGTTGGCTACCTCTTAAAACGTTCACAAAAATGAAGGAATGGATGTCTCACTGCTTGATTTGCCATGATTGGTCCTCAGCCAATGCATATTCTCAATTGCACCGGGAGCTTGTCAGCACTCCTCAGCTGCTCTCAGGCACACACCAAAGGAATAAACCCTCCATTCTGTCTACAATGTACCCAGATGGAACTCAAAGGTTTCCAAAGAAATTTTACTGAGAAAGACAAGTAAATGAAACAGGGCCACAAAAGGTGTTCTCAGGAGAATGAAATACAAACAAAGGTGATGCTTGCAGAAATCAGATTTCTGAAGCAGTTTCAATTCTGAACTATCATTCTGTAATTGAAGCAAAAATCTACATGAACAGAACAAGGAACCTTGCACACTGGGGCTCAACCAAACAGCTGGCCTAGAGCAGAGAATATGCAGAATGACTTTTCTGAAAGACTCCCTTTACTCATGCATAGGGATTAACATTTTTAAAAATAATAGGTAAGAGAAGTCATTAACAGAAATCATACTTTATATACATGTTCTGGCAAATCATATTTCATGGCTTTATTAATATAGGACACCACAGCTGATTTCTTATTATTCTAAGAATTTGTTCACATTTGGTTTCATAACACTGAGGTATTTTGAATTAAAAAAAAAACTTATTTCATATGGTTGCTAAGTCTAAAAGACTATATTAATAGTTTTTATTTCATTTTATTTTTTGTTATCATATAAATTTTTAGTACTATGCCTAGACAATACATCTAACTGTCCAAAAATAAAAAAATATATTAAAAAATATAGAGACTTCAAGCATTTAAACATTCCAACTCTTCCAATTATGTGAAGGTCTGTGTTCTAAGTGTACTAAGGGAATGTAATCATTGTAGTGGGTCATGGAAATTATTTTAATGGGAAATGAAAAGAAAAGAAGTGTCAAAAATAATTATAGCATATTTGAAATATCAAGATTAATTTCATTTCATAAAATATTGCATCATTAGATATTGTATGTGACATAAGATACTTTAATACTATGCTTTGACCCAAACCATTTGGAACACACAAATCATTGGGTCCAACTAATCTAGAGCTCTGAATATGAAAGGCAAAATTAAAAGATTCCCCACAGGGAAAAGATGTTGTCCCATAGGCATTTTTTTTAGCAGATCCCCTCCCCATTCTTACCACTTGTTCCTAAAATTATAGCACAAATATGCATCCATATGTCAGTGAATACTATGTATTTTTTAAAGAAATATAGTGGACAGATTTTCTAAAATTGACTTTGAAACTTAGACAATGTGTCCATGGAAAGATAACTCAATCTGAAAATTTGAGGTCACTCAGAGTTTGCCTAAATTTACATATTGAGTGTTTTGCCAAGGACTACCATGAACAAAGAAGAGTCATCACGACTTGGAGGAAAAGGTGCAAGAAGAATGTGAGCCATATAGATTATCCTCTTCGCTGCAAGAATCACTTTAAATCAATACTCTAGAGCTGTATTGTAAAAGACAGAACAAAAAGGGTTTGAATCAACTGGTTACCTTCACCCTGAAAATAGAATATATTAACTAAAATCAGAAAGAAGTTACAAGCATAAAGCAATATCTGAAAAACTCTGAATTGACCTCTCAGTGCCCTGCTCTGTATGTGTCCAACAAAATGCTATTGGTAGGTATTTTTCTCTTATGGATTTCTTGTATTTAAAAACTGTTTGCAACCAAGGGTATTTTGAAAACGAAGCACAGTGAATTGATATTTTTTTCAATCTCATGCTGTTAATAGTAGAAATAATGTGATACATGTATAGTACCTTTGTTAAACCAAACAACAGGGCTTTGGGCTCTCTTCTCAGTGTTCCTGCATACAGCCAGTAATTTGTATACTTAATTGAATTTGGTAAGATTTGATGAATTGTATTCTATGAAACTGATTTGAAAAAACAAGATTGAACATTTTAAGTTTTAAAAGTATTTTCTTTTGATTTTGAATGTGTGTTTTTATGTATGTATATATTCTTGTGTGTGAGTCTGTATGTGAGTGGTCACAGTCATGTATATGTACATGGAGTTCATAGGTCAATGTCAAGTGTCTTCTTTGATTGTTCCCCATGTAGTATTTTGAGAAAAAAATCTTCCACCATACCAGAATCTTGCCAGTTGGCCACAATGGTTTGCCAGCCAACCTTAGGGATCCTCTTGTTCTATCCCCCAGCACTATCATTAAGGGCCCACCATCAAACCTAGCTTTTGTATGAGTACTTGGAATCTAATCTCAGTTCTTCATGCTTCCATAGCAAGCATTTTACCATTAGCTGGATGCAATGTGTTTTTAATGGCTATTTTTCTATTTACAGATACTTGCTTTCTAAAATGTGTGTAATAACAGTATGGCCTTCATTCTTAATATATGCATAGGTAAAAGTACATATTTGAAATATTCCATTGAGATGAGAGTAAGTATTTTTAAAATATTCAGATATCATATCAGTTTCCTGCATGCTACACACTTTTTGGCTAAATTTCAATTACCCTAACATTCATTTTTCTATCTTTAAGAAAAACTATTAAGGTTAATTGCCTGAATTTACAAAAAAAATCAGTTATTGTTCTGTGGATGAATACTTGTTTACACACTGTTTAAACTTAATTCTTTTGTTAAGTCTTTGTTTTTTTAACATTGCTTAAGTTAGTTAGTGTCTTAGAGACCCAAGTTAGACCAAATCATATGAACAAGCTTAGTAATTACTTCATTGAAGATATTATTATTATTATTATTATTTCAGACACAATGACTTGGTTACATGGAAACACATGGGCAAGTTAGTTTTCTTACATAGTGCCAAGAGGAAGGACTACATGCTAACACTTTTATGTGTTTAGCCATTAAAAAAGAGCCTTTAATCCTGGCAGTAGATTGCTTTTCAACTGTATAAATCATTTATGTATATTTGTTTTTATCTTATTCTGGGCCTCTAGACATTTCTTGTTTACTCTGAATCTCCCTGGCAGAGCTTACCAGAGAAGAAAATGATTTAAAAAATTGGTTGATTAATCATTTTAACTGAATGTGCAGGAAAAATTAAAAATAATAATACAAAATCAGAGCACAGGAAAGGGGTGTCTTGGCATTTAGATAATCCACAAGCAGCTTTTTAGAACAATTATCAGATGAACAGGTGAAGTCCACAGAGCTTGACATCCCAGATGCACAGAGCCCATTGTATGAGGAGATAGGCTCTTTCAGCAGAATATCTGACTAAGAGCTAGCTTTAGGAGTAAGTCTTGAACTTGAGAATTAATGGACGATGTCACTCTGTGTTCTGTGAATGTATTGCTCTGATTGGTTGATAAATAAAATGCTGATTGGCCATTAGCCAGGCAGGAAGTATAGGTGGGATAAGCAGACAATGAGAATTCTGGAAAGTGGAAACCTGAGTTGGGAGACACCATCTTGCCATCCAGGGAGTGGCATGTAATGGCATACTGATAAAGCCACAGAAAACATGGTGACATAGATTAACAGAAATGGCTGAATTATATGTAGGAGCTAGTCAGTGGTGGGCCTGAGATAATGGCCAATCAGTTTTAATTAATATAAGCCTCTGTGTGTTTACTTGTGTCTGAGTGGCTGTGTACCAAGTGGGACATAGAAAAGCTTCAGCTGCAGAGAATCATTCCTGGAATATCTCTTTTCCAGAAGATAGGGAAGCTCAAGATACAGGAAGACTATGTATGGCTTCAGCCCTGCAGGGGCTTGCAGCCTAAAAAAGGGATGAAGAGATGAGATGAAAAAAGTAATTCAGTGTGTTAGAAAGGGTGTCAGGTGTGTGCCAAAAACTTACAGAATGATCATATCCTATTCCAAAATGTAGAGGGAGTCAAGCACCTGGTTTATCTGCCACGACCTCCTTTCTTTGTAATTGGCGTATCTGTAATAAGTGCTCCATAAACGCTACTCTCTTGTCTCGAACCTGTATCTGAATCGTTATTTGCAAGTTAAACATCACTGTTTTCTCTGTGCCCTGATGCAATATGACCAGCTGCTTCATGCCCTGCTGCCATCACAGAGTGTACCCTCAGATCATTAGCGAAGACAGAGTTTTCTATATCTGTTATTTTTGCTTGGTATTTTGTATACCACAGCAACATGTAACTATTGATCCTATTTCAAGGAATAACTAGAGAAACTTGGTTAAAAATGTTATCATCACTATTCCAACTTGCACCTAGTTTTTCTTGGTTAATAACATCTCACTTTTCAGTGTCATCTTTCCTAATGCCATATCAATCTAAGAATATTCCAGGACTGATAAATCTCAATTTACTGTGTATCCTAAACTTCATCTTATGACATCATAACAATGGCCTTTTAAAACAATGCCAAGTACATCTTCCCTCAGTTGACATATATACTTTGCTATTCTGTCTTGTATTTACCACTTGCTTACTTTTTTCCTAACAAATGGCAAATGTCTAGGAGATTGAGGCAGTTAACCATTACTTTAAACTGATAAATTAATATAATCTTATAACTACTAATAAAAGCTATTTGAATGTTTTTGAGGTAAAAATAAATCAAATTCTGTCATGTCACTACAAACATTATTTGTTTTACATATAAAATATGCATGATGAGGAATAGCTATTTCTCCACTAAATATGATAAAGCATCTAGAAGAATTAGAAGATTCACACGGCGTAATTCAAAGTCAACCAGTTTTCTTCCTTGCCCACAGCCTAAACTCTGCATTTCTCTTAAGCATAATACAGTGCAATGAAGAGTTTTAAAATTCCAAATGGAAAGTATAATCATGAGGCTATAGTGCCAATAAAAAGATTAAAGAGATTAAAAAAAGAGACGGGGGTAGGTGGGTGGGGGGGAGCAAACAGCCTCTACTTTGGGACTGCCAATAGAAGTTTCAGAAGCAAAAATCAAGCAGATGCCACTGACCTGAGGAGATGTCGATTTGGCTTGTCTTGGTCTGTGTGGTGTTGATGTGGACGCCCACTTTGCTGTCCACAAGGTCAATCTCCACATTGCCTAAGTTATCTGCAAAGTGACTAAAGAGCAGGAGACCACTGGGGTTCCAAGTCCTGAACTGGAAACTGACTGAGAACAGGTCTTGATTAAGTCTGCCAGGCACCTCCAGGTAGCTTGTAGCATTGAAGAAGACTGGTACTGTGTAGGGCTCCACACAAGAGAAACTCAGATTCCCCTACAAGCAAACAAACATCTATGTGAAACTACTAATAAAGAGATGATCCTACAAATATCCAAGAAGTGACAGATCCTGTACCAAGCTAAAGGGATAGCATCTCTGCCTGATTTTGTGGGTGCATGGATTTTGAAAAACTTCCTGAAGTGTTAGACCCAATAATCAGTAGCTGGTTTTCTAGCTCAGAGCACAGCACAACAGTCAAGAGACGGATGGCTTAGTAGCCTGCTGTGATGCGGAGACGACACAATGGTCTTTTTTCATCTTATCATCATATGTTAAGGACTTTGATGACATTATTACTTCCTTCAATTATACACACACACACACACACACACACACACACACACACACACACACACACATATATACACACACACACCAGGAGGGTGTGGGTGTGAGAATACAGGGAGTCTTCAGGGAGGTAAGAGAATTTCACTGAAATAACAGCTAATAATGTCTTTGAGTAAATTTCTTTTAAAATGTTAACTTTGTAGGGATGGCAATGAATCGCTCTATTTCATGATTTTTTCCCTAATGTTTTCAGTGTGTGTGCAGATTTTGCTACAAAAATTATTCTGTGGTTGCCAAAAACTAATTTGTTAAAATAAAATATACTTGTAGATGCCTTATACTTTATAAAATATTTTGACTATTCAAAGGCTTTTCTAGTTTTAACATGCTTTGTAGTTACAGTTGACTTAGTAATGAGCCCCCATGGTTGGTGTTCTGTAGTTTGAGTACCAAATGGATATATCTCAGGACCAACATTGAACTAAAATTTTACTTCTTAAAATGTAAATATTAGAAATGTTATTTTGATGCTTTACATTCTATATTGTTTCCCTAAAGCATCGATTTTTGAGAACAGTGAAAGGACCTCTGTGACATTATATCCATTCTAAATCTTAAAATCTTAACAAGTGTGTGTGTGTGTGTGTGTGTGTGTGTGTGTGTGTGTGTGTGTGTAGGTGTAGTGTATGTTTGTGTAAGCATATGTGGATATATGTTTGTGTATGTTTGTATACAATCATAGTATGTGGTATATGAGCATATAGTATATTGCTTTGTGAGAAGAATATGTGTGCTTGTGTGTTTATTAATTGCTATGTTAGTGCATGTGTTTATATGTATGTATTATGTGCATGTCCTTGTGTATTATTGTATGTGGCATATATGTGTGTGTGTGTGAATAGTACATGTGTGTTACTACATGGTCTATATGTTCATGTGTGTTCACAGAATGTGGGGTATGTATATACTTGTGTAAATATTACATTACATATATTGGTCAGCAATTACATATAGTATATGATATATGTGTTTGGTGGTTTGAATAAGATTGGCCCCCATAGGCTCATATATTTGAATGAGTCAGTTACCAGAGAGCGTGACTGTTTGAAAAGATTAGAAAAATTTGAAAGTATAGTCTTGTCAGAGGAAGTGTGTCACTGGGGATGGGCTTTGAGATTTTAAAAGCTCATACCAGGCTCAGTCTCTCTCTCTCTCTCTCTCTCTCTCTCTCTCTCTCTCTCTCTCTCTTCTCTCTCTCTCTCTCTCACACACACACACACACACACACACACACATTTCTTCTGCCTACAGATCAAGATGTACCCCTCAGCTAATACTTAAGCACCATGTTCCCACCAGACTCCCCATCATGATATTTGACTAAGCCTCTGAAACTGCAAGCAGAGCTATAGGGAATCTCCATGAAAAACATTTGTTACTATCTTTGGGGCTACCCAGCAGTTCTGATACTTCATTTATAGAACAGTCCATATATGCATATAATTCATTTTGGTTACCCTTTTCATCCTCTCCAATTTCCCTCATCTCTTATCAGTCTGTTCTCCTTCTTATGAGTCTTAGATGAAAGTTTCAAACCATTGGGCACAAAGTCTGGCTTGACTCAAAGTCAATGTGTATTCTGAGTATGTCAAGTATCTACACATTGTTAGGTAACATCTGTTTTACACTGCTGAACTGAACCCAAACAGGATGAAAAAGGATAGATATTTGTTGTTATTTAATGCCCCATAAAAAAAAAAACCCAAAAAGTTCATGTGAATTTTGTAAATGAATCAATATTTTGACTCTTACCACATTTGATGGCTCTAATTTTTTTCTCCGGGCCAGATCAGTGATGTTGACACCATTGTAGTTGATGCTTTCCATGCAACCCTTAAAGTTCTTCCTATTACTGGAACTTGGTTTGCCAGAGAAAGGTACGCCTCCAAATGTTACCTTTGAGAAAAAATTAAATGTAAATGTTTACACTTTCTTACAACAAACTATACACAGTTATAAAAACAATTGTTAGGCATCTTTATCTTAGTCAAATATAAGCAAACATTATATCTCACCTACAAAATTGTTTGCTCACTACACTATGTTGTCGCTGAAATGCATAATGGAATCATTAATTCCAATGATTAGATTATAACTTGACCAATAACATAGCAAACTTCCCTTGCAGTTTTTAAACACCAAAGACATTTTATAAATTGTCTTGAGAGTATTTTAAAATGATTTTATCTAGCAACTTTGTTTTATCAAGGAATATTAAAACTATATATTCATATTTATCATTCAAAGACATGTTACCAATAAATGCCTCTAGTAATCTCAAAACAACCAGCACTAATATAATAAGCTGATAAAGTGTAACCTAAAGCAAGGAATACTGTATTTGCTCTCTGTGGGCTTTGTGAAG
Source organism: Peromyscus leucopus (assembly GCF_004664715.2). Classification (NCBI taxonomy): domain Eukaryota; kingdom Metazoa; phylum Chordata; class Mammalia; order Rodentia; family Cricetidae; genus Peromyscus; species Peromyscus leucopus. The sequence goes on from NC_051065.1 coordinate 42,304,304, forward strand.
TCTAATGACTGTTGGAGTCAAAGGTTCATTAGAATTATTTTGAGTATAGAAAATGGCTGAAAAATACCATTAGTGTATGGATTAGGAACTTTGTGGGACACGGCGGCTGTAAGTTGTGCTCTCAAGGTTTACACATTTTATAGATCTTGCAGACCTTAAGGGAAAAAAAACAATCCTCCTTAATGTGTTCCTTTGGGTATTCCTGTTATAGGGGATATGTTTTTTTACCCCATGTATGTCTCACAACTCTCAAAATCTGTAGCCATATTATAGATGATACAAAATTATACTTAATCAGTATTGTTAGGAATATTCACCACTAATAGTGAATTAGTAAATAAATGTAATGCATAATTGTGTTTGTAATTGCAACTTTTATGAAGCAGACTTTTCCTTTATAGGGTCATCATTTTCAATTTTCCCTTATAGTTTATAATGTGAAAGCAACTGTTGAGACATTTTCAAAAGTGAGGACTTTATATTTGATATAAGGCAAGGATGTACAACATTCTAGGAGGCTCATGAGTAAATTATGTTCCATTATTAGGTGCTATGGCATTTAAAATGCTTAATTAGTTTTAGAGAAAAAGACAAATTAATGATGGTTTATGAAACAATGTTTGTAAGAAGGCCCCACTTAAAATAAAATTAAGTATTATTAATCATGTTCAGCTGAGTATTCATCACTGCAATGAGTTCATACATGAAAGGAGAAGTTAAAAATAAATTAAAACACATAGAATAGTATTAGGAATCCACAAAGAAAAAAACATAGAGTAACCAAAAATGGTCAAATATTGAGAAAATATTTGAAAGTCACAGTGACACTGGCCTTGCTATGTACTGTGAACTTGATCTTGATACTGATAGCAGTAACCATAATGCTAAAACAAAATGTGTAGTTACGTGCAGTTTCTTTGCCGATTACTTTTGAAGAATTCATAATAATCCATCTTGAATTTTTAACATTTATTAGTAGTATGATTGTATGAATGTGTATGTGTTTGTGTGTGTGTGTGTGTGTGTGTGTGTGTGTGTGTGTGTGTGCATATGTGCAGGCCATGAGACATAATTGGAGGTCAGAGGACAACTTGTGGAATAGGTTCTCTCCTTCCATCATGTGGGTCCCAGGGTTGAACTCTGTTCCTCAGGCTTGGCAGCAAGGGCCTTTACTTGCCAAACTCACTGGCTCACAAAATCTGTTTGGTGTTGGCAGCATCACATTCTGAATATTTTTTTTTTATACTTGTTTCACGTTACAGATTTGTTCCTCTGTGCACATGGTTTCTACAGTCTGGGCTTTGTTTTTCCACTGGGGTGATGACTCAATTGCACCATAAATGTCTTCTGCTTTCAGTAACCAGAGATGTGCATTCATGGGCAGTTTCATCCTGAAGCACTGAGAGCAAGGGTTAGAGGGTGCTTGAAAGAAGTGGGGTCTAACACCGGTTCCCCATGGAAGCAATCACATATTAGTTTGCTGTTTATTTTTTCTTGCCATAGACTTTTTCTTCCCATTGATTACATGTAGTTATTGCACCACATTTTTAGGTATCCTAAAGTTATGGTGATAAAACCCCTTTTTAATATTCAGGTTAAAAATCCTATTTGGGAGTTTCTGTAGCCTTAGTAAGATCACTATCACTTTTAACCCTTATAAGCCAGTTAATTGGGTATGAAGAAGTCACATAGTATAGCAGATGCTGGCAGACACCTCCAGTGTAACTTCTCTACAGCCTTTTTAGGATGGAGTAATAATCCTCTCTAGTTAGCTCTATCATCCTCAAATCAACATATACAGCATATACCAACCTCTGTGGGAGTAGTTTGCTCTTACAGTATTTCATTGGTAGGATGTATGTCACTCCAAGATCATAAGGAAGTCTTTAAACCTATCTTCCTGCCTGCTGCTCATAATAACCATGAGAATATAGATGTCCTTCTTGGATTAATTTGCCATCAGGATAAAAAACAATGCAAGAGGAAAGACTGCAGTGGAATGGATGGCATTGGAAACTACAGCTAAGTGCAAAAGATGGGATGCCTTCCATGTGAAAGAGATAAACATGCATCTGTTATATAAGCATATGTACAAATGTAGTTTCTTCTGTACACATGTGTATATATATATATATATATATATATATATATATATTTACTGATATATGGTATATATATATACACACATTCACACACACACATATATGTTGTTTTATCATGTGATCTAAGAAGAAGTATGTTCTTATTTTCTTATTATATTAAGGGAATATGAATTACTCATGTCACACAACCAGTGAGGGTCAGAACGGAATTCAAATCCAGGCTTCCAGTTCTGCTGGAGGGTATATGGTTGATTTTCTCTATGACTGTAGTGTGTTTATAGGTTTAAAAGGGACAATAAGTGTCACTTCCTTTTTCACAAGCAGAGATATATTGCAAAAAATCATGGCATTCATCCAAAGTACTGTAAGTGGCGTTTAACTGAAGAACAGAATCAAATCTAGCCAAACCTTGGATTACTGCCCTGTCTCTTAGTTTCCTTGATTTGGAGGAGAACAAAACATATTCCTTCAATCTCATGCTACCATGTAGTTAGTAGTTTGACTGCTGACAGTGATCTCCCCACTTTGTCGTATAATGACACCTCAGAGAAGAGCTTTGAAACACTTTCACACACAATAGTAATGTCAACATTGAATCACGTCAAAGGTGCAGAGTAGTACATCATGTCTCTTTGCTGATGTACTTGTGAGAAATGGAGGCAGGTGTATTCTGTCTACCCCTTGCACTGTTGTGTTGGATACTGCTAGTACCAGCTGGCTCATCAGGACTGGTGTTCAACATAACCACTATTAAAACACAAATAAGATAGTGTTTGAAATAAATTACTTCCTACAGAATGTTAATATCTACTCGTAATTAAACTCTACACTTACTATATGTGCTCTACAGGCTATTTACACAGCACCTATCTGATGCATGTACTGTGTTGTGCAATGGTGTGTCAGTTGGCATCTTTTTGCAGTCCCCTACTCAGTATAATTCAACTTACAGCATGAAATTCCCCATGGTGAGATATTTACACTATGACAGTTAAAGAATCAGACCAGTGTATTCCTCCTTTTCCACTCCAGTGAGAGCTTCTGAGAGCTTCCAGCACATTCCTGCTATGCCTCAATGCCCTTTGCCTCAGACCACTTTGCAAGAACTGAAGTCAAGTAGTTTGAGGACACAGTCTTTGTGAACATGAGAAGACGAGCTCTTTTATCCTTTATACTACAGTTTAATACTACAATATGAGTTTTATAAAATATGTGTTATGTTAGGGTTGAAGTTAATTTTACCAGCTTGTGTGGTAGGAATCTATTTCTTCTGTTGATAAATCAAAGAGACATGGGCAACTGTTCTGATACTGGCTCTTAATGGGCTCCAGATTTCTTTAAATAACACATAAAGTATCTTTACTACATAGTATAAAATACAACATTAGACACACCAACTTTTACTGTGACACATGACAATAGCTGCTGTTCCCAAGAAGAGGATTACTAGATAGTAGCTTATCAATAAGAAATAATAATTAAATCATCATCATTTTTCAGTGAATTTATATTTCCCCTACTACTTCTTCTGATAAATATGTCCCACTCATTCCAGTCCATAGCAGAGTCCCCAAACTGAGACTGTGTTGTATACAGAATGATTTGACACACTGTGAAATCCTAGAACTGTTGACCTCATGTAGAATGTGTTGCGTGCACATGAATATGCACAGATTTTATCACAAACTCAATGGGGTCTGTGACCCCAAATCTTTAATTATGGTTTTTGAAAATTGGAATTATGTTTGCTCGTGGCTAATGCTTCAGGATGTCTCCATATTCTGTGATACTTCAAAGTTTATTAATGGAAGATGAATAATTCATCTGCAAGTTCTCTAATACAATAGAGCAGTAAGTCACAAGAGATGCAGTATTAACTTTTAGGAGATTTGAAATTCTTGGACTTTCATATTCTTTCACTATTAAAAGAATTATTTTAGTTTTGAGGTTATAATATCATTATATCACTTCTCCCTTCTCTTTCCTCCCTCCAAACCCTATTATGTATCCCACATGTTCTCTAAAATTCACAGCTTCTTTTAATAATCATTTGTAGATGGGTATTTTGGGGTATCAATAATTCACGATTAAGCTTGTATTTTTATGTTAATTTTCTCCATTGACATATAAATACATTTTGTAGCTATCAATTCAGATTTCTCACCAATAATTTTATGATGAGAGTATTCTATATTATTAAATTTTACATATAGTTGGAGGCTAACACACAATGTGCACATAGATTTCTGCTTTCTCAAATGTAGATTTTAATGAACACAAAGATTCATAGCAACCTCAGATGTTGTCCCATTGTATACTAAATCTTTGAAGGAATCACAATTTTATCATCATCCAATATTTGGTCTTGCCCTGTTCTGTCTCATGACTTTCTGTTGTGTGTGGTGAGGTCAGGAGCCAAATATACAGTACAGAAATTGACCAGAAAAAGAATGACAGTATCAAATTAGAGGTAAATCTGAAAACATATTCAAGTACCATAGTTTTGTTCATCATCCCACTGTTATTTATAAGTAGGGAGGTTTGCAAATGGCTATCAAATTAGTCAGATATAAATTTCAAGTGATTTGAACCACCTATGCTCCAAAAACTTTGGAAGATTATTAAAACTTGACTAGTTCCATGAACGAAGAAAGTTGGGAAGCATCTATCTGTTGACATGTCATGCTTTTGATCTTGCTTGGGCGCTTTCTCCGGAACATGCAGTGCTTTCTTCTCACTTCAATTACATGTAACACTGCAAAAGCTTTACCCCTGTTCACTAGTAACAGATGTGATGTACTGTGTTGGACCACTCTGATAATTTACTTAAAGCCTAATATATCAACTTGAATGTTATAAAATTATAACATATGCACATATATACATGCATATATATGTGTGAGTGTGTGTATATTAAGCATCAAGGTGATCTTTGAGTTTTTTTAAGTTATTATCTGTTTTTCTGTTTTCTATATTTTGTGTGTGTGTGTGTGTGTGTGTGTGTGTGTGTGTGTGTACACTCACATGCTCCATTGTGCTTGGTGAGATTAGAGGACAACTTGCTAAGAGTCCATCTCTTTATTCACTATATACAGTGTAATTTATTCAATACAGGATTGAATTTAGGGTGCCTTTACTTTCTGAGTAATTTCATTGGACCAGAGTATTTTAAAAATACTTGGTTATTTAGAAATTAAAATGAATCTTAATGGATAATTCTTTAAAATGTTCTATATTTTATTTTATGACAACTATGTCTGAGAAAAGTTTACTAAAAGTCCTATCTATAGGTATGAATTTATAAATAATATAAAATAGAAGTAAAGAAATTTTTATTCTATATACTACAAAACACAAGTGAACCTTCCGTATATGACATACTGCATAGTCTCGTGAGTAATAGATATCATAATTCATTGCCAGAAGTGATGGTTGGAAGGGATGTGGGGTGGAACTGGGAGGAGTAGAGGAAGTAGGGGAAACTATAATCAGGATATTGTATGTGAGGAAAAAAAGCTATTTTCAACAAAATAAAAAATTATCAACTAAAATATATATTATATATATTACAATTATACATATAATCTGTTAAATAAATTAGATTTAAAGATATTTCCTTTCTATAAAGAAGGAAGGGAAAAGGCTTGAGCAGATACACAATTAACTGATAAGTAATTAAGAAAAAGGAATAGTAGAGTATGCATTCCCTCCTCCTCCATCACAATCCCACATTCTCAAGTGTACCTCATAGTCCAAGTCCAGGTAGTCAAACTCTCCATTGGTGCGGAAATGCTGCATGCTCCTGTCCAGGGTCAGGTTAATGCTGCGTCCCTGGCGCTCAATGAGCACAGAGTGCCAGTGGTGATCATCCAGCAGGCTCCCTGATGTCACGGATGTGTGTCCATAGATGGGGCCAAGCTGGTTGCTTCCTGAGTAGTGGGAGCAAAAGGGAAATACGACATTGACTGCACAGCCCACTATGCACAGGGGCAGATCTTCCCTTTATAATGTGAAGCCAATATACAACTGGAGCGCCATCTATCAAAGTTGGTATAGGAGAGCTAGGGTTTTTGCAGTAGCTATGAATAAAAGCTACGAAAATGAAGCAATGCCTGCTCTCTTAAAAAGAAAATGCAAACATTTTGGACAGTGTTGTGAATTCTGCTAAGATTTGGAGGGTGAATGAGTTATCAGCTCAGTATCACATGGGCTCAGGTGCCAGAGAGCCTGGGATCTGATGGGGCTATCACATTAGTTTGATGTTTAGATGGGGACAAACTGGTCACTTCTCTGAGTCTGGTTGCTGAATACAAAATGGGGAGAGTAATCTTTGTTTCTTCATGTATGGAGATCAAAGCAAAAGTGTGTGGGTGACAATGAAAAGTGTGTGTGTGTGTGTGTGTGTGTGTGTGTGTGTGTGTGTGTGTGTGTGTGTGTGTGTGTGTGTGTGTGTGTGTGTGTGTGTGTGTGTGTGTGTATGTGTGTGTGTGTGTGTGTGTGTGTGTGTGTGTGTGTGTGTGTGTGTGTGTGTGTGTGCATGTGCTCCTCTCTATGGTAGGAGACCAGAAAGAGGAGAAATAAAAAAGGAATAAGTCTAAATAGCAAGGCTGTTCTGTTTCTGGAAACACACACACAAAGTGTCTGAGAAGCAGGACGGTCACCTGCTATTGATGGATGGCAGTACAGAGTGGCAGTAGGTGTTTGAGTAGATATATTTCTACTGCTATCATAAATCCCAGTCAGTCAATAAAACTTTGGAAGTGAACTACTTTCCAGTAAAATGGTAATGACTCTTTTTGGTGAGGTCATAGAACGAGCAACGTGTTTCACAAAGGTAATGTCACATCTCTATAAACCACAGTTGATTTCCAAAGGTTACTCTACATGTTTCATTAGAGAAAAGTAAGATGAAAACAGCTCTGAAAAAAAATATCTTGGATTGGTCAGTAGGTCAGTATGTCAGTGAGTAAAGGCACTTGGTGTTGAGCTGACACTGGGAGTCAGATTCCAGGGAGCCACACTGTAGAAGTTTGACTCCTGCAGGCTCTCCTCTGACCTTCACACATTCACTGTGACATGCAGGTGCTCCTCTCCATGTACACGTGTGAAATAAATCCAAAAAAATAAAGTAAAATAGAGTCTTTAGACACACCTCAACTATGGTTGTATGTACACACAGGTTCACATAGATGAATATTTCACAAATGCTTTTATTTGGTTGGGGCTCTGATTCCCCCACTGAACCTTCCCCTTCCATTCTACAGGGTCACGTGCTACAAATAATTTCTAGCCTCCTCGCAAGTCTCGAAATAAATGCTTGTTCATGATTACAGATGAAGAATATTATGAAGAATAAACAAGTAAAGTGAAATGCAAATTATTTTCTCCACTAAAAATAGTTTGATCTATTTCCTTCTAGATGTTTTTCCATATACAACCATTTAATTATTCATATGTATGCTGTATACATATTCAGGTATATATATATATATATATATATATATATTTAATGTGAAGTCTTTGATATATTAGTTATGTTTCTTGAATATTCTAGTTGCTTCTTACTGTGCTGCAAAGCTGCTACCTCACTGGATAAAAGAGCACACCCACTGCAGCTCACTGCAAAATTAAGAGAACATTGTCCTTCACCTGACTCTGGACAACACATTAAGTTTCTGCACTCCCAGTCTTTTCCAATGACAGGATTTTCATGTCTTTTGATCTACACCCAGGGATGGATACAAGTGAGTTGAATTACTATATTGAGCCTTGCAATACCATTATTACCTGAAATGTAAAACTCTTTTGCTGTTGTTGTTGTTGTTTTGTTTTTGTTTTTTCGAGACAGGGTTTCTCTGTGTATCTTTGTGCCTTTCCTGCAACCCACTTTGTAGACCAGGCTGGCCTCGACTTATTACCACTTTTTTACCATAGAAAATCTCACAAGCTCTGACTACCAGCACTTAGCCCCTATGTAAATATCAACTCTAAGACATTCTAAAACAGTTACACATTAGGTTTATCAGCCATCATTAGGAAGCTGAGGGAAATTTTCTTCTGTTAACAGTGATGAGAGTAATTTCTTTTCCATTGGTTTTTCCAAAAGATATTTCAAGTCTTTTATCCATGGTGGAGGAGTTACTTTACACTGATTTATTTGAGGGTTGTGTGTTCATTCATTTATTGTTAAGTTATTATTTTTGTAGAATTATTATTACAACAGAGAAACTAAAATCCATGAACTGCATGTTGCCTTTGAGTTCTACTATCTAGAACCCAGAACACTGAGCCAAGCAAGAGAAAGAAGTGTCAATGTCTTGTCAATCTGGGATTCTGAATGTCACTGCCATGCTGTGAACATTTTCTTAGCACCATATGAGTCTCAGTTATGTTTTCAGCAAGCCAACAGACACGGTTTCTGTTTACTTAAAAGTAGTGGGAAAATCACGCAAGGTAACAACCCCTTGGGTTGCCTCAACTCCTACTAATATCTCATTCCTCTGCTTCCTTTAGTAGTCTGATAAAATTAAAATATTATTTCCACAACTTTTACTCTCTTTCTTCACTTATAAAATAAGTCAATAAGAGTGTTCTCTCAATTCCTCAGAGAGTGAGTAAACAGTAACCTCCATATGAACAGAGCCAGTGTTCTCCTGTCTGTCTCCCTGCCAGCTGACATCTGAGGTGAGTTACATAGACTTCACTTTCCTTGGTTTCTGGGGTAGTACATACTCTTTACTTCTCTACTCTCCACTTCCTGCTTAGTTGCCCTCATAGTGCATTCTCCACTGATATGTTACAATGGACCCCATATAAACACCTTTTGTTTATGTAATAGGCAGCTCAAACGTGCTGTCTCCCAACTAATCCCTGCAATTCCTTTTGCCTTTTTTTTATTTTCTAGTTCTGAAAATAATACAAACTATTCATTTAGTGCCTGAGCCTAAATCCTGGGAATTATTCTTTATTTCTATTCTTTTCTTTTTGCTTCATACACAACTCATCATTGGTTTTGCTGAATTTACCACTAACATAATTTCTCAGATACATTTCTCTTTATCTCCCCTTGGATGCCAGTGCCATCTCTCCCCAGCCATGAAGATGTCTTCTTTGACTCTCATGATGACTTAGGCAGTCCTTCCCATGAGAGTCTCAGTGCACCTACAAAGTCAGCATCATAGAGCTGTTAATTTTTGATATGCAGAACCTGTAGCATCCTACAGGACCAGAACAGTCTCCATTTCCTGGACTTCCTCTCTTGTTTTCTGAAATTCACTGAATGTATGCACTACAGTTTGCTTTTTGTTCCATAAGCATTCGAGCTCTCTGTCTGCAATGGTCCCTCCCTGTGCAGTCTTCTCTCTCCTGTTTTATTTTTTTTTCACCATTTAGATCTTGTCTTGAACATTGTAGCTTTTTTTTTTTTTTTCTAAGAGAGCATTTTCCTTCATACGTTCTGACATTGGTCCTATGGCTTCTTAAAAGGGCATTTAAACTTGGGCTCAATATAATACATACGTACTAAACTGATTTCCTTCTATCACTCATAATTTGTTGTCATTTACTTTTATTTCACTGGAGTGGTTCACAAACTTAATGAGACAATGTCTTTCTGTTCTCTGATATATGCTACCAACTACTATAATACTGAACATAGTGTAAGTGCTTCAACAGACATTTTGTTGAATGAGTAATGTTATGGGTTGAATCTAAAGTGTTCCCCAAAGGGTTGCTGGTTAAAGCCTTGGTGACAGCTAATGAGGTTTAGAAAAATGATTGGATGATGATTGCTTTAACCTCATAGATGCATCAGTCAATTCACCATTGAAATAATGATTTGACGGTGATATTGAGGGGTGACAGGCAGTAGGAGTAGATCTTGGTTGAAAGAAATAGGTCACAAAAAGTGGGCCACTGAAGTGTCTATCTTGTTTCTAACATATTCTACTCTCTCTGTTTCTTGGCCCCCATAAGCATTTATGTTCCACCCTGCACTTCTTCTATCACGTTCTACCTCAACAAAAGACCATAGGTATGGGTCCAGTGACTATAGATTGAATCATCGGAAACCTGAATCAAAATAGTCTTTCTTCTTTTAAGTAATTTTTTAAGGTATGTTGTCACAGTGATTAAATGTAATTAACAGAAATAGGTATACAAATAGATAATCTGACACTATAGATGAAAAATAATTGACAATATAATGTGAGCTCTTAGAATTATAATTTCAATGATTATGTAACATTTAAAATGCTTTGGATTTATTTATTTTATATGTATTAGTGCTTTGCCTACATGTATGTATGTGTACCATGTACATGCCTGGTGCCCATGAAGATCAAAAGATGTCACCAGGTCCCCTGGAACTGGAATTCCAGGAATGACACTAGTGAGCTATTATGTATTGCTGGGAATTGTAACTGAGTCCTCTGCAAGAGCAGTCAGTGCTCTCAAATGCTGAGTCATCTCTTCATCCCCTTCATTATAAATATTTTAGAGATGGAAAAAGATAATAGAGAATCACAACAAACCTAGATTTAAACTGAGGACCAGCTTGGCTTTTTTCAATTCCAAAGTAATATAATCCCCTTGCTGGCCTTCACCATGCAAGATTACTCCTTCACTTTCCGAGGTCTTGAATTTCAACGCAATGACATCTTTGAGTGTTTTCATCTTCTTGTTTCTGAATCGGTAGGGTAACACAACATGACCATCAAAGTTGATAACGTCAGCCCCTGAGAGGAGAGAGAAACACCTCATTAGTCTGGTAGTTTTAGTTAAGCATCCACTTCCAGCTAGTGCCTACTCAGGAAAATGGGAGTTTAATGTTTTCCTGAGAAGTTGGATACCTGTGCTTTTTCTTTCTTTTTGTTAATTTACCATATATCCTAAAGTATATTGACTGGAAAGTTTTGATAAGAATGATCATAACCTTGTCTATTAATATAGAATTTTATTTCAATTACTATATTTACAATACAAACTCAGTTAATATGAATATGATGGAAATTTCAACTTGGAAATGTATAATTTAGTTAAAAAGAGTAAAAGAAATTAATTAATCCTGTGAGAGTTTTATACAACATGCTTTGATAATATTCACCCCACCTCCCAAATCTTTCCATGTCCAATCCCCTTTCCTACACATACAACCTTGTGTGTGTGTGTGTGTGTGTGTGTGTGTGTGTGTGTGTGAATTTTTTTCCATCAAGACCAACTTATATTGGCCAAATGTACCTGAATGTGTTGTCTTCTACTGGAGAGTAGTCAACTTACCAGGGGCTACATGCTTACAGAAAACTGTCTCTCCATTTCCCAGTACCTTACTTTCTCAGACTCCATATTGGTCCCTTGCATTTGAAGTGGGGAAATCAGGGTTAATGATTGAGGCTCTACTAATTAAACTTAGATATACTGAGTTACCATTTCCCAATTGGACAAACAAATATCCATCTGTACTGTGACTGAAATAGAGCTAATTTGAATGTAGGGGATCACATTGGAATTTTCAGACGTGAGGGAGTGTGCAGATCGTGTGTTACACTTGCTTCATCATTGCTACTCATTTCCATAGTCATTTAGTCACTTGTTCAGCAGTAAGAGTGAGAAAGGAATGTGTACTGTCCATGCCTGGGCAATGGGTTTCCACATGATGGAATGGTTCTAGGGAGAATTATGAAAATGTAGATCAAATATTTCTATTGCCAGCAGGGGAGTTGCTATTTTTAAGATATGTTTTGTGAAGATATTTTCAAAATCTCATGCCTGTTAGCTTTTAATTTTGAAATTACAGAAAAGTTAGTCAAACTGGGTTGTTCTAGTATCTGAAAATCACAGTTCTGTACAAAGCCAGCCTTTAGGTTATGGGAGTTCTTCCTAAAACACTCCCATGGGAAGATAGCAGGGAAAAGAAGAGGGAGTTGAAAGCGCACTGGAGAAGTGTTTTCTCATTTCATATTCTGATTTTCTGGCATGTGCTTAGTTCCAGCACCACAGGGAGCAGTTTGATTTGCAGTAATTAGAGTGAGCCATTTGACCAGCTATGTCCCCAGTGTGGTGGCAGAGAAGGGGAGGCTGCCCAGCCCCTTCTGAATACCACCTCTTATGCTAAGTGTTTGTTCTCAACAAAGTGAACAACAGCAACTGTTTCTAACATTATTGAAGACTAAAGGTCTGTTTTCCATAAAGTCATCAATAGCTTTCACATCAATAGCTTTAAAAACACCAAGGTGATGATTTCACCCATATGCCTTTAAATCAGAGTTGAAACAATGCTGTTTTTACAAGTTCAGAGAGGGGCTAAGGAGATGTCTCAGTGAATAAAGTGCTTGTCATGCAAGCACATAAAAAGCCAGCTGTGGTGGGGCAAGCTTGTAATGTCCCCTCAAGACGGTCAAGACAGTGGAAGCCCAGAGCTTACTGCTCAGCCAACCTTGCTGAATCTATGAACTCCAGTTTCAGCGACATCCTATCGCAAAAACACAGGGACGAGATTTAGGAAAATTCATGACTTCGGCCTCTGGATTTCACAGCACAAGTATACACACGCACACACATCAGAACACTTACACACATTCAAACAATAAATCCTTAAAGACATTAATTAGCTGAAAGTTTCAAGAGCCAAACTTCAGCTTGTTCTTTTAGTTTTCTTATAATCAGTGCTGTTGACCATAAAAAGCCCTTCATAATCATCAGACTCGTGTTCCCACCATCTGCATCACAGGGGTTTATGTTAATATAGAGGGTGAAGGAACAATCATTAAGTCTTGGCTTCTACTCACACTGCAAAGCCAATTAAACTAGATCTTAATCATCCATACTGTCATAGCTGAATTCCAGTGGCAATAACTTCATCATCCATGATGAGAGATAAAGGCAAGAAAAACGGTACCCGATATTCTATTCAGAGCTCAGGTTGAATTTATAATCCCACAGTTGGTAGAAATTCCTTTTTGTCTTGAAAAGTGGATAAATGAAAAGCATAAGAAGGGAGTCAGTTATGACCTCTGGAGAGTAATTTTGCCACCAGCTTCCTATCAGTGACAATTGAATAATAGAGCCATCGTTGTTTTATATGCCTTCTATATATATTAATTGTGACATATAATGCTTCTCATTCAGATCGCAGGAAGCAAATGTCCCTTCAGCCTAGATAGAGGCAAGAAATCTCTACCTTTATATGTTCATATAAGTGGAAATCTCTATGCCATGCCAGGAAAAGAAGAATGATTTGTGCTAATGTGGATGCTTTCCTGCCTGACACTTAGAACAATGGGGACGTGTGACAGAGAGAATGGGTGTGGTTTATTGCCTCCAGACAGGCCTATAGTATTGATAAAAATCATGAAGGGAAGTTATTCACACTGCCCGGCCTCATTTTACCTATAATAAGTCCTTAGTGGTGAACTGAAAAACTGATAAAATGATCTTCAAGCCAGACCTCCTACATTACAAAGTCAAATCTGTTCCTCTATGAATAGTTTAAGTTCTTTTGAAATATCCACATACTCTCTTGTGAGTGTGAGTGGAGAGCTCGTTTGGAAATTATAAAACTCCCTGCAATGATCTGTGTAACATAATTTATACTTAAACACCTATCATATTCCTTTAAAAGAGTCTGGAATGTTGTATAATAATGCAAATAACACCCACCACAGATTAGTTCTATTCCCTATGAAAAATAAATTAGAAATTCACTTGAAGTCTAATAATACGTTGCGCTTATTTTAGGACAAGCTGATTTTTTTCTATGATTCTGATTACTTACACTCCCTAAAATTAAGATTTTTCTGCAGTGATTAAATATGTGTGGTTGAACTGTTTAAGCAATCTGAACAACAATAATGGCTATTCAAAAGTGAATGCCAAATCATAGTGTTTCCACAATTTTGCTTCTAACAATAACTCAGGGAGCTGGGAGTGTGCCCAACTCATCAAATCCTCGTGCAATGAGGCCGTTCTTGTTTTGTTAATTGGGCTGTGGGTTTTTACTCTCTGAATTTGTATAAGATGTTCTGGAGAATGTTTACCATGTGAGCACTGGAATATTATTTTAAAATACCTTGGATATATTTCTACTCAAAATACGTATATTGTTTCAAAATTACATAATGCATATTAAAAGTAGAGTGTAAATCCTGGTAAAAAGAGATCAGGTATTGTTAATGATCAGTAGTTTGTTCAAATGTTAGATTTTTATATTTTATCTACCAAGCTATGCAGCTATCTAATATAAAGTGAAGCATAATCTACACATTACATATATATATGAGTACATTTTGTGTATTAAACATGAATATAGATATAAAATAACATGGGTTGTTGCATATACTATAGAGAATATAATATTGCATATTATATATACATATTATACATCATTTATGTTTATATGTACTAGTATATAACAATATTTGTGTATGAAAAATTACATATATAATCATATTAGAATTCATAATAAATAAAGATCAAGTCACTTCAAAAGCCTGAAATACATTTCTTTTTTTTTTTTTTAATCAAATTTTTTTATTTGGTGGGGGTGTTTCGAGACAGGGTTTCTCTGTGTAGCTTTGTGCCTTTTTTGGAACTCACTCTGTAGCCCGGGCTGGCCTCGAACTCACAGAGATCTGCCTGGCTCTGCATCCCCAGTGCTGGGACTAAAGGCATGTGCCACCACTATCTGGCTGAAATGCATTTCTAAAGCTAAAGTTTAAAAATACAAGATGGGTTATGGGAGGAATTTAGAAAAGCTTAGAGATTCTGGCTAGAAACAGCCAAGAATGATGATGGCAGGACTTAGTGAATGAGTTTAGTGGGACTTCAGAAGACAAGAATGCTAAAAGAAATGTGGATAGTCAAGGGCAGCTTCGAGAAGTTTCAGGTGGTAAAACAATGCCTATTGGAATTCGACTAATAGTCATTTGTGTTACATCTTGCAAAGGATTTGTCTATATTTTGCCCAAGTCTCGAAGATTTGAGTGAGGTTGAATTAAAAAGCAAAGGATTAATTAATTTGGTCTGATAAATCCCATATGAGCATAGCACTCAAGCTGTTGCGTGGTTATTGCTGGCTGCTCTAGTCATATTCACGATGTGAATTGGGAACAAAGTAGTTGAAAGTGTGAAATGCATGGAGTCAAGAAATGACCTTGAGTGAGGGCTCCTGCCACTGCATCCAGGACCCATGGATGTTTCACTCTAGCCTTTGTGGCTTTTCATGTGGACTTGACACAATTCTAACCGTGATCCTTCAGATTGTCAGTATCAGATGGAATTGCTGAGGCTTCCAGTGTAGTGGCCTACGTGTCTACCTGGTTCTTTTCTCTCAAGTGTGATAGCCATTATTGAATTAACCAGCTTCCTATAGTGTAGCCCAATTTCTACATCCTGGTTCCCTAAAGAATCTTGAATAATGAAGCAGTTTTCATTCTTTTCCTTCTTAGTGTTGGGTTCATGTAAAGATTCTTGTAGAGTGCCAGTTAGTGGAAGTCAGTCCCTTCAGTTTCTGCTTATCTGGGATAGACTTTATTTCTTCTAATATTTAGATGGAAAAAATGATAGTAATAGTCTTCTTGGGAGGTAAGTTGGGATTTCTTTGCTGTTTGTTTCTTTTCTTTCAGCACTTTTAATATATTTTCCATTTTTTTCTTGGCTTGTAGATTTTTTTTCATGAGTGATGGTACAAATCGAATAGGCCATTAGATGTAGGACTTAATATTTTTCTCTTTCTGTTTTCAAGGTTTTCTCATTATCCACGATTTTTTGACAGTTTCACTGCCCTGTGCTTTGGTGACTATCTACTTTGGGTGATGCTAACTGAGGTTCTTTCAGTTGTGTCTGTATACCTATGTCTACTTGCAACTTGATGAAGATTTTAAGCCATTATTTAACTTTAATGAAATAGATTTTCAGTGTTTCCTCTTTTTATTTTTCAAATTCTTAAAATTTGTGTTTGAACACTTGATAATGCCCCATATGTTGTACAATCCTTCTTCATCCTTTTAAATTTTTCTCTCTATTTCTCTCTCACCTTTCCTACTTTCCTATTTTGTTGACAATGTTTATTCAATGGCTTTATCTCCAGTTACTAAAAGTATTTCTTTAGTTAAATCTGATCTTCTGAAAAGGCTCTCTTTCATATCTTTCATTTCATTGATTGGGGTCTTATTTTCCATATCCCTGATTCTCTCTTTATGATTTATTTCTCTGTAGTGAATTTTGAATTCATTTCCTGCACTACCTGCCCACATTCTGGTACTGTTCATACATTCTCTTCTGAAAAATTACTGAACTGAAAATCAATAATCAGGATAATTAAAGTGTTTTTTTTCAAATAGCTAATAGATGTCCTTCAAATTAGGATATGTTTCTAAATAACTGTACTTCTTTCAAAACTTTATATTTCCTTTTGTATTTTATTGTTTTCCAATATGTGAACACTTGTATAATTGTCACTTGCATACATTCAATGAAGTTAGTTCCTGGATCTGAGGAGCATGAATGAATGCTTACCTTGGTCTTGGGGACACATGTTGTCTGGGATTTCTGGTGAGCAGCCAGAGCACCAAGGCTGTAGATTGACCAGGCAACATACACTAGATTCCATTGGTATTGTTCAATTGTTAGTATGGGTTATGACTGTGTTACAGATCTACAGTGCTTATACAGAAGTCCCCTCAGTTCCTGACACACTGATGTAAGAAAGACAGGGATCTTGGCACAGTCTACAATTCCATGGATAGTGGAGAAGGTCCTTTATTAGGTTTTGCTCACGGATCATAGGCCACAAAAAGTCCCAAGGGAAGTTGAAGCTATGTGCACAGCTCTCACTCAGCCTGCAGTTTCTATATACTGAGTTGCTTCCACCCAATGATATGCTCCCAAGTTCAAGTCATGCCAGCCTATGCCAAGTTCTAAGCAAAGGTACCAAATAGCAGTGGGTGTTGTGAGAATGTAGGCTCTATGTGTTGGAGAGGTCTAGAATGGGTACCCTCTTCAGAGCATAAGAGTCACCATAGTTTGATTTTATGACTGGTCTTATTTGTATTTTCCTGCTTACCTTAGTAATTGAATACAGGTTCCCTCCCACAAGGAGCCATTGCTAGAATGGCTAGAATTGAAATGGCTTTACACTTCTTCCTAACTTTTGGGTTTGGTTTTGGTATTATTTAGGTCTTCTATCACTCCTTTATTGATTCAGAGAGTATTTCCTCCCTTTCATTCCTCAAATGTAGTTTCTCTTTTGTTACTCTGATTCTTTTCTCTTGCAGAGTCACATAGAAAATACTTCTTTCTTTCACCATTGGTCCCCTCTTCTCTATAAAGTTTACATTCTAATACCCAACTGCCTAGAAGACTGATCCACACGATATTCCTGGTGTATATCTTTCTCTACTTGTCAAGTATGTAATTCCTTGTATGGGCTTCCTTGCCTTTGCTCTTGTATATAATATCAAGTCACTTAAGCTGGAGAGCTAGAACTTTTCTGAGTTCCTCTATTTTCCCCATCCCATATTATAGCTACTTCAAGTCCTGGGCAATGTAGCACTTGTCAAGTTTCAAATTCATAGATTACCTTTATATATCATAATACAGCTGCCTCACACTTGGTAATATACATTGTATTTGCAAACTTAAAGGAATACTTCCCATACTACTGCCTGTCAACCCTTGCATTGTCTCTCTAGAAGCTGGAAACACTTTCCTCATATGAACACTTTTGCCAAGAAAAAGAAAATCTAAGTTGCATAATATATATTGTAAAATCTTTATAGCAACTCTTGCCTTCACTGACTGTCTCAATATTTAGAGCACATTGTGTGCTAAGGTAAGATACTAAACCAACTGAAACTCTGGTTGAGGTTGTGGGAGTGTCCACCAGAATTGACATGTTGTCTTCATTTGGTTACATTTCAGCCATTGTCCAACTCTTGGAAAAAAAACTCACCTACTAGAAAGTTTGTCTATATAAGACAGTGCTGGCCTGATGTCCCATTAGAACTTGCAGAAATTGTGGCATCACTGTTTAGGTTGTACTGAAACTATATTGCTATGGTCCCATTTCCTCTGGGGGTATTACATTCTAAGGCACAGACCTTGTATCATTACACTTTGCATTCTTAGCATAATAAGCTCTTCTTAAATTGATTGTCTTTGAAATATCAAGGCAAAATGAGAATTGCATTATATTCCTGCATCCTTACAAACATCCTTACATACAAGGTTCTATGAAGTTAATCTACTAAGGTAGCTCTAAATATCATGTAAGAATATGTATTTGGTTAAATATTGTATCTACAGGCTTCTATATAAATAGTTTAAAATGAATTATAGTAGTTATACTCATATAGTAATTGTTTAGAAGTCAAAGGCTTAGACATTTAACTTCTACATGAGTTTTATTATAACACATTTTTCTTTTAATTGAATGCATTGGAGAGAAACTTACTTGTTGCGAGATTAAAGTTGGCAAGCTTATTAAGATAATCTTTCAACACGGTTATTAAGTTACTAAGACATTCCTTTAACACAGTTATTTTGGACTAAATTAAGATTAAATATTTATTGACATTCAGAGGAAAGATGGATTTGTTCCTGTATATATTTTATTATTATTGATTTACTTCATGAAAATCTATAATGTGCAATGACTTATGAGTAGTTCATTATGTGGTTGGCTCATTGAACCCAAACTAGACACAGAAAAAATGTTAGTAAATTTTGAAATCACATTACCAAAATTCCATTATTCAATATTAAAAATAAAAAAGAAACTCAAATTGCCCTCTGCTTTCAAAAATGGTCATTCACATGCATGTACATTGTTATAGATACCACCTTCTGCTTTCTCTCCCACCACTAGCAACTCATAGGACACCTGGAAAGCAGAACAATCCTTTTTCTAAGAATATTATAACTCTAATGCATCTCATAATGCATAAGTAATATGAACTTTCTGAAAATTAGCAAAATTTTCATTTGTAGAAAATCCAGATGGAAGATATATTTCATTATATTTTTGTAAATCAAAAAGACAAACAAATTGAGTTGCTTTTTCTGTGCTAACATTACTGCTCAGCAAAAAGAATATTGCAGTGTTGACTCTGCAAAAGTCTATGTTTCTGCCAGGAAAAGATTGTCTAGATTGTGAGCTCCAATTAAAGGTCACAAAATAAATGTATGAAGTAGGCATCAGGTAGATTCTCAGAGCCCCTTTTGATTCAAAGGATTCCTAGCATGCACTTGGTTTTTTTTTTCCCTAAAATGTTACTAGTTCCATTTAAAAGATCACTCTCAATACCATCATCTAAATCTTAATGCTGTAGATGCAAAGATAGGGTTCTGGAGAAATGGAGCTATGAAACTTGTTTTGAGGCACTATTATCATAGAATATCATTAATGGTGAGGAAAACATCAATACTTCCTATTAACAAAGGAGGAGAGATGGAAAGAAGGAGGAATGGAGTCCAGTGGTAGCCTCTCTAGATATTTCTTGATGTATCTGTGGTTCGCTTCCAATTCCCTGTCTAAGTGATGTCTTGTCCTCATTCTAGTGCTTTGACATGGAGGTCTGGCTGATCTTGGAGAACCACTCTTCCTGGAGTTAGATAAGTCTTCAAGCACACACCCCAAATGCAAAACATTCCTGGAGGATTTGCAACCCAGATGCTACTTTTATTGAAAGCACATGTTCTGAGTCACTATCCACATTCCATAATTATCTCAAAATCAGGTGCCTGACAACTAGGTACAACTCCAAGGCACTAGAGCCCACTGGAAATATTCCGTCTAGTCAAATTCATGTCTGCCTTCAGTCCTTACTCATTTCTATGGAAACTATAAGGAACTCTGTAAGTCATATTACACGCTGACAGGGCTGTTGAATCACTGTAGCCCTGTTTCAACTGACCCAGTGTTGAAGTTTGCACCCTCCTCTTGGGAAACAGGGAATAATAAAGTGTCTTTTAAGTGTAATATACCCAGTCATACCAGGCTGACCTTACTCTAGTTCACATTTCTTCTTCAACATTTTAAAAATAGCATTTATAGAAAAATCTCATTATAATTTGTAGGAAAAAAACAGAGAAAAATGCAAGTTTTGATAAAATAAAAAAAAGAACCTTGGAGTTCTTGGCAAGATACTTCACAGATCTGCAAATAAGTCTTTTAAAGTAAATTTTTAGAAACGACCATTAGATATCTCCTTAAAAAACTAGCATTCACTGAAATATCTTGGGCATGCACACATACAACCTTAGGGTTTACTTGGGACTGTTGAGAAAAATGTGTTTTTTGAAGATTTATTTTATTTGTGTGGACATGGATGTGCATGCTGCCTCATTTTGCAGGTGCCAGTGGAGGCCAGAAGAAAGTGTCAGTTTCCCTGGTGCTGGAATTACACGAAGTTATTAGGTGCTCCCTGTGAGTGCTAGGAACCAAACTTAAGTCCTCTAGAATAACAACAAATAACATTAACTGCTGAGCCATCTCTCCCACTTTAAAAGGGGTAAATTTTAAGAAAGAAGTAAGAAATGAGATTCATTGTGTATTAAAAAGAGAATTCAAGTATAGATGAGCTAAAGCAGATAGAGGAAAATAACATGCCAATTGTTTGAAGAGCTCAGTTCTACATGACTTTAGTACAAAAGTCTCATGCGTTACAGGTGAGGTTGCAGAAGACCTCATGCTACCTATGGAAAATGTTTGCCTATGGGTGCAATCATGGCTTCTGAAGCAGAAGGATCATGCTCAGGTTTGTATCTTAGAGAGGTAAACACAAGCCTCCTAGGAATGGTGGGAGATGGGACACGGGAAGAGACAACAAAATTCAGCAATGAAGAAGCTGAACTCTATGAATGTGAACAATGACCACACTGATCCATAACTCAAGTGATGCCCAGCACAGCTGTGAGAGTGCATAGCTTTCTACTGATGCCTTTTCTCCTGCTCAGAATTCCAGTATGATAAAATTCTTCATTCTTAGAACTAAAGAATTTCAAATGAGTATTTCCAGTAATAGTTTGTCTGAGTGTTAAATAAACTCAGTACTACAAAGGCTTAATGGAATAGAATATACCCTTAATGAAGGTCAGAATTTACTCTCCAAAGAACTAAATATAGGCCATTGAGATGGCTCTGTGGGAAAAATGGCTTGCTGTATAAAGGAGCTTATCTGGCACCTTGAATTCTATTCCTAGAACCAACAAAAAAGTAGAATGAGAACTAACTCTGCAATGTTGTTCTAGGACCCTCCACACAAATCAATAAATAATAATAACCATAATAATCTTTAAATTTAAAAATATTAAATATTTTAATTCGCTTAACTGTCTTAATTGGTAAACAGAATTTCAGAGATTTATCACTTGTTTAGCTAACCCATATTCCTGTGCTCTAGGCTGTCGTGGTGTCAAAACTATAAAAAAAAAAAAAAAACTAAACAAAGCTTACCCCTTTAAAATTATAATCTTGATACTGTCCCAATTGGTATGCACAAACAACTCCCACAAATTTTCATGAAACCATTGCAATATATAAGAATTAACTAGTGAACAATCTTAAGCTTTTTTCTTCTGTTTTCTTGAAAGCTAAATGAGTTGATAAAATTTACTCCTCTCTGCGAGGGACTGAACATATGTTCAGTGTGTTGTGGACTTGTTTCTATGGTGTTGTACATCAGCACTACGTTTATGTGTGGTTTGATTTCATATACCTTTGGGTGGAACTTACCTCAAGCATAAAATAGGACGAAGGAAGCTCATAATACACACATGCTTTGAAATAATGTGCTCTCTTCTATCTGCCAGAGTGGGCTCTGTCCTGCCTGTCAAAGCTCTAAATGGTTCTCTACGGCCTGGTCATCCTCACACTTCAGTGGTTTGGGCACTAGAGAAAAGCTGATTCACTATGAACTTGGTTGCTGTCCATTACTCTGTAACACCTGCATACTCACATGGGCCCTGGTGATCAGGTTGAATTAATTTATTTCTACAAACAAGTAATGTGCCTGCCACTTGACCAGAGAACCAGCCCCAACAAGGATAAAATAAATTGGTGTTCCTGAAATAGACCTTACAACTTTAGCTTGCAAAGGAGACAGGCAACTTGGGCAAATTGCTGGCTTCCTAAAATCATGTAGCTTTGTGGAGGTGTCTCCCTCGCCTTTCAGTTTTGAAACAGATCTGGGTAACAGACATACTTCTTTCTGATTATCTATCACCATGGAAAAGAAACTGGTATAATGGCTAAAATCTTTGATCAGAGTGGAGAATCGAGAGTGTGTGGGATGTGCTAAGCTTGGTAAGGGGACAATCTTTATTCATTTGTAACTACTGAAGGCATGCAGTAATGCTGGTGTTATTTGAATGTTACAGAAGACCATTTTGTTTTGTTTCATTTTGTTTTCAGGATAAATCATATCTTGAGTCTTGCACATAACTTGACTTAGTTACCAGTTTGAGATACAGGATTTAAAATTTAAAGTTAATGCTAGAGTTTAATTAAGACTTTTGAAATTGCTGGGATGGGATGAATGCATTTTGCATCTGAGAAGGGTGTGAACTGGGGATGCTGAGGAGAGAATGCTCTGATTTTTGTGATCCGTACAAAATATTGTTGTATAAAGCTAAAAACTGATGTGATAACTTCAGGAGGTGAGGGCTCTGGGAGGCAATTAGGTCATCAGCATATAACCCTCATGATTGGCATCAGTGTTCACACAAGGGCCTCAGAGTTCCTTGGTCCTTTCACTACATGAAAACACAATGAGATGACACCTATGAATTGGTAATGTCTCAGCTAGCCAGCCTTCTAAGTTCTTGGCTAGGACTTTTCAGCCTGGCGAATGTTAGAAACATGTTATATGCCATCTTTGTTCTGTAGTATTTTGCTACTTATTACAACCTGAACTAAGAGAAGAACTACCAGATATATCCAATTATTTATTAAGCACTGGTCTGGATCCTCAGATTTACTTACTTGCTGAAGAAATTGTTCATAACTACTAAAACAACATTAATATCCTGCCAGCATCTGTGTGCAGAGTTGCAAAAAATTGGGTCACCCAAGATGTATCCCGTAGGAGATGAAAAAGGCCAGGCTCTGTAGCCAGGTTTCAGTTCTTGCACTATCAAGAGGGTGCTTTCTATGATCTATTCAACACCACACTTTGGACAAACCTGTGCTTTCTGGAGGGGAGTAGAGTGATTGTTCTGATTGTTCAAGACACCTACATCTAATGTGGGAGAGGTCTGGTGGGAACTTCTCATCACGAGAAAGCTGTGATGGTCTTATAGTTTGTGCTACATATGCTTTATTCACCTTGAGTTCAGCACTTGTTCATCTCATTCAATGGAAATGAGGCACAATGGAGACTATGTAAGGTACTTTTAAGACCATGTGACACATTGATTGGTAGATAAACACGTACTGACCTGATGCTCTTAGGAACCCAATCATGTGTTTCCCCTGAAAGCCTAGGCTTGGGTCTGTACTGGCAGATTCATGTGTGTGTGTCTCTTTACATGTGGCAATAGTGAACAGTGAACATTTCAAAGAGTTGTTTTTAAATGGGGACTACAGAACCATCTCAAGTGCCACAGACATCTTAATGAAAATATAATAAGATATTTAAATGAGCCTTGAAGATCACGATCAAACATCTGTGATTTTCTTCATAAATGTACAGAATGGTGCAGCCATATTGCTCATTTGGTAGAGTGCTCTCCTAGAATGCAGGGACCGATGGGTTTGGTTCTTAGTATCATGTGATCTAGTTATGGTGTTGGAGTCAAGAGGACCAGAAGTTTCAGTTCATCCTTGGCTAACTAGCAACTTTGAAGATAGCCTGAGCTACGAAAACCAATATTATATAAAAGAGTAAAATGTCACTGTTATTCCATTTATTTATACCCACGTCTGGACACACATTTTAGTCCATGTGGCCTGCAACTTAGCTTATAACCTCAAATCCCCCATTTTTTATGTAGTTACTGCCATATAAGTATATGGATTGTATATTCCATTTTTAAATTCATTAATTACTTTACAAACAAGAAATCTAGTTTTAGTAATACATGTATGTGTAAAATCTCAGGTGCTCAGAGAATCACAGAACACAAGTTACATCCTCTGAGTTTTATTTTTTGTGAGGGAGGGCACAAAATGTTCTTTTACTTAGTTAATTATTTTATTATTGTTTACTATTTGTGACTTTATTAAATATATTGTGTGCTAAGATTTCAACATGAAAACACAGATTTTTATTGAGTCTTTTAAAAATAGAATATTAATCTGTAGCTTCTCAAAGCCCTAAATTAATTTAAGATGACATATAATTGGAAGTTAACACCTAATAATTTAAGAATTTTAGATATTCTTTTGTATAGTTTATATTGTGAATGTCTTTTCCTGCCACAAATCAAGGAAGAAAAATAAAAGCCTGCCCTATCAGAGAAATTGGAAATCCACTGATGATGTTGCAGAATTCTGTAGCTTCAAGAATAGAGATTCAGATCATATAAGGGCAAAAAATACCAAAAATCCATATTAATTTTAGTGAAGTGGGATGTTATTAGGAAAGAGACTGAATTTGCAAATAGGACACATTTTTGTACAGTGTCTGCACATCTTATTTTCTAAATTTGACCAGCTTTTTTGCAGTTTAGGTCAATCCTAGCAATTTATACACTTCCCAAGCCATGACAGATTTAATTCCATTACACATGCCATTTATAGTAGAGTGGTAAAGTCTTTAAAATGTCAATGATCGAATTTCTGTTAATGTAGACCCAGAAGCACAGCATGTGTCTTCTTTCTTGGTATAAATGCTGTTCTGAGGTAGAAAATTTGTCAGAAATTAAAATGATGGTCTCATGACCCTTAAGTTAGTAGCATCCTACTCACCCCAAGAGCTGCAGAGGAGCCCTGCTGTGAGCTGGTAACCTGGCTCTCACCAAGGCCAGTTCACCCCTACAAAACCAATTCCCTCCAAGAGCCTGTGAAATGAGGGAAAGGAAAACATAATCCTTAGCTCCCTCTAAGCTCCTAAGGTTATTGTCCTTTATTCTCAGAGTAACCTGACCAAGTGTACAAAGAACTGAGCACATATTTTGATTTGGGGGTTTTAAGTTGAATTTCAAAGTGGTATAATTCAAAATTTCAGAGAATTTCTTCTCTATTTCCTCACATTCCATCACTATTTCGACACCTTATCAATTGGACTTCCATAAAGTCAATTTTAAAACATTGAACTCACTGACATTGACATATTTTTTTCAAATGTCACTTTGGATGTCAGTGTTCACTGCTTCACTAGATGGAGTCTGGAATCCCCTGGGGGATGGGCCCCTGGGTAAACCCACAAGGGATTATCTTAATGATTTGAATTAGTGTGAGACAGTTCCCTAAGCAGGTTATTTTGGCTTGTATAAAATAGAAAATGGAGAAAGGAAGCTGAGCAATGAATGCTAGTACTTCCTTGTTCTTGACTGTGGATGCCATGCGACAAGCTGCCTCAAGCTCCTGCTGCTGTGAGTTTCCCACCATTCTTGTGAGTGGGAATTTTGAGCAGAATAAATCCTTTATTACTTAATTTGCTTTAGTCAGATGATTTTATCATAGTAATAGGAAAAGAAAGTAAGACAGCCACAATTTGTAAATGTTAGTGCAAAATATATTCTAAATACCACATGATTTTTTTTCAAGGAGAATACAAACGTTAAACCTTTTTTATGTTGCAGTTCTTATGAATGGTCCAATAAATGATTTATATGTATGAATATATTAAATATATTCATAGAGTCTTATGATTAAAATAGACATAAATTTTGGAAGATGAATTATTTTAATTCTCAAACATGAAAAATTAATCTAAGTGAATTAAAGAAGACATTCTGTGCCCGTTACCTGGGGCTAGTGAGAATGGAGTTGTGACATTAAACAGTTATAAAACAAATGAATCACTCCTGTCAAGTGGCTTTCCCTTGTTGCATAAGCAACCTAGCACACAGCACAGCTATTTTTATAAATATCAGAGACTCATATCATACTTGCTTTTCTATCTTTCTTTTTGAAATCAGGATCACACTGAAGAGCAAGATGCTGTATTTTCCCTACTACAGACCTTGGTTCCCAGTAGTTCAGAGTGGACAGAGAGATTTAGTTAAGTTTTCCAAGGTTTTGTTTTGTGATTTGGCCACCCTATGACCTTTGAGACTTACAAAGCTCTGCTAAATATAGTGCTCTCTAGAGAACTCTGTAGAGCATCAACACACAGCTCAGAACACACTACCTGCACAGCATAAGCAGACTTTTATTAGTTGTTACTCTCATCATGAGTTACTTCTTAGCTTAATTGACATGAAATTCTATGGGTTCTGACGCACCCTCACTCAGACCTGAGAGAACAAAACCAGGTTTGTACCATAACATTAGGGATTTGGGATGAATTGAGGCATCTTGCTTACTGTATAGGTAACTTTATTGTTCATACTTTTGCTGACTCTCTGGATGCAGCTTATTTTCTCGCAAATGAGAAGGGAGAAAAATACAAAGAAATAAAGTGCAGGGAAACAGATGTAATTTGGACCGCTCTATCTTCACTGCTCACTGTAATGAATACCATTTCACAGCACATGGATTTGGAGATCTGCCACCGCCTCTCTTGGTACCTGGGGTTGCAGAGCAAAGCTGGCACTAGGTCCAAACATTCTCAAGAATATATTCAAACCCATCCTCTGGGATTTTATACACACTGCCGTCCCATCACCCTTCATTTCTTGATAGCTTGTGAATTTGCTACCCAGAAAATGACTAAGACTGAGGTACAAGAACCCGCCAGCATAACCTCTAGTTTTGAATGACATGTTCACTGTGATCCATTTTTTTGTAACTTTAAATTATCAAATTAGTTAACTCCACCCTAAAGACTAGGTTTACAAGTGTCAGCCTTTCAGTTTTTATGTTTTATAACTAAATTTGCTGAGGTTCCAAAGACTGTAAGATGAAGAAATACCTCTTTACACCACAGGCAAGAATCACAGTTGTCACAGTTATGTAAGAGGATAGCAGAGTTAAAACATGAACTCAGCTTTTTGATACCACTACACCTTTCAAAGGGTTTTCCCTACTTCTTTGACAACATTTTCTCCTCCTAAAGAGGAAAACAGTTGTTTCCAACAGAACCCAAATCTGATGGAATTGGAAAATCACTGTGTGTTTTACGAGGGAAAGCCCACAGGGATATCAGCTGGGGCTTTGTCAAAGGGAGTGTACTTTCACGTGGCATTGCTGGGCTGTCTCTCCCTATTCGTTTGACTGTATCCCTGGCTGGATGTGTCCGTTGCTTCCTTGTTTCCTTACACACACTGATTTCTTTTAAACTCACTCTCAGTGTTAAAACTCTCTCTTCCAAAATTTGTTAAAGCCCCAAGAAAGGCCTTTCTTTCCTGTCAAGATGTGATTTGATATTTTCATGGTGTTCTCATGAAATGCCCTTTAATAATGCCCCCACTACCTTTTTTTTTTGCCCATTGAGTTTATGCCATTGATTAGTATTAGAGTTGAAAAGGCTTTAATAAATTTCTCTCCGAACTTCCAGTAAGAAACTACTTTTGGTGCCATACCTCAGTGGATTTTCTCCCATTTCTAATTGTGTTGAAAAGAAGCTCTGGTGTCTCACTACACATTTTCTTTTCCTGAAAAAAGTATTTCTTTGATTTTTTTAAGATTATGATATAATTACACTTTTCCCCCTTCCCTTTCCTCTCTCCAAACCCTCACATATATCACTCCTTGCTCCCTTCAAATTTATGGCCTCTTTTTCATTAATCACAGCTACATACATTTATTCCTAAACACGCAAGTACAACCTGATTGGTCTGTATAATGTTATTTGTACGTATAGATTCAGGGTTGATCAGTAGTATTGAATTTCCAATTTGTGGGCACATTTTCTTGAAAAAAAAACCTATGGGGTTTAGAAAGCTTTGTGTATGTGTGTGGGGAGGGGATGAGCACTATGTAATTTCTACAGAAAACAGGACATCTGGGTTGTAGCTGCAAATGAGATGCTCATTGCAATCAATCACTTCTATCTCTGGATCGCTGGGTCACAGAGAAGCTGATACAAGAGTTTCTGAGTGGAACAGTGGGAAGTAACACACTGATGAAATGATTAAACATAAAACGGATTTAAACATCAGTTTTTGATCAGTTGTAAAAAGCTGGACAGATGACACAGTGTAAAATTGTCTTTAATGAAGAGACTCCCTGAGTTGGACACTATGATGAATGTCTATTATCACAGCACTCTGAGAGACTAGGAAGGCAGATCTTGAGTTCAAGATGGACTACACATTAAGATGGAATTTTCCTTTCTTCCAAGTAAAAGAGTCTTTATGTATTCTAGCTGTACAAATATTATGGTTTTAGTAACTCTTACCTATTGTATTTTTTATATATAACTGTAGCAAAAGTAGACAAAGAGGATATTACTAGGAAGGAAGGAATCTTCAAATGGGTTGTGACATTCAGCAAGCTTCTTCAGCAAAAGTGTTTTTGAAAACCCAAAAACACCTACTTAAATAGTGTACTTTTAGAAGAAAAATAGATGTGGCTTTGTATACCATACATAGGCTTTTAAATTCCATTTGTTGATTATAGGAAGCCCACTTTAAAACAATGGTGTTTTTTCTATTCTTTCATACATGCATAATTAACTTATTGATTATTTAATTTATTCACTTCATCTACATTTATTAAGTTCCTCCTTTATATCAGGCTGAGTGCTGCAGGTGCACATGAGTGAGGCGTGTAATACCAATCTACCGTACAAAGATGTAATCTATTTCAGTTCAGAGAAACTGATGTGTTTACCTCAAATAATTGTTCCTTTATTTCCATGGGGTAAGATGACCTTGAATTACTGAGTATTCTGGATCTCCAGTTTGTAGGGGTGGGGTGGGAGCAAAGAACTAAGATAATACAGTGCTGGTGACCATCATGTCCTTACTAGTCCCAGACACTGTAAATGACAGACACATACTGATGTTTCAAAGCTACCTGTGTGTCTTGTGCACTTGATATAATGTTTTTATTCTCAGTGTCACAAAGGCTATCTTCAACATTCTGTCTTTTCAATGAACCCTATCTATTAACTCGAGGTGGTAGTGTGTGTTGTGTGTCTTCTTTAGAGCTATTTTCAAAGTAACTTCGTTTCTGGTGCTATGTATCAAGAGCAAGTCCCACCACCTGAGAGGGAAAACTCAGATTAGTATTTTTTAGGACCATGGTGTGATGTCTGGTGGTCTTGGCCCGAGCATCAGAGTATTCTTACTCAGGCTGAGTTCTGAAGCTTCTGAGATCTTTGATCTTTGATGCCCTGAAAAAAATCCCTCTAGCTTCAATTTTATCAACCAGAGAATGGTAGGAAAAGTTTACAACACCTGCCTCACAATATATTAAGAATTAAATGAAGTAAGTCTTGGACTATATTGTGCATCAAAGTATGCTTGTTATGGTTTATTGCAGAGCATAGCACAGAGTAAATTGAAGTTTAAGATCAAGCCACATGAGGCAGGTAATACAGAGGATAGTATTTTATGAATAGATTAGGTAGCATTGCTTTTTGAAATGAAGGAAATCTGTGTGTGCTTGGGGGTGATGGAGAAGGCGTAGATTAAGGTTGTGAAATGTGAACCACAATGGTCAAGGGACTTTCAACTTGCTGGATCACAGCCAGAAGGAAGCCTGCAGACATCAAGCAAAATCTGTTAAGAGGTAAAGGACACCAAGGTGGTAGAGCTTTAAAAAAAAAAAAAATCCTGCTTTCAGCAGCTTCTGAATTCCCTTTCTAATCAGTAACAGCTTATCAAGCATGAGATGGGAGAAAAACAATCATCAGGGCTCCAGATGGAAATGTTTAATGCATATGTAGTTTACAGGGTGAATATAAATTGTGAACATAGTGAATTTTGGTTAATCTGCTGAATAAAAAAAATATTGAATTTGTTCTAGTTTAATTAATGAGGAATCAGATATTTGACACAACAGCATGATTAACTCTTTCACAGAAAGTCAACTGAATATGATTTGGTGAAAGAGTGGGCATTTTGAGTTATTCCCCTTATTTGCATAATTCTTTAAAGTATGTTCTGAAACAGAGGTGGAATCTTAAATGTACAGCAATCTATCCACTCTACACCAACGGGGGGGAAAGTGTCAATTTCCTTAATTATGAAGCACACATTGGAAAGAATGTAATTATTTTAAATGTTTTCACTTCTTAAGCAAATGGAGAAAGGCAAATCAGGTGCCATGTGCAAGACGTGTGACAGTAGCTCTTGTCAGTGAGTAAGAAGAGGCCAGAGAGTGTTGGAGATAAGAATAAGCAGCAAGGGACTGAAGGGATGGCCCCACAGTTAATAGCTCATGTTGCTCTTCCAGAGGATTTGCATTCGGTTCTCAACACCCATGTTAAACAGCTCACCTGTAACTCCAGCTACAAAACACATGTTGCCTTCTTCTGAGCTTTCCAGGTACCTGCACTCATCTGCACATACCCATGCACAAAAACAAACATAACTTAAAAATAATATAAATAAATCTTTAAAAACAATGAAAGGTAGGCCCGGGTGGAGCTACAGGAGTCCAGTTGGTGAGAAAGAGGAGGGTTTATATGAGCGAGAATTGTTGAGACCAAGGTTGCATAAAGAACAGGGACAAATAGCCAAACGAATGGAAACACGTGAACTATGAACCAGTGGCTGAGGGGCCCCCAACTGGATCAGGCCTTCTGAATGGGTGAGACAGCTGATTGGCTTGATCTGTTTGGGAGGCATCCAGGCAGTGGGACCAGGTGCTGTGCTCAGTGCATGAGTTGGCTGTTTGAAACCTGGGGCTTATGCAGGGACACTTGGCTCAGCCTGGGAGGAGGGGACTGGACCTGCCTGGACTGAGTCTACCAGGTTGATCTCAATCCTCAAGGGAGGCTTTGCCCTGGAGTATGTGGGAATGGGGGGTGTGCTGGGGGAAAAGGGAGGGGCGGGAGGGGGGAGAACAAGGGAATCCGTGACTGAAATGTAGAACTAAATTATATTGTAAAATAAAATTAAATTAAATTTAAAAAAAAGAATGAGGAGTAAATAAAGTAGCATGTTACTGAATTGCATGGAAAATATTTCCTTATTCACCTCCTAGCAATAATTTATTTCCACCTGAGAAAGAAAGAGTATTCTCTCATTCTTAACTAAGATTTCCCATTGTTTTCCCTCAGAGCCCTATGGTTTCTATGGCTTAGATTTAATCTTTTAGCTAATGTAAAGCAAATAGTTTTAAAGACAACATTTGGTACAAATGGTCACTTACATTTGTGTGTTTAGCTGTAGAAATATAGTTGGCTCTGGTTCCTACTCTTGTGCCTATCATTTGCATATCTTATACCCATA
Organism: Peromyscus leucopus; assembly: GCF_004664715.2. Classification (NCBI taxonomy): domain Eukaryota; kingdom Metazoa; phylum Chordata; class Mammalia; order Rodentia; family Cricetidae; genus Peromyscus; species Peromyscus leucopus. The sequence goes on from NC_051065.1 coordinate 42,335,851, forward strand.
TGTTTATTGTACCTGCTTCCATTTATACAGAACTTGTTATAGTCTATATGACTTTCATAATCATTAACTCAACCAATTCTCACAACAGCCCTCTGAATCAGGTACCATTATTCTTCTCATCTTACTGTTGAAAAGACAGAGTTTTCAGAGAAGCTAAAAAATTTTCTCAAAGCAACTAGATGTCAGGGCTGGAAAAGAGACTTCTTTGGCTGCAGATTTCTTGGGCATTCAGAGACCATACTGCTGCTTATTTAGACAATAGCCTAATTCAAGTCTCTAGAAAAGGATGCCTTTGACAGACATCTATTGAGCACAGAGGCAAAACATGAAAGAAAAGTCAGAAAACCTTATGCTGTTAGATTACCTTTCAGGAAATACAGGAATTGTGCCTTAGAATATGAAATTATTTATCACTACTGCTGCCATGGGTCCCTTTTATATGTCATTGAAGGGAAAATCACAAGCCCATATTCATCAAATAAAATGTACAAACATGAATGCACATAGAGATAATCACAAATACAAATATTTGTCCTGAGTTTTTGATGGATGCTGAGATTGAACCCAGGCCTTCATACATACTGAGGTGTGTCTTCAACACCCCATTAGTTTTATTGATATACTGGAGACTAGGAACTGCAGCCTCCTGTAACTCTACAACTGAAGAAGCAAAAGTAGGTGACCACCTTACAAAATTCATCCTTTAAGACTATTTGTTTTACATAAACAAAAAGACTAAATTTGAGCCATGGGAATAATAGGACTATGATAGAAAACAATGGAAAACTTTATTTTAGGATGAGAGCATATTCTTTACTTTCTTAGATAGAAATGAATTATTTAAGGAGCTGAATGAGACAAAATTTTCCATGCAATTCAATGAAAACATCTCTTGTCATAGTATCTTTGGGAGGAAGTCAGTAGATGTGTTTTAAGGAAACTCAGAAAATGAGTTGATCTTCCTTACTTGCCAGCTGGTGGTTTTCATCCTAAATTCTCAGTTGGTGCCATTAAAAGAAAACTGATGATTTGAAAATGAAAATAATAGATTTGACCTTGATGGTGCTGTTTTTTCTTCATTCTGTTTCTTAAATTATAAACCATTCATTGTTCTGAGTAGTAAAGCCCAAACTTCTATTAAAATGAAAATATAAGCAGACTAAATAGTGCCCATTATTCCTTGACAGCACCCATAACATCGATGAGATTTACAATGACAAGGAGAGGTAACAGGAAACATCTCTGGTTGAATTTCATGAGCAAAAAAGCAAACAGCACTTTTCTTCAGCAATAACAATACAGCTGATTCAAAATTGCTTTCAAAGTCTCAATTGGTTTTATTTAAAAATATATCAATGGGGAAAGAAAGATCATTTTAAGCCTTATGATATTTAATATATTCTCATGATGTTGTTATTGTTAGTGTGGTATGCTTTGTTATCTCCACAAAGTAAGAAAAGTCAGATATCTTACAATACAACTTTGTGCTGTGTGGATCTGGGGAGGGTGAAATGCACTATATTATGTTTTTTGTGTTCATTAGCTTTTCTGAGGGATGTTTCTAATTTTCAGATGAATGCCGTATGAAAGAATTGAGAGTTGAAGCAAAGTGACAGCTAAGAGAACACAGACCTTACATTTCATCAGCATACAGCCTAAGAATAAGATATAATAGCTGTGCAATCTTAGGCTGTTAATAGGGATAAACACAGCAAGAGTACCCACTGGAGCAATGGTGGCACAGGTGTTATAGAAATAACCAAGCCCCTTTTGTTGGATTTAAGGCCAATTCTACAAGATGAAACTCATGCTGTCATCTTTTATGAGGCCAAAACCACATGTCTAGGTAGATCATAAGTCTCTAGAGAAGTATTTTTCACTACTATTCTGCTAAATGGACATAGTATTAACCCAACTTCTTTAGTTACCATTATCCATAGATTAGTGTGTCTCTTATCCCTCATCAGAGAATTTTCTTTTTTGGAATATATGGTGGCAAACTCAGAGACCCATGACAGGTCATCATGCAGAGAATAAGACGCTAGAACAGAACACTCAGCTCTTGGGACTTCTCTATTGTGCCCCCACATCCAAAGGCTTAGGAACTATCTTAGAAGAGGAGGTAGGCAGATTATAAAAGCCAGAGGCAGTGGATGACTACCGGAACAGTATTTTCTGGATACCATAGTGTAGTTGTAAATATTAACTGACAGAAGTGTGACAGCATGCACAAGAGCACAAGACCTGGGCAAGATCAAGCCAGAAAAAACAAATCCCATAATGAAAAGAGAAGATGGGCACAAAGTCCTAACCTTAGCAGAGAAGCTATTAAAAATCAATGGATGCTGGTAGAAGGAAAGTCTGTTATCTCCAAAGATATAGCTCCTGAGAAATTATTCATGCTCTAGTAGATGGTTCTACACCATCTGTATATGTTGGCAGCACTAAATGGACTTGGTAGCTTAACAACAAAAGACTACATGAATTTGGTGGGGAACAGTGATGATGGGAATAGGTGAGAGGAGGAAATTGGAGTGGAGTTGATGAAAACATTATTAATGAGAGTCACAAAAAGTAATTTTTAAAAAAACAGAATAAAAATATAAAACAAGAATAAAATAGTAATGCACCTATTCAGTAATTTCAGCTTAATCAAACAATGCCTGTCCTCACAAAATAGTGTCAATTTATCTAAAGGAGCATTGATATTTAACATAATTTTTTGTTAGTGGATTTATTTCCCTGCTGCACTAGAAACTCATAAGTTTTAAAATTATGTAGGATCATTTTTTCTAAATAGGCATATATTCAAACAATCTAGAAGCTTTTGTATCCATGAATGGCTTCTGACAATTTCATCAAAATGGTCCAGGTATCATAACTGTATCTCAATCTAATCTACATCTACAATGTGTGTTCCTGAACAGCTGGCTTATAAACGTAGTATCTTTGGATCTAATGAAAATAGTGCTTCCCAAAGAGCAACATAACTTTAGAGGTGCCACATGAAGCTATTAGGTAGGACCAAGCTTTGACATTTCACACCTGTGTGCTTTCAAAATTTGTATCTGTGATCTCACTGTTGGTGGGAGCTTATTTGCAATGAAGTAAGATGAAATAAAACGTCCTGATATGTACTGTAGATTTTATTTCACGGAACACCAATCACATCATTAAAAGAGAAGTTTTAATTTGATTTGTATTTTGACTTACCCAGTAGCAGTAATGTCACTTTTATTTATTCATATGGCTAGTCTTATAAAAGTCTCCACAAAAGGTATTTGGGACGAAAAAGGGAAAAATACTAATAATGAAAGCAAAACAAAACAAAACAAATTCTAAATTTGACAAGGCAAATAATTCATGTACATAAAGACAATTTATACATTCTTGAAGTACTAATGATTTCATTTATATGCATGCGTGTGTGTGTGTGTGTGTGTGTGTGTGTGTGTGTGTGTGTGTATGTGTGTGTGTGTGTGTGTGTATATGTGTGTTCATTTCTGTGTGGTAGCACAGGCACGTGTATGCATGTAAAAGTAGAGGCCATGTGTATCATTTCTTAGGTTCCTTCTGCCTTGTTTACAAGACAGACTCTCTTATTAGACAAGGCTGGATGGCAAACAAGGTCCAGGGATCCATCTTTGCCTCTCTAGTGCTGGGATTAAAAGTATGTGTCACCACACCTGGCTTTTTACATAAATGTGAGGATGGAACTTAGGTCTTTATAGTTTTGTGGCAAGCATTTTACTGACTGATCTGCTAACTGACATTTTAAATGCCAGTCATATACATATCAAAGGCGGAAAACACATCCAGTGGGGTAAAGATCATGAAGAAATGGTAGCTGATAGCTGTGCCATATGCAGATAGAACAAAATGAACAATTTTTTGTAGCCAAATTATGCACATCATAGGAAAGGGGCAAAGAAATGGCTGTTAATTTTGTATTTAAATCCATGGTATAGGCCAATCAAGGACAACATCCAAGATTGCCAGGCAGATAATAAATGGAAGAGCAGATGGAGCTCACTAGAACAACAAAAGAAGGAAAATGGGATGATTTTCAGGGAAACATGTTTTTGGGGAATGCCATTGAAAATGTTGGATCTTAGTTCAAGGTCCTCATCCAGAATGAAATTCTATGGAGGAGAATAGTAAATTCAATGTCATACAGTAAGCAATAATCAAAGACTCATTGGCATTCTTGACTGAAAAGCAAACATCTACATGAACAAATGAACTGCCTTGGGACTGATTCAATTCCCCAATGCTATTTAACTTCAAAATGTCATTCAATGCTTTCTCACTCAATTTTTGAACCTTTCACAGATTCCTTAATTCATATCACTCATCCCTTCGGTCAAAACCAAGACGAAAGGCTTCCATCAGCTTTGGTTTTGCTCATTTTATGGAGCATATTGACCTCTCATTCTAGATGAACTTTTAGCAGTATCTCTTCTGGGGCCCATCTCCCTTTCCCTGCTATGTTTCCAGTCACAGCCATCTTCTGGATTTCCCCCACCTATCTGGCCTTCATCCCTGCTTTCTATGAAAACTGGGTTCCATTCCTCAATCACAGGACTTGGCTTGCCCCAGATTTGGCTTGGATGCCCCTCTCTCCTCACTCTGTGTTTGCTCATTACCTGCCCTGTGTGGCACTCAATATCAAATGGGTCACCAGCCCTATCCACACTCAGTTCTGGGACTCTTATATTCACACATATTCTGGAAACTTAGTTATTTTCAATTCAACATTTAAAAATAAAACATATTTGGGATGCTGCCCTCAAACTTCCTTCTCTTCTGCCAGTTCCTAATATTGCACATGCCACTGTTCAAGAGCTTCTTGGGCCAGATAGTCATGACCAGGGTTATTTCCCATCAAGGCTCATATCCAATTCACAGCAATTCCTGTAGAGTTCATCTTCTAATAGGTCTTAAGTCATTCTACTGATTCCAACTCTATTACCAAACCCCAGTGCAAGCTGCCACATGTCTCTTTGGATTTCAGCCATGCCCACTAATTCTTGTGCTCAGGTACTCTCTACTGCCTCAGATTTGTCCTTTCTACTGTGTCCATCACAAGACTTTACACAGAACAGATACAAATACATACTATTCCTCTCCATGCTCATCACTACCAACGTAGACAATGTTTCAGCCCATAGCACTTTCTTGGCATATGTTTGGACCCCTCATGGAATTAAAGTAAAACCAAGGAACAAGGCTCAAAAAGCTGTGGACTGGCAGGATCTTTCCAAACCTCAAGTCTCATCTCATATCACTTCCCTTCATTTTGTTCTGAGCCTAATGGGTCTTCTTATGTCCTAGGGTATTTCCAAGACCCTATTAAGTACCCAGAACATGACCTTTGCTGCAACGTTCAACTACCTCACAAGTCTCAGCCTACTTACCACAGCCTAGAGGAAGGTCTCCTGTGGTGGTATTGTGTTCACCAAAATATTGTGAACCTTAATAAACTTACCTGGGGTCAGAGAACAGACAAGCCACTAGTTAGTCAGTGGTAGCACACGCCTTTAATCCTAGCATTCCAGAGATAGAAATCCCTCTGGATCTCTGTGAGTTCAAGGCCACATTGGAAATAGCCAGGCATGGTGACTCACACCTTTAATCCCAGAAAGCCAGCCTTTAATCCCAGGGAGTGGTGGTAGAAAGTAAAAAGATATATAAGGCGTGAGGACCAGAAACTATAGGCATTTGGCTGGTTAAGATTTTGGCCTGGTTCGGCATTTGGCTGGTTAAGCATGTGGCTGGTTAAGCATTCAGGCTTTTGAGCAGTAGTTCAGCTGAGACCCATTTCGGATGAGGACTCAGAGGCCTCCAGTCTGAGGAGACAAGACCAGCTGAGGATCCGGCGAGGTGAGATAGCTGTGGTTTGTTCTGTCTCTCTGATCTACCAGCATGAACCCCAATAACTGGCCTCGGGTTTGATTTTATGGATAAGAACTTTTAAGATTCCTGCTACATCTGGCGCCCAACGTTCGTGTTACGAATTCATGAAAAAGCTGTTTGCCTGGGCCTTGTGAGCCCCAGCTCAGGCCCGAGCTACACTCAGCCGGTTGTGGTGGCGCACGCCGGTAGGATTTGCTGAAGGAGACAGAGGCAGGAGGATCCCGAGTTTGAGGCCAGCCTAGGAGGCTTGGGAGAAGCTTTAGCCCGAACTGAACCACAAACAGTGGTGGGACCATGGAAGCAGTGGCTACTGCTCCACGTTGCCAGCTCCTTCTCATCGTGTTGGTGACTGCGGTGATGCTGCTACCTGGAACGAAGGGTTTACCGCTGCTGTTTCAGAGAAGAATTGCCAGGACCATCATGTTACAAGAAAGCATCGGCAAAGGTCAGTTTGGAAAAGTTTGGCAAGACAAATGGCGGGGAGAAATTGTTGTGAAGATTTTCTGTTCTAGTGAAGAATGTTCATGGTTCCGAGAGACAGACATTTATCAGACTGTGATTGCTCCAAACCACAGAGGAGGCAAAAAAAAAAAAAAAAAAAAAAAAAAAGCCACAGGAAACCATGACTATGTCTAACAGTGACTTTGAAATCTTCAAAAAGATGACAGGATCCTACAATGATGATTCCACATGGACTATGATAAAGCCATTAAGCCGATTAACACCATGGAAAAATTGACTTTGGACTACAAACTGGTCAGGACAATTTCGAGAGGACTAGCTGAGATGATACAGCCTGACAGACTACTCGAACAAGGACTTGAAACAAGCCCTGAACTTTCCTTTTATGCAGAGAATGGACAAATGATACAGGACTTGACGATTAACCCAAAAATTTTCTTTTCAAGATTCCCTAAAGATATCTTCACCCCTAGAAAGCAAAAAGAAAAAGAGAATATAGATATGAGATAGATCATCGAATCTACTCTGAGGAAAAAGATAAAGAAATAATAGGATAAATAGGTAGATCATTGAATCTACACTGAAGAAAAAGGGGAAGATATAAAAATGACAAAAGGTAGACTACTGAATGTATTATGAAAAGAAAAAAGAGAGAATATGGATATGATAAGATAAAAAGGAAGATTATGGAATCTACTTTTAAAAAGGAACTACTTGTTTTAAATAAGATAAGTAATGAAAATTTTTTGGTCTGAGTTTATCAGATGTTACTGGACTAGACATTGTTAATATATATAATGGAGGTTTTATCTGAATCTGTCAAATGTTAATGGACTAGATATCATTAATGTAATTTTTGGCTGTATATATTGTATATACTTACTTATTGAATAGTTTTTCTTGTATTAGTTATAAGCTTTTTTAATTTTAGACAAAAAGAGAGGAGATGTGGTGGTATTGTGTTCACCAAAATATTGTGAACCTTAATAAACTTACCTGGGGTCAGAGAACAGACAAGCCACTAGTTAGTCAGTGATAGCACACGCCTTTAATCCTAGCATTCCAGAGATAGAAATCCCTCTGGATCTCTGTGAGTTCAAGGCCACATTGGAAATAGCCAGGCATGGTGACTCACACCTTTAATCCCAGAAAGCCAGCCTTTAATCCCAGGGAGTGGTGGTAGAAAGTAAAAAGATATATAAGGCGTGAGGACCAGAAACTATAGGCATTTGGCTGGTTAAGATTTTGGCCTGGTTCGGCATTTGGCTGGTTAAGCATGTGGCTGGTTAAGCATTCAGGCTTTTGAGCAGTAGTTCAGCTGAGACCCATTTCGGATGAGGACTCAGAGGCCTCCAGTCTGAGGAGACAAGACCAGCTGAGGATCCGGCGAGGTGAGATAGCTGTGGTTTGTTCTGTCTCTCTGATCTACCAGCATGAACCCCAATAACTGGCCTCGGGTTTGATTTTATGGATAAGAACTTTTAAGATTCCTGCTACAGTCTCCCTTGCTTCCCCACTGATATCACATTTCCAAAACCAAATCACAGATGATCTGTAGAGTATCACGCACTTTCCAGGCTGTGTATATTGGCAATGCTACTGCCATTGTACTGGTCTTAGTTTTGGTCACTCGTGAAGACAGTCTGGTGTTGCTAAAGATTTTTTGTTTGTTCGTTTTGTTTTTGCTATTTATTTGATTAACTTTTTACTAAGGAAATTTTTTTATTCATTTTACATACCAATGATAGATTCCCTTCTCTTCCCCTCTCATCCCTCCTCCCCTCTTCAACCCCACCCCCCATTCCTTCCTCCAACAAGGGAAGGTCTCCCATGGGGAGTCCACAGAGCCTGGTACATTCAGTTGAAGCAGGTCCAAACTCCTCCCCTTGCATCAAGGCTAGGCAAGATGTCCCATCATAGGTAGTAGGATCCAAAAAGCCAGCTCATGCACCAGGGATACATCCTGATCCTACTGTCAGGGGGGCCTTTAAGCAGATCAAGCTACACAACTGTCTTGCTTATGCAGAGGGCCTAGTCCACTCCCATGGAGGCTCCACAATTATTGGAACTTTAGTTTATGAGTTCCCACTAGTTTGGTTTGGTTGTCTCTGTGCGTTTCCCCATCATAACCTTGATGCCCCTTGCTCATAGAATCCCTCTTCTCTCTCTTTGACTGGATTCCTAGAGCTCGGCCTGGTGCTTAGCTGTGGATCTCTACATCTGCTTCCATCAGTTACTAGATGAAGCCTCTCTGATCACAGGGTACTCACTGATCTGATTACTGGAGTAAGCCAGTTCAGGCACCCTCTCCACTATTGCTAGTAGTCTAAGCTAGGGAAATCCTTGTGGATTCCTGGGAAGCTCCCCAGCACCTGGCTTCTTCCCATCTCCATGATGTCTCCCTTTGTATCTCCCTCACTGCTCCCCCACTCCACCCCTGTGATGATAATGTGTTCCCCAATATATTGTGCAAACTAATAAACTTATCTGAGGTCAGAGAACAGAATAGCCATTAGATATAGAGTCCAGAAAATGGTGGCACACACACCTTTAATCCTAGCATTCCGAAGGCAGAGATCTGTCTGGATCTCTGAGTTCACAGCCACACTGGAAACAGCCAGGCATGGTGACATACACCTTTATTCCCAGGAATTGATGGCAAGAAGCAGAAAGGTATATAAGGTGTGAAGACCAGGAACTAGGCCTGTTAAGCTTTTAGGCTTTAGAGCAGCAGTTCAGCTGAGATCCATTTGAATGAGGACTCAGAGGCTTCCAGTCTGAGGAAACAGGATCAGCTGAGGAATTGGAGGTGAGGACGCTGTGGCTTGTTTTGCTTCTCTGATGTTCCAGCATTCACCCCAATACCTGGCTCCAGGTTTGATTTTATTAATAAGACCTTTTAAGATTCGTGCTACATGTCCCTGCTCCAGCTGAGCAACTTTTGACTAGAGCATTAAGGAATGTTTCTTGTTGGGATATGTTCACACATATTCATCATATTATTTTTTCTTCTTCAGCCCCTATGCCCTTCTTCTGCTCTTTCTAACAGCCTCCTCTCTGTTCCCAACTAACTCCTCTGTGGTGGGTAATACAGATTGTCAGCTGGATAGGGTGTAGAATTCTACATAATTTAAGCCTCTGGGCATACCTTAGAGGGCTTATCTAGATTAGATCAGCCTGTGGGGATGCCTTGGAAATACTTTCCTTGATTAATTTAGCTGAAGAAGACAGACTCACCATGAATTTGAGTCACCTTCCTTGTGGTGGCCCAGGCATATGGAGGTCTGGGTGAAAAGATTTTGTTTTTGCCTGCTTAGCTTCATGTTTCCCTACCCCGTGTATGTTCATCTACCCTGTTACTGCCACTGTAATACCTGCTGTTCCTATCATACCTTGCTGACTTTAGCATCTGGATTCTTTGGGCTATCAGCATGGCCTGAAGATCTGCCTCTGTCCAGGAATCCCAGTTCTCTAGGACCTGGTTGGGACTACTGAGGCATCCAGCCTACTGGACTCATCTACCAGGTCTATCCTGTATACAGACATCTATAGTTAAGCAACTCATACTGTATCCTGTGAACAAATCTAATAAGTCTCCTTTTAATATACGTTAATTCTCAGTTCTGTTCCCTAGAGAACTCTGCCAAACACACCCCTTCTTGTTCATAGCAGAATGGTTGTATCCCATTAATCTGTTGTGCCCTCTTTCCCTTCCATTTATGCTTCTTCCTTACCCTCCCATGTCATACATATATGCATATGTACACATTGTAGATATTATATATATGTATATATTTATATAAATTCTAATTTAAATTATTCATATATGATATTGCATTTGTATTTTCTGGATCAGGCTTATTTTTGCTTACAGAATTATTTTCAATTCCATATATTTTCCTGGAATGTCATTACATCATTTTTCTTTATATTTTAATAAGATTCCACTGTGTGTATATACCACATTCCCTTTGTCTATCATCTGCTGTTGACATCTAGGTTAGTTTATATATTAGCTATTGGGATTAGTACAGGGATCAATGTGGATACTTGAGTATCCATATAGAATGGTATACAGCTGGTTTTTCTCATCTTGTTGCCAGGATTCTATCTTTAGCTCTTAATCCACAGTAAATTCTTAGTAAATATTATTGATTAAAAATTTTTTTGACCAAACAAAAGTGACCAGAACTTCAAGGAATGACCTGAAGCAAGACTCTCTTAATCCCCTCTGTCACATTCTTGCTGTTTCATTTACCTCATGCTATGTTCTCTCCCCTCACTGTTTTTTTTCTTCTTCTAATATGTCTAACTCTTATTAATTATACAGATCTCAGATTAAACATCACTTTCTGTACATAGCCAGAGAATATTTGCTAAATGAATGATGGCCCTGTTACCCTATTAAGCATATATTGATTGCCATAATTAGGTCCCAGGCAGCAAACTGGGGCCTGGGGTTACAGAAATTGATATGAAACTACCCCTGCCTTGAGGAGTTTCTTTTATATTTGGAGATTGCAGTCATGGAGAGAGATAATTAAAGCACAATAGAAATGGTACAACAGAGGAAGGTACCTCCTGCTGGTCGGATGAAGCATGAGAGAATCCTGCTGCTGTGATGACACAGTGTGCTAACAAGAGTACACACACCTTCCTCTTTGCAGGATAATCTACTTCCTACCTGTCAGTTGTGCAAATTAACACCATCATCTAATCGCTCGGTGGGAAGAAGAAATATCTACTATTTTAAAACATTACAGGAGACTTTCTCTTATAGAGAAAATCTAAATAAACTCTTCGCAGGGCCTTTTGTAGATGAAACAGCAGACCTCAGGATGTCAGTTGCAAAGCGCCATAGAACTGCTTTACACAGGGAAATGAAAACACGGCAGGAGCTGAGCAGCTGGCAGAGGTTCGAGATTACACCAAGAGATACTGAGACATGGAGAGAGATCTCCTGAGGCCTGCGAGATAACAGAGGTCAGACAATCATGCATTCCCACCCGAGGCCTGAGGAAATATGTACACTTGTGCACATACACACGAATTCACACATGTGAAAGTATACGTACATGCTAAATACGATGGTCAATTCATTTGGTTATGCTGCTTTTTAATATAGGCATATCTGTTATTTGGTTTTAGATCAATGTCCTCTGGTATAAATCAACCCTAAATGAGCTCTTCAGTCTCCAGTATGAGCATGTTCAAGGGAAAAACAATGTAACCCTGACTCTAGGCTGGAATAAAGCATGGAGTCCCAGCCCTCTTTCTTAGCCTTACATCTTACAAGTCCAGGCAGGGGTACACAGCTTCAGTTCAGTGGCAAATGCATGCCTTCTTCATTCCTTGGAGTCTCCCTATAGCAGAACCATGTAGGTTGTAGGGAAATGAAGGGCTAAGTCTCAGTACTGGGTGACCTAGGTGTCAAATTGCTCCTCCTCTGTGTTCCTCTGAGTAGAATGATTCTTTGGCTAAACTGTAAGATTGGAATTTCAGAACCCCAAAATACTGTTCCTGCAATATTTGTAATAAACATGAAGATGTTCTCAGAGTATTTAGGCCTGAAAATGGGGCCATCAATATATACTTTACACCAATGTTCCCTAAGAGTTACACACCCTTTTTACTTCTGCATGTATTCCTGCTTAACATACTTATTTGATTGTTTTAGGTAAATTTAGTCATCTTCAAAAGATGATGGTTTCCATGACAAATTAAGAGAGAGAGAGAGAAATAGATTATGACATATACTTAATCTTCATCTCTGCATCTAATAAAACATTTTTCTTTAAACGGCAAAACAAAGGCCACAAACATACTAAAAGCACAGCACTAACCTGGTTGATTTTGTTTCAGGTTAAAGAGAGTTTTTTTAGGTAAGTTATTTCTTGAGTTTTCTTTAATAGGACAGGAGCTACAAGTGTGCACACATCTCAGGACTTACTTATTCAAAACTGTCTGAGTTCCTGTGAAAGTGCTTTTGGGGCAATGAGATTATCATTCTGTGACTGTGCTGTGCAGTACACATTTGGACACCCACCAATGGCAGTATTTATACTTACATTTAATTACTTAAAATTAAGTAATATGGGTCCAGGCACAATGATATATATAATTCCAGCACTCAGAAGACTAAGGCAGGAGAATAGAGAGCTTGGGGGCTAACCTGGGATACATTGTTAAGGACCTGTCTCAAACACAAACAAACAAAAAAATAAGGCTGAGATTTAGGTCATTGGCAAAATACCTATTGAGCATGCACAAGGCCTGGGATTCAATGTGCAGCACTGTAAAAACCAAAACAAACAAACAAACAAAAATGAAATTTATAAGATACAAACACCAGTTTCAGAGTCACCACAGCGACACTTTGAGTGCGAGATCACCGCATTTGTTTATTGACCGCAGCATTGGATACATAATATTCAGTATTTCACTAGTTTTAATTCTATATTAAATCCTTTTTCCATCACAGAGATTTCTGCTCAATATCTACGCTCTAAAAACTAGAAAACTTTCAGATTTGCCACTGGTGAGTCAGAAACATTCTATCATTTGTTTATCATCCAATAGATTTAGGTGTGAGAATGAAAATTACGGAGACTAGGTGTAAACAGAGGAGTCTGAAATGGCCTCAGGGATTTCTGGCCTTCCTTTCAAGAGCCCAGCATAACCCCCTCCATTAAGGGGGATAGTGGATCTGCAAGTGTGATGGGCAGTCTACCTTCCTGCTCACTTGGTGTTTGTGTGATATACTAGGGTGAAATAATTCTGCAGATGAAATGAAGGTTCTGGATCTGTGAGGGATCTTCTGGAGGACACAGAGCCAGGGGGATACATGTTGGAGATTTTAGTCTCTCAGTATCTTTGTTGTTTTTCTATCAGGGCTGGGAATAAAATATTCCCAGAATTTACAATGACCTGCCTGAAGTTACAGTTTACTGCCACCATTAACTTAGTTTAGAGAACTGCTGTGGAGCATCTAGAGGAAGACCATTTCTCTATTCTCCTTACGGAATAGCTCCACACAGCCTTCGCTGACTGTTAGCATTTGTACCTGGTGCTCAAGACGAGGGTCACACGTGTCTGCCCCTCACCCAGAATTAACTTGTGAAGTGTTTTCCTGTTACTATGGTTTGAGTCTTAGGTGTCACCAGTGTGAATGTATTGAACCCCTTTCCCTAGCTGGTACTGCTTTGGTTTGGCGTGGAAGTGTTAGGGGGTGGGATCTTCCAGAAAAAGTGGTCAACTGTGATGGGTCTTCCAAGGTTTGACACTAGCCCTAGTCCAGGAGGGATTCTCTATTTCTTGTTCTGCCATACTGTTAACAACTGCTGTATCATGCAGCTGCCACCATGGCCAGGATTGACTTGTCCTGTTTCTCCCACTGTCCTGGACTGAAACTCTCTGAAGCTAAGACAAAATAAGCCTTTCCTAGGTTGTCTGTTTTGGGTAATTTGGTCACAATGGTACAAAGTAGCTAATGGGCCTGTCAATCTGTTTTTCCCATACTGCCAACACAGATGAGGTACTGAATCCTGAAAGGATGAATGACTTGTTTAAGGTTTTGTGGCTGGTTGAGGAGATTTGGGGACCTGAACAAACCTCCATAGTATGCACAGAGGGTGCCACTTTATTTGTGCAGTCTTATCTGCATAATTTTTTGTAAGAAACAGAAATTAGAAGAAAATTGTAAGAGCAGAGTTATCTAGTTTCAGAAGCATTTAGAGGTCCCAGCATCATATTTCCCATCTGAAATACTTGTACAATTTTATTGGTCGACTTCATAAAGAACTTGGACTCTGAAAACTTTCCAAAATTGATATGGGATTTGCAGCTTCAGTTACTCTTTCCTTCATCTAGACTGAAATAAAGTCAATCAAATGTTTAACAGTTGTGAAAAATGGGTTTATTAGAGATTGCTTTATTAGAGATGGGATGACAGACTTGCTCATTTTTCTTTCCTCGAAGACACACTGGTTTATTTAATTCACTTGATCAGCTAAATATTTCATAACTATTTATGAAAATATACTGCAAGAAGTGTTCGAAAGAAGCACGAAGAGAGGGGGCATCTGTGCATTGAAGAGAAGCCAAGCCTTTTAAGCAGAATGCCATGCAAAGCACCATGGAAATGTGAAGCCTACAGAATAGTGGTGCTCCAGGATAGAATTCTTCCACATCATTTATCCCTTGAGAAGCTATGCTGCCATCAAGTACTGCACAGAGTGAGAAAACTTTTATGGCAAAAAATGAACAACTCTGTAGTCTGTGGATCTTGGACATGTGACAACGTTTGCCATCTTCATCTTAGTGTTCAAATTCTTTTTTAATTATTTGCCCAAAAAAATCCTACACATCAGTTTATCTGAGATGAAGTTTAGCAATCTTTTGTCGATGGTCACTCAAAATGCTCTTCCGATAGTAGAATTAAAACGATATACTTAATAGCCTTTTTGATATTATCAACAAATTATATCAAATTATATTGCATTTGCTGGCACCTTGATATACTGTGTCAAAAGGCCTGAGTGACAGACAACATTGAGAGTCATTCATAAGGGACTAAAATAGATTTACAAATAATATGATTTTATATTAATTTAATAAGTTACTCTGTTGATTGTATTTCTTATCATTTCTATTTCTCTTCTTCTCTTTCTCAGAGTTGCTGTAATTCTGTGCCAGTTCACTTATCCTTGCCAGCCAATAAGAGGATATAATTCAGAGAAAGTCAAACTGATGTGACACTGTGGCACGAGGAATGTTATAATGATATTGATGCTCCTGAGGGGATGCCACTCGGGCATTTGCTCCAAAACTATGTTTTAACTGCTTATACTCAAGTGTATGTTAATTATTAGATACTTTTTTTCTTCTATTAATTTTGGCATTTTCATTAAATTATCTACTTTGTATTTTTGTGTGTGGTGGGTTGCATATGCCACAGCTCCTGTGTGGAGGTCAGAGGGCAGCTTGTGGGACTCTATTATCTCTTTCCATCTTGTGGGTCTTGGGAATTCAACTCAGGTCATCAGGCTCAGAGGCAAGTTCCTCTACCTACTAAGCCATTTATCTGACCTGCCTTCTGTTCTCAACAATAATAAATGATTACTTACATATAACTGAAGAATGGACAGATTCTACTTCCTAAGTTCAGTACATCTCTTCATTTTTCCTTCTGGTATAAAAATTATGTCTCCCTTTCTCTGCCTCCTCAGTCCATTTAAGTTCATTTATATGCTAGACAAGTACTCTATCACTGAGCATTTATAGCCCAGCACTCTTTTTTAATTTTTATTTGGGAGTACAGTACCATTGCATTGGCCACATTGTCCTTGTCCTCACTCTGTAGCCCAGAACATGGGGTGGTTTGACACTCTTTGTGGTGGTTTGAAAGAAAATGCCCCCCCCGCCCCAAATAGAGTGGCACTATTGGGAAGTGTGGCTTTGTTGGAGTAGGTATGGCCTTTTTTGAGGAGGTGTGTTACTTTGGAGGTGGGTTTTTGAGGTCTCCTACATGTTTGAGCCACACTCAGTGTCTCAGTTCGCTTCCTGTTGCCTGCAAATCAGGATGTAGGTCACTCAGCTACTTCTCCAGCACCATGTCTGCCTGCATGACACCATGTCCCACCACGATGATAATAGGCTAAACCTCTGAAAATGTAAGCCACCCCAATTAAATGTTTTTTTTCTTTATAAGAGTTGCCATGGTCATGGTGTCTCTTCACAGCAATAGAAACATCAACTAAGAAACTCTTACTTCAGCCTAAATAATGAATAGCTGGGATTTTGCCACTGGAGTAAAAAACTTTTTTTTTTTTCATTTTCAATTCTGAGATTGTTTTGTTTTCTCTCCTTTAACCATGTGCTAATAACACAAAGTAGCATCCTAAGGTGTGCCGTATCCGTGATTGTTTAAGTATCTTCCAGTCTAAGTTCACAGGATGGCTCTAGAAGATCAGGATACAGTATACTCCTGACAATGTAAAGAACACAGGTGTTAATTGCTTTTGTCACAGAAGTGATAAATGTAGGGTAGTGTGTAATATACATAAATTTCTTTTTCACTGGTGTTCTTAACAACTTTTATTTCTAACATTTTAAAATGCTTGATTACTTTCAAAGACTTAGTTCTCAATAGGCTTTTCTCAAAAACATTTGGTTTTGTAGCTTCATTGCCCATCCTCTGACTTTCTTCTTGTCTCCCCACTTCCTATAACTTTCTTTACACTCTCATGGCATGTGTGACCTTTTGTCTTCTTATTCCCATCTCCTTTGTGTTCATTGTGTATGCTTGCTCTCCTAGCTCCTTAGTTTTCATGCATACAAACATAAGAAATTAGGATCCACAGATGGGACAGAATATGCAGTGTCTTTTTCTGATACTGCTTCATCTCATATAATACAATATTCTACAGTTCCATCTGTGTTCCTCGAAATTTCACAATTTCACTTTTCCCCACCCTTAAGCGCATACCCAAGGGATTCTACATCCTACCACACAGGCACTTGTATAGCCATGTTTATTGCTACTATATTTTCTGTAGCAAGGAAATGGAACCAGTTTATATGTCAGTCAACAGAAGAATTGTTAATGAAAATATGCATAGACACAATGGAATTTTTCTCAGTTACTTCAGAATTTCATGGTGGAGATCACCAACACATATAACTTTATTTGTCAACTTACAAAAGTAAATGAACAAATTGAAGTTTTAATGAGGAAATGAACATATACTCTGCTCTCTACATAACCCAATGGAAGAAGACTGTAATAAGTTTTAAATCCTGATCAGGCATGGTTCAGCTACCCATCACCTGTAAGTGGTAATAGGGAACTACTTTATCTCTTTCATGGCATTCTCAGATTTTTATCTGCAAACTTAAAGATGTGACAGCAACCAAGCAGCTCATTTCCCTCAAGTTATTTCAGGCTCCACAGCCCTATCTCCTGCCCTTTGTGAAGGCAGTCATGGCAAAGGACCTTTTGTGCCAGTGTGGGCAATGATATTTTGATCTAAAGGAAATTCCTTTTAAACACCATGATTATTTTTTGTGAGCATCAAGACCCCATGTTTAAGGCTCAATAAGTACTAAAAGTGTGTGGGATATTGTAGTTAATGTTAGGGACTGATGCTTGATAATAAATGTAGGAAACAGCAATGCAGTAGTGGTTTGAGCTACAGTGAAGAATGAAAAAACCTGAACATTAGCAACAGTAATAATAATACCTAATATCTGTATTTGCCTTGAGTCAACCACAATGCTGCACATCTTGCTATTAACATTTTGTTTAATCCCCATGACAAACCTGTGGGGTGAACATTATAGCACCCATTGTGAGGTAGCAGAAAGGAGATTTGGAAAGCTTAAGTAACCATCTCAAATCACTCATTAAATAAACATGGAATTTGCTTTGTCTCTAAACCCAAGGAACCATCTCTTTTCATTACATCCTACCATTTATCAGAAGGGATAACGTTACACTTCAAAGTACATTTAACACGAATAATCCCCACACATTCAAACCTGGAAAGTGACATAGTGAGGAACATGTTTGCAAATGGATTCTGTGTATGGCTGTGACATAGGGCACTGTGCATAGGACTGTATTAGAATGGGTGAAAGCACAAATTACTTATTTTGAAAATTAATAATGCTGTAGAATAAAGTATCATTTTGCTCCAGATATACTTTCTATTTGGGTGTAAAGAATACAATTTTATATAGTCTTCTCATCATGAATATTATGTTTTTCAAATTGTTTCTGTTGTAAGCATCTCATGTTGCATTCAAATATGCTGTGACATATGAATACTAATGACATGAGAATACTAAGCAATTTCTTTGCATGTGGCATTCTAAATATAGATTTTACGAACATGAAATGAAGAGGTTTTGGGGGGTTTGAGTTGTATTACTAGCACCAGATCATCAGTGAATGATTCTATTCACATCGTTTTTAATCATTTCTTTTTAAAAATAAAATTAATAAGGTGATATTTGGGAAATATATAGCTCGACCTTCCATAGGGTCCCAACTAGTCCAAGTCCCCGACTCTTCAGAGGAGCGACATGGTCACTGGGCTTGGGAGAGATGAGTAGTGACAAAGACTTTTCCAGTCAGAGCCATACTCTGTAGACAGAAGGTGGTGTATATATAATTCCACCGAGGACTAAAATGGAGTGATGCTGAGTTTGACTTAACATTTCCCAAAGAACAAATTGATGGGAACTTAGAATTAAAACTGATGTGAGAATCTTTCATACACATCTGAATGGGTTAACCAATATTCAAATATTATACATATTTGTAAAATGCATGCTGTGTGTATGTGTATGTGAGTGTGTCTGTGTATGATTTACCGGGACACGTGATTGAACATACACATATAAACATATGTACATGTGGAAGCCAGCGGACAATCCTTGGGTACTGTTCAACTTCCTTTTTGAGACAAATTCTCTCATTGGCCTGAAAGTCACCTTAGGCTGAGCTGGCTTAATAATAATTCCTAGGGATCCACTAGGATCCATTGTATCTGAAATTAAAATGTGACATTGTAATGCACATATTTGCAAGTGGACTATGTGGTGTCTGCTACATAGGGCACAATGGGGAGCTCTAATAGAAATCCACGGCCTCTCTAGCGTGGATTCCAAGGGTGTAAGGTCGCACCATTTCTGCATTTCACATGGGTTCTGGGGATGGAACTCAGGCCTTCACGTCTGCAAAGCTAGGATTTTACTGCCTGAGCTATCTCCCCATCCCAGAGATCTCCATTTTCATTAGTAAATAACATGTAACTTGCTTTCTATTTTTTTAATACTTTATATAAAGTTGATGATCTTTAAATGCATATTTTCTTGTAATAAGAAAAAAGCATGATAACTAACTTCTAAACAGTTTTAAGTGCTTAATACATCATTTTCACACAGTGTATTAAATAGAAAATTATAAAGGCTTATTTGTCTTGTTTAGCTGAAACTTTGTGCGTATTCATTCATTGATTCACTCACTCACTCACTCATGATTCCTCATTGTCCTCTCCTTACAATCCCTAACAACTATTATTTTAAACTTTGGTTCTATAAACTTGCCTATATTCATGTCAGTGAAGTAATGTAATATCTACATTGATATTATTGTAGTGATTATGTGGATTTTTGTAGGTTAATGGTGGATGTTTGTTGTATTGCTCTATTTTATTTTTTTGAGATAGAGTCTCTCACTGACCCAGAAGTTCACCAACTGAATACCAGTGAGCTACTTGTTGGTGTATCTTCTATCCTAGGATTACAGACTCTTAAAGCCACACCTGCCTTTCTACATGGCTGCTAGGGGTCTAAACTGAGGTCCTCATGCTTAAACATGAAGTATTTTTCTCAATTTCACATCTTCCCATCCGTTATTTTGGAATATTAATGGTGTAGTTATGGGATATTAACACTATAGAATATATCAAAACAATGAATATTATTCATAAGTCAAAATATTATAAATAAATATGACTGGCATCTTCATGTACTAGCTGCACTTTTTATCAAGTTCTAAGGTGGAAGAAATTTTGTATAAAAATTGTATGAAAATTTTACATTTTCACTTTCTCCATATAATATATATCATGGCCACTTGTGAGGAATGAATGGAGTCATAAGAGAATGTGTATTTGCTGCCACATGCTTCAGACCCAGAGAATGGCAAGGCCTTCCCCTGGTCTGGATATGGATGTAGAGAACATACAGAAAGTATGAACCACAATATCCTCGCTCAGACAACTGTAGCCTGAGTGTGCAACCCTTCAGGGACCCCCTAGAAAGAGTAGCCAATCTACCTCTTTGTTCAACTGGACATAAGAAAAGTGCTGAGTTTCTGGACTGCTGGTGTGCCTCCACCTGACCATAAGACCCACCCACCCCAGCTTTTCTCTACACATGTCTGTCATTTCTTCATTCCCAATCTACCCAGTCGAGTCACACTTAAAGCCTTGCAGGTCATGGCAGTCATTCATTAAAAATTCTTCAAATACTTTATAATGGCTGTTCAACATGTTTTATTCAACTTCTCTTATTTTGTCACAGTTGTCAAACACCTTCTTTTAGGGGGAAAAATCCTAACTGAAATACATTGGGCTTTAATCAGACGTAGATTTCTTTTGTTCCGTTTCAATTGTTCTTTCAAAAACATTTGGGGATAATCAACCAATATGCAGACACGTACATTATTGCACTGATTTTCATACTCACTTGTTGAATAAATGAACAAAAGCATTGTTAATGCTTAATTTCTCATTGGTAAATGTCAGGGACCATACCCACACAACAGCAGTATCATAGGCTATTAATGAGCCACTTACTCAACATCTGACATATCATCAATGCTCAGTCAGTGCTCAAAACATGCTGGAGACCATGATTATAGCAATAATAATGAATTTATCATAATTGTCCTTATCATGAGGCTGTCATGTTCTGGCTTGAATTTCTCTCAAATATGCAAATTTATTTGATAATTCAATAAAAGTTAAATTGACATTACTTAATACTGGAGATTGTTAATTTACCTCATGAACTTCAATGACCAGATTTGCAAAACTTCCAAATGAGCAACAATCAACTTTTCTTTTGTGAAGGCATCACACATATGGGTCAGGTACAGTCAGTAGTAAACATTTGTTATTCCTCAGCCTCTAGCCCAAAGGTTTCTTTCTTTTCTTTTAAGGATCCATTTTATTTTAAACCATATGACTATGTATGAGTGTGTATATGACTCTGGAGGCCCAAGGCATCAGATGCCCTGGAGCTAGAGCTACAAGTGGCCATGCGCTGCACTATATGGTTACTGGGTATTGCACTCTTCCCCTGGAAGAGTAAGACATGTTCCTAACTATCTGTCCAGCACCCTGATATTTCTTAATGAACACATTTCATTTTAAGCTAGTGAAAATTAAACTTACATGCAGGATCTTAGTTAACCAAGTCAGCTTCTATTTTCTATAAACAAGTGAAGGACTAGTAATATATTTACTTTTGGATTATGAACCCATTATATAACTAGATATAAAAAAATAATGATAATATTTATTTTCCTCACCTGTACCAAACACAAATGCCCTCCATCCACACACAAATGTCACCTCCAAATCCATGACCTAGACTATTTCTAAGAAGCTTGATGATCAGAAGCTGAAAGAACTCCTGTTTATCTATGCAGCCCTTTGATTTGATCACTTCCAATCCAAAGCAATAAATCCACCAGTTAAGTCAATGTAAGCAAACACTTAAACTTCATATACAATACATTTTTCAGTTTTTATGTAATACACTCTACTATGCTCATCTCTGAAATAGGATGATTGTGAACCTGCAGTGATGTTACTCTCAAAACCTTTGAAACAGTGATTTGGATCACTTCCTTTTTAACTGCAGCTCCTAGAGCAAAGGAAGATTAAAATGGTAAAATATTGGGTAGAGACTGGAAAGATCACCAGAGATTGCCAGCCATATTTGTCATGTCCATGGAGAAATACATTGGGGAGCTATGGGCCAGTGGGAGATTTCTCATAAGTAAGTAAGTAAATAAATAAATACATAAATAAATAAATAATGACAGCATCTTCCTTTCATTCATTAAAACATAAATAGTCTTTGAGTCAAAGCACGGTAAGAGGATGAAGTTATTTCAGTTGTTTACTTATTCTGTTTCAGAGAAGAAGAGGTCTTAGTGTTGTATGTTAAGGTGAATATTTCCTAAATATGAATGGAGTGAATGAAAATAATATGAGTTTGTTGTCTATTAATGAAGCATATCCTATAATATTTCTTGGGTTTTTATTTTGACAAAAGTAAAAAGGAAAGAAAGAGCCATATAAACAGCCCTGACTCCACGCTACGTGAAGATGCCCTCAGTCTTGTCCTAACCTCAAGTGTAAATTCACAATGAGGAAAATGTGAAATTAACCAAGGGAGAGTGTGTAGTCGAATTGATCCTGGATGGAAAGATAACTAATGAATCAAAAGGAAGGTATTGGCCATTAATAAAAAGAAAGCTACTAATGTTAATATATCAAAATAGTAATTTGCTATAAATAACATATACAAAATGAGAATTCAAGGCTTTATGACTTGTACTAATTCCCACTCTGTCAAGTCATAAGGGTGTCTACAGATACACTGCATACACAGATGATGAACATTGGCAGTCACCCCTTAATATCATAACTATTCTTCTCAATAATAAGTCTAAGGAATCTAAGCATGTGGGTTATGCCTCCTACACATTATTGAGTCCCTTCTTTGCATATGTTTTCATGTTCTTTCATATGGCCTAACAATCTAGTGAATCATTTACCACATGGCACTAAAGTACCCTTTAATCCAGCATTTTGTAGATTTGTCTGCAGGATACATTGGCAACATCTGGAGTTGAGCTTCATATGCAGCTGGGGATCTGCATTCTTCCTAGTGTTTTTGGCAGAGGCCAGCCCAAGGATGCTGGAGAATGAATGTTCTACAATGCACACGATACTTCTTCCTCTCCCCAAGTAAGGAATTATCTGTCAAAATCATCAACAATCCCACAGAAGACCATCTTTGATCTGTACTGACATTCAGTTGGTTAAAGAATAACACAATTTGTTTTCAAACACGTGCTTATCATAAAAAGAATACATAAGCGTTAGAATAAAGTTGAATGAATGATATACATTAGTTTTTATTTCTGTGTATGTATATGTGTTGGTTGTGTGTATGTGTGTGTATCTGTGTCTGTGTCTGTGTGTCTGTGTGTGTGCACATGAGTACCATGATGTGTATATAGAGGTCAGAGAACATTAGATGTCAGTTCATGCTTCTACCTTGCAAGAGACAGAACGTTTTTGTGCTCATTGCTCCTTACACTAGGCTAGCTGACCTTCGAGCTTCCAGGAATTCTCCTGTCTCAGTCTTCCACTTCATTTTAGGAACATCAAGACCACATACGTAAGCTACTTTACCCAACATTATGTGGTTTCTGGTGGTCTGAACTCAGGTCATCATGCATCTTTTTGGGGTGTTACCTTTATAATTAGTGAAAATACCATACTTGTATTCAACAAAAATCTTCCCTTTAATAGACAGATGAAATACACTGAATTTTGAGTAAACAATAATCAAGGAGGTTTCAAGCCAATCCTGTCATCCACCAACTTTTATATTATGGCTTTCTCCATAATATAAAAATATCTGCATTTCAAAGTTTAAGAAACTATTACAGGCTGGAGAAGGGGGATATTAAATTGAATGCCAGTCTTGGTGACTTGTGAGAGAGATTCTGCCTCAGAATCAAAAGCACATCAAAGTCTACAGATATAGCTCAGTGGTGGAGTTGTTTCCTAATATGTGTGAGGTCCTAGGTTCAATTCCCTGTACCACCTAAATCAAAACCAAACAAAAGAAAATCCCTACTTTTCTCAGTTCTATCAGCCAATGTGTTAAGTGTTGTATGACACAAAACCAGTTTAATATTACTAGTTTAAAGTAGTATTAACCAATGATAATATTTTATAAAGGAAGTTGACAGCCTGGAGGAAAGAATGTAGCATGGGCAATTTGGACATCATTGATTTGACTAGAGCTAGTGATAATATAACCCACATGGTCAAAAATAGACTTAGAAATTGAAGCTCTTATCTAGAGCCTAACATTGCCCATAATTTGGGGATATAAGAAACCAGAAGACTACGGTATAATGCCTATGAGTGAGGCAGATGCTGTGTGCCTCACACCTAGGAAACTGGAGGGCCTCAGTAAGGACAGTGGGTTCCATTCCCAACTCTGCTCACAAGGATATAGTCACCAAATTCAAATCTCCTCTTCTTCAGCCCCAAGATACAGTTCCTGCTGATCTCTGAGGTATGGGCTTCAGTTGCTGGCCAGGGGACACATTCATTCAATAAGCCTATTACAGAAATGCTAAGCATGTTTATGTAAGCACCCTAAACAAGGTCATCTTCTTCAACATATTTTGTAGATAAAAGACTTTTTTTTCCTAGCTACAATTAAGTTTCAGATGCTTGAGGGTAAATATTTAAAGTAAGAGTGCCTTTTTCTTTCTGAGATTGTTCTTCTGTTTTAGCTGGAATTAAAATAGAGCACAGGCACCTTCTTCGATCCCTCCTTGTCTTTCTAAAGAAGCATAAAGGTTGGAAAGATTAACACAGTAATATTTTCAACATAAAGTATTAATATAAGAAGTATAATTTAAAAACTGATAATTGTCTTCAAACCTTAATAAAAGAAATGACACTATTCTAATACAAGTATTTTAAAATAAGTTTTAAATAAATACTAATTTAAATGATTTAGATAACTTGATATTAGAGAACTGAACATACTAAATGGTTATTTTAAGGTATTGTTGCTTTTAATTCATGATGATAATAACTTCCTGCCTCAGTATTTACTCTTGTCTGGCTAGCCAATTTCAATAGGTAAAAGATATTAAGACTAACATCTCAGAATAAAAGCTAATACAAGAATCATGCATATATTTGCAGTATTTTAATTTTTACTTCATTTCCTTCCAATAAACAGGGATGCTTGATGTTTAAATGTTGATGAAGTACATCTCTGTGACTTAGAGCTTCTCCATTTTTAGCGACCTGAAAAAGCATAGCTGTGCTGTATGCAGAAGGTAAAGTGTCTCAGGACTGGGGTTGCCTGAGAAAAATATTGACTACAATAGATAAACATGTCTCCAAATGCGTGGAACGCTTGAGCTGTGTTTATTTGTGAGATATTCCGCAATGTGTATTACAAAAGTATAGATGTAACCAACCGTCTTATTAAATAAGAAACACAGAAATAATGCAAAAGAGAAAGCCGAGAGGTCAGAGCTCAGAGCTAAAATCTCACCCTTCCGCCTGCGGTGTCCCAGCTTCCCGAAGGAGACTCTATTTCCTGTCGGTTCGTCTATTTAAAGTATTTTGTTCTGCCTTCTCATTGGTTGCAAACCCAAACACGTGACTGCCTCGTCACTGTCTGAATGTACAGCCCCTAGTCTTAAAGCATATTCTCCAATGCTGGCTATATCCTGAACACACAGATATCTATGGATTAAAGCGTGTACCACCACCGCCACACTCTGCTATGCTCTAATAGCTCTGACCCCGGGCAACTTATTTATTAACATACAATCAAAATCACATTTCAGTACAATTAGATTACCACCACACAAAAGGTTCAGTTGTTTCATCATCTAGATTGTCCTTTTGGATATCTGCAAGGTAGACTGTTACTGAGATAGTTTCCTTACTGAACATCGTCTGTATGGTCTTATAGTGATAGTTGACGAGCCAGACAGTGCTTATGCTCATTAGAAGACCCGATACAATATCTATTACCTGTGGGTCATTGTGTAGACTGTAGAAAGTCACTGTTGGTCAGGAAGAAAAATCAGGAGAATTTCAGCAGGATAAAAAGTTATTAAATATCAGAGATGGGGCAGGACTGTGGATTGTTACACAGGGTTTCTAGGGCTATAATTAACTCTCTTATGCAAGTCACACAACCCTATGGATTTGCGTCTCATTAGAAAAAAGTAAGTATTTCTCAGAAGGTCTTTAGGGAATTTCTTAACATTAATGTTCAGGTAGAGTGCACACATGGATCTTTCTGCATTAATCAAAATGCTTATTGATAAAGCACCCTGAGTATAGTTCTCTTTCAATGCTTTATCAAATAGCAGCAATAATATGTGTAAACTTCTGTTTTTGTTTAATTTTCTTGGGAAATTATTTTAATGGAAGAATTTTGGACAACTTTAGATGTAAAAATTGCATCATCTCATTTCCATGACAAGAACAAACAATTATTTATAATTCAGAAGCACAGAGGAGCATAAATGCATGTCTATTCCTTGTTCTTTGCTGGCTATTTTAGTTCTTTTGATTTTATAAGTCAACTTAACTTTAAAGTTCTTGAGAGTAAATTTAAACTTAGACTTCTTGATAAGCCACACAATTTCCACATCATAATCAGTGTAATGCTAAGCAGGTCTTCAAAATGCAAACTTGTACCCAAGGAGAAGGTTACATTCACTTTCTCATCAAGCCAACTCAAAAGTAGCTATTTTACCAGTGCACAAATTCACACAAAAGTAATTAAATACCGACAGCCTATCTCCTCATAGACATGAAAAATCAGAATACATATGTTTTTCCTGATTAACCTTTTTCTTTTCACTTTAAACATTGCTTTCAAATGTTGATCCAGGAAGGATCAACATTGTGCAACTGACTTGTGAAGTAATATAATGCAAAATAACGTTATATCTTTTAATATATTTAGATTGAGTTTGGCATTGCTGAAGTAAAAAAAAATGACATGAATAATCTGGGTATCATCTTACAAATATCAGAGTGCCTTCTCTTGTTCCATTATCACTTCCAAAAGGAAGCCTTGCATGTGCCTATCTATAATTATACATGCACATATACTCTTCTTTATTACAAAACATTCAGGTCCAGTTTAAAGTATAAAATACATTTAAAAGGACTGAAGAAAAATCACTGCCTTGGAAGTAATTCTGTTAAGCAAGAAGTTCATTCATTTTTGTTATTTTATTAATCTAACTGCATGAGAATGTGACAACCCTGCATGTTTTGCACAGCTTAACACACTACCCTGGCTATGCTAAGTATCTGCTTTTCTGGGAACGACTATTTGGAGCTACTATCTATTTTTATTTTGATTTACATATATTTTAATATTCATGTAAGAATCAAGCCCAAATAAATCAATATATAGCATATTTTCTCTTTAACGTATATATGGTTTTATGCATGTGTAATCCCATTAAGTCTCATGAAACTAGAGTTTGAATTAATATTAACCACAAGTAGTACTTAACTTAAAACATAAGTGAATGAAAGGAACATTGATTTGTTTGCTTTACGTAACTCTGTAAAAGCATCTATTAATGCATTCAATTTGCCAGTTACTTAAACATTTTGCAGATCAGCAGAGTATCATCGTTCAAGATGATGCAACAATAGCTAGGATATAGCTCAGAGGTACAGCAATTGCTGAGCATTAATAAGATACTAAGTACTATCCCTAGCACCATGATAGGTGCGTGCGTGCGTGCGTGTGCGTGCGTGTGTGTGTGTGTGTGTGTGTACATGTATACATACATATGTTAATATATATATATTGTACAATATAATGATGTCCTTCTTAGCCAATAAAACAATTTTGCATGCTCAAATAACTGTCACATTTCATTAAGAACATAAATTACACTGACATCATGTGTATTTGATATTAGTTCAGTTGAGCAAATATTTCTTGCATACTTATATTAATTATAATTAATATAAGTATGCCTGCCTATCTACCCATTACCTTACAATCTAAGAATATCTTGGAAAATAATTCCCATACATAAAGAGAGTAGAAAGAAGGAAGATCTAGATTATTCCAGAACTAAAATAACTCAGAGTGAAAATTATATCTGTGCTTCCTGTTGCAAGATAAGAAGAATTGGCTAGGTGTAGGGAAAGGGGGTGTTTTCTAGACAAGTAGAACTGGCTGCATGGATACATCTGAAAGAAGCATGTCATCTGTGTGTTTGGAAACACAAATAGTTTGAATTAGTGGAGCATAAACTGCAGCACAGAAGTGGCTGACGACTATGAGACTAACGAATTGCCTGGTGTGGGGGCAGAAATTACATTTTCCTTTATTTAAAATGTAGCTTATCAATATACAGATTCAATGCAATCCCCCTCAAAATCCCAACACAATTCTTCACAGACTTGGAAAGAATAATACTTAACTTTATATGGAAAAACAAAAAACCTAGGATAGCTAAAAGAATCCTGTATAATAAAGCAACCTCTGGAGCCATCATGATCCCTGACCTCAAGCTCTACTATAGGGCTATAGTAATAAAAAACAGCTTGGTACTGGCATAAAAACAAACATGTGGACCAATGGAATTGAATTGAAAACACTGACATTAATCCACATGCCTATGAACATATGATCTTCGACAAAGATGCCAAAACCGTACCATGGAAAAAAGAAAGCATCTTCAACAAATGGTGCTGGCATAATTGGATGTCAACATACAGAAGATTGCAAATGGGTCCATATATGTCGCCATGCACAAAACTCAAGTCCAAGTGGATCAAAGACCTGAACATAAATCCAGTTGCACTGAAATTGATAGAAGAGAAAGTAGGACGCCGGGCAGTGATGGCGCACGCCTTTAATCCCAGCACTTGGGAGGCAGAGGCAGGCAGATCTCTGTGAGTTCAAGGCCAGCCTGGTTTCCAAAGCGAGTTCCAGGAAAGGAGCAAAGCTACACAGAGAAACCCTGTCTCGAAAAACCGGAAAAAAAAAAAAAGAAAAGAAAAAAAAAGAGAAAGTAGGAAATAGTCTGGAACGAATTTGCACAGGAGACCACTTCCTAAATATAAGACCAGTACCACAGACACTGAGAGTGACAATAAATGGGACCTCCTGAAACTGAGAAGCTTTTGTAGAGCAAAGGACAAGGTCAATAAGACCAAACGACAGCCTACAGAAAGGGAAAAGATCTTCACTAACCCCACATCTGACAGAGGGCTGATCTCCAAAATATATAAAGAACTCAAAAAAGCTAGACATCAAAATACTGAACAATCCAATTTAAAGAAAAAAAAGGGGCTACAGAGCTTAACAGAATTCTCAGCAGAAGAATCTCAAATGGCTGAAAGGCATTTAAGGAATTTCTCAACATCCTTAGTCATCAGGGAAATGCAAATCAAAACAACTCTGAGATACCATCTTACACCTGTCAGAATGGCTAAGATCAAAAAATGCTGAAGACAGCTTATGTTGGAGAGGATGTGGAGCAAGGGGAAAATTACTACACTGTTGGTGGGAATGCAAACTTGAACAACCACTCTGGAAATCAGTATGGCGGTTTCTCAGAAAATTGTGAATAAGTCTTCCTTAAGACCCGATTATACCACTCTTGGGCATATACCCAAGGAATGCTCAATCTTACCACAAGGACACATGCTCAACTATGTTCATATCAGCATTATTCGTAACAGCAAGAACCTGGAAATAACCTAGATACCCCTTAACTGAAGAATGGATAAAGAAAATATGGCACATATACCAAATGGAGTACTACTCGGCAGTGAAAAAACAATGATATCACAAAATTTGCAGGCAAATGGATGGAACTAGAAAATATCATCTTGAGTGAGGTAACACAGACTCAGAAGGACAAACATAGTATCACTCATAGGTGGATACTAAATGTGAGGGAAGGGATGGCCAGACTGCAACCGACAACTCTGGAGAGGCTAGCTAACAGGAAAAGACCCAAGGAAGGATACATGGATGACCCTGTGAAGGAGAAGTGGATGAGATCTACATGAGTGGACTGAGTATGGGGGGGTGGCAGAGGATGAGGGGTGGGGGATGAGAAGATAGGGAGATGGGAGGTTCAAGCTGGAACAGGGACAGAGTGGGAGGGCAGGGAGGAAGATACCATGATAGATAAGGACATCATGGGAATAGGAAGAGGCAGGGTGCTGGGGAGGCTCTCAGGAATCCACAAGGTTGACCCCACCTTGCTCTGCTGGCAGTGGTCCAGAGGATGCCTGGACCTGTCTACTCTAGTGACCAGCCTAGCAAATAACCTAGCTGTCATCATAAAGCCTTTGTTCAGTGACTGATGGAGGCAGATACAGAGATCCACAGCCAGGCACCAGGCTAAGCTCCGGGAATCCAGTTGATGAGAGAGAGGAGAGATACTGCAGGTGAGGGACGTTGAAATCATGATGGGAGGACTTGCAGAGATGACCTGCCACACTAGTGGAAGCCCATGAACTGTGGACTTGTGTCTGCAGAGCCCCCATGGGACTGGACTAGGCCCTCTGGATACAGAAGACAATTGTTTGGCTCAAACTGTTTGGGGGGCACCCAGGCAGGGGGATGGGATCTGTCCCTGGTCTATGGGCAGGCTTCTGGAATCCAGTGCCTGTGGTATGACACCTTGACAGCCTTGATCCAGTGGGAAGGGGCTTGGACCTGACTAGGCTCAGTATGCTGAGCTCTGCTGATTCTCCATGGGAGATCTTGATTTGGGGGATGTGAGGGTGCGGGGTGGCTTGGGAAAGAGGGCTGGGGGGTGAGATGATGTGTTCCCTCACTTTGATTTGCTGTAAATATCATGATTATTTGTGGATTATGATGATGATGATTGCCTCAGTAACTTTTCATAGACTTTTGCCAAAACCACTGCCTCTTGAATTGGGCCATCAGATTGTTCTGGAGTGACAAAACAGGTCATAAGCCTGACATCTCGGCATTCTCACTGTATCAGTATCCTCTGCTCTCTTACCTTTGGGTCAGATTGCTCCTGTTAAACTTTGTACACAGACATGCTAGACATTCAGAGAAAAGAAGTAGGAGATTGAAATATGCCAAAATTTCTTTATTTCTCTAGTCCCCCTCAAGGCTAAATATACATGGTGTGACTAACATAGCTTCAAGGTTTACAGAGGCATCAGGACCCACAGATTGACCACTACCATGTGTTACAACTTCAGAGCACAGCCTACAAGGCTCTAGTCACCAGCACATTCCTAACATAACCCTATGTGTAATCCTTGCCAAAGTCAAAAGGAACTTAAATTAATGCTGAGTTAATTTGGTCAGTTTTGGACACTAGCCACCACCTGGCCTTGATGACTCTATGAATGAGGATTTTTCATTTCAATAATTCACCCTATATTCACTAAGCACCTTTCTCAATAGCCTATGTATATGGACTTTAATCCAGTGAACAGAAAAAGAGATTAGTCATCAGTAAAAGCAAATTTGATATATGTGCCTTTTGACCATTAACAATGATATATATAATACATAGTGCAGGGCATTTACCCATTAACCCCACAGTTCCCCCAGAGTTTTCTTGAGTGTGCGCAGCAGGAAATATTAGATAGAAGGATTTAGATTGTGTAGATGAACGGATAGAAAATACAGGATAGCCTTCAGAGGGCCTGGAACCTATTCCAATGAGCCCTGACTGTCTCTGCCTCAGGGCATTCACAGAAATGCCAAGGGGTGGTGCAAAAGATCTCCTCCCAGCACAGCCAATTGCAGACCATCTCAGACACCTGCACTCAGGCCCGTAGTCCTAATCATCCTCTCTATGGGGACCTGCTGTGTAAAGCCATGAGGAACCTCAAAATGGGCTCTTACAACATAGCATATTAGATAGGATGTTTCTATCATTGATGTTACTTTTTTTTTAAATTCTAAATTTAGCCTGAACATTTTATGTCTATCTACTTAATAAAATAAGGCTTTTCCAAAATTAAAAAAAAAAAAATAAAATGTAGATTATTTTGTTCTTTTGTGTGTTCCAATAAAACTTCTTCAACAAAAGCAGGCTTTGAGCTGGGTTTTGTCTACCTATTATACTCAGCCCATATACAAGTAGGTTTTATTATATTTTTTATTGTTTGAAAATTTCACGTGTACATATAATGTGCTTTGATCAAATCGACTCAAATTCTTCCCTTTCCATGTCTGCCCTAGCAGATCACTATTTTTCCTTCCCAACTTCATGTCTTCTGTTTTTTAAGCTGGATGAGTCTACCCTGTGCTACCTGTATGAATGCACTGGAGCATGAATAGCCTCTCAGGGATCACATCCCTGAAGAAAACTGACTCTCCCCGACTCCAGCAGGTATCAGTTTCCAATCGGCTAGCTGTGGGATTTCATACAAACACAGAAAAAATACATTTGAAATTAATTATAGACTTGCTAGTCCATGTAACCTTATCAGTTTTCTTTAAGCATAGATGTGATATGATCATATTTGCATTCTGAAGTAAATTAGCAAAACACTTTATAAATAGTGTAATGTAATTTTTTCATCAAGTTGATTAATCTTTATAAAAATGTATTACTATGTTAGGCATTATTAAAATAGTTCATTTTAACTACACACACTCATTTTAGCAATAGGTAGCATGGAAAAAAACTATTGTATAAATTTCTTACTTGAAATACTCTTTTATCTTGTCATTCTTTAAAAGGTGGTTAGCTTATGCTTTATCCCATTACCCATGCTGATGAATTTGCTTGTTCATGCTCCCATTACCATCTACTTACTCATCATCTTCCTTCAAAAACATGGTCTTCTAGAGGGCAGGGATCATGATTTAGTTGGTTCCAAATGACCAAATACATATGACAATTAGGAAATGTTCCCTGATAAAATCAGAGCAATTGAAAACACAGTACACACATGGCAGGATTCCCTCTGCCCCATAAAAGATTAAACATGCAATTTAAACAGGACAACAAGGGTTTTCTTTTAGAGCTGTTTATTTCTATACCCAGCTGAACTAATCTCAACTGTTGCAGACTTTAATAAATAAGCTCTATATTGAAACATACAATGTTGACTGATTTAATAATTTTGCAGATTTCATTCATTATCTGGAATTCTTCCTGGATTAGGGTGCATCCTAAATCCAACGACTAGTGACATTTGAAAAGGGCATGTGAATATACTGAACTACACACACACACACACACACACACACACACACACACACACACACACATACCAGTTTGGGACCATAAAGTTCTCAGTCAATGTATGTTGAGGATGGATGGTTACCACCTTAGGCTTGGGTATATTGTTTTAGACAATGTGTATCTCTTTGAACTTCTAAATAAAACCAGTTCTGCTGTCATAATCACATTCATGTTTCACTGCTTACTGTTCATGAAACTTTTTACCAAAAACCTTTGTGAACAAACTCGTAAGTACATGGTGGTATTTTCTTTTTGTCTTGGTAGAACATATCTATAGGAGTTAGCTATGACCCCTGGAAGAAGATGCTGTTATTGGAAAGCAGATGTGGCACTATCCCAGCATAAAAAGATGAACACAGTCAGTGTAGCGTTTATTCTCAGACCCTTTATAAATGATTTTCTATACCTGTGTCAACTTTCTACCATGGTTTTTCACGGGGTAAATTATCTAGAGTTTAGTAATTACTCATCCATATTGGAGTACATATAAATATTATCATAGCACGATAGTTTATACTCTGAATTCTCAATCTAACAGCTGTGAAGGCTCTGGTTCAAAACTAGTTTAGAATTTACTATAGGAAATTAACATCACAGTGCGTTTGTCCTCTGTTAATGGAACTCTTACATAAGGCAGCCATATATGACTGCATTAAATGATTAAATGGAGGATTCTCTTTTGTACTTCAGACCATACGTCCAATGTGGAGGAGTAAAATGGTCAGTGTCAGTGCAGGATTAAGGCCAAGGGAGATAATATACTCGGTCTACATCAGTAAGATTTTAAAACTCAGCATGAATTTGATTCAGTTAACACGAAGGAAACCAAATGCAGAGGGAACGGAGGAAGTGAGGTTAGAAGCTGTGAACTGGAACTCACATTAGAGAGAAGTCGGGGACCTAGAACAGCAGAAGACATGAAGACTGCAGAGTGATGGCCTGGAACTAAACTTCTCCATCTGCAGTAACTAGAGGCAACTTTTGTTTTCAACCTGGAAGGAGTCTAGTTTCTCAGATGCCAAAATGATCAGGGAAGAACCACAGGAAGTAAGAGGGACGCACACCAGGGGAGCACGGAGTACAAACATGCTCACTCAGCAGAGTGCTCGCCCTCTGCTCTCTCCCCTTAGCCTCGATTAAGAAAGATCCCAGACAAGCCTGCAAGGCATTTTAGGAGGATGAAAGAATGCATTTCTCTCTTCCACAGGAGTACTCTAGGCTACAGTCATCCTTGCTGAGACCTGGGAACACACAAAATTTTTACCTACTAATAGAGACAAGTGGGAGGGCGAGTGTGATCTACATTTCCCGGACTGCCTTTTCTGCTCAAAGGCAAAGGCAATCCTCCAGAGAACAGGAGTTTTAGGTAAAGCAGAGTCATCTAAGGCTCCATTCTAGTTCAGATTTCAGTACTCATTTAAAAAGTAGTCACTTCTGGAAAAAGTTAATCACCAATGTGTCACACATTGTTTTCTTACAATGAATGTAATTCACATTTTTCAAATGTGAAATGAATGTTATTTCACGTTTTTAAAAAACAGGCAGCAAAGAATGTGATCTGTACCTTTCATGTGTTCAGAGGAGTAGGTAGTCATTACCTGTTAGACAGCAAAGAGTTCCTAGGATTATTTAGTTGTTTTCCAAACAAAGAAAAAATGCTCAGAGGGTATCATTAAAAAAATTAAAAAATAACAGTTACAGGTTATTTGAATCACAAACCAGCATGGAAGGAAACTATCAAGAAATAGATGGCCTTGTTCTTCCAACTGCTCACTCTAACTTACAGCCAGTAGTCATATTATTTAAATTCAAACCTCAAAGGATTTAAAACAATTGCAAAGTTAACCATTTCAATTGTCATAGTTGTCATAGTTGGATGTTGAGTTCTTTGGTAAATAGTTGTGGCTAGTTCCTAAAGCAGGGAGGGAAAATTTCCAGGATGTTGGATGGCACTGCTCTAGAGTTTATTCTTTTAAAAATTGATTTCTTAAAATCATGTTAATGCTAACATTGCTTTATTGTTTTTGCTAAAATAAAACAATCACAAACTTTGTTTTTTGTTTCTTTACTGTTCTGAGAGACAGGAGTCACCGATTAGTCCCCAGGGGATGAAATCAAGGTGTGGACAAGGCCACACTCCTTGGAAGGGTTGAGCTGGTGGCTTTTTCCTTGCAGCTTTTGATTGTTGCAGCATTCCTCGATAGGCAATCACTTCACTCTCATCCTGGCCTCAGGGGCCAGCCACAGTGCTTCCTCTGCCTCTGCCTGTGTAATCTCCCTCATCTGAGCTTTCTTAAAGGTGATAACGTAGGGAAAGGGAGTGCTCACCTGGATAACACATGCTACGTTCCTTATGCCAAGACTGTTTATTCCATCTGCAAACTTCTTTTGAGTGAGGAATTAGGATCTAAAAATCAGGTTTTAATGTCTTTGGGGGCCACTGCCCAAATAATTATAATGCAATTTTTCAATTTATATTTATTTAATTCTATGTTTCCACTTATCATATACTGCGCTGATATCTATTGGTAGAAATGTTAACATTCATAATGTTTGCTCCATGGAAGGCTTCTCCTAGGAAAGTCCGGCCTCCTGTTTTGCTTCAGCTATTTCTTCTTCCTGTCTTGTGATTGTCAAAGTCCAGTTGTGACGGAAAATCCCCCGAGGAACCCAACTCTACATCTTACAGTTCGACTTGCTACACCCATCGAATGTGTTGTCATATTTAAGCTGCGACTGAAAAGAGTCTTTCACTGTGGATTCTTAAATGACCTCATTTATAATACATAGTTTAAAATGATCACTTCTAAAGAAAAACATATTAAAAATGGGATATGTCTAGAGATCATAATGAAGGCTGTGTGGGAGACAGAGAGAGCAAATGAGAGAGAAAAATTGTTTTAAATGACTTTTTTTTTGGTTTTTCGAGACAGTGTTTCTCTGTGTAGCTTTGCGCCTTTCCTGGAACTCACTTGGTAGCCCAGGCTGGCCTCGAACTCACAGAGATCCGCCTGACTCTGCCTCCCGAGTGCTGGGATTAAAGGCGTGCGCCGCCACTACCGCCCGGCTTTTTTTTAAAATGACTTTTAAAATAAATAAATAAATAAATAAATAAATAAATAAATAAGGGCTGCACCCAGAAGTATGAGCACATTTTTTAATAAACACTTCAAAATAAAATAAGGGCAACAGTGGTAGTCCACAGTCCTAACCTCTCTAAAATGTCAGAAAAACATCATCAAAACTAAATGAGATATTATGAACATGCACTAAGAATTTAAAATAATTTTAAAAAGTCTGCATTTGTAGATAAAAGAGAATTCTCACAGAGCTTGTGAAGATTAAACCACTTTATAAAGACTTTAGTCTTTTTTCCCAAGTTGAACACACACACACACAACACACACACACACACACACACACACACACACACACCAGTATGATACCATGCCCTCTATTGTATGTTCTTTACTGGGGAGGTATGAGCAAGCATCTCTTCACTATAGATAAGAAAATGAGGGCCTAATAAAATGATAACTCTACCCAAGCCTAACTTGGAGAACTCATAAAACTCATAAATTTACTGAGTATGATATGATCAACTTACAGGCAGAAACCACAAGGAAGAAGGCTCTCTCTCTCTCTCTCTCTCTCTCTCTCTCTCTCTCTCTCTCTCTCTCTCTCTCTCTCTCTCTCTCTCTCTCTCCCATAGCTATATACTCTGGAGTAGAAGAGCCCAATGCACAAAAGTACTGCCTACTTTATCTCCCACTTTCAACAGGAATACAAGTGGAAGAAATCTTGGGAGGGTCTCATACAGGTAATCATATCTGTTTTGATGTCAAGATAGTAAGAGCAGTGTCACATCTAGAGGACAGAGTCCCACAACTTTCTCTATCTATACCATCAGAAACACTAACAGCCACTCTAAAACAAATAAATAACAAAAAAAACTAAGCACAACTCAATGTTTATTCATTTGCATATTTGTTTGTACAGTAGAATAAGAGTAAAGAATTAATATTTCAAAAATACGGCTATTTCTAACAAAGATTTTAATAAGATAAACCAGTTGGATGATGCTCTGTCTCCTGTGTCCCTGAACACCATAACACACAGTAGGAAGGACCTTAATTTATGTTGAGGTTCTGTGTGGGCTTCTCCCAAAGATCTAACTCATCTCCTTGAAATGCTACATACTTCCAATAAGCTAAATATATCATTCTTTATATTATATATGGAACATATATATATATATATATGTATATAATATGATGATCAAATAAAATTAATGTATGAACATTTAGATAATTCTCATGGCCACTTCATAGCATTCTTAAGAATTTGTCTGTGAACTAAGATATTATTTCATTATCTCCGCAGCTACTGCTTGCAAGAGTCTTTGCAACTAAATCCTCACAGACATGAAAGCTTTACATATTCTTTATTATAAAATATTAAGTGTTCCATTAATTTTAAGAAGCCTTCTCAAAAAAGGAAGTTTGCACTTTATGGTTATAGTGACTATTTATGTTTATGGATCTGTAAGAAATGATAGGGGAAAGTTTAATGGGCTGTTTCTTGCAGAAAACTCATTCCCCTCCCTGTCCATTCCCAACATTTTCCCTCCTCTGTGCAATTGACAGAATAGGAAAAACATTTCCTGGAATGACAGGAAAACATAATACTGGAGATTTAATGTTATGAAGCCAGTTTTGCAGATAGAATTTATATTATCTAGCAGCTTCAAAAATGTAGCAATCTTTAAAGTGACTTTGTGTTAGCATGAATTCACAAAGAAAATAAGTGAGGACATATCTTCTTTAAAAGAATCCATCATCAAGTTTGACCTGAAGGAACTTCTACAGATAGAGGTTTGATGTGGTTGAGGTATTATGTAGGCAGAAGATGTAAATACAAATCAGGTAGATAAGAAGGCCCAGAGGAAAGGTAAAGAGGAGGCAACGGAGAAAGATGGGAAAGGAAAAGAAGAGGGCAGAAGAGAAAGAGAAATACATTAGTCTCCTATCTTTTATCTGATGTTTTGATTTCTACAGATTTAGTGCCCCATGTTCAACTACTTCCCAAAATATTCAATATTAAATTACAGAAATGAAAAAAAAAACTTCTGAAGTTTAAACATCTTTAATTACAGCATATTGTTTAATTGTTCTATTTTATTAGTATTGAAAATCTCTTATCATACCTAATTTATAAATTAAGCTTTATCACAGATATGTGTGCATAGCAAACAGCACTATATTTAGGATTCAACATTGTTGCACTTTTAGGTACCTACTGACACTCCCGTTGAAAATCTCGGACAAGGGTGGCAAGCAGAAAAAAAACAGAGAGCAGCCTTCCACTCCCCCCAAACCACATATTGGATCCATTAGATTTAGGTGTGACATAGTTAAGCACTTTTTAAAGATGGGGATTAAAGCACAATTAAATAAAAAGGAATTTATAATGTAAAATTAAACTTATGAAAATGTAAAATACAACTGACTGGCTCAGCAGGTAAAGGCACTTGCCACCAAGCCTGATGATCTAAGATCTTCATGACCATATGACAGAAGGAAAGAACCAACTCCAAATAGTCATCCTCTGACTACATACATACCCTGGACACACACATGCTTATACACATAAATAAATAAAAATTTAAAAACCTTAAAAATTCCAGTTGTTGACTTCTAAAGAAGAATGACAAGTCAAGAGAGCCAAAGTAAGCCAAAGGAAGCTTTCAAAACTGATCTAAGCCCCTCATCCAAAGCCAGAAGGGTGGATGGTGGGTAGGTCATGTGTGAGTTCTCACTACTTCAGTGTAGTGAGCAAAATCACCCTCTACCTCTGTCACTTAATGCACTCTTTTTAAAATAACTTTTTTTGACACAAGGTCTCATTCATTTAAGCAACTGAGGATGACTTTGAACTTCTGATTTTCCTGCCTATAAGTGCCTTGTGCTCTGATTATAGTCATCAACCACCACATCTAGATATGAGGTGCTGAGAACAGAACTTGAGACTTGGTGAAGGCTTGGCTCCCCAGCACTCAGTTAGTGTATATTTTATATGTGTGTTATATATTTATATCTTAAAAATAGGGACAACAACCCAGTCTATATACATACAGGTGTGTGTGTGTGTGTGTGTGTGTGTGTGTGTGTGAGAGAGAGAGAGAGAGAGAGAGAGAGAGACAGAGAGAGAGAGAGAGAGAGAGAGAGAGAGAGCTCATTTTTTAAAGTGTGTAAGCAACTTAGAAAAAAAAGTTTGCTATTTCAACAAAGTTGACCCATGACACGATTGTAAACTTGACACTTGGCACTCACAGTAAGAGCAGCCGTAGACTTCTGCACGCAGACCTATGTGGCCTTCTCCATTCCAGTCGAGGGGTACGATGCGGACGTAACGGGCAACAATGGCATGCTGCAGGTCGTGCCGGACCACACTGTCAGAATTGACATTTCCAGGAAAAGCCTGCAAAGAAAAATGCATTTAAAAACCCATGAAGAACACCACCGTGACAAAGGTATATTTTCTTCTCCAGTGAATAAGTTTCATTTTCTCACATCAGAAACAAAATGAAAATAAGGTTTTTCATTTCTTTTATTTAAAAATTCACTGTTTTGGTGCTTTGGGGAGATAACTACATAGGTAAAACACTTGCCATGCAAACTGAGGATTGAAGATTGGGTCCTAGAATTCTTGCAAAAGTTAGCAGATGTGGGGCCCTACAGGAATCCCAGCACTCCAGAGAGATAGGATCCCCAGGGCAAGCTAGCTAGCTTGACTAGTAAAAGAGACAAGCTCCTAGTCCTGTGAGAACCTGTCACGGGAAATAAAGAGGAAATTAATGGACAAAGACACCAAGAATCAATGTGGGGCTTCAACACATGTACACACATGTGACCTCACATATACAGACATACACATGCAACACACACTTTTACATTTGTGGGGGAAAGAAAAGCAAAAAAAATATTATTTTAAGTGAAAAATTGGCCAGAGTAACCAGATATCCCTTTATACACAAAAATATCTTCCCAAAGAGCTACCATAGGCTCTATTGTCATTTCATATGACAGCTGTCAGGGACAGGAGAACCAGGTGCATCTGTGGTGACAGTCTACATCTGGGAAAGCCAGAAACCCCTAAGAGTAGCCCTTGGGTGCTTTGGTTATACAGGATACCCTTCAGTTTCTTTGCTAAACAACTGGAAGAGTATTGGGTAACAAATATGTCTGAAAGCATGGAGAATGAAGGTCTACTGATACTGAATTTAGGAGTTCACCATCTGCTGGAAAATTTGAGAAGTGTAGGGTGTCCAGCTCACCAAAGGGTAGTGTAGCATTTCCTAAAGGTTAATCAATATAATGATTCACTACAATATAACACTCAGAACTTCTCTTCAAATCCAAGCATGCTTTGAGATTTAAGACATGATCCTAACTGAAGTTATGTTTTTTCTTTCTTCTGTTTATTGAAAAGAGATTGTTTTTTTCATATAATACATTCAGACTATGGTTTCTCTTCCCGCAACTGCTTCCAGCTTCTTCCCACCTCCTCACACAGCACAATCTACACCCTTTCTTGCTTGCTTCTATTAAAAAATAAACAGGCATCTAAACAAATAATAAAATTAAATAAAAACAAATCAGAGTAGGACAAAACAAAATAAAGAGCCAAAGAAAAAGAGCCAGAGACACACACATTTGCACACACAGAAACTTGAAATTTTAATCACTGCAGAGAGGAGGCCTTCCCATTCATGTTGTAAACCATCCAAAGTGGTAAATATATCTCAATATAGTAGTATTTTTAAATTTTAAAAATACAGAGAGAGGTGCAGTCAAGAATTTAACAAAATAACCTAACACTTATATAATACATTGTTATTTAGAGATTTCGTACGTTCTGCATTGTTGTGCCCTACAGAAAACTAATTTTTTTAAGTATTCTATTTTCTCTGGTCAACATTTGGACTCACAGAGAAGAAATGTGATAACTGGATGTTTAACGCCTAGGCAAGGGAAACCAGGGCGAAGTCACAAGATCATCCATCTATTTACTTTATTTGAAAATTATATTT
Source organism: Peromyscus leucopus (assembly GCF_004664715.2). Taxonomy (NCBI): domain Eukaryota; kingdom Metazoa; phylum Chordata; class Mammalia; order Rodentia; family Cricetidae; genus Peromyscus; species Peromyscus leucopus. The sequence goes on from NC_051065.1 coordinate 42,376,929, forward strand.
TCAGATAGAACTAAATGCATTTTCTATTTAGGCACAACACATTTTATTTTGATATTATATACTTGAATACAAAAATTGAAAGTCTTATTGAGAATTTCTGTCTCCCACACTGCCATTATTGAGTTGATATCTGTCTTGTCCTCCAGATGATCCGTTTTACTTGTGTATTTTACTTTTCATTTTTGTTTACACAAATTGTTGACATGATCAATATTTTCTCTTTTGACTCAGTTTTTTAAGAAATATGCTTCTATTGTGACCATTGGCACCAATATCACCTCCATCATTTTGTTATAAGCAATTTAAGTCTGAATGGCCTTGTTGAATAAAATGTAGACTACCCATCAGAGCTTTTACTGCTTCGTAATTAAACTGCCATTGGTCTTGGAAAGTTGTTCTAAGGTAATTTCATTCTTTCTCTGATTGCAGTTTTTCACATAACTATGAAAAAAGGAAGAAAAAAGACACAGACTAATTTTTTACAAAAATATTAAGATTTGGAAGTCTGCTTCAAAAATTGAAAATTGAAAAAAGCTTGAAGCTTTAACCTATAAAATAACGCCATTTAAAATTCAACCTTCATCTAAACAGATACTATATAATAATAAGAGCTTTCCAGAGGCTTGAAAACATCAGCCAAATTTATCACTAAAGACTAAAATAAAAAAAATCAATTTACAGAAACCTGTTGGTTGTATGCCGCTGCTATTGCTTTTCTTCTGTTGGCTGTGATTTGTATGTTTGCACAGGGTAGGATATTTTTACTATTATTATTTTGGTTAACTCAGCAGTCATGTAACTCATAGTGCTTTATAATCAGTAACTAGCAACATAATGCAATACTTAATTTTGCTGTTACTCTTAGACTGACAACACTATAAATTGCACAAACACAGAGAAAAGATAATTTTTCAGATACATTGTAGGTCCCTCACAAGATTAACTTTAAACTAATCAATAGCACTGAAGTTTTTTTTAATAATCAAAAATTTTCCATGTACACTAATTATTCCTATGGCTCACATGGTAATTCAGATGATCCAAGATGAGAAGCAAACATTTCCATAAAGTACCATATAATATGTGTTCTAGGTTTAGTGTTCAGCACATTTCTCTGTCTTATGTACTTTGCACTTTAACAGCAACTTATGAAATACATAACCTGTCCTTTCTTATCTTGCAAACAGTAAAATTAAGAGTAGACCACAGTTGGCCAATTGTGGTGGCTACATTTTACCAGCTTCTTTCCTTGGATGATTTTGTTTTCCTTTTGTGGGGTGGTGTTAAAAGCAATCTGGGGCTGGGTGCATGTTTGGCGGGTGCTGTAGCGATGAATTATGTCATCACCCTCCTAAGATCCTGAATCAGTAAAGTACGTGCTGCATTCAGACAGGATCTCAAAGTCGATCCTCAGTGGATGACTTTGTCACTACTTGGCATTTAAAAGTCGGTAAACTTAGAGAAAGAGTTTTAAACCATTGAAGCATGTAACTCATTAGACTGAAGATTTAGACTAGTGCTCTGTGTGGTATGTGCGAATTAATGTTTCCCCTCAAATGCACTACCATGGGGTCTGAGATGTGACTTGTAACATATTTTATGAATAGAATAAGTATATTTAGTCCTCATAAAACTTCCATAATTTTTAAAGAGACTTTACAGAAAACACCATAACATACCCAGCAAATTAATGAGACGTTGTATCTTAAAGATTTTGCTTAATTAAAATTGAGCCTAAAACCCAAAGCCTTTGTGTAAATTGGAATGGATAGACATTGCAATGATGCTGAGAGCAGTGAACTTAGGAGATTGCAAGGGGAACACAGTAACATCAAACATGTGCTTTCTAATGTGGGCGACGATGTGCCAGTTGAAGACATCTCTACTTCAGTAGAGACAGTGTCTATTCTTCATTTTGATACTGTAAACTGTGACCACTATGATCATTTCACCTATAATTCTATTTATTTGTGGTTTTATTTTTATTTCTCCATTCGAACAACTTATATCTAAATGGAAAATGGATCTGCCATTTTGCAGCGTCACTATGAGTTCCCAAGTTATTCTTGCCGAGGCGGACATATAGAATGTCATTCTTGGTGTGTTGCACCTCTTGGCCACTCTTTCTGGCCTCTTACCCTGCAATCTCTCCGTATTCATTGTTGTTATCCAGCAGGTCACACACATCCTGACGGCACTTTCTGACTATAGGTATATTCCCTGACCACGCTTCTCAAATCCCAGCTATAATAAGGGCACCTCATGGAATTCTAGACAATACCTATTTGGTCCCTCTGCATTGGACTCCTCAAGTACAAGGGGCCAATGGTCAACAACTACCTATTTACTTCTTCATGAAGTGAAAGAATAAAGCCCTGCATGCACCAAATCCTAGCCATTTATATATACATTCTTGTTATTTCTATTCTCTATTTATAGTTAATAAGCCATATGCTTGATAATATCCTACAAGAAAAAAATAAATCATGCTAGTCTGTCTCAAGAAGACACTAGGTAATGAATAAAAATTTCCTAGAGTTATGAGGTTGTCATTATAATTATGCAAAGTAGCGAAAAATCACAGGACTGTGGGAGAAACGGAAATGATCGTACAAAATTCAAAGGAGACACACTAGCAGTAAAACAAAAGTTAACTCTCTCATCCATCAAATCCAGCAGGTTCATATTGGACAGTCACTGGAAGTTTGCTGAAAATATATATTTGGTTCATGAACCAATGCAAATGTGAGACAAAGGTCACGAGTTTTACCAGCTTGTGAGAGGCAACACTTTCTTGGGGAACTACCAGTCCTGACTTGATTGAATATACCACTTAATTTTCTCAGCACTATGAAAGTACCTTAACATTATTTTACTAAATGATTAACTTGGCCTTTCCTTGAATCTAAGACCAAGGATTTACCTGGCTTCTTGCATTCAGAGTAATATTGGCATTATTTCCCTGTGAAGTTTGTGCATTGATACTTTGCTTTACTGAGTAATATTTTATTGTACAATCAAAAGAAAATTTGAATATTTTACATAGTACATAAAGCTGTGTCCGTCATGATAAAAGTGAGTTTAAAAACTGCTAGTTGATCCATGGTGAAGTCAGAGGTCAATAAGTAATTTCTCAGTTGGAAAGTGATAAATTGCCACAGAGTAGATAGGGAAAGTGGGACCCAATCAAGGAGGATATTAGAAAGAGAACTTTTGAGTTTTGAATGGAATTAAAAGTATGATATTTGGTTAAAACAGTTATCTATATGCTAATTCAAGAAAAAGTATATTAAAAACAAAAAAAATGAATGTGTGAGAGCATACTAGCGCGCGTGTGTGTGTGTGTGTGTGTGTGTGTGTGTCTGTGTGTGTCTGTCTGTGTCTGTATAGCTTTAACATCCCTTCTCTGCTATAAAATGGGATTCCTCCTATAGTAAACACATAGAGTCAGTTGAAGGATCCAACTTATCTTTTAACATAAAATCCAACCAGTTTCCTAAAGGCTAACCCTCCTGGCACTAAGCCCAAGGCGAAATTTCTCAAATTCTTATGCAAAAGAAATGTTTCTGCACTAGGAACAGAGTGTTCAATAACACTGGTATAAAAAGATAGCAAATCAATTGCACAGGGAGTTTCTCTGAGTTTTCCTCAATGAAGCCCCATGGAAAAGGCCAAAACTTTTTTCAGGAACCACAGATTTACAGTTTAACTAAAATGTTCAATGCAGGACTGCGGCTCCCTTCTGACTGGCTCTTGGATGTACTTACATGGCAATTTGTTCACTTTTCAACTGAAACTAGTCTTAAGCATCTCAGGGAAGGGTTGGAGCATGTCTTCAGGGTATGCTCTGTTAACAAACATAGCTTTTCTTGAGTTTATAAGTGTTAATGCCGTAAACATGAGAACACACTCGTTGGAAAGGCTCTGTACTAAATCCCTGTCTATATGGACAACTCAACATTCTCAGGAACTTGTAATCAGGAAAGTGGTCAAGTATTGTTTAGGGTGAGAATTCATAAAAACTAAATAAATTGCTATTTTTAATTTTTTATTCCAAAAACATAAAATCATTCTTTTGGATACCTTTATGCCACGAAATGTAAATACTTCTGATGCTAAATGTATTGACTGACTTGAGCATTTTGTAATGACTTTACACTTTCTCAACTTAATATAAATATGCATTCTATTTTATATGAGCATATCATTTACTACTTTTTACTTTCAATTGCATGATTAATATCTAGTAATGGTTTTAGAGATATCTAATGAGGCAAAAATAGTATTTCCTGGGTCGTCAGACACTAATTCTTCATTATATATTTGACTATCATTTTTCATGGGGGTAGGGAAGGAAATCCCCCAATGTGATTGTTAAGTTATCATTCTTCCATTTTTATTAGTGTTAGTTCCTTACTGCCTTGTGTTGAAAATACTTTTGGAAAATTAGCTTAGGTTAGTCTTCATTCTCTTTAAGAGTGAGCCTTACCCTAATGGCTTACACTTACATTTTTTTTAAAAAGTGCTATCACATGCATGAATTTATGTCCTGCATGTATGTGTCTGTGCACGACCTGTGTACCATGCCTATGGAAGATGCCTTTAGAGTAGACCTGCAAACATGGTTAGCCACTATGTAGTGCTGGGAACTGAACCTGGGTCCTCTACAAAAGCAGCCAGTGTTCTTAACTGATGTGCTTCTTCTTCAGTTTCTTACCTTTCTTTTGACAGAGAAAACAAATTAGTGAAGATAATACAATCACTTTTTTAAAAATTTTCTTAGACATAGCTATTTCCACAGTTAGTCACCTTGAATCTCCCTATTTGACCTCTGATCATGTTGCTATTATCATTATTCAACAGCTTAAATGTGTCCATGGGTTACCACTAGCCACACTATTCCCTGTCCTCTTTCAAAAGTGAGATCATTTTAATTACCTTCTTTCAATTTCATTCCCTGATGTTCTCAGAATATATTCAGTTGGAAATTCATCTATCCAGAATTCTCTCAATTTTCTCCTAGCTCAAGTTCCCTAAAGTTTTCATCTCAGTTTACTCTTCTGAGTTTAATAACATCAAATCTAGTTAGAGTTTTAAGCATCATTGGTCATTAGGTATATTCAACTTAAAATAACATAACTCTGGCATGAGGGTTTACTAAAATTTAACAATCAAAAATGTAAACACACTCTTGAAGATATCAAGACTACAAAAACAATTTTCAATAGATTCCTTGTCCACTGATGTTTGAAATGTAAAAACTTGGCAAATAGTTTGGAAGTTCCATAAATATAACCAGCAATCCCAGTAGTCATGAAAATATGAGAATTTCATTTATGTAAGAGTGTATATATGGACTTGTCTATTAGCTTCAGTGTTGATCACTCTAGAAACATGTAGAGTGTGTGTCAACTGACAAATGGGTAAACCAAGTGAGTCATCTACAGCTTGGTCCTTCCTTCTCTCCTTCTACATCCCATTGAAGAGTGCTTCCTGCCTGCACTGTCTTCCACCACCTTACACTCCTGGCTTCTCATTGTCCCCATTCTCATGTTATTTTCTTTCCTTAAAAAACTCTTTTTGCCTCAATTTTTTTAGTGAAAGCAAAATCAAGTGTCAATCATTTTAAAGTAAATCTAGAGAACTCCACTAAATTTCTTTAACCCTTCAATGCATTAAATTATAATACATATATTATTTTAATCTCCCAAACAACTTCATATTCAGCTCCCTAAGATTATAGGTCACACTAGACATCTTTTTCTCCTACAGTTAATCTCCAGCACTGATAATTTGAAACTCAAGTCTCCTTTGTAAATTCTAAGAACATGTGACTCTGAAAACTTGATATTCTTTATCCTTGGGGCTGTGATTTCATTTAGATTCCAGGACAAGAATGGCATGGTGCCTGCTCTCTGGTCTTCCTGATCATCTCAATCTCTGTAAAGGATCCATCACTTTAAGGCTAAAATCAGGGATCAATTCCTGTAGCACTTTCTTCAGCCATAAGTTAGAGTTTGCAAAATGAGCTGGCATTTTCAGCTTTCCAGCAGTTGTCTTTGTTTGAGAAGGCAGGAGGTGTTTGAAACTGATATACAAAAGCATAAGCCAAAATAACTCTGTCTGTGGATCTCCAAAGCTTGTCTTCAAACCATCCTGAACAGGAGAGTGAGGATTAAGAAATAATAGATAGGAAAAACAGAGATGTAGACATAAAAGTAAAAGACAGAGGCACAGGATAACTTTGGGAGTGCTCTGAGTCAATACCACAGCAGCCCTAAGTTTATTTCTCAGGGCCTTTTTATACCCAAAGCAAGGGGTATGGTAATATTTTATTTGTGCTGAAATGTGATTTTATTTATATGTTAATAAATAAAGTTGCCTGGAGATCAGAGGTCAAAGCAAGCCATAAGCAGAGTCAGGCAGTAGTAGCACACACCCTTAATCTGAACACTTGGGCAGGCAGAGTTACTGTGTGGTCAAGGACACAGCCAAGCATAGTGACAGGAACCTTTAATCCCAGTACCAACCATAGAGACCTGGAGGTCTGTATAGACAGGCCGTGATGAGGAAGCCATGTGGTTAGGTTTAGAGCCAATGAGAAGGCAGAACAGAAAGACAATAAAAAGACAAGTCAGACAGGAAGAAGCTCTCTCTCTGGGGAAGCTACTGCTAGTGGTAAGCTAAAGTTAGTCATGTCACTCTGATCTCTTTGGCTATTATCTCTGTATTTGGCTCTGCATTTCTTATTCACTAAGACTGTTTAGAATATCATCTACAAAGGGGGACAAACAACCTCCCCCTCTCAAGGACATCATGGTTCAAAGTACAAACAAGTATAAACACCTCCTTAATTCTCAAGACATCTGGTAACCATGTCTTTGGCCAAACACCCTGTTACCAAATTTTAGAGAGCAAAGATAAGCTTGAACTCTCCAACCTTGCTTGAGTCAAGATGGAATCAAGGCACAAACTGGAGTCACTGTGTGTTCCCACACCTTTTCCTATTTCCTTCTCATGTTTGCTAACATTGCTATCCTCCAGGCCTCCTATGCAGGGATCTTCTGCTGCATCAGTCCCCTACTCTACCTCAGTTGCTTCACATTGATGGGTGCCCTATGTCTCCAATACCAGCTTCCTATTCCAGAGGTCACTGCATTTTGTCAAATCCACTTTCTCCTCTTACAGCTCTCTGGTCCTCTCCTTCCATCTGGATGCTTTCTTCCTCAAGTCAGTGTTCATACAAGAGAAATCTTTCTAAATTAAAATCTCAATATGCATGAACTTAATTACTTTACCCAAAGTATAGATACTTGCTTTTGTTTACATGTTGCCAACTCAATAAGTTGGAAAGAATAATTTGCACAATTATCACCCTTTGTTTTGTTTATAGGATGCTAAATGATTCACTTAACAGATTCTTCTTAACAAATTAGCGAAATTGACTTAGCTGAACAAATATATTTGTTTTATTGGTATCCTACAGAGACACTCGTGTTAGCTTCAGTTAGACCTGAAGTAAGTAGAAAATTGCAGCTCCCAACTGACAAAAATTCTGTATTTTATTCAAACCTTTAATGCTCTCTTTTTCTGAATAACAGAAGATTAAGCATCTCTTTTGCAATGTGCTTGATATTTGTATAGCTATGTCCATGCTTTCTCATGCGTATGAAATTTTTATTTTCCTTCTGAATTGAATAATTTAGAACTACAAATAGATGACCATCACTTTAAATTTGGAGCAAAATTTGTTTATCTAAGCAGGGAACTGGAAAGACGACACAGGCAATGTTGCAGATTACAGATAAGTTGGTCCTCTGACTTAAAGATGGGCTAAAATATTCTTCACCATAATCCTGTGTTAATTTTATGTAAAGTTCCAGGAACATGCAGACAAGATAGATGTTGCACATTTGTACTAATATTGTCAATTCTTGGCACTGAGATGAGGCTAGTAAGCAATGGATTTTATTAGCCAAGCACATGGAAGTATTCTGCAAGAAGAAAAGAAATCAGAGAGTTGTTTGGAATCAGACCTTTTGAATAACTGACAATGTTAACAACCAAGTCTTAATAGCGACTGAATTATCCTAAGAATAAAATGACTCTACACATCTATTTTATTCGACTTGGCTTTGGAAAAATATTCTATGAAAGTATACAAAGAGTCAGTAGCTAACCTGGCATCATCCTGAGAAGAGATAAAAAGTAAACCAAATAAAGCCTTTTATAGAAAGAAAGACAGCACATAACACAAATCTTATCTGAGATTATATATTGATCTCCATATTTAAATGTCACTGTAAATATGAAGAAACTATTTCATGTATGTAATTATAAAACTTATACAAATCTTTTATTATTTATTTATGTGAGTGTGCATGCGTGCTTGCGTGTGTGTGTGTGTGTGTGTGTGTGTGTGTGTGTGTGTGTGTGTGTTTGTAGCTTTTTTGAGACAGTGTTTCTCTGTGTAATAGTCCTGGCTGTCCTGTAACTCACTTTGTGGACCAGGTTGGGTTAAACTCATTGAGGTCTGCCTGCCTCTGCCTCCCAAGTGTTGAGAGTAATGGTGTACATAAAGTATGAAAGGCTAAGCATCATAAATGATTTCTTGCAATACTGATATCTGCATAGTATAGCCTTTTTCCAATGAGGTAAAATTTCTAATCAAATGTTGACACAAGTGGTGAGGTAAAACTTATATAAAATCTAACACTCCCCCTGCAGTGCGTGATGGTGCCCTAAAGTTGAGTTGCCATGCTAAGGACCTGAAAGTCATACTTTATTATGCCATTGTTAATCAAAGGATGAGGAGGGCAGCATTTTGCATCACAGCATTCAGGCATGTAATGCTTTTCTTTAAACTATCTCTGGAACCTGAATGCATGGCATGAATAACTAAATTTCAAAGGCTGACAAGATTTTACACTCTATTATAAAGAGTAAAAGTATAATGTAGTGACATGCAAAGCGACCATCACTGCGATATCTGATAAATATGAAGTAATAATGTGCTTTCCTGAGAAAAATGAATGTACATCCAGTGCAGTCCTTGAACAGTTTCTTAATGTAAAGAACAAATAGATAAGCTATACAAAAATGATCAAATAATGGTATAATCTTTATAAATACTTTGCTCTTAATAGAATAATAAGTTTATTGTGTTATTATATTTTTTCAGTGTGGAAATCTAAACCAGGGCTTTGAGCAAGCTAGACTCACACTCTGCCACAGGGCTTTGAACAAGTGAGGCTTATGCTCTGTGACAGACTAATCTGTGGCCTACCATGTCTTTTCTTGATTACAAACTCAATGAGTTATATTTTTTAAGTAAAAAATAAAGGAAGGTGAGGACATGAAGAGGATTGAAAAGGAGTTGGAGCATGAGAGTGATGTTTGAATATAAATATGTTGTATTCATGAAATTCTCAAATAAAATAAAAAGAAATGGGTTAGCAAAATAAACTCCCAGAGACATTTTTGACATACAGAACAATATAAATATTAATTATGTATATACATGAACTGTAGACCTAAACTTTTATGTATACCAAAAGTTCAGGTCATTGGGGGAACTTTGCCATAAAAATGTGGCTGTACTTCATGTAATTGTTTCAGAGTAACTGCCCGTGGATGTTGGGGACAACTGTCGAAATGTGTAGTTCTGGAGTGGTATACTTGTTAGTGCTGAGGACAGATCTAGAGGTCATTGTAGATTATGTCTGGCAGGCAATGGCTCACTGAGCGGTTACAGTGAAGGCCGAAAAAGGAATGGAATTTGCGGCTTTATCTCTCAGTAGTGAAATGTGCTATCTGGGTTACTGTTATAGTCAGCAAACTGTAACAAAGAGTATTACCCAATCTAGATAGGACCCCCAGAGAAGCCCCCAAAGGTTAGGAAACTATAGAATCTTCCTATAACAAACAGTTATGTGGTAGACAGCCACATACATTCATTTATAAATCAATATTAAGTGCCCTCTATGATATACTGGAAAGTTCTTTCCTCTATATGTTGAAACATGAGATGTGTTTGATAAAAGAAAACTGTTGTCAGATTTTATGGTACATGTAGCTCAGAAGAAGAACATAACTTCATGTGCTAGAAGCAATGCTAAGGGTGATAAATAGTAAGCAGAGATAAGGTCAACTTGGCAAATAAGTATGCATGTATGTGTATATCTGTGCACATATACATATGTAGTATATAGACTTTGGATTGCTCTGTGTGTATATAAAATTACATATGTGTGTGTGTGTGTGTGTGTGTGTGTGTGTGTGTGTGTGTGTGTATAATTACAGAGTGGATTATACTAATGGGTATAGGTGGAAAGAAGAATGTGTTTTTGTTTTAGGGCTATCATGAGTTGAAGAAATCTGTATACACTTTTCTGAACCCCACTTCACTGTGAGCTGTAACATATTCATGTGCATAAAGCAAGATAATTGATATAGCAGTAGTGACTTCAAAAAACATTCATATCAAGAGACATCATTGCCCTATTGTGTTTTATATCCATCATGGTGGTCATAGTCTAAAATACACATGTCATTTAAGCTTCAGCCAAAATTAAGAATAAAAAACGCATGTATAAACCCTCTTCAATAATAATCATATATTGTACTTAGGGAACTCTGACTACCATTACCACAAGGTGGTAGTGACAACCTTGTTTGGAAAAACTAGTGCTGATGACACAGTACTCTGGTGTTGTGGACAATGAAAGATGTACTTGTACAGATTTAAGTGCATCAACTCAAATAAACAGAAGCTGTGTCTACCAGAGAACCTTGCCAAGTGCTTCTGAGGTATGAATAGTGCTCCAATAAAGCAGTTAATCACTGTGGGCATGGCATAGTCTGCCCACATCTGTCACTTCAGGACAGACAGCTAGAGTAACATTATTTTTCAATTGTATTGCTATATCATCCTAATTAAGCATTTATTTGAACTCCAGTTTCACATTGTTTGAGTTAAGTCTACAGAGTAACAGAATATTCTAAAGTAGATAACATAAATCTTCAAAAACAGTTCATATACATATGTACATGTTATTTCATTTATATTTATTTTTATTTTGTGTGTATGATGTGTTTGTGCATTGTGTGTGCATTGTGTACTTATTAGCATAGGTGTGCGCATGTACACATGCATGTTGAAGCCAGAGGTCAATGTTGGTAATTATTCTTCAGCTATTAGCATATTACATTTTAAGACAGGTTCTCTCGGTGAGCCTGAAGTTCATCCTGTTGGCTAGACTGGCTGGCCAGTGAACTTGAAAGAGCCACCTGTCTCCACCTGACCCTTGCCTGTTGGGTTACAAGTGCAAAAAAATGAAACCACACCTGACATGTGGATTTTATGGCTCCAGGGATCAGAAATCAGGTTCTCATGCTTCTTTCCTGTAACCTCAGTGACCAAACCACACATCCACGTCTTTATAAGTACTTAAAAGCTTTCTGTGACTACTGAGCACAGCAGGTGTGAAAAACTTTTCCTGTGATCAGAAATCATCCATGACCTTCCCACTTCTATCCTTCATTCACCATCCCCCAAGCACTGTGTGTTTCAACCACACCATGTCACCACATTTATGAATTCTTATTATTTTATGTGTTTCACCTAACCATTTTCTCATTTCATTTATGATAATCAGAGCCCCCATTACTTAAACCCTAGTGATCTTTGCAGACCTGCCTAAACCACTATCTCCTTTTAGAAACTGTTTGAATTAGAACTAATTAGCTTCATGCCTTTCCTTAAGCCTAGCATGTCATGTTTTGCACTTCAGATTTGGCACAACTGACATATTATTGTGTTAGATAATAACAATAACAAGTAGAGATCAATTTCAGTTGTTTCTATTTTTTCATTCTGGCCTTTTGACTTCCTTGTGATAGAGATGGCCCTTGTGTGTCAAATAAGTTAATGATGCATTGGTACATAAGATAATGCCAGTGCCGTGAGAATTTTCTAATACTGGCACCTTTAGCTATTATACCTAACACGTTTGAAATTTAACATTTCAGCAAATCCTTTTAGAGAAAAAATATGTAGAAAATGATACGAGTTGTGTATCCATTGGTGCTGACTTCAACATATTTTTTTTTTGGCTTTTGTTGTGAATTATGTTAGTTGTACTCCCAATTTGTGAGACTTTTAGGGGGCAGTTTCAGAGCCTTCACGGATCTGCCTACCATTCATTCAACTTCCATATTCCTCTGCTGAGTGTTAGAAAGATCAAACCATAGAATATAGCCCAAAGGAGAAAGGATGCTATCAGAGAGAACAGGTACATTTAGAAATGGGTTTGGACACTCGGTTAAAGTAGCTACCTTGCATGAAAACATACTGGCACATTTTTAAGTACTATAAAGAATTTAAATGTAAATTTATGAATGATGAATGAATGCTTAGTACTTCTTAGGAAAACAGATTATTATAACAATTGATAAAGATTTGCATTCACTTCTTTTTATCCTTTGGTAATGTGCTTCTGATTTATTTGTTTGTTTGTTTGTCTGTTTGTTTGTTTAAGGACAGGGTCTCACCATGTAACCCTGTTGTCCTGGAACTCAGGGTTGTCCTGTTTTGATCTCACAGAGATCTGCCTCTTGAAAGCTGGAATTAAAGGCAAGAACGATCATGTCTGGCCAAGTGCCCTATTTTTATTGTGTATTTTTTACTCGAGTTAACTTTGCTTATATTCACTGAAAATAAATTATTAGTAAGGAGATAGCAATAATATTGAATTACTGAAATGACAAAACAAGATCTAGCATGTCTTCAATAGATATTTATTACAAATTTACTGTAACAACTTAATATCCATTCCACTCTTCACTATGCTCTCCAACCAGAGTCTGGTCACTTTTAATAGGGGATGACTGTAGATCACCATATCAAACATGTCTTTCTCACTATCTTTACTTTGGTGTGTCATGGTTGACAAAGTGCCCGAATCTCATTTCATTGTCTTAGTGTCTTGCTATCCACACAGATGACAATTGCTTTACTTGGCTTAGACAATCCATTTTTAAGAATGAATCCTTGAGATTGGTTATTATCTTTAATTTATAAATCCAAAGGTGTTCTTAGCCATTATTTAAAGTAGTGGGATATTTTTCCCTCAAAGGTAAGTATGAATATATTCTCCCATGGTTTTTCCAGTTATAAATATCTCTAATTAAACATGGGTGACCAAAAAAAAACAAATTTGTTTATTTCACTTTTTCTTTTAGTGCCTTCTATTTCGAAGCTTTCCCCTCAGGAGTTGGGGATGGCTCAGTGGTTGAGATCATTATCTGTTCTGGCAGAGGCACCCGTTTCAATATCTAGCACCCACAAGGTGGCTCATAACTGTCTGCAGCCCCAATTTTAGGACATCCTATACCATCTTCAGGTCTCCATGGGCATCCAGCACATATGTGGTGCTATACATTCATACATACAAGCAAGAACTCACACCTAAAAACAAAACAGAAGAATCTTAAAAAAAAAAAAAAAACAAAAAACAGAAAGAAACTGTCCTCTAAAGCTCCAGTGAACTTTGTGAAAGCTACTAAAAGCCAACATTGATTTCAACCGTAAACAATCATGAGCTGTGCATCTTGAGGTAACATGGAATGATGGAACCAGAGAGGGCCTAATACAGGAAGAGTTGGGTAATAGCCTCTACTACTTAGAAATTTACTGCCTTGCAGAAAGAACATTGACCAGTTTTGCATCAAACTTAGCAAGCCTATGTCAACTTTCTCATTTCACCGACATAGAATATTCTCTTATATCTTTACTTTATAATTTTAAAAGTAATTCTTTAGTTTTATTTTGTGTATATGGATGCTTTGTCTGCATATATGACTGAATACCATATACCATGTGCACACGGCATCCAAAGAGGACAGAAGAGGATGTCAGATCCCCTGGAACTAGAGTTACTGGCAGTCCTAAGCTGCCATGTGAACTCTGGGAATAGAACCCAGGTCCTTTGGAAGAGCAGCCAGTGCTCTTACCCACCGAGCCATCATTTCAGTTTTGTATGTTTATTTGTATGAGCTCGAGTTTCCTGCTGATTTCCACACTAACGATTAAATAGGCAGCTAATACATGCCTACTATTTATAAAAGAATTGTGTATTTAAAAATAGGTTGGAATTTATATTTGAAAATACATGATAAAAAGAATTCTCAGAAAAAAATTAGTCTTTTTTTTTACTGTTTGTTAAGTCTTATCAAAATTGTTTTCTGAGATTTTGCATAGAAAGTGCAAAATAGACATACATGTATGCATGATATGTTTTCATATCACTGGGTATAATGAACTTTGAAAAATAAATTGAAAAAATAAATAATATTTAAAAATAAAATTGAATTATCATTGCTAAAATATTTACTTTGTTTCAAACCTAAATTGTACATGAAGTAATTTTAAGCATTTAACATGTAAAGTATATAAGTATTTCAATATTTTTTGTACAAAATAGGCAGTTGTAGCATAAACAGGAAAAGGTATCATAATAAAATAACTACAATAACTAGGGCAAAAAAAAAGGAAACACAGAATGTACTTGAAAATGGTGTTTTACAACAAAGTACATCCTTTAACATTACGTCTCAATAGTATGTAATAATGGAGAAGAATATAACACGGAATAAGCAAGGATGAAGAGGAGAAGAGGAGAGGATGTGGGTGAGAGGAAAGGCAGAGCTGTGGTAAGAAGTGGAAATAGAGGACGAGAGGAAGGATAGCAGCTTCAAAGTGCATTGATCTAAACTTAATTATAGTGCTGGAAATGATGGCATCCAGTCCTTTAATTGGTTTTTAGAGTGTGCTCTGGGTTATATTACTAAAACAGTATGAAGTATAACCTAAGTTGTCGTTAGAATCTTGAGGACTAATACCCCTGTCTGAATCCAGTCCAGACTTCTGCTCAGGCCACTCTTCCTCCAGCAGCTGCCTTCTTCTGGCAAGCCCCCAGCAAGAGTCTGGGTCCAAGGATAAAGGCAGACTCCATTTTCACTTCTACAAGAAAGTTCATCGACATCAAGTTTCCAGCTACATGAGACATTGGATTAGCCACAAACTTTTTAATGGGCCCACTAAACTGTTTAGGGTCCACCTAAACTAAGCATGTCCTCCCCACTTTCCCCATAGTGCACATTTATACCACAGGGTTCTGTCCCCTACTCTTGCCTTCTGGGAAACAAACACAGCTTTGCCTCAGCCTCTTGATGTAACCTCTACCTTCCTCTGAGAGTGTAAAGGGGCCCTCCCACTCTGCCACATGGACCTGAACACTCATCAGAACCCCAAATGCATCATCATCTATGGAACTGCACTGGAGCTGAACACATCATGCTGCCATGAAAATGTCTAACTGTCTATGGCACTGCTAACTCTTTTAATAAACTTTCTGTTACAAAGATGATCTGTCTCAGTGTCTCATCTGAATCCCAATTGAGACCCTTCCTGCTCTTGCTTGAGCATCTCTACACCAGCTTCCCCCTTTGTAAGACATGTGACTTTCTTACACCATAACATTGGGCTCACCCTGATGTGCAGTGTCCTTGGTAACTAACATTCCCAATTACCTCTAGCAGATTCACTATAACTTGTCTGTGGTGCTGTCACTTAATTCCTACACTCCCGTGGCAAAATAACCAGAAGTATTTCAGACTACTATGTATTTTATTCATCTGAATTTTCCTTTCAAAGTAATTACTGGACTATTTAAAGATGCCTCCCAGATATGACATGTTTCATAATCGCAAATTTGAAAACTGAATCTTATACACTTTGGAAAATCCAAGAGAAAATACTTTTTGAAGATGGCACTATCAATCAATACACTTTCAAGGATCTGCTGTAAGTTCTTCATATGCAAACGATCAAAATTGAAAATTCCCGAGGAAAAAGTGGAGCAGCATGGCTTTGTGATCATTCAAACTTCAGATTTCATTGTATGGTTTTAAGGTCTATTATTTCACATATCCTCAGCCTCCTCTGTAATGGGAAAGGGGTTGGAGGATTTCAGTCCCCAACAGCAGCCTTTTAAACTGGACTTTCCCGCTGCAGAGATTTCTCAGCCTGTTAATTCATAAGCACATGGGAATTGAACTCAGAACAAAGGTGTTTTAGTCTCAACAACACTTCAGGACAATTTAAAAACTTGATTGCTCATCAGTTTTTCTATCTCCAGCATGAAAATAGTCATGCCACTAAACTTAACATTGAAGGGTCAAGAAGATTTTAAAATGTCATAACAAGTTGTTCACGTTCCAATGTTCAGAGGAGGTGAACACAGTGTGACGAAAATAAGGTTAATACTGTAACATCCTCAGTTAAAGCAAACATGAGTGTTCCGCATTTCATTATAACATCCATTATTGCTCTGGAGAAGTGGTGGGTGATTTGCCCTTGGAAGAATGTAGTCAAGATCCAATATGTGACCTACAAGCTCTTACTATGGAACCATACATGAAGGAGTAGTGTTTGAGTTAGAATTTAAGTTTGGGAATGGTAGAAGTATAAATAAGTTGATTTATGAGGCTTCAGAGACTTCCAATCTACAGTGCTTCTGGTTGTTTCACATTTTGTCAAGCACAGATGATCGCAGGTTCAAAACAAGAGGGGTACTGAAAGCAAATACACTGATACAAGACAAGTAGAAATCTTCAGCTGTTTTTTAGATAAAAATATATAATTAGGGACTCAAGAATTATCCTAACCTGTTCATTACAAGAACGTAACGGAAACTCTCTTCAATCCATCCCATCTGGGAAAATTATATTATTCCTGGTAGTTCACACTAAAGAAAATTAGTTCTGATGGTAGAGGGCATGGTATATTCAAGTTGATCATTTTTAGTAGAAGAGTCAGTCTTTTGGCTGATGTCAACATTGGCAATAGAGACTAAAGAAACTTCTTGTTGGATCTGAAGGAAAAAGAACAAAATATAATTTAAACTAGGATTGTGAGAAATGACCCAAGAACCTCATGCTTTCTGAGTTCTTCCAGCAATCCTTTTAGGCTCAATTTACCAAGGTAGGCCAGAGTGTCCTGACAGTGTGCCCAAAGACCAAAGCACCCCTATTTCCTTTAAACTTCAAATAAGCCTAATTAAAGTATATTAAACATTGCTTTGACTTTTGATTTCTAAATTTTATAGGAAGTAGATATAAATAGACAAGAACAAAACCTAATGTCCAGGAGAGGCTCAGGAAATTAACAGATGTCCTGAAATGTTTTAAGAAATTAACTCCTTAATGTTTACAAAGCACTTTAAAATATTTTATCTTACATGCATATGTGTTTTGTTCACTTGTATGTCTGTGTCTCACAGGTATACAGTGCCCGTGGAAGCCAGAAGAGACCGTCAGGTCCCCTGGAACTAGAGTTACAGAAGGTTGTGAGCTGCCATACGGGTGCTGAAAACTGAATTCAGGTCCTCTGGAAGAGCAGGCAGTGCTCTTAATCAAAAAGCCATCTCTTCAGCCCCTACAGAGTGTTTATATATGATGTTTTAGGGTAATGCTTTGAAAAAGTATATTTGGCATTACTAATGTAAAACTGTGTATTAATTTGTCAGGCATGTCAATTATAGCAGTCAGCAGGAAGTAACCTATGAGCATGCATATCACTAAACACTTGAAGCAAAGAGATGCAGAAAATGTAAGGACCTGTTACAAAGGAAGGCATATTATTTAGGGCTTTTTCTATTTGCTTTCTGGTGCGAATGCTTGAGACCTTTCACTGCTAATTAACCCTGTCTACAGCCAAGACTGGCAGAGGTGCTGAATGTTGTGGGTATTAAATATAGCTGCTCAATCCATCCAGTTGGCAGCCTCCCTGGAGTAAGAGATGTTAGTAAGAGAACGAGGCTTTAAGAACAAAACAGAAATTTGAGTAAAAAGATGTAATAGTGAATATGTAGATTATTGGATCATACTAGAATTCCTTTTATCCATGCTATCCCTTATACTTCAAGCTAAATAAAAGTTATTCTTTTTTATTTGTCTAAATATGACCTATGCACATATTGTTAAACATTCTAGTAATAATATCTATGGTTAGTGATATTTCATAACAGTAAATGTAAAATAGAGTATGGCAAGGCATTGCTCATAGAATACATGATTCCAAACCCACAATCACAAAGGCAGTCCTGGTTAAATTCATTGGGTTATCTCAAAATAACAATAACAAGAAGTGAATGTGGGAAAGGGGCTTGAAAGAAGAAGCAGGAATATTAGATGTGTGGAAATAATTAAAGAATGCATTTTATACATGTGTGAAATTGTCAAAAACCATAGTGAAAAAAAACCCCACAACTAGTACAAATGACTGAGAACTTCTGTAGACAATCAGGGCATGTAATATAATGAAATATAATTAAAAATTAGTTTAGAAATCAAGATGATCCTGATTTGTATTCTTTTGGGAAAATGTATTTATTTAAAATATAGAATAATTAACAATAAATGGGAAAAGAATATAGATAGAGATTCATTAGTGAGTGGGCTTATTTAGTATCTAAAGGCTAGTGAGAAAACAGCAACAAATTTTCTTGTTTAAAGACATCATCACTCTTCTGAGGTCACACCACAAACATTTTACTTCCATTCATATATCATATTCCTTCTAAAACCCCAAATGAGCTACTATTCATTCCTAGTTTTGACGTATCTCTCTTGTCAAAAATATCACTTAAATAGAAGTCACACTGAGGGAGAACAAAAGTGTTTGAATGTGTCATGGTAGATGGTGAGTTAACATGGTGGAGCTGAATATTAAGATACGCAGCAAATTTGATCAATTATAACATGTGCTGTAACTTTTTGGAGGAAGTAGAAAGACATTAATTGGGATTCTATGTTAGCTTCACAATGAAACAAGAAGCATAACTAGATCCTTTAAAAAATGTATGGAGTGAGGGAATGTACAAAGCTTCACAGAGGAGAGCAGAGTGTCAATGAGTTCATGTGAAGAACATGTCAATGTGACAATATATTTGGCTAATATTTGCATAAAATGGGTGTTCAATGTGTGAAACATAGGGCTATGTAATTAATTGCTCTGAGACAGAGGTACAGTACAACCTTGCACTGAAGACAAGTGGAATTTGTCTCCCTTTGTTTCACAATTTCCTACTTTCCTCTCGGTTGAGACTATTTCTCTTGAGTTGAATGACCAAAACTGCCAAGAATATTCTAGGGACATCTCTCAGCAACTCGAAAAAACTGACCCATTTTTCACAAATCATCTGCAACTTCCTGTATCCATCAAGAAGTAGTATCAGTGGAGCTGAGCATGGTTATGCATAACTGTGATCCAGGATCATGAGTTCAAGGTCATACTCAGCTACATCATGTGTCTGAGACCAGCTTGGAGCATTTGAGATACTGCTTCAAAACCAAAACAAAGCTATATCAAAAAATAAAATAAAACTTAAGAAAACAAAAGAGAAAAAAAGACTAGTGATTTCAGAAAATCAGTTCTAACCACTTCATGTCCATTGACTCTCATTTAATTGCTATTCAGAGCAATATCTAGAAAAACTCAAAAAATCATTTTGTTCTAAATATTCTCTACTATGCTTGTTTGTTATTGTTTTGCCAAAATATTTATGTATATGGATGTTTTGCCTATATGTGCACCATACACATTCAGTGCCAGAAGAGGCCAGAAGAGGGCAGCAGAACTCCTGGGACTGGCATTACAGGCAAGAGGGAGGCACAGCTATGTGGGTGCTGGGAATCATTCCAGGTCCTCTGAAAGAGAAGCTGGAATGCCTAACTGCTGAACCAGCTCTCCAATTATGAGTTGTTTTTGAATTTCAAAAAACTAGTCCATTAATTTATTTTCACAATCTATTTAGAGTTCCCCATCACCTATTTATTACCTGGTTGGAATTTATGTTTTCCCAGATCACTATAAAACTTCTTTACACTGGTTCTACAGAAGAAAAAAAAAAGCAAAAGTCCACAGTAGCTAGTTCTACATAATTTTGAGCAAGATTAAAGAGTTTGTGTCCAAAACCATGTCTTCCTCTTTTTTCTGTTTGTTTTCATATTTCATGATGATTTTAAGCTTACAGAGAACTTGTAAGTATAACCCAAGGAACTCTTATGTGCCCCTGAATCACTTGAAAGTAAAACTGCTGTCAGAGTCTATCATCCCTAGTATGTTATTGTGTATTCTTCACAAGCCAGTGCTCTGTCATACAACCAGGAAGCCTAAAGGAACATGACGCTTGTAATAATTTCTCACATCTAATGCACAGATGTCATATTTAGATTTTACATAATTTGCAACTATTTTCTATACAGTAAAAAGATCCATTTCAGCATCATGCCACATCAATTTTTATACCTCTTTTGTCCTAGTACAGGCATTATTCCCTTTCCTTCACTGCTATGACCTTGACACCACTATCACATTATGACCTTCATAACTCCATCTATCAATGCAAGTCTGTTTATAAGTCCTCATGATAAAATTTAGCTTACCTACTTTCATTGGGCATATCGCACAGGGATGACACACCCATCAGAGAGTGAGTGACATTAACCTGTCACATTCCTGGTGATGATAACTGAGCACATACCTGCTTCTATGTTGCAAACTCGGCAGTTCTTTCTGGTGCAATTAAGAACTATTTTGAGGGGAGATTCAAATTACATGAGTTTTTTCTTCTTCGTTGATGTTTTTTCTCCTCAGGTTAGACTTCTTATAAGGCAATGATTACTACAAGAATTGCCAAATTGTGATTGTTTTATCCAATTATTCCTCTTACCATGATTAGGTGGCAGTAATGGGCTATTCAAGGAAAGCTTTCTTGAGCCAGCTTCTTGGCACAGTAGGTAAAGGCACCTTCCACCAAACCTGATGATCTGAGTTTGATCCCCGGGACCCACATGTTGGAAGAAGGAAAAAAAAAAAACTCTCAAGTTATCATTTAATCTCCATATGTGCTCCCCAATATCTACATAAACAAATGAATGAATAAAAATAAATAAAATGGGGTCAAATAAAACCCCCTTTTACCTGGCATGGTGGCACATATTTGCAGCATCACACTCAGGAGGCTGTGAAAGGGGAATTGTTGCAAATTTGAGGCCACATTGGCTACATGGCAATGTCCTGTCTCTAAAACAAAGGTTGTGGTCTTCTTTATTTTATTGCTCTAATTTATAATGGTATAAACTGGTGGATTCTTAAGCTAAGTAGTGAGTTTTAATCTGCTGCCATTATTTATTTTCATACTCACATTGTTTCAGATTTGGCCAATTAGGTGTCCTTCACATTAGTTTCTATGTCTTTTGGACTTGTAGGCATCATTGTTAGCATTTGTTTACTTTCTGATGTAAATAACTCATGGTGTACTTTATTTATATCAGCCCTAAAATATATTCTTTGGAGGTGCCATTATCTTTTGGTGCAGAATAGTATTATAAACTAGTATCTGGAGGGCTATGTGTCCAGTGCACTTACAGTCTATTGTCCCCAGTCCTTTGCTTTGAATGAAGCTACATGGATATTTACATCAGCATGTTTGACACTCATCTATGTACACTGCAAACTGAAAAGTAGTCACCTTCTCTGGAGAAATCCAGATTGATTATGATTCCTGCCATGAAAGTTGCATCCTCAATTTCAAGCTGATGACTTCTTTATTTCATTTCCTAAAATTAGTTACAGGAAGACTAGAGGTATTGTTTTTATTTGAGACTCTCATTAATACTCAGAAATAGATTGATAAATATTCTGCAAGATGTTGAGCTAAATTGCTCTGTAGTCTATTTCCTCCCACTAAAACAAAAGCCTTGTGTTTTAAGTGAAGTAATCCACATTCAAATATATTTTCTTCCATGCAATTGAATTGCAAATTCAAGAAAATCACAGATCGAAAAGTGCACTGGCTACAAATGGCATCCTTTCAAAGGGGAGTCATTAATTCAGCAAAACTCTGAGGGAAATAAGTACCTACTTCTGCTGCCAAGGTAAGTGCATGTTGGACTAAGTCTCAATGAAAAATTGTCCTCTTTCCAAAGTTTACCACAAGATAAGCACCGATTTTGGTAATAATTACACAGTTTGATTCTTTTTTTTTTTTTTTTTAAAATCAGAGCTGTTCTCAATCATACTTTGTATTTTTACAAAACCTGGCATTCTATGAGCATAATAAAAAAGGCACTGATTATTAACAGAACACCGTTGATTCTATAATATGCCCCCATTACACTATGGTAAGTCACATATACACATGGCATATTACATATATTACACATGGTGAGCCATATAAGGGGAGCTGTAAAGACTTAAAGTAGTGTCGGTGGCTATGCCATTGTCCCTTCTGCCATGCTGTTGTAGATTAGTTCTGCCTTCTAGATAAATCATGACTTGTTTGTTCCTCCACATGTCACTGTAAGCTCTATGGAAAACCAACTTTGTGTGAGAGAGACACTAGCTGTATGATTCAGCTACTACAGGGAGAGCAACTGGAAAGCACATGTTCCAAGACCCACTCTTAGCGATCTTTCTTTAGATTTCAGAACACAAAAGGTCTGGAGTCTGATAGCATCAAATTACAGGCCAAGCATTTATGAATGCCACTTTCAAATTCATAGTGGCATACTCTATCACTTGAAGCTGAAAGAGGAATATGGCTGATGGAAACTGGCTAAGACCAGAAGAAGGGTTGTACACACAAATATATTCCAACAGGAAAGTATTTTTTTAAAAAGGAAAATATCCGTAATGTTGGAGGTTATCAATCTTAGATGGGTGACTCAGCTTGCAGCCTCACTGTCTTTTACTCTACCACTCAATTTTAATCCCAACAAAAGCCCTTTTGGTGGCCAGTGTGATGGCTCAGCAAGTCAAGGATCTTGCTGCCAATCTTCATGACTTGAGTTCAATCCTCAGAACCACATGGAGGAAGGGGAGAACTGACTACTAAAACTGTCTTCTGACTTCCACATATGATATGCTCCTCAAACACACAAAATGAACAAATAACTATACAGTAATTTGCTAAATGCCCTTTGTTGCACCAGTAATCCCTAAAATGGTATCTCAATTTCTATTTCTCGTTGCTATGATAAAATAATCTGACAGAAGCAACCCCAGGGTTCAGTTTCCAGTTTAAGGGTATAGTCCAGGATGGTGGGAAAGTCAAGTCATAACACATTCACACTTGGGAAGGGGAGAGACATGTGAACACCTGTGCTCAGCTAGCTTCCTCCTTTTCACACAGTGTAGGACTCAAGCTCAGGAAATGATGTCATTTCCTTTTCTTGTAGATCTTCCCACCTCCATCTACCTAATCAACATGATCTGTCACAGGCATGCCCAGAGGCCACATAAAACTTCAATATGTACCTAGGAGCTTACTTTCTAGTTCATTCCAGATCCTGAGAGGTTGAAAATTTACACTAATCATCAGAGATGGGCTTCTGAAGCAATAACATCTCTGATCTTGGGGGGTAGGGTGGGAAGTCCTAAGTAGGCTCATTGCCATACCTTCAACCTTCAATCCCTGTTTCCTCAGTATTAGCTTTCAGTAGTGAGCAGACAGACTTTGCTCTGGTAATCTCATACTACTGGTGTGTGTGTGTGTGTGTGTGTGTGTGTGTGTGTAAAATATAATTTGCTAAATATATGTAATATACACTATATAATGCAATATGTACTATAATATATGTATACTATATATATATGAATATGTTTTGCCATCAGATATAAAGAAGTCCAGAATAATGTCTCTCCTCAAACAGCTAACTCTGGCTGAGACATTATTTGGAGTTGAGTACTAATGAAAGAAAGCCCTCCTCCTATGTACTCTGTAAACAGATAATAACATCTCCTTGTGAAGGTATGTCCCTTTCTATCTATCATTCTTCTCATTAGTGTGCCAGGAAGACATTAGCTTTATTACTAGACACAAGGGGACATTGAGAATGAGTCACTATAAACAAACCCTGTGGCCAACCCTTCTCTATCATTAGTTTCCACACACATTTGCCTTTCCCGGATTTGCTGCCTTCAGAAACTTGAAGTTATTTCCCCTGGTCATGTCAACTAGCCACAGAATTATTTTCTTTGTGAAGACAGTGCATAGGCCCCCGTTCTGACTGTGAGCGAGACAAGACAGAGCTGGGGGAGAAAAGGTGGCTCTAGGACAGCACAGGCTTTAGCTGAGAAGAAGGAAGCCTGAAGTGAGCAGGGGGCCCACAAGCAGAGCGGCGCTGTCATAGGACAGAGGAGAGGGGGAGTGTGAAGGGAACTGAAAAGGTTTCCTCTGTCCTGAGCTGCCCTTGCTAAGATGAGAGGTGAGTGATCAATAGACATCTTTCCTGTCCAATCAGTTCTGGGATATCATAGGACAGGAAGGCAAGAAGCTGGTGAAATGAATTATTTTAATTTAGGAATCCAAAATTAGTTTGGGGAATTGTCATTGTTTAACAAAAATGGAGGCACTTCATAAGTAGTATTACCTTGACTTATGCTAACCACTCTTCGGAATTAACCCAGAACAGAAAACTATATGTATGATGCATACATATACATATATAGGTATTCATATATTTCTGCTTGCTTTCCATAATATTCATATTATCAGTCTAGTTGCCACCAGACAAGATGATGAGCCTACAATGAATTTAAATTTTTCTCCTCCTCTATATACAATCACTTGAGACTAGAAACAACTACAGATTCCGACACCAAGTTTAGTGGGAAATTTAGAGAAGGCAGAAAACTAAAATGGGAGAGAGGAGGGTCGGATTAAGGGGAGAAGACAGGAGGGGATGGCCACTGTCAAATTAGGTGAGATACTTGAAAGAAGTTGTCTTCATGAAACCAATCACTTTGTACAATGAGTATCTGCCAATGCACATATGAGTAAACATTAAAATTTGTTTACTATGCTCGTTTACTTCTGCTTATACTCCTCAAACAATGGCCCTAAAACTCTAGTGTAGTCGTCACTGTGTTTTAGAAACATTTTTTTTTTAATTTAATATGTGTGCTTGCCTGAGTTTACACATATCATGTGCATGCAAGAGACATTAGGGACCAGAAGCAGGCATCAGATGCTCTGTATCTGTTTTGCAGATGGTGGTGAGCCTTCATCCAGGTTCTGTGAACCAACTCAGATCATCTGCAAGAGCAGTAAGTGCTCTTAACCACTGAGCCCTCTCTCTAGCCCTGAAATAAAGAGGATTTGAAACCAACTAGTCCTTGTCATTATCTGTGACTTCTTTCAGTTCATCTGAATCCTATAGCCAGGATTAACAAGTAACATTCCTATTAACAGGAATGGAAGTTTAGAGTTCTTTTCTGATGGACACTGAGTAAACATGGATAATAGAAAGTTAAGGGGTGCTGTAAACAGGCATTTTTAAATGGTGAGGCTACCTAAAATTGTTAGATTTAGTGGGTAATATTGGGTTGACCTTGCTACCCACTAATAGATTTAATAGGCACCTTTCAGGTTAATTAGTTTTAATAAGAAACAGGAAAGTGAATATGCAATTATTTTTCTTTCAGTTTATGATGTGGAGAGAAGTACATTTATTTTATTAGAGCATTCTCTATTTTCCCTAAACCTCTAAAGATAATAACTATTTTCTGAAATTTGCTCAGTGAGAATGAGCTGGGTTCTCTCTATTGTTAGTATGATGAAGATAGTTTATGAGGTGCTTAAATTATAAAGGAGAAACTAAATGTCATCAAATATTTTAAGATATCTAATATTTATGAAAGTTAAATTTACATTATCACTCAAATTATTGAATTTCATTAGCTTCATCAGATTAATTACATATAACTTAGTCATTTCTATTCAATTTGTATAAAAAGCTTAAAATAAAAGATGATTTTCAAGAGATGGGGAGATGGCTCAGTGGTTAAGAGTGCATGCTGCTCTTGCAGATAACTTGAGTTCCATTCCCAGCACCCACATTAGGTGGCTCACAACTACCTGTAACTCCAACTCCAGGGATTCCACTACCTTCCCCTGGTCTCTAAGGCCACATAAAAATAAACACAAATAAAATAAAATAAACCCAATAAAATGTGATTTTTTTAGGTTATCTTCATATTCCATGATAAATTGCTAAGTGTATTTGTATAAATACCTTGATAAGATGATAACATAGTCTGTTCTGGCACATATTTCCTGACTATTATGTATTAACTAACTCTAATAACTTTTCATCTTTCTCCTGCTAAAAGTTTATCTAAAAGGTCATAATATTTTAAATCTTCTTTATATGGATTGTAGTTTGAAGTCATTAGAAAATTTCTATTCTGATATTTTCCAAATTGTCACAAAACTTTGAAAAAAATCAAAACAGAGTTGTAAATTGAGGTGCCAAGAAAAAAGGAAGGCTACCCTGTGGTAAACTTTGATAAGACTGAGTGATTGACTAAAACTTCAGTAACTGTGGAGTATTGGGAGGTTCAAAGCTCAACAGAAAGGTTAAGACTGCCATTAGCTAAAGGTAAGACTACACCTTACCCCTGTAGTAGAGATCCCCCCATTTTGATATAAGCCACTTATCTGATGTTTCCAACAATCTATCTTTAAAGTGTCTCAATTTATGAGTCCCTTTTTTTCTGTCACTATAAACTTTATGAAATTGTTGTGACATTAGAACCTGGCATTGGGAGTTACCTGAGTCAATGTTCCCCAGGTCATGGTTGCTCAGATTCACTCCAGAATAAAGTCTCTTGTTCCATTTGAGGTGGGAAGTGCATTTTTCCCATCAGCACTGAAGATTTAGTTTGGTAAACTAATCATTAGACATGAGAGAACATGAATGTGTTCAGAATACAAATATTGTGTTAGTTATTTAGTTTCTGTATTTCTATTGAATAACCTCAAAATATGCTCACTTGAATTGTGATTCTGTATCACATAGATTGCTTTGAGCTAAAGCCCACTGAGAATCAGAATAGACTGCTATGGAACAATCTTTATATACTGTAAGTAAGTATTGCTCTCATTGTTAATAAAAAGCTGATTGGCCAATGGCTAACAGGATTTTCAAGACAGAGAATGTTGGGAAGAAGAAGGGTGGAGTCTGGGGAGTCATGAAAGATGCAGAAAGAAGCAAGATAAGTATGCTGTATTGAAAGATGGTACTGTCACATGGAAAAAGGTAGATAAGAAAAAGGATTAATTTAAAATGTAAGAGTTAGCTAGTAACCAGCCTAAACTATCGGCCAAGCATTTATAATTAATAATAAGTCTCTGTATGGTTATTTGGGAACAGCTGCTGAGACATAGAGAAACTCCACCTACAAATGACAGCCGATGTGGGCCACCTATAGCCACATAAGACCTGATAAAGCTTTAAAAAGTTTCTAAACACACAAGAAAGGAGTCAAATGTGGCTTCCTAGTCTCATGTCTTTCATGCTGGCTGCACTACTGAAACTTCTCCTGGCAGTTGTCAGCATACCATGAGATAAGGTACTTGGAGGGTTCCCAAAGTCTCTAACAGGAGCTGTGGTACAGAGAGGCTTCTCCCAGCTGTAGCCTGCAGGCTTGAGCTGCCAGCTAAAGCTCAACTATTGCTCTGCATGGCAGGTTTGGAGTTTTGCTCATGCACACAGAAAAGGTTACAGATGCTCAGAAAAGACAGATTCAGATGAAAAATACCTCTAAATGGTTAAGGTATCTTTTAAAATGTGCAATGACTTGGGAGAGAAAAGAAATAAGAAAAAGAAAAAAGTCATATATATATGACTTTAAAATAAAGTCCTTTAAAAGGGAGTAAAAATAATATAAAAGAAAAAAGCAACATAAAGATGGGAAATACACAGAATCTGGATTCTGTATGTTATTGTGTTATCTTTAAATTTTTTGACTGCTAATGAATAAGTGATAATTGCTAAGAAATGTTGGAGTATGGAAATTGCTAGATTAAACCAATCTACATATTTTAAAAACATCTTGACTTCAAAAATGGAAGCTAAACGTGTTTTGCTTTGGGAGAGAGGTTATATTTTTATTTCTATAGGAAATGAGAGGCTGTGGAGTCATTCTAGATTAAAGATGATCAGGTTTGATTGAGGAAGACCCCAAAAATCCTGACTACAGACATAGAAAAAATAAACCTAAAAAAACTACAAAACACATAATGTATATTTTGCTTGCTCAAACATAAAAAAAAAATCATCTTTGACTAACTTGTATACAACACACAGTCTATACTTGTACTAACACAGATATGTATGTTACCTTTAAAGTTTATGTATTTTTAGAGCAAGGGGACCAGACACCAATGAAAACAAATGGCTCAGGTGATCAAGTATCTCATAATGCCTCTGCTGCAGTTTTCTCAGAGTTCTGCATCCAGAACAGCTTCAAGGCTGCGGATTGAGTTGGTCCAGCCTCACAAACTACTCTAGCTAAGACTTAATCATTACCCTAAATTTTCTCAGGTTCCCCAAAAGATTCCAACACCCCCAAATAATGGGAAAGTAGCCTAGAGAATGACACCCACATTCCCACAAAAATGAGTTATGGGTGTTTATTATCATTTAAGGGGAGTTGTTTACAAGTTGTTATTGGTCTTAGTTTCTTTTAAAAAGTGCTAAACAAAAGAGTTAAATTCAAAGATCTCTTTCTGAAGGAAAAAAGGAGGCTGTGATAGAGATATGACAAGAAAAAGGAGTAGGTTGTTGAATCCACTTTAAGATTTATTTATTTATTATGTATACAGTGTTCTGCCTGTGTGCGAGATCTCATTGCAGATGGTTGTGAGCCACCATGTTGTTGCTGGGAATTGAACTCAGGACCTCTGGAAGAGCAGCCAGTGTTCTTAACTGGTGAGTCATCTCTCCAGCCATTGAATCCACTTTAATTTTAAAAAAAAACAACTATTAATCTCAAAATATTTTATATTGGTATGGATTTTGGTTTATTGATACAAATTTAAGGTTTTTTTTTTGTACTGTATACATGTTTCTACACTTTTTGGGGTATTGTGATTATACAGCTCATTTATAAATATGTATAATTAAGAAATACAGGTTAGTCATCTATAGTAGTCAAACGTAGTCATATTAGGTATGTGTTCAAGCTAACACATATATTTAGATAAATGATCTTCTAACACTTCAAAGATCTAAAAAATATGACATTTAAAATATTTCAATAATATAAGGCTTTCCTTGACAGTGAGACATGCCTGCTTCTGGCAGCACCAAATTACTTCAGAGATGATGGGCATCGAAGAAACTCTATATGGAGTTTGCTTTCATTGTTGTAATGGCTAGCCACTGGGCAAAGAAACTTCCCTTGACTCACTTGCAGACAGAATACTGTCCAGACTGGACCAAGAGTACACGGACACACACACACAAACACACACACAGTTACTACTAAACTTTGCCAAGACAAGGTAGAATGTCCTTCAAAATTTCCTGCTTCTCAGAAATGTTTGTCAGATATCATAGGCCTGTCATCAAAAGTTGGCTGCCCCAATGGTACAGAAGAACTTTTGGCGACTGTCCAGATAGACAGATGTACCTGTAGTTAGGTAAGATTACACCTTTCTGAAGTCTTTGACAGAGTTAAAGATTAAATAATTAAATTTATAGTTATTCTTACTTATTATAAAAGTCCATTACGTATACAACTTTAGACTCACAAAGATAAGGTAGATAATAAAATATTTTCTCTAATTTTGCCAAATACAAATAAACTGGATATTTTAACTGTAATTCCTACTTGACAACTTGGTTGTATATATTTTTGCTATGTTAAAATTAAAGCCTTCCTTTTTAATTAAACAAAAAGGGAGAAATGCTGTGAAACCATCTTTGCATACTGTAAATATGAGTTACTCTCATTGTTAATAAAAAGCTGATTGACCAATGACTAAGCAGGATTTTTGAGGCAGAGAGAATGCTGAGAAGAAGAAGGGCAGAGTCTGGGGATTCACAAGAGATGCAGAAAGCAGCAAAATGAACATGCCATGTTGAAATGTACAGCACATGGCAGAAGGTAGATAAGAAATAAGGGTTAATTTAAAAATGTAAGAGTTAGCTAGTAACCAGGTGAACTATTGGCTGAGCATTTATAATTGATAATAAGTCTCTGAATGGTTATTTGGGAACAGCTGTTGAGATACAGAGAATCTCTGCCTACAAGAGACCCATGAAATCTGAGATAGAAACTGTGATCCTGGGGCAGGAGAGATGGCTCTGTAGTTAGGAACATTTGTTGCTCTTCAAGATCAGTTTAGAGTCTCCTTCCTCTGCCTGCAGATCAAGATGCAGAACTCTTAGTTCCTCCAGCAGCATGTCTGCCTGTATGCTGCCATGTTTCCCAATATGACGATAATGAATTAAACCTCTGAGCTGTAAGCCAGGCCCAATTAATTATTTTCCTTTATAAAAATTGCTGTGGGAAGGGGAGGGGGGCAGGAAGGGGAAGAACAAGGGAATCTGTGGCTGCTATGTAGAACTGAATGGTATTGTGAGATAAAATAAAATTTAAAAAAAGAATATAAAAAATAAGAATATATATTATAAAAACATGTAAAAAAAAAAAAAAAAGAATTGCTGTGGGTACAACCAAACCTTGAGTGTCTTGGCACTTTCCAGTCCTGAGTGGAAAGAGGACAGAGATAGCTTCCCCTGAGGCCTCTTGGTCTTGGCAGGGAACAATTAACCAGGAGCCCAAGTGTCACTCCTGGTTTCTAGGCCTGGACACACAAGCAAAAGAAAAGTAACAGCTCCAAGCCACTCTTTGTAGCTGGAGCAGGCAGGACTTAACCAAGTATCACACTTGACTCAACCAGGAGCTTGCCTGTGCTCCTGGTACCAGTTGATTGGGCACCATTTGGTAAGCAAGTACAGTGTGGAGAAATGGAAGAGAGAGAGAGAGGCAGAATGGTACACGGGCTAGAGAAAGAGGCAGATTTGAAGAGGTGAGGGTAGTGAGAAACATGCTGATGTGAATGGCCTGGTAGCTAGCCTGAATCCAAGGTGCTGTCTGGGTCTTGGCTATTGCCAAAAGCCAAGTCCTGGTCTGAGGCCCTGAAGCAGCTAAGGGGGCCTGTGTTGATGTCTGTGGCTCCTGTCACCATTGAGGACCATGCAGAGGCTTACAGTCTAGGCTACCACCTGGGGCCATGTTGATATCTGAGAGACAATGCAGCAGGGGCTATCCCAATCTGAGAGACCTGCGCTGCCACCTGGGGTCATGGTGTTATCTGGGCCAGGGCTGCACCAAGAGCCATGTCTGGGTCTGTGCCCTACCATGGCCAGTGTCTATGTTGATGTCCATAGCTCCTGATATCATTGAATGCCATATCATTGCCAGGGGTCTGCACTACCACGTGTGGCCATGTTGGTATCCAAGGGCTACACTGCAGAGGTGGTCATGCCAATCTGAGTGACCTGCATTGCCACCTGGGACCATGGTGATATCAGAGCACAGGCTGCTACCTATGACCATGTCTGAGTCCATGGTCCTACCACAGCCAGAATCTTTACTGATGTCTGTAATTGGTTGTTTTTTACTCTTTTGCTCTTTTACTCTTTGGGGGGCCTGCCTCCTAGTTCCCAAACTAATCACACAGAGACTTATTATTATCTATAAATGCCCAGCCTTAGTTTGGCTTATTATTATGTTGTCTCCTGGAGTTGTGTTGTTGTCCAGGCTGGAGCTGCTATCAAGGGTCATGTCTAGGTCAGTATCCCTGTAGTGGCCAGGGTCTGGGTTGATGTCCAAGGCTCCTGTTGCCACTGAGAGCTATGTAGATAACAAGAGTCTGGTCAGCCACCTGAGTCCCAAGGGTCATTGTGCTGCCAGGGCTCTGGAGATGTCTGGCTCAAGCCTTTGCCTAGGGCCATGTCTGAGTCTATGGCCATTCAGTGGCTGGGGTCTGGGGTGATGTGCATGACTCCTGTGACCACTGAGGGCTCTGCAGAATCCCGGGACCTGGTCAGCCACCTAAGACCACGTACGTGTTTGAGGGCCATGCTGCCACCAGGGCCATACTAATCTGGGTCGCCTGTGCTGCCACTGGAGCCACAGTGATGGCCAGGCCTGAGCTGCTGCCAAGGGCCATGTCTGGATCCATGGTCCTACTGAAGCTGGGGATTGTGATGATGTCCATGGACTGTGTAAGCACAGGGGGACATAGGTGTTGCTGGAGAGCTTCTCTCCAGGTTCCATTAAGCCCCGAAGTCCCACAATCCACATATAAAATAATCACTCAGACATTTATATTACTTATAAACTGTATGGCCGTGGCAGGCTTCTTGCTAACTGTTCTTTTATCTTAAATTAACCCATTTTATAAATCTATACCTTGCCACGTGGCTGGTGGCTTACCGGCATCTTTACATGCTGCTTGTCCTGGCGGTAGCTGCAGTGTCTCTCTCTCCTTCTTCCTTTTTCCCCAATTCTCCTCTCTCCTTGTCCCGCCTATACTTCCTGTCTGGTCACTGGCCATCAATGTTTTATTTATATAGAACGGTATCCACAGCACATAGGAACCACGAGTGTGGAAATACAGGGCTGTGTAGAGCCAGCCCTGCCCTACACTGGCCCTGACCCTTGCTGGAAATTGCAGCAGGGGTACTGCCCCTGCCCCTCAGGGGAGAGATCACCCACTACTCACACACTCAGGAAAGATGACTCCACCCCTCACTAAGGGCATGTGACTCACCTGGGTAGCACACTAAAGCTGACTCTGTTGTCAGGGATGCAGGTGAGCAGACCCTGAGGGTGTAAGAACAGGAGAGCTGACCCTGCCCTGCCCCCTTTCTGTGGTGATAGTTTGTACATGCTCTAACAAATAAAGCTTGTCGAAAGATCAGAGGGCAGAGCCAGCCACTAGAGTTAGCCTTAGAGGACAGGCAGTGGTGGCATATGCCTTTAATCCTAGCACTTGGGAGGCAGAGAGCAGACTGGATCTCTGTGAGTTCAAGGCCACCCTGGACTACATGAGATTAATCCATTCTAAAAGAGAAATGGAGCCAGGCAGTGATGGCTCACCCTTTAATCTTAGCACTAGGAAGACTGAGACTGGAAGTGACTTGGCTGGGTGAAAGGAATATAAGGCAAGAGAAGATGGGAGTTCGGCCCCCTTTTTTGGCTGAGGACTCAGGGGCATTCAGTCTGAGGATTCATGGGGACAGGATCTTCCCCTTTCGGCTGAGGGGTTGTCAAGGTGAGAAGTGGCTGTGGCTTATTTCCTCCAATTTTTCAGCATTTACCCCAATATCTGGCCTGAGTTTTTAATGTAAGACCAATTAGGATTAGTGCTACACTTGTCTGCCATGTGGTGGCATGGGTGAGGAAAAGATGCCCTCCCATCTCTCCTCATTGCTACCTGAAGCAGACAAGAGAGCTGGCCTCAGGGTCACAAGAGTGAGAGAACTAGACCTGCCCCTCGCCAGCTGTAGTGTACAGGAGAGTGAGCCCTGTACCCCATTTAGGCAGCACATTGGAGCTGACCCTATTATCAGGTACACAAGTGAGGGGAAGCAGGTGAGCCAGCCCTGGGGGCGTGAGAGCAGAAGAGCTGACCCTGCTCTCCCTCCTATTCCCACTACAGCAATTGGGAGACAGGGCCCTGCACCTCACCTGGGCAAAACAGTAGAGCTGGTGGTGTGAGTGTAGGTCACCTGGGTCTGAGGACCTAGAGCAAAAGAACGAGCCCCACTCTTTGCTGCAGGCTGAATTGGGTGAGCTAGCCAATGCAGTTCTGGAGAGCTTCCCTCACCCGGGTAATGAGGATAAGGGAAAGCTGGCAGGCTGACCAACCCAGCTACCTCCCAGGCCCAGAACTGGGGCTGTGAGTTGTTCCACCCAGCATCTACCTCATCTATGAACTATTGGATCATATGAAGGAAACAAACCTACAGATGCAAAACAGCTGGATCTCCACAACACAGGACAACAACAGGATATCCAAGAGGAGCCCCAGGGAATACCCATTATCAATGGTGTAGTGTACGCCAGAGGTCTAGAACTAGACCATGACTCATAGCAATGAACACTTACAAGTAAAGGGTAAATGTTGTGACTTAAGCCACCAAGACGAGATTCTTCTTTTTTCCTTTTTTGGTTTGTTTTTTGTTTTTTGTTTTTGTTTTTGTTTTTGTTTTAATTTTGTTTTGTTTTGTGGGGAGAGGGTTGCAAGGACAGAGGGTGGATGAGGAGACAGAGAGATAAGTGCGATCAGGATTCATGATGTGAAACCCACAGAGAATCAATAAAACTTTAAAAGTTAAAAAGAAAAGAAAAAAAATCACAATTTAGATCACAATTTAGTTCCCAGCATCCACACCAGGCAACTCACAACCACCTATAACTCAGCTTCAAAGGATCTGACACTTTCTTTTAGCCTCTATGGGTACCTACGTGCATATACAAATAGGCACACACACACACACACACACACACACACACACACACACACACACACAGAAGATAGATAGAAAAAAAAAAAAAAAAAAAAAAAAAAAAAAAAAAAAAAAGAAGATAGATAGTTGGATGGATGGATGGATGGATGGATGGATAGATAGATAGATAGATAGATAGATAGATAGATAGATAGACAGATAGATGATAAAATAAATCTTAAAAAATACGACCATGAAGTTAAAAAATGTATATGTAAGAAATCATAGGAGATATAACACTTATTCTTGATAACAGAAAAACTACTCGTTGGATCCTACTTGAAAGTATTAAGTATACTTATAATTTCATAAAGTTACCAGTTCTTCTAAGCTCATATGTTTATTCTTCCTTCTCTTCCATTAGTTTGCTACAGCTTCCTAATCTATGTACAAGCTGTCTTCAAACCTCTGTCCAGCTTCTTTGAGGAGTAACCTGAAATTCACACTCTCTCCTCACGGGACAGTGATGACTCCAGAGTCCTCTGTATACCACGATTTTAAATGTAAGCCTTAAGAGTCAGTGAAGAAGTCAAGGCTAGTGATAAAAATTATAGCACCCTTTGTGTTCAAAAAAATGTGTATAGTAATGGGAGTGAATAAAAGCTTTTTATAAAGAGAAAGTCATGGAGAGACAGAGACAGAGAGATGAGACCCGTCTAACACCAACTCAACCCTTACTTTAAAACATTATCACCATCATCATCGTCATTATTATTATTACTTAGTGTACATGGTGTTTTGCTTGCATGTTTATCCTTGTACCATGTTCATGGCTGGTCCCTGTGGAGGCCAGAAGATGCCAGTGAGGGCCTTGGATCTCTTGGAACAGGAGTTACTGAGCACTGTGAGCTGCCATGCCGGTTCTGGGAATTGAACCCAGGTTTTCTGCCAAAGCAACTGCTGAGCCCTCTCTCCAGTCCTAACCTTTACTTTTACATGTCACAAATTAGGGTTTTCTGTGCATTATGTTCTGTGGTTGTTATTTTACCCTAATTTTCCCATTAATCCAACTCAAATTTAATTCTTCTATTACATGTAAAACAAGAGAATTTTTATGTTTCTAATGATCCATTAAAAGACATATATCTAGCCGGGTGGTGGTGGCACACGCCTTTAATCCCAGCACTCGGGAGGCAGAGCCAGGCAGATCTCTGTGAGTTCTAGGCCAGCCTGGGCTACCAAGTGAGCTCCAGGAAAGGCACAAAGCTACACAGAGAAACCCTGTCTCGAAAAACAAAAAACAAACAAATGAACAAAAAAAAAGACATATATCTAAAAGATATTAAAATAGCCAAATCAGTAAAACTTACCTATAAAAATACACT
Organism: Peromyscus leucopus; assembly: GCF_004664715.2. Lineage (NCBI taxonomy): Eukaryota > Metazoa > Chordata > Mammalia > Rodentia > Cricetidae > Peromyscus > Peromyscus leucopus. Next base: position 42,412,694 of record NC_051065.1, read on the forward strand.
ATATGTCACTCCCAAGGTAAACAGAATCCATTACCATTCATAGATGGAAGAATTTCACATAACATCATGTATGTAAAATGTATGTCTTACAACTGAATGCCTGGAGACAATGGAAGCTAACTAATCATTAATTGCACGCTCTTGGTATGGAAAAACAGAGTTGTGGGGAGTAACAACTCATACAAGTGAAATAAAAGAAATCAAAATTACATTGAGTGGGTTACTCATTTGACAGAAAAATTTCCCAAAGTTTGCTGCGAAGTGCATTCCCATGTTTCATGTAGCTGTCAGTATAAAATTTAAATTCTACTTAGCTACAAAAAAAAAGTTTCCCTAATTTTCTCAAAATTATACTCAAGAATTCATCACATCCTTAAAATTACAGAATTGAAAGGGAAACAAAGCCTTCTAATAGAGCTTCACCAGCAAAGTTCAAACTGTGAACAACGGTGAAGTTCTGCTAAGCAATTAGCAGAGTTGACCACTAGCACAGTGCCTGATCAAAGTGGTGAGAAGTTTGGAAAATGGTCCTTACAAAAAAAAATTAAAATCAAGTGTTACTTTTTGTAATCACGGTATGATTCCACACTGCCTGTGGTATATATGTAGCTTACATCCAGTGACGGTAGCTTGGTCCACAGTGTAGCAAAATAAAAAGGTGTGGAACCTGTAAGAGGTGGAATCTGAGGTAAGTTGGATTACTGGAGGAATCATACCGAGGTTGTTATTTGGGGACCCTGGTTTTTTTTCTTCATAATTGTTATGAAAGAACAAACCTGGCCCCTCTCTGGCCCCTCTGACATCTTTTATTGCTTGTGATCATTTTGTATATGTCCACACACTGAGGGCATGTATCATTAGACTTCCCCCTACACTGAACCATGAAACTATCTAATTTTAAACAACTAGCTTCAAAAACTATGAGCTATTAAAACCTCTCTGTTTTTAAAATAAATGATCTAGCCTCCAGTATTTTGTTATTGCGATTGGAAATGGACTGATACAAATTGAGTTTTTAGTCTATTTTCATTATTTTGTATTTTAGTCTTCTGTAGGAAATGAGTGTCCGTAAATGTGTCTAAAATGCATTGCCTGCTTGACATTAGTGATGATTATAGTATATACTGATAATATAGAGAGCTGCATCAGAAATTCATATTAAATTAAAGGCTTATATATATCCAAATAGTACTATTTGGGCTCAGAAATTATTAAACATTTCGAGAATTTCAATAGCATTTTTAGATGTTAGTAGGAAAGAAGACAAAATAGCAGAACTGTAACATCATGTTTTCACAGCCTATTGAGATATGACAGACATACTAAGAGATATTTGGAGATAGATGTATAGCTATGAACACATTATGACTGTTGTGTAAATATGTGTGCTGTGGAATATTAAAATACACAGGCAGTGTATTGAAGAGATGGTACAGTGTTTGAGGCAGTTGCTGCTCTTACAGAAAATCTAGGTTCCATTTCAAGCAGCCACATGGCAGCTCACAGCTGTCTGAGTCCTTTCCAGGGCATTTGATGCTCTTTTCTGGCTCCTGGCATGTACAGCCAGGCAGCAAAACAATCATACACATGAAATAAAAATAAATAAATCTTTAAAAAATATGTTGGCAGAACATAGAACATAGAAATCCAATCCTTATTTATAACTCAACTAATAACTTTCAGCAGCGTGAGGAATATTTCTCTAAAAAGGGAATAAAATATTAATTTATTTTTAATATACTTAAATTTCAAAGAGCAAAGGTCTACCAAGGATTTATTAAAAGATTCACATCATCATTGTGCTTGGGCCATTTTTCACCAAGTTATTGGCATTCTAGAAGTTCCCAGCATGACCAGGATTTTTATTTTTTATATGCAGGATATTTTATGATATTTGGCCTGGGAACAGGGACAGCCCAGTTTGTAAAATTACTCTTTGTTGTCTTTACAAATGCTTCTAGGAAAGACATGCCACCCTAGGACTTAAAATGCAGTCCTTTGGCTTTTTGCATCTTTCAACAGGGCTACATAACAATATATACATAAAACCATTCCTGTTACTAAATACACTTATCTGAAAGACATCATCATCTGTTTGTACTGTACAGGCCTTCAGTATCAGTTCATAGCAGAAATACTTCTAACAGAGTTGTGTGTATATACAACAGTACCTTTTCTCAGCTGGAGTCTTTTGCTTGATGTAACACCAAAACCTTGAAATGAATTGTGTTTGCCAAGTAGAAAAAAAAGAGACAAATGCACAGCGATCATCATTCAAGCAGCAACAATGCATTTATTTGGAGGCGGTAATTTCTTCCTAGAGAACTCTCATACAGGCACTCAGCAATGCATAATCACTTATCCTTCATGCCATCCACATTGTTAGGCTCTGAATGCACAAATCACTGTAACAACATGGAAAATGAAGAAATATGATCGTTCTGAGTTTGGCTGTTCAACCATCTCAGCATTTTTCCCTGATTCAATATGGGCCCAATTGTTCCTATGAGCAAAACTGAATAATTTTTACTATTATTTTGCACTTTTTTCTTAAAAGAAAACTTAGCTCAGTCCCTAGGGAGGCTTATGTGTCCCCCAAATTTCTGGATCTACTCCCTTATTGGTTTTAAAACTTATTACAAAACCTGAATTTAATGAATGCACTTCAGTTTATACCTTCTTTCTTCATTAACAACCTTGAAGAGTTTCATTGGATTTCAAGGTGTTCTTTCCTAGGCACTAATATTCTGGTCACGTAGGGGTGTCCTGCCTAAGTATGTTACCACTTCAGTGGGTCTTATGAAGTCATCTCTTTCTGTATTTCTTTATTTTGACCTCTATATTTAATGGCATTGAAATACTAACTGTATAACAGATGTCCTTCATTTACACTTAAATTAAATTATCTGGTTATATTATGAGCCAGTTTTCAATACCAACTTTTTAAATTAATGTTATTCTGAATTTAATGTCTGATGCACACATACTATCACAACCATCCTGATCAGATCTCAACAGTTAAACTATAATTATAGTGCAACTCAAATTTGAATAGCTTTAATTTTTTTCCTGAATACACTTAGTTCTTTCTTGGGCCTAGTTTTTTCTTAATAATAATAATAATAATAATTATAATCTCATTCATGTGCATTATGTTTTGTCTTTGACTAGACTGAAACTTCTGGATTATATAAACATCATTATTCTTCTCCATGGAACACTGGGACTTACTTATAGAATACAAAAATGGAGGACCTAGGGACACAGAGTGTCTCACATAAAGGAAATCTTGGTGGTGCCCATTTCTCCCCAAATCCTTTGAGTCTGCAATAGTTATTGTTATGTGCTTTTAAATGGCTCTTCATTGCTGAAGGGCATATTTATTTTGAAACTTTCTTAGCTAAAGGATATCAGTTTCATCAAGATCACTTTCTATTTCTAAGATAGTCTATATTCATTAAAGTGGTCTCAAAACTAGCAAGATAGCTGAATGGGTCTAGACACCTGCCAAGGATGATGACCTGAGTTTGATCATTGTGACCTACATGTTAGGAAAAGAGTGCTCTTGCAAGCATTCCTCTACTTTCCACATGTGCTATGGCACATGAACTACACCATCCCCCAACACTAATGCACATAAATCAAAAAAATGTAATATAATAAAAATATAAATCCAAGGCCCTTTTCTACAGATATCATAGTTATGGTTTCTATTGCTAGGAAGAGACACTATGACCATGACAACTCTTATGAAGGAGAACATTTAATTGAGGTGGCTTACTTAGAGTTCAGAGGTCCAGTCCACTATCATCATGGTGGGATATGGCAGCATGTAGGCAGACATGATGCTCAAGAAGTAGCTGAGAGTCCTATATCTTGCAGGCAACAGGAAGTGGTACATCTCATTAGGCATGGTTTGAGCACACATGAGAGCTCAAAGCCCATCTACACAGTGACACACTTCTCCAACAAGACCATACCTACTCTAACAAGGCCACACCACCAATAACACCATTGATTTGGGGGTCATTTTCTTTCAGACCACCACAACAGGTCAGGTAAATGATGATGTACACTTAAGGTTGAAAGTTCCCCAATGTGCCATCTAAAAGCTTGTGATACAAATATAGTGGGCCTCACTTCCATCTAGTCCTAATTCACCATCTTTACCTTCATTCATTGAGAGAGAGATCTCAATAAGCTGACCCAAAGTCAATTCTGATCCTCAAACCCAAAGTCAAATCCAGTCACAGATTCAAAAATGGTGTTTTGAAAACAAAACAAAACAAAACAAAAAACTTGTGACATGATGAACCAACACAATGTCTGCCAGAACCAGAAGAACCAGAGAACCAGAAATGTAAAGAACAATAGAGGAGGGGTGGATCTGAAAAGTCAAAATAGAGCTGAGTTTTGGTACACAGTAGAAATGGCCAGCAGCACCGAATTTGGAGGAACTGAATTCGTACTGATCTGAAAGCTTCCTCCCTGAGGACTAGCTCTCATAGTATGCAAGTGCTATAGAAAGCTGCTAAAGGAACAACAAAAGCAATAGCCCCACCTAGCTGTTAAACCTGCAAACCACTACAATGACAGGCCAGCAAAATATTTCCAACAGTGCAATAGTGACACTTATATCCTGGGGTAACCAACAGCTGTCTAGCAATGCTTAAGTCTTGATCCATAGAAAGGAAATAATCCCTGGTACTATAAATTCAGCCAATATCAGTTTCTGCAGAGGTTATAGACCCTACAGGAGAAACTACTAGTGTCATTTTCATAAATTAATATGGCTTCCAACTGTATTCTTAATACCTTTATAACTACAGATTTCTGCAAGCTACAGGAAAATGTAATAGAATCCAGCTACTATGACAAAAGCTACTACCTGGAAGGTCAAGGACTTTTCCAGAGTTCAAGCAATGGCTTAAAGAGTATTGGTGATATTTTGGCTTTTGTATATATATTAGCCAATTCCTGCAATGATTTTCTTATGTGCTATGTATGCCCCCAAGAACGTTTAACAGTGTATTTTACCTGAAATACTTTTCAAGCATCCTAGGCCATAAGGGCAAACAGTCTCCTGAACATCCTTCTGGAGATACCTCCTAGAAGACAGAAGGCTAGGTGCATAACTTTGTTTCTTGTGCAAATGAAGCTCAGATCCTCCTTCCTCTCACAGGCCAAGTGGCATTCTAGAGCATTTGACTCAGAACAAAAGGGTTTTTTGCATACCAGGTTTAGTGGAGGAAAGAGGCAGCCTTCCTAGCTCAGAGCAGTGTGGCCCAGCCAGAGGAAAAAATAGCAAGGCCGAGTTTTTGTAGATTGTAGGTGAACTGAGTCAGGTCAGAAGAGTAGGAGAGGAAGGAATGTAATGGACGGAGGATAGGAGAATGAAGATGAGGTCAAGAGCAAAAGAACTTAGTTAGAACTAGGAAACTGAGAGGACAGGAAGAAAAAGGACATAGAGGAGCTGAATGTGAGAACAGAACTGAAGTCCTGTAGACAGATTTTGTCTTAGAGGAATAAAGTGGTCAGACGTAAGAAAGAGTATGGTGTACTTAGATTCATTTCCTGCAGATTATTCCCAACATTAGTAGTGAAGAGAACAGGTGGCTGAAATAAACTACCTCTAATAAAGCTTGTCTCAGGTAAAAAATTAAGCAGAGTACTAAAACACCATAATAATCACGAATTCTCTCACAGCCACTTTGTCTCCATCTAGACAGGCCGGATCTACCTCAGATAAATGTCAACTCCAAAAAATAAAATAATAATGATTCTTTTCTCTCTAAGCTTTTTCTATGTCACCAGTATCTTGTCAGACAAAAGGTTCCCATCCACACCAAGAAGGATGGACAGCTGCAGAACAAGGGATGACAGACGGCCCATCATCATCCCAGGACTTCAGAAGCTACCCTCCCCATTCCCCCGAGAGCCAACTAATGTCCACCAGTTAGCCAGAAGCAGTCTTTGAGAGAAAGGATGCCCTATACCCATTCATCCACCATTTTTCTTTATAAAAAACAAGAGTTGGGGATGATATGGATTCACAACACACCCCCATGGTCGCACATGCCTGGTGGGACCTAGTTACTTCCACCTAGTCATTTCCAGATCAAAACGTCTCATGTGACCAGGACCCCATGGCTTTGTGTGGTTGCAGTTGCGTAAAGCGCGCACAGCACAACCATGTGATCTATGCACATGCGTGGAATAGCCACATGAGCCTGTGTGTGCAGGTGCAGCCCAACCTTTATAAGCTGGCGCCATGATTCATGGTCCCACTTCACTCCCATGTCTTTCCACAGGCCTGTACACAACTGTCCCTCTCCCTTATCTCAATAAAACTCTTGTTAGTAGATTCTGTTGTGTTTCGTGACTTTTCATGGCTGAGTAAGAGTGACACACACACACACACATACACACACACACACACACAAACAAAACAAAACAAACAAACAAACAAAAAACAAGTAGTGTCTGTTCTGGGCCCCTGGGAAGGAGACTATTTAGAGGCTGGACCTCAAAATTTTCCAAAAACAGATAAGAGTAGTTCTCACCCATCATTAAAGGAACTTCTTTTTACAGTGGGCAAAGGCGACTACAGAGACCAAATATGCACAGAATAATTTACCATGGGTTCCCAATTAGTATATCTACAACACAGCCCCTACACCTAATGTTCAGGGAACATTATGGAAGAGGTGGTAGAAAGACATAAGAGCCAGAAGACAAGAACCTCTCCAACAAGATAGTGTTTCCTAGAAAGAACAGGGGTGCAGCACTCATGATATCTCAACAATATAGCTGTCTGAACAATGCCTGAATGATGACAACACCAGTTGATCTGCCAGTCTTGATTAGAGAAGTTTCACAAGTCCCTTCCCCTAGATGAAAAATGATAGGCAGTCAATGGATTCTGATGGAGAGAGAATCAGTTTTCTCCAGGGTCAGGTACCCTAATCGGTTACTCAATCCCAAGCAGTCAGTCCTAAACACATATACGTATGAGCAACACTAAGTGTGTGTGTATGGGGTTTGTGAATTAATCATGGAAGAAGAGGTCATGAATCCTAGAGGGAATGACTGGAGAGAAGAGTTGAAGGGGAGAGGGAAACATAGAAACAATTTAAATACTGTATACTCATATATAACATTCTCAAAAAATAAATAAAAATTTATATAAAGAAATGCTCAATTGGCTTCAGGAAAATATGGGGCTCATAGGTGAAAGTGAGTTCACAGCAATAGATGCAGATGTGATGTTATTCATGCAAGAAAAAAATCTCTCTCTTTTTTTTTTTTTTGAGCTGCACAGGTACCACCAATGCTTTTATTATTCGTTAGGAAATCCAAATGGTCTAAGATCCATTATGTGATTCCTGATAAGATTTCTTTTTAACTAAATTCTCTTTGGTCTGTATTATCCATGTGTTCAAATGAACTGGCTCAGGATTTAGATCTGTATCTTAAACAATTTTTGAACAATGGTGAACCCTTTCATCAGCTCAATGACAACAATAACTACTTCTTTTAAAAACATCCAACAGGATAAGAAATATTCCTGATCAAAGAAGCTTTTATCAGGAACATTAGAGAACTCAGAAGCAAGTTCTTGAGTCCCAACAAATGATGAGTTCATGCCTTTCAGAATCTACTAAGCTATCTGGGCTCACATATCCTTTGAAAATGATTTCATGGGTTTTTGTGTTTGTTTGTTTCCTTAACTCTGTAGAAAATGGAACCTAAAAGGTAGCTAACTATGAGTTCAGAATAAGATGAAAAGCATAGCCTAATCTATATGTAAATATCATACAAATTTTCCTATTTTGAGAACTAATCAAAAGCCACTTCAACCAGCTTTTGCAAATGTTCCTCATCATAACCTGAAATCCAGAACTCAAATGTATTATATTCCACATAAACATTATTCACTGAAGGTAACCATGGATTTTATTTTCATACCTTCAAGGCCTTGTTACCCCACAGATTCTTAATATCTTATGCATTAGAGAGTGAACTCTAAAGAAGACATGCTAAATGTAATCGATTCATTAGCTGAATGAAATAACTGCAGAATAATAGAATTTCAGAGTCCTTGGAGCTGTAGTTCTGTGGGAGAGCATTTGCCCTGAATGAATGAGTCCCTAAGGTTCAATCCCTAGTCACTACTGTCTCAGCACACACACACACACACACACACACACACACACACACACACACACACTGACATACTATACACGTGTGATGGCTCAGTGGATAGAGGCACTTGCCTTCTGAACCTAGAGATCTGAGTTCAGTCTCTGAAACCCATTTAGAGGTGGAAGGAGACAATCAGATCCTCAAAGTTATCCTCTCACCTCTACAAGCTCACTGCTGTGGCATTTACCACCTTCCCATCAGTCATACAGTCGTCCTCTTACCTCCACATGTTTGTTGCTGTGGCAAGCACCACTCCCACCACATATACAATTGGTGATAATAAATAAAATTATAATAAATTTTTAAAAAACAGAACTTCAGAAATGAGGGGCCATTGGTGAGGAAGGGCATGGGGACCTTGAGACAACTCTTGTCTGGAGCATTTGGGCAAGAACTAGAACTGAGTGTGTCTCCATATCTGTCACTGGAGTGTGCTATGTTCTTCAACGAGAGGTTTTCTGATTGTTGTATTGCTAGAAGGTGATGGGAGCTATTTACTACTTATATGGAGGATTAAATGATTAAACTGAGACCAAAAGAACTTAAGTGTCTAAAAATAAAAGGTCAACTCACTAGAAACAACTCTCCAATTTCCCCCAATGGCTTTCTGGAATTATTAGCATAATTTCAGTGATTTATTTTGAGGAAACTTCTTGAGAAATACACAAAAATCTTTCAATGTATTTCAATAATAATATCATCACAATTGTTCAGTGACACATTTGTCCTCAAAATTCTATAAGGAAGACAGGATGAGCAGGAAATTAATCAACTCCAAGTTATAATTTCAAATAGTCCAACTTTATCACTGTAAGTAACACTACTCATTTAATGTGTCACTTCACAAAATTTTGACCAAGAATTTGACATGGTTAGAAATGTGGATTGTTATTTTTAATTGCTTCTATGTAGCTTTTACTATAACATATGGTAACTTTTATTCTTCCAGAAGAACAAAGTTGCAATAAATATTGATTCATGTATTTTCTAATACTACATAGTGGTAAAATAAAATAAGTAAAAAACTAATCTATAACCCATTTTAAATAGAAACATTGCGTGAAAAGTACAATTTGGAACAATATTCATAGAAGGAATCATTTGGGGTTATTTATTATATGAACTAATGCTCATAGTTTATAAATGTTGGTATAAAAAGAACTATCTGGTATTTTATCTTTATATTCAACTGCTCTGCTCAGAACCAAAACTGTCACATTAATTGACTTCATCAATTAATCTTCAAGATCTTTGTTAAGAACTTAATAAATGCTACCCAATAGGTATCCCTGATAGACAATGAATTACACCCCTTATATAATTAAAATACTGACACCTAAAGTAGTGTACCAACCTGTAGTATACTCCAGAGGTAGTGAATGCACAGACCCACACCCAGACCGTTTGATATCAATATACTTGCTCTCCAAAACTGTTGTAAGAATTTATCTATGTCTGAACACCACATTAACAACTTCATACTAAGAATGAAGAGCAAGTGTCCTTAGACCCAGTTGAGTGTCATGGATCCCAGACTCCCAGCATTTTAAACATTATTAGAAGCAAAAGAACAAAAATTGCAAGGTCTCCTAGACCTGTCAAATCAGCTCCTCCAAAGGATGGTTAGGAATCCATCCCCAGGTGATTGATGCTTTCTAAATATTGAGCACTGGAGTGACAAATCCCTGGTCTACAATGTAAGCGCTATTTTCTCCCGTGGATGTTCTTCAGTTCAAGAGCTCTCACAAGTTCTTTCTGCCACAAAAATCAACTTTATATGCAAAAATGGCTAACTGTCCGTTGTTTATGAAAGCTGGTCAGGTGAATGATGGAATGTAGATCAAAAGCAGCTTCAAACATTATGTTAGTAAAAATTTTCAGGGATAAGGATGCAGCTCAGCTACTAGATTGTTTTCCTAGGTGAATGAATACCCAAGTTCCATCTCTGGTACCACTTAAATCCAAGCATGACAGTCCATGCTCCAGCATTGGGCTGTTGAATAGGAGGATCAGACCTTCAAGGACACCCTCAGCACAGCCACATAACCAATCAGAGTCAATATGTACAATAGATCCTATTTCCTGAAAGAGTAAAAAAAAATATTTTTTTTTTAAAGAAAAATATCTACTTAAGATATTTTCTTTTCTTTTTAAAATAACTAATCAAGATTTTAAATCAGGTTTGGTACTCTCTTAACAGTTGATGTTCAGAGAATCACAAAGTTTAATACCACCAAACTGTTAAATGTTTAGAAATTATATATCTTAATCCTATATATTGTTTCTACATATTTCAAAGAAAAAAAAAAGAAATATTTATGAATAGCTTGTTGGCTCTGCTGGTGGTTACCTTTACTGGAGACAACTTTTTAGGATGTAACTAATTAGATGAAAAAGTCCAAGTGAAGAATAATTAAGATGAACAATTTCATGCACCCCCGCTCCCCACCGCACCCTTCACAAAGCTCTTTTCTATTCAGGTACGTTGTGAATTTCTGATGTATCACTACTTAGTATATACTTTTAAATGTAATAATGAGCCGAAGGCCCGGGTCACTGTCATGCTTCCTGACGGCACTTCACAGGATAATTAAGGAAGCCTGGTGTTTACATTCTCCTTTCATAACCACTTTCATCACTCTGTGAATTAATGTGGGAGTACTAAGTCTATTATAACTACACAGAGCTGGTTCAAAACAGTGTGAAAGCTTTCGTCTCCAATAGTGTGTTTTTGTGGCAAAAGGTTAATTTCGTTATATTCATTCCATTAGAGCTCAAAGAGGGCAGTTTCACTCAGATGTTGGAACACATGAATTGGGACTGTCAAATGCAAATTCCACTCAAATTAAATGCCTACTTAAAATGAATTGTGCTTGTATTTCAAAAGCATTACATTTAGCTGATGGCATGCATACTTGTCAGAAAGTAATACTGATTTATAGGACTTGCACAGCCAGCCAGTGTTGGGGAAAATGGGAGAACCAGAGGGACTCAAAGGATGCTGGATCTTTTCATGAAGACAAAACACAATATAAGTGATGTAAATACACGAAGAAATGAACTTAATGAGCTCGTGGAGCTATTCAAATCACACCACTGGGAGAAGAGGAGAACTCCAGCCATGGAGCCACAGACCACTAGTCTAAGCTAGTCCAAGTCTATCTAATACTATTAGCGCTCTCTCTCTCTCTCTCTCTCTCTCTCTCTCTCTCTCTCTCTCTCTCTCTCTCTCCTCTCTCTCTCTCTCTCCTCCCTCTCTCTCTCTCCCTTCCTCTCTCTCTGGTCAGGATATGTTGTTGTCTGTACCATTGTTATTATGTTTTCCTTTGGTGATAAAACACTCTGACACAGCCATGTAATGGAGGAAGGATTTGTTTTGCCTAACATAGGTTACAGCCCATCATGGTGAAGAAGCCAGACAGTGGGAGCTTGAGAAACTGCTCACACTGCATCCATAGCCAAGAAACAGAAAATGATGAATGATAAACACTTGTCTTCAGCTTGCTTTTTCTTTTCAGACAGTCCAGGATTCCTACCAAGTGAATGGAGTCACTCTCAGTGGGTGCGTCTTTCCACCTCAGCCAGCCTTTCAATATCATTCCCCACTGAGGCATGATTCTGGACAATAGTTAAGAACCATCAAGGCCTCTGATGTGCCATGCCTGAGTCAGAAGCCATTTCTCACCACAAGTAACAAATGATGAGACAAACAAGAAGAGAAACTACAGAAGAGTAAAATTCCAAATCAGCTTAGGCTGCTCAAAACAAACAACAAACAAAATTAAGTGAATGGAAAACTCTAAAAGAGAGAAAGTAGAAAATATGCAGGTATCTAGAGAAAGGGAGAATAAAAATGTAAAAATATAGTCAGAGAAGCCAAAACAAGAAAGAATCAGACACAAAAGAGAACAAAATAGCATATTTCATGTGCCATTTGCTAATTGTTTGTTAATTTCTCATTTTGTCTGTAACAAACAGTAGTTATCAAAGGAAACATCTTCTAGGTAAAGAATAGTCTTCATAACATTTGAGGTACAAACATTCTTTCTTGTCACTTCTTTTTACTTGTTAACTATCCTCTTGCCCCATGTTACAGAGTGCAAACAAACTTCCTTCTCAGCCTTGAGCTGTTAAAGAGAAATTCAAATATGTCATACCTCTCTCTCTCTCTCTCTCTCTCTCTCTCTCTCTCTCTCTCTCTCTCTCTCTCTCCTCTACCCCTCTCTCTTTGAAAATAGATTCTTCTCTCATATAATACATCCCAGCAGTTTCCCTTCCATTCCTTCCAGCTCCCCCTACCTCCCCTTTTCCCCAGATCCACTCCCCTCTGTATTTTCTTGACAGAAAAAGCAGGCCTCCAATGATGAACAAGATACAATGAAAGCCTTCATAATAAGGCTGGATAAGGCAACCCAATAGGAGGAAAACTTGCCAGGATTCCAAAGGAAACACCTGCAGAAGCCACTATGCTTGTTATAGACATACCCGTCCTTATAATGAAAACTGAAAATCCAAGTGTGACACAGAATGCTGTGGAATCATCCTCTTGTACACTGCAAAGATTTGTCATTCAAATTGGTTAAATAAAACAGTGGTTGGCCAGTAGTCAGGCAGGAAGTATAGTCAGGGTGACCAGACTAGGAGAATTCTGGAATGAGAAAGGGCAGAGTCAGGAGTCACCAGCCAGATGCAGAGGAAGCAAAACGAGAATGCCAATACTGAGAAAAGGTATCAAGCCACATGCCTAAACATAGATAAGAACTGTGGGTTAATTTAAGTGTAAGAACTAATTAGTAGTAAGTCTGAGCTACTGGCTGAGCATTTATAAGTAGTATTAAGACTCTGAGTAGTTATTTGGAAACTGGTGTGTACAAGAGAAAAGTTCACCTACAACAGAAGGGTACATGTAGTTGAGAACTCAAGTGTGTATAGAGATGATGAGGGAAAGCATTAGAGGCAAGTCAACAAGGACAAGATAACTTTTGCTTATTGTCTACAATTGTGTCTTCTTTTGCTTTCATCTCAAATGATGTATTTATTTATTAATTTGGTCTGAGATTTCCTATGATTTTATTTTTTTAATTTTTAAACTGATGTACATGTGAGTATAGTGTCAGTTGATAGTGAAATCCAGAAGAGGATGTAGGATGCCCTGGGGACCACACTTAGATCTTCTGCTCTCATCCATTGAGCCAGCTCTCCAGTTCCTGATCTCTAATTTCACTCAGAAACACCAATTGCATGACATGGGTTTCCCCGAATGGGAATGACTGGGAAAATGACATTTGGACTCTAGGTTCAGGGTAAGTCAAATGCTAAACTTAGATGCATGGAACATCTGTATTATTATAGATAGAATATATAATTTTTTATGCATTAGAGTTTGAGATCAGTTTAGTGTGATCTTTAAGAATAAATTATGACCTATGAGACATTTGTAGGAATATTTTTCTCCAAGTGATTCATTACTAATTGTGGATCAGCTGCCTGATGTAGGATTTGGAAGTTTCTTTATATTGTGACAACTTAATCCATCTATTCTTTCAAGTGGGTGATTAGCAAATAGAACCATTCGTGAACAGTATATTAGCAGTGGACTTTGAATACCATGGTCATGATAAAGACAATTTACACACTGCCAGCCTTTTCTGTTTTTATTATTTTTCCTTTTAGCATCCTATGCAGAAAACTGCCAGTGATGACAGATAGATATTAGAAGGACAGGACTTAAACAAAGACAAAGAACCAGAAATGCACATTTATTTTTAAATTTTAATCCAGACACAGAGGCAGAGCTGTCTTTTCTTCTCTGGACCTTTTGACATTTGCAGCGACACGTTCCACATTTTACTCTGTCATCTGTGATACTGGAAATGAAACACGGTGTCTGATCAGAGGCATCAAGCATGAAGCCAAGCAGAAGATACATAAGTATCTCATGGTCCATTGACTGCAGAGAGTGAACTAGTGGCATCTAAAAGAACAAGGGGAGGTCTAATACACAGCATCATCCCACAGTCACACACATGCAGGAAGAAAGGACCTTTCTTTCCTTCTGGTGGCTAGCCATTGCCTGACTGATCTTTGAGGTCTCCAAAGAGCCCTTGACAGTAATAGATCTTAACATGTCTCCACCCTGGAGCTCACCTGGGATCATTTCTTATAGTTTCATTAGTATACATAATTGAAGAAAATTCACATAAATGGAACGAATTTTTTGTACTTATATGAAAAAAATTTATATGGTCCAGAATACCACTTCAGAAATATATTTTATTCATTTCTATGTACAATTTTGCTCTAAATGTTTTTCAAAACATATTTTATTAACTCATGTCTTTATGAATATGAGTATGTACAATTTAGTTCTTGGTCATGTTTTCATTACAAATGCATTATATGACAGGAATGATTAAAAAAAGAAATAAGGTCCAATAGCCATCTTTAAAGAAAGCAAATACAAATATATATTAAGAGAGGTAACTAGTCTCACTAGTTTTTAAGTGATCTATTTGTATTTGTATTTTTTACTTTTTTAATTGAGATTTAAAAATTTTATATGTGTGTGTGTTTTGCATGCACTGCCTGAGAAAGCCAGAAGAGGACATCATCCCTCCCCCACCTCCTGCCACCCCATGCTACCAATGTCACCCCCTGGAACTGGAGTTACAGACAGTTCTGAACTGCCATGTGAATGTTCAAAACCCATTCCAGGTCCCATGCGAGAGGCTAACTTGTGGGAGTGGGTTGTCTCTTTCCACCAGGGAGGTCCTTGGGATCAAAAAAGTGTCTAGGCTCAGTGGCAAATACTTTTGCAGGCTGAGGCATTTTTGCCAGCTCTGTCCATGTCAACTCAGTAATTTGCGCAAGTGTGCCTCTTCCTTGGCTCTTTCTCTTCTTGGAATATTTGCTAAAATAATATTTTTTGTTGTAGAGTATGGTGAGACACAGCACACATCAATCTGGTAATGAAAGTGACTTATGCTTTCTAGATTAAAATCTGTAGAAATAGTGCAGATGAGGAAGATAACATTTTAACAACACAGTTAATTGCACAGCCACATTAGTTGTTAAAGGGGTGGATTTCACACAAGGTGCATGCATATCTGATGCAGTCACCACAGACCTATAAAGGAATGTGTCATTGGAAATAGGAAAAATAGAGCTATCAGTGCAGGAAGTCTGAACTTTTCATAGCATAGCCATAGACAGGGCTACCTTTCCATTTTCACACCTGTTTTCTTTAAACAAAATTGAATTCCCCACCATGTGCCTCTGCATATCTCTCTCTCTCTCTCTCTCTCTCTCTCTCTCTCTCTCTCTCTCTCTCTCTCTCTCTCTCTCTGTGTGTGTGTGTGTGTGTGTGTGTGTGTGTGTGTGTGTGTGTGTGTGTGTGTGTGTAGTGTATATGCCATGGCACCCAAGTGGAAGTCAGAGGACACCTTTTTTGTGGAGTTGGTTCTCTGCTTCTACCTTGAGGAGGCAGGGTCCCTCTTGCTTCAGGCATGCTGCATACTCCTTGCTAGCTGGCTGCCCTTTGAGCATCAGAGTGATGCTTCTCCTCTCATCTTGCTGTAGTAGTAGTGCTGGGATTACTGATGTTCACCACCCCTGTATTCAGCTTTTTATGTGTGTTCTTGGGGTTGAAGGCAGGTCCTCATGTTTGTAGGGCAAGTGCTTTTATCTACTGAAATATCTTGTCAGCCTTATTTATGTTCTGTCATAGAATTTATGGGGCTACAGGAGAAAAAAAAAACACTTTGAATTTCCTAATTTGAATGCAAGTCTTATCACTTCTAATAAAGTCTGATTTTTGAGGACAAGTTTAACATATGATGTAATCTGGTATTTCTAGGTCATCCATCAGCATTCATGAGATGAAAATTACCTTGTTGAATACATTTCACCATCATCTTAGAAGACAGATCACTTTCATCATTATCTATATATCTGCATCTGTAACATAGACTGACTTCCAGGAAATAGTTATCTATTGATAAGACTTTTTTGATCTCTTACACTGACTAATTTTACAGTTAAAGGACTGTATTCAGAAGTGATGTATGTGACTTTTTTGGTTAAGTGCTTTTCCATGTTAGCTGGTTGAATGTAATCTTAGGTTACTAGGATAGGTAGATCTAGAAAAAGAAAGTAACCTGTCCCCTGAATCACTCAGAGGAAGGCCAAACAGGTTTTTAAATTGAGACACTAATTTCCATTGTGAAAGCTAGTGTGATTTAAGTATTTATTTGTAATAGTAGTCTGTATTACATAGATACAACATGACTGCCTCCTACGAAAGTGTTGCTTGATTAAAAGCATCTATATAGCCCTGCCTATTTTGCTATGGCACGTTAGGGTTCGTTACTGGACCTCTTTTGACATTCGTTTTTTAAAATTCCTCTTTTATTTGTCTTTGCTTTCTAAGACTACACTGAACATGCCTCATTCTTCTTCTGTTCCCCTTCGGTTCCTTGGGTTCTTCATTTCACATTCTTTTCCCAGTTATTCTGTATCAAAGTTCAAATTGCCTAAGACCCTCAGATCTTTTCTTTCCATTTGCATCAATGACTACTTACAATCTCCTAGAAAAAGCATGACAGAATGGTGACCTTCACCTGGAGGCAGGAGACATTTTATCTCTTGGGTGATATGAGCAGAAAAAAATGTGGAAATGCTGTGGTTTCTGGCCAGATTTCACTTTATCCATATCGGAATATGAATTGTTTATTCCATTAATAAAAGAGAGAAAGATATTTTTAATGGCTCCACTCTATATAGAGAATGGAGCCTATATCAAGAAGAGGACATGAAAAACACATGAACAAATTTCAGACAGAGACAAAAGTGACAAAGACTATAATTTGTAATGATGGGTTGAGGGAATGATCTTGTTTATTATCAGCTATACTCTCCCTAGTGAAAAACATTCAAGTGAGAAGGAGTAAGTCATGAAAACATCAGGGAACCCACCAGGAACAGAGGATCTGTTTACAAGAGAAAGATGCCTTAGTCTTAATAAGTGGAGAACTGTCAGTGTAGCAAGAGTTCATTGCATAGGAAGAAGCCAGAGAAATAAATGGCTTAGTATGATATTTCTGTGCCATTATATTTTAGAAGCATGTGATCTGATTTTATTATTATTTTATTATTATTTTGTTTTCATAGGGGACTACAGTTAAGAGATTGCATGAATCTCAGCAAAGACTAAACTTTGAACTTTTTTTTTGATTTTTCAAGACAGAGTTTCTCTGTGTAGCTTTGCGCCTTTCCTGGAACTCACTTGGTAGCCCAGGCTGGCCTTGAACTCACAGAGATCCGCCTGGCTCTGCCTCCTGAGTGCTGGGATTAAAGGCATGCGCCACCACGCCCAGCAAAACTTTGAACTTTTAAACACTGTTAAGACTGTGATAGAATATGAGGATGTTTGAAATTGGAATAAATGCATTTTGTATTATGATATTTTTACAAACTTATGGAAGCCAGGTTGTGGAATGTGGTAGTTTGAATGTAACTGGCTCCCATAAACATATAGGAATTGACGCTTTTAGGAGGCATGACTTTGTTGGAGTAAGTGTGCCCTTGTTGGAGAAGTATGTCACTGTGGAGGTGACTTTTAAGGTCTCATATATGCTCAAGCTACACCCACTGTGGGACAGTTCACTTCCTAATACCTGTGGATCAAGTCGTAGAACTCTCAGCTCCTTCTGCCTGTATACTACCATGCCACACCATGATGATAATGGACTAAACCTCTGAAAATATAAGCCACCCCCAATTAAATGGTTTTCCTTTTTAAGAGATACTGTGGTCATGTTGTCTCTTCACAACAATAAAAACCCTAACTAAGACATACACATGTATGAATTAGGAAGTTTTAAGTTAATTAAATATATTTTATAATATATATATATATATATATATACATTTATATTAAGTAAACATAGGTATTTTATATATGAGGATGCACACAAAACTTTCCCCTTTTTAAATTATTTTATAAGTATGTTCCCAAGACTAAAGTCAGAGTCTTGGTGCCTTATATTTTACACAGGTCAAACTTTGTACACCATGTAGCCTGATGTTTTATTTTAGGTATAGAAAGATCTACCTAGATTTTCTTATTCTTGCAAGTATCACCTCTGGGGAAAGGACTGTGTCTTCTAGTGCAATCGAAAGAGGGCTGAGGCTGGTGACTGTCAGCCTGGGCCCTTGGAGTACAATCTGGGCTGTGCTGGGCTCTAGGTAGTCTGCTGGGAAAGACATTCTCTGGCTGTCACTGCTGTTTGACAGCTGAAATAGAATTTCTGCCACACAGCACATCTGCTCCAATTGTACAAAGATAACTGAATTTATTAAGTTGTCTTAGATTTTCCAATAAGACCCTGAACTAGTAAGCAGAAAGAAGTGAAATGCAAATTAATAGTTTGGTGAAATATAAAAGGCCCCTGTGTGTAGCCAATACGCTAGTCCAAGATGGGTCTCTGTAGTAGCAAACAGCCAAAGGATTGCTCTTTGTGCCTCAGCACTTCAAGCACTTTTCTATACTTACACCTATCTTATCAGGTAACAAACAAACAAATGAACAAAAATTTCCAATTTCTTTGCCCAGTACTCAGTCTATTTAAATAATGCCCAGTGTGAATGTCCTCACTTAAATCCTTATACTGGGCTTACATTTTCCTATCTCTCTTCCATATCTACCTACACAGTTACAGGGGAGTGTTGTTAGCTTCTGATGCTCTGAAATGCTGAGGGAAAGGAGGCATGTCCCCAGGAAGCCAATGACATCTGCAGACTCCCCTTACTCCATAGAGTGATCAAATTGGTTCAAGAGTCCCAGTGAGGGCCCAGCTTCCATGGTGCAGCAGGGACCAGGGGCCTTGAACTAGACCAGTGATTCTTCTTGATAAATGCCTGTGTGTAAAAATATATGGATAAAGGGGTTTACTGTGTAACTCACTGAGTCACACTGCAGCTTCCATGATGAGGTTTTCCTCTTCTTCCTTTTTTCCTTGCCCCCCCTTTTTCTCTTAAATTCTATTTTGTCTTATTTGGGGGTGGGGAGGGAGAGAGGTCAGATTGGGAGGCACGAAGTGAAAGATACAAAGAATGAATAAATGAAAAAAATTAAACCCATAAAATGAATTATCCGTGCATGCACATAATCAAAGCATTTACTTTAAAATCTCCTAAGAGGAACTGTATCTGTGTCTCTTGTGCTGGGAAACTTGGCATCCTAGGCTTTGTTCTTAGTACTGTGCTCAACACTGTCTTCTATACCAGTGTTCATTTTTGCCTGGAAAGACTAACATGTCTTCAAAGACAGAGAACTAGTCCAGTCTTCCTTACCCATGACAGATGTATGATTACGTATTAATGATTTCTTTCTATTCCCTCTGGGAATCTTAACTGTTAGCATTCTCTTATGTTTGCATTCCCCCAATTTCCTATTCATTCTGAAGGGGCATTCACTCATGGACCTAACATATCTTTGTGTCTTGCCTTCCTGCTGTGTATGGATGCATGTCTATATGTGTAAGTGCATGAATGTATATGTGTGTATGTGTGTATCTATGTACATATACATCTATGTGTGTTTATATATGTGTATCTTCATATGTGAGAACATGTGTATCTATCCATTTGTATGTATATGTGTGTATAAGTAAGCATGCAAACACCAACAAAGAGGCATTCTTTACTCATTTCTCCATGACAAATTTTCATTGAGTCATGAAGAGTCGTTTCCTCCTTCTTGCTTTTTGTGGCTTTTTATTAGTAACTTACCACTTGAACTAACAAATATCACATTTAAACAATATTTTAAGGATGGCTGTTTTCATATTTCTGGCTAGATGTGTCTATAATGCTGTGTTATGTGCCAACTTTTCAACCCACACCATTAAATCTGTAGTGGTGGGCTCTGTGTCATGAACAGCTGGCAATTTCCTCACCTGGATTATTATCCCTATATTCCTCTTCTTTCACTGAGTCTTTCTGATAAAAATATCTTTCCTTCATTGCTTGTTACCACATACCTTTAAATGGTATATTTGAGATTCTATTTCTTTGCACATGTGATTTCTAAAGGGGGCATGAAAGATATAGCCTTAGGATGCCTAGCCTGTGCTCTGGTGCCTTCATAAAGAAAGACTTCTGAATGGGGTCAGAAGATAAGGATAATCTCCAGTTTCATCAGGATATTTTTAGCCTATGTTATTCACTGGGAGTCCATTGAAAGGACAAAGAGTCTTAACTATTGCTCCATGTTGATTCTCTAGAGACCTTGATTTCCTGAACAGACTGCATTCCAAAGAAGAAATACAAACATGAAAGAATGTTCAACATCATTAAGCCTTAGGGAAATCAGAACTACTCTGAGGGATACGGGGAAATGGATCAGTGGTAAAATGCTTCTTCACATGCATATGTTGCTTGTATCATTACTATGAAAATACCTGGCAAAATCAAGTTAAAGACTGAGCTTTTTGTTGTTGTTGTTTTTGTTTTATTTTTTGTCTTTAGTTTGTAGGTACAGTCCCTCATGACTGGGGTCATGGCAGCAGGAGCAGGAGGCCACTGGTCACATGATATCCACAATTAGGAAATAGAGAGCAATGAATGCACAGCTTTCTTCTCTCCCCTTTTATTCAACCCATAGAATTGTGTTGTCCACAGTGCATAGGTTTTCTCACCTCAATTAATCTAATCCACATAATTTCTTTCAAACTTTCCCAGAGAAATGTATCCTAGATGGATTTAGATCCCATCAAATTGACAACCAGAATTAATGATCAAATTGTACAAATAGGAAGACTTGAGTATTGATCCCCAACAAGCACATAAAAAACCATCCTTGGGGGCTGGTGGTAGGTAGGAGATATAGGAACAGGGTGATCTTTGGAGTTCATTGGCCAGACAATATAGCTGAATTGGTGAGTTCTAAGTTCAACAAGAAGAGACTTTGTTTTGAAAAATAGGTACACAATATATAAAGAAATCTAATGTTGACTTTGACCTCCAAATGAACAGAACTCAAGCTTCAAATGCCCTTATAACCATCTCTGCACAGGAATAAACATACACACACACAAGTCAAAGGCAAACAGAAAAAATTAGTTGAGCTCCTATCTTACCACAGAAAGAATGTCTATTATTAAAAACAGAGAAAACATAAAAAAACCTCACAAACATTAAAGAAGCTTTGTTTTTCAAAGGACGAAGAGACCATTACAGAAAGCCACACAGGTCAAAATGCAGAAATTACTGTGAGGTGTCCAACACCAACTGGTAAATCTACAACGTAACCTCTACACCTGTGCTTTAGAGGGCATGAAAATAGGACAAAATGATTTTAAGAATTGGAAAGCCAGGAAGTATGCTGTAAGATTGTGTCTTCTAGATATGACGGAAAAGTTACATCCATGTAATCTCAACAGTATGACTACATAAATAAGACCTGAATGACAACACCAGGTGTAATATTTTGTTTGTGTTCTGACAAATAAAGCTTGCCTGGAGATCAGAGCTAGCCACTAGTTAACCATAGAGGTCAAGCAGCAGTAGCACATACCTTAAATATTAGCATTTGGGAGGAGAAAGCAGGAAGATCAGGAGTACAAGGCCATCCTAGGCTACACAAGCTTGATCCAGTCTAAAAAAGAAGCAGAGCCAGGAAGTGGTGGCTCACACCTTTGATACCAGCACTTGGGATCTCATGCCTTTAATCCCCAAACTAGGGTGGATCATGCCTTTGATCCCAGCAGATGGGAGGCTCATGCCTTTAATTCCAGCACTAGGAAGGTGGAGACAGGAATATAAGGCTAGTGGAGACAGGATCTCAGGCCCATTCAGTCTGAGGATTTCTAGAGATAGGACACATTCAGTCTGAGGTTTTGTAGAGGTAAGAACTGTCTGGTGGCTGGCTGCTCTGCTTCTCTGATCTTTCAGCAAGCCTTACTTGTCAGAACACAAACAAAATATCATACAACAGGCATGCCACCATGGATAAAGGAAATCATATAAGGCACAGCCCCTAAATGAAAAGCTAGGGATAATTAATGACTATTAAAGGAGGGGGAATTAGTCTTTTCAAGGGATCAGTCCCCTAGTTGCTTATCTGTGGTGATTGTGTGTCCCACAATATATTGTACCTCCTAATAAATTTATCTCTGGTCAGAGAACAAAACAGCCACTAGAAAGACATAGAGGCCAGAAAATGGTGGCACATACGTCTTTAATCCTATCCACTTGGGAGGCAGAGATCCATCTGGATCTCTGTGAGTTCAAAGCCACACTGGAAATAGTCAGGCATGGTGACACATGCCTTTAATCCCTGGAAGTGATGTTAGGAAGCAGAAAGGTATATAAGGCATGAGGACCACAAACTAGAGCCTCTTTTAGCCTTTAGCTTTTAGCAGCAGTTGGATGAGGACACAGAGGCTTCCAGTTTGAGGAAACAAGATCAGCTGAGGAATTGGCAAGGTGAGGTTGGGTGTGGGTGCTCTGTTTCTCTGATCATTCTGTGTTCACCCAAATACCTGGCTCCAGGTTTGTTTTTATTAATAAGACCTTTTAGAAATTCATGCTACACTTATCTAATACCAAGTGGTCAGATATAAAAGCGCACACACACATACACATCTAACACGAAACCAACTCAATTCAGCAGATTGTATTTAATATAATAAAATATGTATAGATTTTTTTAAAAGAGAAAATTGCCAGATGCTGAAAGATAAATATCAGTATCCTGTACATTCTCCCAAATTTCTCACACATAAAAACTAAAATTTAACATAAAAGTCAATTTAAAAAGAGAAGATGTTTAAACTGACTATAGAGGAAGAGGCCCAGAGAGGGAGTGAACAGGAAGAGAAGGTAAGAAAGGATAGCAATGTATTGGGGGAGCAGGAAGAAAGTATGGTACAGACATATGTAGAGAGAGCACAGAGAACATCATTCAATCAAATGTCATGATTGGATGATTAAGATTATAACAAAATGTGGATATTAATAAATATGCAAATATATGTACAGTAATTATGATCAGATATTTTAACATGAATAAAGACCTTAATTCCAAAAACAAGCTCACTTCCACATTCAAGCTGCCTTCTTAGAGCACAGATCTGGCTTCAGTTTATACTAATGTGAATTCTGAAACTCCCTGGCTCCCCAATACTTCTTTTCCAATTTCATGTCTTCCTTTTAAAAACATAACCCACCAAGTCTAATCAGTTATGTTGTGCATGCATGGATGTTGGACTGGTTAGTTTTTTGTCAACTTGACATGAACTAGGGTCATCTGGAAAGAGGGAACCACAGCTGAGAAAATGATTCCATCACTTTGGCCTGTAGGCAAGCCTGTGGGGGCAGTTTCTTGATTCATGATTGATGTAGGAGGGCCCAGTCCATTATGGATGATTACAACCATGGGCAGGTGGTCGTGGCTTGTAAAAGAAAGGTAGCTCAGCAAGCCACAGGGCGCAAGCCAGTAAACATCATTCCTCCGTGTCTCTTTCAGTTTCCTAACTTGAGTTCTTGACTTCTTTTCATGATGGATTGTGATTCCGAATCTGGGTGCCTAATAAATTTTTCCCTCCTAAGGTTGCTTTTGGTCATGGTGGTTTACCACAACAGAAAGTGAACTAGGACACTACCTTTGTCATACATTCAAATAATGTATGTGTTGCCTCTTTGCAATGTGATGATAAGCCTACAAATAGTCAAAAAACAAAAATCTATCAGAATAACTTTGCCATTGCATTATCAAAAGTCTAACTCGCCGGGCGTTGGTGGCGCACACCTTTAATCCCAGCACTCGGGAGGCAGAGCCAGGCAGATCTCTGTGAGTTCAAGGCTTGCCTGGGCTACCAAGTGAGTTCCAGGAAAGGCGCAAAGCTACACAGAGAAACCCTGTCTCGAAAAACAAAAACAAAAACAAAAAAAAACCCAAAAAACAAACAAACAAAAAAGTCTAACTCAAAAATTAATTTCAAAAATTGGCATAAACAATTCCCTGAAGGGTTCAGTGGTGGTGCAGTTTTTGTGTATGGATTTCTTGGGGTCTAATTCTATTTTCCTAAGACATCTTTCTCTGGTACAGCTCCAATGTCTCTATCCTCTAGCTGACATTTTCTAAGATAGCAAAACGATCACATTGGTTTGGGGCCTCAGTCCTCATTCCTTAAGTCCACAGAACATCACAAGTGGTCTTCCATGATCATAAAATATCAATGTTCAAGTTCCCTTTGTCTAACTGATTAGGCCTAAGCCAAATTGTGAATCATCCAGCAATAAGACAGGGAAGTGACTCAGAGTTAGACCCCCAACCTGGGTTAAACACATTTTCACGAAATCTTCCTTGTAGCAAGGAAACTGGGCTTATGACAAGATTTCTGAGAAGGGAGGCTCACCTTTGAGACACAGATGGAATTAATCACCCAGAAACGACATGAATGACGCCATAGGGGAGAAGATGCAAAGGATACAGGAAATTAACTCATCAAGTCTGTCACTACAGACTGCCCTGAATGTTGAGGGTAAGTTGAATTAAGTCATGAATATTCAAATACCATATAGTTTTTTTTTCTACAATGTGACCCAGACTGGCTGCAAACCTCTGAGTATAAGCAATCCTCCTGCATCAGCTTTCTCAGTACCTGAGAATACAAGAACATATAATACATACTGGATACCATTACCTTTTAAACAGAGTAAGAGTTTCCATGAAGTCTCATGCAGAGGTTTTTGTAATACTGCCCAGGATTGTATTGATCAAACATTTCCTGTTTTCCATGTTAAAATTGATTTTCCTATCTTGGTGTTTTAATAATTTTAAAATAAATGTTTCTATAATGGTGTGGCATTGCACTTTCTATCTTTTTACTAAATATAACTACAAAGGGGAAGTCATTTTACATCTTACATTAGCGCAGGTCCAGGAGCCTTCAGTCATGATTCACTTCTCACAGTTTGAATTTATGCTAACTTAACAAGTGATAAAATGATTAGATAGCCATAGCTTTTGTAGATCAATAGCTCAGATTACTTGCTTTATGTGGTTATGGATATGGGCATGCTTGTTACACAGGTGAGAACTTTTTCTCTTGTCTTATGTTTTACAGTTTTAAATATAATGAAATATAGGGGAGACATTAATGTTAATTGAAATGTAAGACAAATGGAAAATTTGCATTTACATTTTGCTCTCATGCCATAATAATAATAATAAATTCTATGAAGATAAGCATTTTTCCATATTGATTTTAATTCCAGAATATAATTCTGTTTGGAAGGAAATGGATAAGCTACTTGAAGATGTAGGTAGTATACACGATCACTGCAGAAATCTACATGAATAAAGCAATCGGGATTCTTAAAGAATGAATAATGTTGTATTTGTTAACCTGGTATTTGACTTCAAATATGTTGCCTTTTAATTTAATAGGGATAATTACTGCTTGCCTTTCAAT
The DNA here is from genome assembly GCF_004664715.2 of Peromyscus leucopus. NCBI lineage: Eukaryota > Metazoa > Chordata > Mammalia > Rodentia > Cricetidae > Peromyscus > Peromyscus leucopus. The sequence goes on from NC_051065.1 coordinate 42,438,379, forward strand.
TATTATTAGTGTAAGATTGCTAACCCTCTCAAGAAACTGAATGCCAAGTCTATACACTGAGCAAATTCAAGTCAAGACACTTAAAATAGTATACATTGGGAAAGACATGTAAACCAAAATGTATAATTCTAGTCACAGCATTAAAGTTGGTGGATGATATTAATTTTGGGGGCAGATGTAGAACATGCCATAAGTCATCTTTCATCACCCTCTTCTAGTGGTCTGAATGCTTCTGCCCTCCTCCATTCATGCAATGACTTCCTGGTCCTAAGCCAATGATATTGACAAGACACGTTTTGGAAAACAAGTAAGTCACAAGGACAGACCTTCATGATTGACATGAATACTCTTAAAAAGTTTGCTTTTGAGACTTCCAGCTTATCTATTCTGTGAAGGAAAACAGGAAGCAGGCAGTCTATAACAGGTTCCACACCAGAGAAGAGTCTGTCTAAATCAGACTGTATTGTCCCCATGATATGTGGCTTCCTAGCCTCAAGAACTGCAACAAACACATTTCTTTCATTTAGAATTACCCTTCTAAGGCATCTTGTTTTAGTAGTCCAGATGAATTCAGGAATGTTTGCATATTGACTCCTTGTTCTTCTCAAATATATCTACTTATCACCCATACTTAGCTAGTTTAAGGATAAACATGCCTTTTCGTAAGAAAGCCTTTCCAATAGTGAGTACATTGTAGATATTTAATACATATTATCATATGAATAAAGTTTTGTTGGTCCAATACTCATTCATCCAGTACTTGTAGAGTGCTTTCAGTAGGGCTATTGATCCAGCCTACATTTGCCGGACCAAGGATGTGAGGCATGGATGAGCAAGGCAACGATATCAGTCTTCCTTACACTGTAGTTTTGGCTCTGGCATTTACTGGTTTAGGGATTCTTTTGATCTTTAATGTCTTCATGTGTGACACAGAAATGAAAGTCTTATCTTTGAGAGACTTGGGATATAGCTTTAATGAAAACCGTTGGATATTGACCTGGTACATGGTAGGTGCTCAGTATGTGATGGTTGAGGTGATTATCTTTTTTGGTATATGTAGTAATCACTTTTAACTTATAAGAGTATTTCATTATGTACTGGATAGTAGAGGAGAGTATATTAAGTAAAGTTCGATGTTACACTTTTAGCAGGGCATTTGACAAGAAACACACAATCACCTCAGAGAAATTCAGTGTGATGATGCTCATATTATACATAATGATACTGCCTTTATACCATTTAAGCACCATTCATCTTTCTCTACCCTTTAAGCATTACTCACTGCTCTAGGTTCATTACCTAGAGCAGGACACCCCCATGTCCTGTGTGCCCTATATCCTGGTGGCTATGTCTGCTCCAACTCTTGATGATGCTTCCAGCTTGTTTTTGTTTTGTGTGATGCTGGTTTGGTTTTAATTCAAATTGTCCAGAAACTTTTATAGTAGAGTATTTCATACTTCATATACTACTAAACAGTTTAGTCTGTGGACTGAGCTGTTTAGACTCAATTAAGGATCAAATACAGACATTGCTAAGACAAAAATTTAGAAATGTTTCATTGTTACCATCCGTGTTCTGGTCAACTTGGGATTCCAAATCTTCTCATAAGCAACTGAGAACTATCTCTTCCTGAATTATTTGCATTGATGAATTGAATGCCTTTGTCCCCATCTACCCCTGTCCAAATATCCGTACTTAATTGTACTCTTTAGTAGAAAAACTAAAACATATTTTCTTATACAACCAAACAAATGAGACTAAGCATTTCATGGTGCCTCAAAGACATAAATACATGTCAATTGTGCCTATTTGACTGTATGTTCCCTGACTGAGGCCAGACAGCAGAAATTATTAAAGGTGGCTGAACTGATGAGCAATCTCATATTCGGACGTGTATCATACAAAGCAGTTGGTTCTAGGCACACTGACAATCTGAGCAGGGCAGATTTTACTCAAGAAACATTTACATAGTGTATCAACTTAGTGGGAGAGTGCATACATAAGCAGAAAAGACATCAAGGTAAGATTTGCAACCCTTGGGGTACAGATTTTATTTTCAGTGCTGGGAATTGCACTTGGGGCCTCATACACATTATTCATGTGCTCTACTAGTGAGGTATATTCCAAGCAGTTTTGGCTGCAGATAATTTGTCCTCCAAAGAATGGACTATTTTATCTTTTGTGTCATCAGAATACTTTGTCCTGTTGTCTCTCTACAGGCCACACTAAGACTAGAATAACAACTGAGATTGTTGAACAATCTAATTGGAGTTAGGTAGATATTTTTCCAGGGTTAGTGAAAATTCTGAAGACCCTGATGTCTTCATCAGTGGTCCAACCCAAGTCCAACACTAGGAGATACTTCAGAGAGATTCTCGAGAGAAGAAAAATTGTGCTCTACAAAGACAATACATGCTTAGGGTGAGATGGAGAAAACAAGATGAAACAAATGTACTTTAGAACTTTTGATTGAAGTTGAGGAATTTTTGGCACTTTTTGGATACTGGGGTAGGAAGAGTCTCTATCTATCTATCTATCTATCTATCTATCTATCTATCTATTTATCTATCTATCATCTACATAATTCTTGTGGATTTTGTACATGTATACAACAAAGCAGGATCATACCCATTGTTTGTTTTCCTCCTCCAATTTTCTCTTAATATCTTTTTATTTATTTTTTTTTGGTAACTTTTAAAATTCAATTAGTACTTTTAAGTCCAATCATGTGTTGTTGTGGCTATGACTGTGGGTCTATCTACTGGAGCATAGGATATCTACCAGTGGCCACACACTAAGAAACAATACAAAACAACAACAACCACAACAAAACAAAGTCATTTCCCTTCCCCAGCAAATATTAAGTGTCCATTATCTCTCAGTAAGAGAAGGCATCTGAGCCTCCTTCACGTGAGAATTTTTGCTGGATTGGTCTTTTTCAGGTATCCACAGATGGCATGATTTCATACACATACTAGCCATATCAAGTCTAGAAGTTTTCGTTTCATAGCATCCCACCCCATATTCTGGCTTTTACAGTGTTTTTGCCTTCCCTTCCCTGGTGCTCTCTGAGCCTTGGAAGTAAGGAGTATTGAAGAAGATGCCCCATTCAGGGGCGATCACTCAGTTCCCTATTGTCAGTGCTTCAACCAGTTGGTGCATTTCAGCATCAATTCCTGTGCACTCCAAAAATGAAGCATCAGTGACCAAGGTTGGCAGCACCTCAGAGCTGAGAGTGTAAATGAATATTTAAAAGGCAGTTTGACAACTTAACCATGTAACACATGCTGTCATCTCTTCCTTAAAACCTATCTATCTAAAATGAACCCCTTCATCTTTTTACGTATACTCACGACTCTCCCGAAGCTCTGAGGCATGGTGTTAAATTTTAGTCCATTTTACTGAAGCAGCCAGGTAGGTATAAGCCATCTGTCTAAATGCAAACTGGACCCTGGAACTCAACCCTCAGTGGCAGCCCAGTGTGTAGAAATACCCTGGGTCACCTTAGTCTTCTCTAAGGGCCCAGCCCACTTAGAACTCCTTCCAGAAAGTTTCATCCTTCACACCGCGCCATGTCTGAATCATTTGCTGCGGAGATGTCTACTCCTCTTCCGATGGTGCTTCCCCTCCAACTCGATCCCCTTGTTTTACTTGCTGTCTGTCTGCTTCTCCATGTTACAAAGCAGAGCATGGATTAAAGAATTTGCAAGCAGAGGAGAGGCCGATTGTGTCCAGGATTATTCTCTGTAGCCTAGGATCTCCATCCTTTTGTCGTTAATCATGCAGTGGTCTCTCCTGAGGGCCTGACTCCAAGGAAGAAAATCAGTGACAAATACATGTACATATGACATATATAACCACAGCTGGAAGAAAAGCTCAGTCTCAGGGGTTTCTTCTAAATACAGCTTAAAATGAATCCAAGATTAAATGTAAAATGTGTCTCATTTGAGTTCTGTTTTTTTTTTTTTCCAGAACACTTTTAATAAATATTGGACAAGGTTTAAAAATGTACCATGTGGTTGAAGTCTCCTCCCCTCACAAAGCCAAGGCCTGAAACTGAACTCAAAGTTTTGGGAAACCAATTTGAACTGTAGAAGAAGAGTAGCTGATCCTGACCCCAGACACGTAGTGCTTACAATAAGGGACAACAGACCCTGTAGTATCAAAAGAACAGCTTGTCTATGGAGAAGTGCTGACTTCCCCATCCTCCCCTAGATAGCCCTCCTTCTGCTTTCCCTGCCTTAGTTACAAAATCCTCAACCTGAAGTATGTAATCTTCGTTCTCTTGAACTCTGGTTATTGAGTGACTCTAGCTGTGTGAGGTCTTCTAATCTCTCATCTTTTATTTCTTTCTACACATGTCTTTCTCACTCATCCTTACATGTGGTACATGAGAAGCATGACTGATTTAAGGTATTACCTCTGAAGAAACTTGACAATGTCTTTATGCGGTTACTTGGCAGGCTGCAGGCTGGTCTGCCAGATTGGTTTCTAAGATCATCACACCCTATATATTCACACACATCGCACTGAATTTGTATAGAAAACATAGGTCCCTTGAAACACTTGGTACCTATTGGCATACTTTTTAAAATAATTGTTTCTTAGTTATCTTCCTCCTGAACACAGTGTATTCAAGCACCATGTAATGTTGCTCTGCAGCCTGAACAGAGCATATGCATGGCTTCATGTAGCCTTGCTGGACTCATAAGCTTTCCAGGGGATTCTACTGTTTCTGACTTCCATCCTTAACTTAAAGTCATACACTACAGCAGCATCCAACTTCACAGAGGTCCTGAGGATCCAAGCTCAGTTTCTCTCACACCACCTCTTTAAGGCTAAGATGTGCATATATACCCTGAGATCAGAGAAGGGTGAAGGGGATAAGGGACTGAGGCAAGGGTGGATGGAACATGGCTGTACTTGTGTACCAGAGAGCTGTTTCCTCTGCAGGGCAGTTCCATTCATCCAAATGTTGCTCATGAGATGCCAGGTGCTTCAATACCTCACTAGCCTTAAACCATTGCCTTCTCCTCTGTACACAGTATCATACTTGGCCACTCTCATGTGAACCAGCATGTACCATCAGCTCTTCTATATATTCATACTTATATGTGAACTTATTTGGTTTTTATCAACTAATAAGTTCCTTGAGTGCAAGAGAAGTATCTTAAACAATGACAACTTCAGCTCCAAAAGAACTATTAAAGCATATTTTATCAGTGGAAAACTATTATGGGTAGACCAAACCCAGTGGCATATTCGTTACTTGTCTCATTGCTGTGACCAAATGCCTGGCTAAAGCAACTTCGGGAAGGAAGGGTTTGTTTCAGATTACAGTTTGAGGATATGGTCTCTCATAGTGAGGAAGAAGTGGTAACAGGAATACAATGTCAGTGAATAACATCGCATCTGCTGTCAGGAATCAGAAAGCAATGAATGCTGGTGTTCAGCCCCCCGCCCCTTTTTTTCATTTTACTCCACCCTGGACCATAGCCCATGGAGTAGTGGTAACCACAGTGAAGGTGGATCTTCCCAACCCAATCTACAAATTCCCTCCCAGAGAGGTCTCTCCTACATGATTCTAAATCCTGCTATGCTGCCAATCAATTTTAGCCCTCATACCTTGTTTCATAAATAAACTTTTTGCTGGAACACAGCTGTCTACATCCCTCTGGCTACCGCTCATGACTGCTTCCATACTATGATGGCAGAATGGAGTACAGAGAAAGCTTATGAGTCTAATTATCTGGGTGGCTGTTCAAGTCCATCATTTTTATATAATTCTTGACAGAAACTTTGTGATTTCTGCTACACATATAACTGGTGAGTCTACAAATATGTGTTCACAAACCAGTTCATCTCACCCAGGAAATTTCAGCATTAAAGTTCTTGTATAATAGAGGGCAGATGCTTCTTTAGCACTGTGAAGTCACTTTCATTGTTGGTATATGCTCATTGCTACAGCTAATGAGTTAATCTGGGTTTTCTATTTAAAAAGTTGCACACAGCTCAGCTCACACCTTTGTTTTAGGCTTTCACTGTCTTCTGTGAAGACATCTGGGAATGTAAATTTAAACAAAGCCATTTTAAAGACAACTCCAAAGAAATCTTAATTGCAGGCTATTCTTCTGCAAAAATGGATACTTCGTTTAGTTAAGTGACAATGATTAAAAAAAAAACTCATGTTTTCTTCACATTTTGCAGTAAGTCTCATTGTTTCACAAGTGTTCGCTAAAGTTTAGTTTTTGATTAAAAAGAATGTATTCAAAACAAAAGCATGGAACAAGTTACCTTAATTGCAGCATAGTGAGCTGAAGCTGTGGAGAGTTTCTAGGTCTGATTTGGGTTTCAAATGGGACCTTAATAAATCAGGAGGAAGCTCGTGGATTTTCTCATTCGCTGCCTCCACTGCCAGTGATCAGTGTGATAGGGTGGCATGTGGTTCAGAGCCCGCACGCCTTGAGATTTCTAATCTTCCAACAGCCAAACACTCAACATAAAAAATCATCCTGCCTTACCTAATACAGTGAGATAAATAAACCAGTGCCTCCTGCATGCAAAGACAAGCTTTTGGGTTGTTTGTTTGCAAATCCGAGTCCTACTGTGCCAGGCTATTGAGAGTTCATAAACCATACAGAGGCAAAGACAGCTCTGCTCAGAAAGCAATGCTTTAATTGCATAGTGATGCCTTGGGATGACATGAAGCATTTGTAAGGATCTATATATTAAACAACAAATCATTTTTTTCAATGATATGACATCCCTTGACATTTATTTATTTACTTGTACCTGTCCTGTTTTGAATCTGGCTGAACCTATACATGGTGCTAACAGGAAGTCTGAGTCAAACATATTACTAGTTAAGACATTGCATTTTGTTCTCTTAAATAAGTAGGCTAAGGGGGAATAAAGTATTAATCTATTAAAGGATATACAGAGAAAAGAAGAAGTCAAAACTTACTCCAAGGTACTTGAAGCAGAATACAGAAACACAACTTGAGAATTAGGAAGTTAAATGAACAACACACTTAGCACATTTTTCTTTCCTCTAGCAAAGGTTTTTCTAAGACAGGCTAAACTTATTGCCTTAGGCAAAAGCAGATATATACCACTGGGGATAAAAGAACTACTTTTTGAATAAGGGAAAGTAACAGTCTATGTGTGACTCAGTAATTTAGACAGTTCAAATAAAAATGTAGAAATAGATGCATTTTAGATAAAGTATCACTAACTTTTATCCTGTGACTTTTTTTTTTTTTTTTTGAGTTCCTATTTTGAAGAAACTTGCAAGGAATTTTTCATGGATTTCCCTTTGGTAGGTCTTCAGTATTTTTCTCCACCATAGGTCTTTCTTAGGCATACTGATCAACATTCATAGACACAGAGAATGTGCTCCTGAGGGTCTTAATGAACACAATTTTCATGCTTACTTTCTTTTAATTTTAGGAGTATACCTGTCATCTTGCAAAATATTCAACACCTGTTGATCATGCTCAGTAGCTCTTGATCTGGGGATGTGTCTAAAATGAGGCAGGCATTCTATTTCTTTTAAGATGTCCTCAAATAAGCTGGGTGGTGGCGCACACCTTTAATCCCAGCACACAGCAGGCAGAGCCAGGTGGATCTCTGTGAGTTCAAGGCCAGCCTGGTCTAGGACAGGCCAAAAACTACACAGGGAAACTGTCTTGAAAAAGCAAAAAAATAAAAAAAATAAAATAAAAAAGACATCTTTTGTTTCTCTGCTAACCTTCACATTCCCTGGATGAGCTGCCTGGATACTACATAATTGGTAACCTTTAAAACCCGAAGCCCACATAATCCTAAGTATCTCTTGCTCAGTCATAAACAAGTTTATGGACTCAAAATTGAGCTCAGGTTGACATGTGCATTTTTAACAACTGAATTGTCAGCAATATGAAGAGGATGTAGTTAAGAAAAAAATATCCACACACATGGGTTATACAGTTACTCGGTCTTGAACGTTAAAGACATATTTTATTTACTGTTTGGGAAGGACATTGAAAGATTTACTGGAAATATAGAAAAGATGCAATGGATCTGTCTTTATTAAACTCACAAGAAAGAGGATGATCAGGTGTCTATCAATACCTAAATTGCACTGAATAAATAATTTAACATCTAATGATGAGAGATATAGTACTTCAAGTTATCCAAGTAGGTCATGTAAATAACCACTCCAAATCTACAAGTCCAGAGGATAACTCCAGGTAAGGCTTAACCTAAACAAGAGTTAACTGCTCTTGCTTGCCTAAGTCTCTGATGATCATCAAATAACTCATTAGCCACTGCAATTCAGTAGCACATTCAGAAATTGTAATCATAGGCACCACAGTGATCTCAGAATTCCAAGTTAGTCAGTTCCTGGGGCAGGGAGGGGGATGACTCATTTTTCGTTTTCAGATGATGAGATCATGCGGCAGCTTCCCAATAGCCCATGAGCACCTGGAAGACTGTCTGTGACTTGCATTTCTTTTTTTCCCGGGACTCTGCTTGTGCTCAGCATTGTGAGCATCCCTTAGCTAAAACATATTAGTTGGCCACTCCACCATGACAACATTGTTTGCTCTCTCCATTCTCATTACATTCTCCAGGGAGAGAAGTCCAGGCTTTATCTCCTAGTGCAGTGGAATGAGACATGGGGATGGCAGTGACAGACTGAAGATCACTCTTATGGTAGAGGCTGTAAAAAGAGTTGTACCCATAAAGAAAAAAATGGGAAGCTTTCAGTGATGAACATTTCACCCCTTAGTGCTCTCTTTGGTGTGCAAATGCATGCATGTGTGTATGAGTGCATATGCTTCTGTGCATGCATGTTTGTGTGTGTGTTCATGTGTGTGTGAAGGTCTATGGTGTTGTTTCATAGCCACCATCCTCTTTATTTCTGAGACAGGGACTCTCATTGGCTAAACTCCTCAAGTAGGTCAGATGAGGTTGCAAAAGCACCATAGGGATCTACTGAATACCAGCTCCCGAGTTCTAGGAGTGAAATCACATACCACTGATACAGCTGTTTTATGCGCATCCTGGGGATTGAACTCAGGTCGTCATGTTTCCTAGGAAAGTAGTTTAGTCACTGAGCCATCTCAGCAGCCCATCTTTACTTCTAATTCTACCTTTGTTCCTTAAATATAAGTCATAGAGCTTGTTGCACAGGGAGACTCATCACCCTGACAAATGTTAGGCATGTCCACATAGCTATGCTATTGGCCACATTCATTATGGGAACATAAGACACCTGCAAAAGAGGTGAGGTCCCTTGGTACTCCATGGTGACTGTGCTCCTGACTGAGAACTGATGGTGGATTTCCCCACCATGGCCAGCAGGGGAATGACAAAGCAAATGGGGTCGCTTTATATCAAGTGGAGACTGAATAGTGGTTTTGTTCTTGTGGGCTGTAGAAAAACACGCATCACTGATCCCTCAAGGATTAATTTCTCATGACAAATGTAATTGTCTAAAATAACAGTGGTGAAACCAATCATTATAATCTCCAAAGTACAGAGAATAACGTGGGTGGGCACTGACTATTTTAAAAGGAGAAAAGCAATCAAAAGGAGTGGCAGAGGGTGGCCTGTAGCAGAAAGTGAGTGCTGTTCTCCAATGGCCCAGGATGATCCTGCCTCAGTAGGAGGAAGGTCACAGTCAAGGGATTTCTTAGCATGCAGTATGCTGGTGATAAAAATCACTAAATGAACTTGGAGTTTTAAAAGCCTACATTCTACAAGTGTAAAAAATTAGCCCGGGATTGGCTGAAATTTAAATATTAAGCTCTAGGGCTTTCTGAGATTTTAGAAGAAAAATGGTGAATTTTCCTCCAGGAAAAGGTTTGTCTCTTTAATTGTCTCTGATAATAAAGAACCATTATTATTTTCATTAAATTTCTCATCTATGAGCTTCATATTGTTGATCTGCTTCTGAATAACTGTTGTTGCCATAATTGCTGAAGCTTTTTATAAAATCGTTTCTGAATCTATAGTAGAAAATTATTTTTTCCTGAATACTACATTGTATTTCAAAGGACCAAAATGACCTCCATGGAAAGGGCCACAGGCCATAGCTTAATCAGTACTTGCATTGTACAGACAAGTACAGAGAAGTCAAGGCTGCCAGAGAGGGTTTCTAAGTTTCTGACTGCCTGCTCTCTCAGAGAGAGATGACCCATATATAGCAGGTGAAACTGAGAAAATAGGAAGATACCCAGAATACATGGCAGAAAGCTTCTGAAGCTTCTGGTAAGCACGCATAGGATGCACAAAGAGGGGTCAGCAGTTTGGACCTTAATTGGATCATTTCCTAAGTTGGGAGAGTGGTCATTGAAATGAATAGAAATGGAAAGCACACACAGGTGCAGCAGGAGGTGAGTGCAGCCAGCAAGACTGGTGGGTGGGCCAAGAGTGCAGACACACTGGAACTGCTAAAAAACTCATCCCTGAAGCAATTGGTACAGTGGTCCCAAGAGACTGTGAGGAAAGCTAAGCATCCCCAGGGATGACTGGAGTGTATTTGAGAGTAGACAGCTTGTGCCAGCACTGTTTGTGCCCCCTGCTCTGCTCTCACTTCTGACAGCCTGCATCCCTAGACTTCCCCTGTCATCCCTGCCTAATCTCATTTGGACAATCTGAGTTTCGATTTCTGCACTTGGGGGCTGGTGCTTCTCTGTGCTTTTTCTTTCCCTCGATTATGAGATGCCAGTTATATACTCAGCCTGAAATCTAACTTGTTTATATTTCTTTCCTTTTTAAAATACTTCTGTGTCGTTATCTTGACCTGGGGTTGTTGCCCTAAATTTGAGCAGAGGCACAGCAATGTTCGAAGGATGAGTCTTCCTCTCTACCCATCATCAAAACCAAGGGCTTGGTTCAGAGTGGTGCATGCATCAGGGGAAAGCCACAAACTATACTGGAAAAATCAGTCTTATTACTGCTGAGTTAAACTGGGAAAAATAATGAGAAGCTTTTCTAAATTGAAGCTTAAATTAAGATGCCTAATGAGGAGTAGCAGTTTTGTTTCAGTCATTCGTTCAATTAATTTTAATTGGTCACCTACTAAGTCCCAGGCAGCAGGATAAATACTGAGAATATGTATAATAGATGAAAATAGCTAAGGAGGTAAATAATTGAAATTAAACTAAACTGTGCTATACAGAAAAAAAATCCACACGTAATTTGAAAAGTTGGATACATGATTTTTCTGTAGTTTTTTCACCCTATGATGCTTTAGAACACAAGCACATCCTCAAACATGTTTTGTTTTTGTTTTTGTTTTTGTTTTTGTTTTTGCTCACTTTCCTTATCCATCTGCATTTTTCAACTTATATTTCTGGAGAAATTTCTCAATGATCTGTTTCCACATGTATGCCACACAAAGTGGACTCACATTGGAGACCTGGTAGCTGCCTGTTTCTAGATCTGCATTATCCCTTTTTTGACAGTGTCATGAAGTCATAACTAAATTGTAAGAGCACATTCATGCCGTGAAGTTGTACCTTTCATTTGGGCTTGGTTCTAATAGCCATGCCAAAGGACACACTGTGCTTGTGTGTCCTTCTTGATGCTCCCATCCAAATACACCTACAGAAATCTATGTGCTTAGCACACAGACAAATCCACCATTCTTTCCTGTTAATTCTTCTAGTTCATTCTTTCTTCCCTTCCCTTTCCTCCTCCTCTTCCTCCTTCTCTTGTTCTCTCTTTCCCTCTCTTTCTCCTTTTCCTCTCTACCTCTCTTTTTTTTCCTTCTTACTTGTCAGTCTCTCCCTGCCTACCTGAAGGCACTATCATTACCAGGCCCCATCTCCTCTGGATATTTAAGCAGTATACCTTACCTTAATTATGGTCCGGAAAATCACGAAGACACACTGCATGCATTTATTCCATGCCTTGGTGTATGCTTGCAAAGAAGTTTCCAGACCTACTTGCCTTTGCAGCTTGGTATTCTTTTACAGAGTGGAGTGGGCTCTTGCACAGAGTGGGATGCAGCATGAGATTGTCTCTACTTCTTAAAACACACACATATTTTGTCTCTTGTCTTCTAGTGGGCATGTAGTTAAATTCATTTAGGTTCATGGATCCCACACACTAACTCCCTAATGTATCCTTGTTTCAATTATCTTATAAATTCATTTACCCAATGCTGTTCTTTAGTTTTTACCAAAGTCATGGTAGTTTATGAAAAAGTTCAACCATGGTATCAACCATTTAATCTCTTACAAGGGTAGAATTTGTATTTCCTTTGTGTGTGTATATGTGTATGTATATGTGTTTGTGTTATTGCATGTGTGGTGTACATGTGTGTTTGCATGTATGTGAGTAAACGTGTGTGAAGATTTGTGCATGTCAAGGACCATAGTTAACAAGGAACATATTCCTTGACTAATTTCCACCTTTTGTATTGATGCAGGATCTCACAGTTGAGTCCAGAGCTTACGCATTTGGATAATCTAGCTAGCCACTTGGCTCTGAGGACCCCCTGTCTCTGTCTTCCATGTGCTCGAATTATGGACAGGCAGGCACACTCATCTGATACTTATGAGTGCTAGGCTCCTCAGCTCTGATCTCCACATTTGTGGAATGAGCACTTTATAGGCTAAGCCATCTCACCAGTCCCAAGTTTGTATTTATTTATTTTTCAAAGGGATATTGTTGCACAGATGTCTCTCCCTCCCAATAAAAGAGCTACAAAATGTCCTAAATAGGAAGCAGAATGAAATTAATTAGTATGTATAATGTTGTCGAGTTTTTCATTCCATGTTCTTTTGTAGGGTATATTTTAATTTTGTCCTATTTTCCTGCTTGGGCAAGAAAGGGAGATAATTACAGATTGTACCGTAGAATTGTGTGAAAGTCAAGTTGAAACAGAATATGGAAAGTACTCTTTCTTTCCTCTAAGGTAGACCTCTAGTACATCCTTCATTTTTTTTTAAATCAGTTAAAGTGGCAGCTGAACAAGAGTAGACAAGACACTTGCAATAGTTGGAGAGAGGCCAGTTGCTTTCTTGCAGGAGCCTTGTAGATACTTTCACAAGACTATTGTGGTGCCTTAACCATGCATGAAATAGATCCCATGGAAGGGCAGTACAGAGAATCTTCGTAGGGATTCCTAACAGATTTTCCTTTAATTTCCTTTTTGAATATTAAGTTTGTGTGTAATGCAACAAAAAGCAAATGAGAAAATTTAAAACAAAACCTTTACTCTTAAAATAAAAATAATGCATTGCAATTTTAGTCCATCTATAATTGAAATCATCTCCTTTATCTCATTTTCAAAATGATTTGTGTTAGAATTGGATATGAAATTGAATTACAGGAGGAATATTATAAATTATGGGAAAGGACCACACTTATAAATAAGAGCTATAGCCCCATCAATTAGTTATGAATCATAGCCATTGACTCTACTCACTGAGATTCCTAGCAAGCTTCATTACTGAATGCTCTGTTGTCACCTTCAGAAGCTGTGTGATGACAAACTTCGTTAGATTTCTCTCTTATTCTGCACTGCACAAAGTGAATTGTCAGTGGAAAAAAGTTTAAATATTTGAGGTAGTACATTGTATTCTGCCATATGCTTCTTTCAACTAAAATTAATGGGAAAATAGTGCCGTTGAAAATAATAATCACCACAGTTTTTAATTTCTTGTAGATTTAATCTAAAATAGACACTTATGTGTTTAAGACAAATTTTAATTTGCTTGTTATTTTAAAACGATATAACAATGCTATTTTGTTAGGAGGACACACTACAGTGATTGTTATGTAACTCAAAGTGTGTGATAACATAATATTCTGATTAGGAAATGTCTTTTATTTTATGGTGTTTCTCTTTTGTCTCTATCAGCAGAGTCCTGAGTGACTGTAGCTTTCTCATGGTTTCTTGTGTTGGATATAAATACATTTCTATGCACAGAAAATTGTAAAAAAAACTTTTGGAGACAAAATATTACAAGCATGAAGACAAACAGTATGCATTCTTTTTTTTTTTCTTACATAAAAGACTTTTTCTTGCTTTCAGACACTTGCAAACATATGCAAAGGCTATTCTCATCTTTCCCACTTTCCAGGTTTAATGAGCCATGAGAGCTATGTTTCTGTTACATTGATCACGTTAACTCCACCATAGCTGAGCACACATTCCCTAATGCAAAATATGCTCACTGTGTGTCCACTCACTCTTATACTCCACTTTTAGTGGGATAATAGCATTTACTTTTAATGATATTTTATTAAACATCAGAAGAAAGTGTTGTTTGTTAGATTACAAATTAATATAATTTTATTGCAAAGGCATAGGATTGAAAGAAATGATGTTTCAAAGCAAGAATGTGAGCACAGAGCCTCTTCCTACCAATGTCCTGATCCAAGAAAAATAAAACAAGAGTGGTTTTATATAGATATTCTATATTTCAAGTTGTGTGTCATTATCTTAGCAAAACTTGATTTTATAAAACTATCTGCAATGATAGAAAAGATTTATAAGTAGGCACTATTGCCTTTAATTTACATTTCAATAGTTAAACTGTGTAAAAAAAAACATAGATTGATTCTCTTACTATTTACTATTAGTAACAAGCCCCTTTCTCCTCAATAACATAGCAGTGATAGTTTTAAGTGTCAGAAATGTGTAGCTTTGGATACTTAGAAAACAAATATAAAATGACTTCAGCCTTCAATACTGTCTCTGAGTAAGTTTTCAAATGGTTGTAAGTAAATGGTTGTAAGTCCAGTTGGTTGGTTGATCATGTTTGTCCAGATGTTGACATTCCATTCAGCATTCGGAAGCTTCAGATCTGCTGCTGAAGTTTCTTTACCACTTTTCTTTGCGTCTTCACTAAACTTTTGTAATGTCAATTTTCTGGTACATGGTGGTTTTAATAACATCCCTAGTATTGTTTATTCATTCATCACTGCTTGCCATGCTACAAGTGATGAGCAAGGCATGAGAAATAAAACTGGGGACATGATGTCTCCATGTTAAACAAGTCTGTGGCCATTTTGTGAAGCATGAGTAATACTGGTTAAAATAAAAAGAATTGTATTCAGAGAGACTGTAAGCTGTGATCACAAGTACTGAAGGCATTATTGATGCTCAGTACAAATTGTGTAATTTGTAATCTTCATTACAAATCTATTCACTATTTATTATCACCTACTTTCCAGAAGAGAAAAAATAATAGCCAGCTATTATTGAATGAATGCCAAGTGCCAGGATTTTATGCAGAACTTTATGTGTATTACTGTGCTTTATCTAATTCACAATCCTCTGAGATAGTATTCCTATTATCTTCCCATTAAATGTGAGGCAATTAGCTTAAACTACCCCCAGTTACACAGCTCGAGACAGGGACATATGTGACTGCAAAGTCCATGCATTGCTGGCTGTGCTACAATGAGTCTAACTCTTAGATTAATACTGGCTTTCTCTGACTTACACCACCCAGAAAAACGGGTGCTCTTACAAGACCCCTTATACGTGCTTTTTCCTAGCTAGCTGCAATCACTTGCTCAGACCTAAAGTAACACTGATGTGGATGATGTCTTATTCGACCTAAATAGTGTCTTACTTGAGGTGAAACTATAAAGCTGGAAAGTCTGCATCTGTTCATTTACTTCCAGGAAATAGAAAAGATATGATTTCATGTTCCAATGGAATTCAATCTTAAAACATAACCAAGATCAACTCTCCTCTCAGGACACTGTAATTTACAATAGACTCCTGTGCTTACATTTCCTTTGAAAAGCAGAGTAAGGACAAATGTTTGTAAGTTCAGGAATTCTGAAGCCTCTTTGTAGCACGAATTGTTAGAAGGTCTTATTAATAAAAACAAACCTGGAGCCAGGTATTGGGGTGAATGCTGGAAGATCAGAGAAGTAGATCAAGCCACAGCCACCTCACCTTGCCAGTTCCTCAGCTGATCCTGTTTCCTCACACTGGAATTCTCTTGTGTCCTCATCCGAATGAATCTCAGTCGAACTGTTGCTCAAAATTCTAAAAGCTCAACCAGGGTATAGTTCCTCGTACTCAGGCCTTAAATACCTTTATGCCTCCTGCCATTTCTTCCTGGGATTAAAGGTGTGAGTCACCATACTTGGTTGTTTCCAGTGTGGCCTTGAAATTGCAGAGATCCAGGCAGATCTGTCTCTGGTATGCTAGGATTAAAGGTGTTTGCTACCACTGCCTAACCTCTATGTTTAATATTGTGGCTGTTCTGTTCTCTGACCTCAGATAATTTTATTAGAGAGTACAATATTTTGGGGAGCACAATACCACCACACCTCTTCTTAAG
The DNA here is from genome assembly GCF_004664715.2 of Peromyscus leucopus. Classification (NCBI taxonomy): domain Eukaryota; kingdom Metazoa; phylum Chordata; class Mammalia; order Rodentia; family Cricetidae; genus Peromyscus; species Peromyscus leucopus. The sequence goes on from NC_051065.1 coordinate 42,454,686, forward strand.
AAAAAGAATTGCATTAGAGAGGTAAAAGATATATCTATGATAAGATAAAAAGGGAGATTATTGAAACTACTTTTAAAAAGGAACTACTTGTTTTAAACAGGATAAGTAATGAAAACTTTTTGTCTAAATTTGTCAAATGTTAGTGGACTGGACACTGTTAATGTATATAATGGAGTTTTTGTCTGAATCTGTCAAATGTTAATGGACTAGACATTGTTAATGTAATTCTTGATTTATATATTGTATATACTTATTGAATATAGTTTTTCTTGTATTAGTTATAAGCTTTTTAAAAATTTGGACAAAAAAGGAGAAATGAGGTGATATTGTGTTCCCCCAAATATTGTGCATCTTAATAAACTTATCTGGGGTCAGAGAACAGAACAGCCACTAGATACAGAGGCCAGAAAACGGTGGCACACACACACCTTTATTCCTAGCATTCCGAATACAGAGATCCATCCGGATCTCTGTGAGTTCAAAGCCACACTGGCAACAGCCAGGCATGGTGACTCATGCTTTTAATCTCAGGAAGTGATGGCAGGAAGCAGAAAGGTATATAAGGCATGAGGACCAGGAACTAGAGCTAGTTAAGCTTTTAGGCTTTTAGCAGCAGTTCAGTTGAGATCCATTTGGATGAGGACTCAGAGGCTTCCAGTCTGAAGAAACAAGATCAGCTGAGGAATTGGCGAAAAGAGGTGGCTGTGGCTTGTTCTGCTTCTCTGATCTTCCAGCATTCACCCCAATACCCAGCTCCAGGTTTGATTTTATTAATAAGACCTTTTAAGATTCATGCTATAGATACATACTCACCCATCATGATTTTTTTCGTTTATCTCTTTAAAGAAAACCAGCCAATATTATGTAACCCTTTGATAATAGAATTATTCAAGAAAAATGTGGACTGCATTGAATTTTGTATATAAAAACAATGTTTAAATGCAACTAGGGATGTGTTGGGCTCTATACCCAAGGAGAAATCAAGGCCTCATTGCTTCTGTTGTCAGATGAGACACATTTGATCTCTAACATCTCATTAGTGACATGCTGACTTTCTTATAGATTATACTATAAATCAATCATTCAGTTAATTGATTAATCATCAGAATTTTATACAAGTCCTTCATCAAGCCAGAGGTCCCTTTATCTTTCTGCCTTCACCCTGCCTTAAATATTAAACTTAGACAGGAGAAATGCAAGAAGTCCTGCCTGCTGTCTCTATGTCCTTTAATATCAAGTCAAGGATACTTATCAAGGGCTCATGTATATGTTGTGTATAAGAAACTGAATTCATATGTAAGATGAGTCTGTCAGTGAAAGTATGGAAAAACATCCATGCTCATGAGGAGTGGAGAGAGCATGGGTAGAGAACAACAATAGCAAAAAAGATTTTAATTCAAGAATTGTAAAAAATAAATAAATGAATAAAAAACCACTATGATACTCTCTGGCCAGGGAAGTCCTTTCCTCATCATCCATCCCCGAATCTTACTCCCAGATCTGTATATGACCAACTGCTTCTACTTCCCCCACTCCACGCCCCACCCTGCCTCCATCTCCAACTGGTAACTCAGTCATACTCCTCCGACCTTCCCTCCCACCACTCATTCCATTATTTCGGCTTCCAACACCAGCAGGCATCCCCTGGGAACACACCAGCCAAGCCTGCTGGAGAGGCAAGTAGGCCAGAAAAGCAGGGAGGCAAGCTTCCCATCTCTACTCTCCCTCTCCTCCTCCAAATCCAGGCTCCACTTCTCATCTGTAGCTCTGTGGCAGACTACATGTTGTAGTCTCTCCTCACTCTCTACCACCATTCCCAAGGTACTAAGCAGACACTGGCAGAGCATCCAGCTTCTCTCCCTCCTTTGGGCTACCCCCATGGAACCCTCTGAGTCCATCCAATTCTGAAGTGTCAGCTCTCAATACCCATAAACACATTTTACCCAGACCTCTCAGTGGCCATACCTGTCAGAATCCAAGAAGAATTTTCTACTAGGTAACACACAGCCACCACACTCACTTAAGAACCAGAGAGGGCAACAGAAATCAAGGAACCAAACACCCACCCAACAGAGGCAAAACCAGTTAGCAGCACCTTGAATCACCATCTTCCCAAAGCCAGAGGCTTATTTGCCAGCATAAAAACAAAATCAATAGCAGCCATAACAATATGTCTCCACTAGAGCCCAACAATGCTAGCACAGTAGGCCTGAGTATTCAGTAACATAACTGAAGCACAAGAGGAAGACCTTAAAATAGTCTTTATGAATATGATAGATGCCCTTAAAGAGAAAATGAATGAATCCCTTAATGAAATCTAGGAAAACACAAACAAACAAAGAAGGAAATGAATAAAATAGTTCAAGACCTGAATATGGAAATAGAATCAATTAAATAAACCCAAACTCAGGGGATCTGGAAATGAAAAATTTAAGAACTTGAATAGGAACCTCAGTGGCAAGGCTCACCAACAGAATACAGGAGATGGAAAAGGCAGTGAAGACAGGTTAGAAGAAATGGTTAATTCCATCACACAAAATAGTAAATCCTGGCACAGAACATGCAGAACATCTGGGACACTATGAAAAGACCAAATCTAAGAATAATAGGAATAGTGGAAGGAGAAGAAACCCAGATCAAAAGCACAGAAATTATTTTCAGCAAAATCATAGAAGAAAATTTTCCTAACATAAAGAAGGAAATGTTTAACAAGGTAGAAGAAGCATACAGAACACCAAGTAGACTAAAACAGAAAAATACAGAAAAGAGAAAGAATATTAAAAGCTGGGAGGGAAAAAGACCAAGTAACATATAAAGGCAGACCTATTAAAAATAGCATATGAGTTCTCAATGGAAATCTAAAAGCAAGAAGGTCTGGACAGATGTTTTATGGACTCTAAAAGACCACAGATGTTAGTTTCGACTACTATACCCAGCAAAACTTAAAATAACAAAAGATGGGGAAAATAAGACATTTCATGATAAACCCAAATTTAAGCATATCTGTTTACATATCCAGCCCTACAGAAGGTGTTATAAGAAAAAATCCAACCCAAAGAGGTTAATCATACCCAAGAAAACACAAGGAATAAATAATCCCAGACCAGAACATCAAAAGAGGGAAAACACACACATACACACACACACACACACACACACACACACACACACACCACCACCACCACCACAACAACAACAACAACAACAACAGCAGCAGAAACAACAATGACAACAACATAACAGAAAACAACAAACACTGGTCATTGATATTTCTCAACACCAATGGTCTCAATTCCCCAGTAAAGAGACACAAACTAACAAAATGAATTGGAAAACAGGATCCATCCTTCTGTTGCATCTAAGAAACACCCCATAAGATCAAGCATAGACATCATCTCAGACTAAAAGAATGTGAAGAGATATTCAAAACAAAATGAACCTAAGAAGCAACCTGGTGAATGGTGAAGTCATTTAAATATATTACAAAACAGACTTCAAAACAAAGCTAATCAGAAGAGAAAGATAAGGACACTGCATACTCATCAGAGGAAAAGTCCACCAAGAGGACATCAAAATTCTTAACGTCTATAAGCTAAACACAAAAACAGCCGAGCTCATAAAAGAAATGTTACCACAGCTTAAATCACATACTGACCCTAACACACTGACAGAGGGAGACTTCAATACTCCATTCTCACCAATAGGTCATTCAGACAAAAACTAAACAGAAAAATGCTGGAGCTAACTGATATTATAAACCAAATGGACTTAACAATGGGGTGACAGAGACCCAACTGACTATCTCTTTTCACTAAATAAAGCTTCCATTACCAGGATTGGGTTACATCTAATTGAGATATTGGCCAAAGGGATCCCATGGGAACTGCAAAAAACAACAACAAAACACAAACAAGCAAACAAACAAAAAACCCAAAAAACAAAAACAAAACAAAACAAAACAAAAAAACCTTAGGCTATTGTCAATAACTATAAGTTACTCTCAACACTCTGATGGCAAGGTACTGTTGCTAAAGACAACACCCACACAACACATTGTATGTGAGGAAGTTAAGGTGGTACCTACATAGAGTCTTCACCCCTACTTGCTATGTCTTCTTTGGTACAGGAAGGTACTTTGCATGATACTAATGAAGAAAAGTAAACACCAACCCAGCCACAAAACCTTTGATCTATGATGGTGTCCTGTCTGCAATGGTGGTATAAAACTTGTGGGAGTTTGCTAAAGAGAGACTGAAAGGGGGTGGATCTGGATGGGAGGGGAGGTGGGAAGAGTAGAGGGAGTGCAAGCCATAATTAGGATATATTATGTGAGGAAAAATTTGTTTTTAATAAAAGGAAAAAAAATAAGGTCTTAAAAAAGACACGACAACAGACATTATAAAATGATAATAATTAACACATCAATGAGATATAACTGTTGTAAATATACTTGTGACCACAATGGAGTTTCTAAATATATAAAGTAAATTATAATGGATGAGAAGGGAGAGGAATTGCATTATAATTATAGTAGGACTTAAGTGTGGTATTTTAAGAAATGGGCAAATCATCCTAACAGGAAATCAATTAGGAAACATTGACTTAACCAACCCTCTAGATCAATTGGAGTCAACTGACATACAAAACAGCCTGTCCACAACCAAAGAACACAATCCTTGTTAAATATGCATTAAACACTTTCCAGGTTAGATTTCATGCTGAGCAGTGAAACAAGTATTAACAAAATGTAAACATGGGCAAAATCATATCATATATATTTCCTCACTTAAAATAGATACATAAATATATATGTGTATATATATATATATATAATATCATAATATATCATATATCATAATATAAATGATTATTAACAGTATGGACTAAATGATACAAGATACAGTAAAAACAGCTCTACAAGGAAATTTTACAACAATGAAGTACATCTAAAAAAACCCTTAGTTTTTAAACTAATAAACCATAGATCAAAGAAATTTTAATACAAAGAATATAATAACTATCAGAGCAGGAGTAAATGAAATAGAACAGAAACAGATAAAAAATATAGATCAACAAATTAATGATCTGTTTCTCTGAAAAGATGAACAAAATTATTCAACTCTTAACTTCACTAAGAAAAGAGGTCCAAATAATAAGTCATAAATTAATAAGTAAGCATTACAATTGATGCAAAAGAACTAGCAAGATCCTAAGAAACTACACCAATGATTGTTTATCATCACATTTGACAATCCAGAAAAAGTGGATAAGCTCCTTAACAAAAACAACCTCTCAATATGGAATCATGAAGAAATACAAAATTATAACGACTAATAAATTATTAATGAGACTGAGCCATTAATTAAAAGCATGCTACCAAAGAAAAGTCAAGGGCCAAATGGTTTTACTGCTGAACTCTTTCAAATATTTTAAGTACTAACCCAAGTTCTTCATATGGTTCCCCAACTGTTACAAAAATTTTAAGACATGAGACTATTTTCTTTTTTTTTTAATTGAGAAACATTTTTTATTCATTTTACACAACAAAGATTCCCCTCTTCCCTCCTTCTGTCTCCCCAGCCTCCCCCCATAGCCCACTCCCCACTCCTCCCCACAAGAAGGTAGGGCCTCCCATGGGGAGGCACATCCAGTAGAGGCAAGTCCAAGCCCTTCCCCCTGCATTAAGACTACAGGAGGTGTCCCATCATAGGTATTGGCTCCTAACAGCCCCCTCATGCACCAGGGATAGATTCTGATTTTACTGCCAGGGGACCCCCAAGCAGATCCAGCTACACAACTGTCTAAACAAAGGGCCTAGTCCAGTCGCATGCATGCTCCACAGTCATAGATCCAACTTCCATGAGTTCCCACTAGTTTGGTTTGATCATCTCTGCAGGTTTCCCCATCATGATCCTGATGCACTTGCTCATAGAATCTCTCTTCTCTCTCTCTTCTACTGGACTCCTGCAGCTCTTCTGGTGTTTGGCTGTAAAGCTCTGCATCTGCCTCTATCAGTCACTGGAGAAAAGTTCTGTGATGACAGGATATTCACTGATCTGATCACTGGGGCAAGCCAGTTCTGTTCAATACCCTCTAGACTATTTCTAGCTGTCCAAGCTGGGGTCATTCTTGGGGATTCCTGGCAACTTTTCTAGCACCAGGTTTCTCTCTGTGTTCAAACACATGTACAAGACTATAAACATTGGAAAAAACACAAGTCAGTATTCATGGTGAACATAGGTGAAAAACTTCTCTGCTAGCAAACCATATTCAATAGCACATTAAAAACATCAGTCATGATCAAGTGGGATTCACCCCTAAGATGCAAGGATGATTTCAATACATGTCAATCAATACATGTGATATATAGCATTAACAAAATGATATTTTAAAGTATGTGATCATTTCAATAGACAAAATAAAAAACTTCAACACAATTCAAGGTAACAAAAGTCCACCATAAATTTGATGTAAAGGGAATACAAATGGACATCAAGAAGGTCCTAGATGGCAAAATCAAAAGCAACATCATCATTAGTAGTTACAAGTTAAATGTTTCCTCCACGAACAACTAAATAGGATGAACATGGTCAGTACTTCTACTAAATATATTACTACAATTTGCCATAATACTCAGTAAGAGACAGAAATAGAAATAGCATCTAAATAGGAAAGGGAGAAGTTAAATGCTCCCTATCTATAGATAATACTACCTTATGTGCAGAAAACCTGAAGTACTTCACCTTAAAATCTACTAGAATAAGTAAAAATGAATTCAGTAAGCTACAGGATACAAAATCAGGTCTTAGGTACTCATTTCCTCTGAATTGAAACACGTCCTCCTAGAGGAAAGAGAGGATCCTTAGATTCCGGAAGCAAACAAACATACAAAGCTTAGGAACTGAATAAAACTTAACAGGTTCAGGAAGATCCTGAAAATTGCAAGACTCCTGTCAGGAATGATGTAACCATTAACAGTTGCTGGAAAGAGGAAACTTCCCAATTAACTGAAGTTCCTTCAAGTAGTGTTGGGAGTCCTGGAGATACAACTATCATGAGTTTTAACCAATGCATGTGTGAGCTTTTCTTTGATACAGATACTTTTCAGTCATCTTGCTTCTATAAGAAAGTCCTCACATATACTTCTGTAATCATGCCTTCCATCTGTTCTTGGTGCCTTAACTGGGATGAGTATATATTTGTATACTTCTCTCTAGGAAAGTCACACAATGTTAGGATAGAAAAATATAGTGTTTATGTACACAATAAAAAAAGAAGCCAAATTCAAAATCAAGGATCAAAAACCTAACTTACAAAAAGCAAAAATCTGAGAATAACTTTAACCTATATGTGAAATAATTCTACAATAAATGCTATGTGTCATATTACAACTTTTATTTCTGTCTTTCCTTCCTGTGGAATCAGAACTTTAGCATTCCTTGCTACCTCAGCAGAACCTTACTGCTACAGCCATTGCTGCCAACCTGACTATTGATATTTCTTGTCACAGTCTTGCCTCACAGCAGTGTATGTAATCTAAATATTCAAATCTTGAGTGGATCATACTACTCCCTAGAGAAAACATGCAAATGACATAACAAAAATATATCAAAATGTCTCTGTGCCATGTACAGAGTAAAACAAAACTCCCACCATAATTTAGGAAGTGATGTGTGGTCTCCAAACTCAAGTCTCACTTCTGTGATTTTACAGTTATTTTGGTGTCTTGAGGATCACACCATACAAACTTCTTTGATCTCCTGACCCAAGATGCATTAATTCATCACTACGATGATTGCCATTCAAAGACTTCTTAGACATGCCAGTGACTCTGGACATGATAAGCACAAATTCTTGACAATCCTTTTTCCAAAATTCACTGGCAGAGAATCTGGATAGGAAGATTACTATTTGGAGCTGAAAATGCGTATAATTGGCAATGCCACGAGGCAAGGGATTATCTACTTCTGTGCTATAAATTTCTGTCTTTGGCTTTATCACTTCTTTCCTTTTCTGAGATATATACATATATATTTTATCCAGAAGGTTAAATGATGGCTGTTAAAGTGTTAAAAATAAAAGACACTAACAGACAATTATTTTTATTCTTTATGTTTATAACAATAAGGAGGTAGCTTTCAAATATATTATGTGAAACCGACCAAATGTGTCCAGACTTCAAATTTCTGAAACAGCTTCTGATTCAGAAACATTGACAATTGTAAATAAGAATTACATGGGCCTGGAGATGGATCAGTGGTTAAGAGAATGGAGTGTTTCTTCAGAGGACTTGGGTTCAATTCCTAGAACACACAAAGCATGACTCACAATTGCCCAGAACATCAGTTCCTAGGGATCTGATGTCCTCTGGAAGCATGGCACACATGTGGTACATATAAACTCATACAGGTGCACATTCACATACCATATATACATATATGATATGTGTGTGTATGTCTGTATCTTAAAGCATTACCAATGGCAGCAATTTAAAGTTTTACTAATCTTTTAAAGAGAGATACTGAAAATTATTTTAAATCATTGAAGGAATTCTAAAAATAATTTTGCTACTCTATATTTCCTTCTTTGTTTTTCAACTTACGTGCATAGGAAAAATCAGATGTCAATCAATGACATAAAAAGCCAACAGCATTTCACAGAATGTGACACCAGAATTGAATATGTGCTCATTAACACTTTCTTGCCTTAGACAAGAAGAATCCTTCTAATTCTGAATGGAGCAAGCCAGAATAGGCACTTGCCTGCCATTCGACATAGGCTTGGTAAGCTTGTAATAGGAGTAGAATTGGAATAATAGATTATTCTGGAAAACTGCTTCTTCTCTAATTCACAAGGTGATTTCTTTTAGAAATACTATGACAAAAGTGAGTGTGGCAGCATACTCCTTCAGTCCTTGCATGAGGGAGGCAGAAGCAGACAAATCTCTATGAATTTGAGGCCAGCCTCGACTACACAGAAAATTCAAAGCCGGTCAGGGCTGCATAGTGAAGCCCTGCCTCAAACAAAACAATGTTATATCAAAAATGATGATGCTCTACCAGTCAATTTCTGAGTTCTAATAAAATAGAATATGAATAGTCAATATAAAAGGACCCTTTAACAATCCTAATTTTATCTCAAATTTTATTTCAAGCAGCTTAGTAAGTAAAGATATTTAGGAATTATTTCTTTTAGCCTATTAATAAAATCCTAATACATATGTATGCAATAATATGTCATATATCAAAGTAAGATGAATGCATATTTTAATGACATTAAGAAATATTACGCTTAAAGTTTTAGGTCACAAAGGAGGAAAATTCTAACTCTACAGTGGGATCCTGTTACTGTGTTCTGAAGTTAGAAGTTAAACTCATTCTGTGTCGCTTAACCTAGACCCAAAGGTTTGACAACAGATCCAATGATGTTGCAAATATCAGTCCTGTGAGACTTTGTTAGCCAATATCCAAAGAACTGAAAATAAAACATCAAAAACTTGGGTGGGGTGGGGGAATCTTACTTATGGTAAGGTAAAGGATAATTTCAAAATATTTTAAAGTAAAATCTTAATGCATTTCAGCTTTCTTTGTTCTTCCAAGCTTTTTGCTTGAGGTCATTTTGGTTTTGTCTTGTTTATGTTTTTGTTTGCAAAAATGTGAAAACTACCATCCAAAGTCCTTATTCAAAAGGAAACTTTTTTACCTATTAGGTCTGGCCTCTGTAGCTGTCAAACCGGCACAGTGATGGTAAGCTCAGTTCCTTTCTCTGTAGTCACATTAAAAATCTGAGAGGTCAGAAATCAAGTATCATGAAGAAAAGAACTATCAAGAAGTCTAAAAAGATTGTTGTTCTCATGGGGGTACTGAAATTCTGGGAGGGACAAGGCAATTGCCTCCTCGGAGCTCCTGCCTTGCTGCTGAATCAAGAGTCATTTCCAATAATTTCCTTCAGTGGAAGAAAAAGAAGAGGGAAAGAGTGGACTTTTAAATGCCTCTTTTGTTATTTATGTGTTGCTCACAGATGGGTGAGAGACAATTTTGAATTTGCAGTAGACACAGTTGCTCTATTGGATTCTGTATCTGCTAGTTATAGCGGTGAGCAAACGGATGAGGAATGGATCTCCCAAGTGGAAAATGAGCAACACAGAAGAATTCAGACTGAATTCCTAGTTTGAAATTCTGAGCCACACTTTAGCAAGTAGCAGAATTGCAGACTAGGGCTCAGTGAAAATAACTGATAGTATTCTGTATAGAAGAGAGAAAAAGTATTTTTCCACTCATTTGGACATGAGTTTATAGTTGATGTGTTTCTTCTTCAGACAGTAACATATATTTGATACGTTTTCTATTCTTACTATATTGTTTATGACGAATATTCAAGGATTTATAAGTATTACATTTTCCTATAAATGTAGGGTTCTATCTACCCTGTGCATGAGGCTACCCTGGACTGACAGTGTTCTCAACCCAGTTTTACTGAGAGTGAGAATGAGTCTCTGGATTTATCTGGAATTTTCATTTTAAATATCAGTGTTCTGCAATTTCTGACACATGAGCTTCTGTACAATGAACTCTATAAGTATTTGTGAATGGTAGACTTGACAATAGATTGAACACGGAAAATAAAAATGAGATGCTTAGGTTTCTAACTCGAGAAATTTGTGGGCAGGAAGAACAACAACAACAACTCCCCCCCACACACAAGATTAGCACTTCAAATATAAAAGCATGCTTTAGCAGATGAATTGGGAAAATAATTTTATGTGGAAAATAAAAGAAAAATAAAACAATCCTTGAAGCAAGTACAGTTTAACCTTTCAAGTAATAAGCCACTATTAATAAGAAATGAGATGAGAGCAGAGAGCTTGCATGAAGCGATTTGTTTCTACTTTCAATACAAAAGCAGAATGCAATTTAGTAAGGATGTATTTTATGTGCAATAGTGTGGAATTTTGTACAGGAAAGTATTTTAGCCATACACAGTAGCTATGACTGTATCTTCAAAGTCATATCTTTTACACATAGGTTTTGGCTCCATAACCATGGCATAGCCATTCTTTTTAAGCTCAAATAAACCAAGAGAAACACAGTTCTCAGGAAAGTTCAATAGCACTCCCCTGACCGTGAAGAAATTGCCTCCCCTTAATAGAAACAAGGAACTCTAGGAGCAGCTCCTATGAGGAAACGCTCAAACTTCAGAACATCTATCCTTAAGACAGCATGAGTCCAAGCCATCAGCTCACACCTTTTTCATCTCTCCCATGAGAAATGTTTTGACATATTACTGAGCATCATTTTCAAATGAATTGAATGTAGTTTTGCCTTGTTTTATGTAAGCTCTATCCACATCTTTGCATCCAGTTTGCTTTACAGATACCTTTTGTCCTGCAGTAATATTCTAGAAGTTCATGGTCATCATGCAGGAGACATTTGTTTAACTTAAGGCTCTGTGACCCCATGTCATAGCCTCTTTTCATTTAGTATGAGGCAGTCCTCCTTCCCAACTTTGAACTTGAACTGATCATGTTAACTATGAACAATATTGGCATTTTGATATATTAAATAGTTTTTAAAATAATATGATCCATTCTATCCTCTTTAGACTGGTAAGTGTGAATATATTCCTCTGTTTAAAATTGAGAAAACAAGGAAGAATTAAATGATGAAAAAGTTTAGAAAAACCTATTACTCAGAATTGCTACTTTTTAAATTTTGACTTATAACAATATTATATCAATAGTGCTTATAAAATAATGCAAATAATTTTATGCCAGGTTATTTAGCTGAATAGCAAAAAGAACCACTTAATGTTTTAAAAACATGGTTTCCTACAGAAGCTATAAGAGCAGAAGTCAGTAGTATTCACCCAGTGGAAAGGTTGGAGCTTAAGTGAATAGGTTGGGGAAAACAAAAACTACCCACAGTTGTAAATTTCCACTAAAAAGTCAAAGGTACAAAGACTGAAGAAGAGAAAAGAAGAAGAAAGAGCCAAGTGAATAAAACAGGTGGTGGAAAGCAGAAAGAACTGTAATTGGTTTAGAAGAGCAGAAAAAGGTTTAGGTACAAAAGGTCTGCTTTCAGTCGGAGGAGTGGTTTAGAAAGGACAGAAAATGGAGTCTGTTTATACTGTTGAGTCCCAATAAATCTGAACATAGCAGGCAATGAACACCATGGGAACCTGTCACAGTCAGGAATAGGTGAGGTTAGAACCAAAGAAAAATGGTTGAAATTCTGTATAAGAAGTGGCAACCCCAAGCTCCCTGCATCATTTTGTGTAAGAGATAACCCAGTCCTCAGTGGTAGGAAGCTGGAGGCTGACATTTGTAGTCACACCTGAAGAAAAGCCATGTTAGAACGCAGGCAGTTAACTTTGCACACACTGGGCTGTTCTGGCACACATAGGATATTCTAAAGGAAATCTGTGTCTATGAGAATACTGAGATGATTCACATTAAGAAATTGATGTGCATGTTTGATACAAGGGAAGGCCTGAAGCCTGGTGCCAGCTGATGGAGGAACTGCCCTACCAAGAAGAGATTCCATACTTGGAGGGTTAGTAGACATCTTTGTGGCTCTTTGCAGTGTAACACAATGCAATAGTTCTCACAATTCTGCTTTTCATGATTGTGTACTTCTTTAATTGGTCCCTGAGGGTGTGTGGTGGCACCTAGTTTGTTGGGATTGTGAAGGCCCAGGCTCAAACCTAATAATTCCAGTTACAAACCTCTAAAACTGAATAGGCAGATTTGTGAGTGATTTCCTTCTGCGTGGTCATCACTTGAAGAACTGAATGAGACCATAGAACTTTCATCTGTAAATCATTTGAGATGATTGATCTATCATTTAAAACCCATACTGTGCTATCTTGATAATGGCAGAGTGTGTACTGCCATGCTATCCATCAGTAACAATTTTCTTTACTACAAGTAAGTAAATGCTACATTTAAAAGAAACTCTGTTATATATAGTCTTAAAAAATATAACTTTTGCAAGGAAGATATCACAATCCACGTTAATTGTCAGAAACAAGAACATCTTATAGCTTTTTTTATTCAGTCATAGCATGACCATATGCTTATTTGACAAAGAATGTCTAGCAAAATAAGTCTTTTCCATAAATATAGTCTGCAACACTGAGAATAAAAACCAGTTTTCTACAGTATATTTGAACAAGTGTGAAACTTTTCCTGTCTCAAGGTTATTATCCATACATCCTTGGAGCTATCAAAATACATACTGAAGTCTCAAAAGTGAACTCTGCCCTTTTCCATAAACAGAGTTAGAAATTAAATATCTGATGACATGAAAAGTGTAACAATCTGTTGAAATTGTGCAGCAAATGACCTACGAGGTTGTTCTTGATCTCCATAAGAAATGAGTGGGGATGAACCTCATGCTCTAGTGTCAACAGTTGCTTTGTGCCAAAAGTTTCAAGAAGTTCATGTTCACTGAAATGTAACCTCTGGGGCTTAAGAATAATTTTCAAGGCCAAATTAAAGTTGTTTGTAATTTATGTTACTTCTACATCTGTTAACCAGTAGATGTTCAAATGTGAATCATATTACTTTGATAATGTTTCCTTGAACAATATAAGTGACTTGTGTACCTTGCCATTTGATGCAAATACTGCTTCATTTTTTAGAAGGAGTTCATTCAAAACTATATTTTTAGTGAGGTTTTTTTTTTATTATTTATACCCTAACAGACACAATTCAAACATTTTGGGCTTTAAAAGACATTGCATAAAATTTGCAAGCTATGGCAATATAGTGAGCAGAAACTATTAAGAAGCCCAATGACATTATAGAAGAGCTTGATTCACAAACTATTAAGGCAAGAAACAGCTCTCACCTCAGAGAGATGAAGAGTTTGTTTTTGGAGCAAAGAGCATGATCGACCACGACCATGGAATTATGTTACCACAGATTCTGGGTCCTAATCTGTAAGCAGTCTCATGAGGTTTTTACAGTAGCAAGGTGAAGAAAGTCATAAATTCAGGCTATTTTAAAACACATTGGTGTTTGTACATCAGAGAAGCAAGGTACAGTCAGGTAGAGGGCCCTCAGATGTTATCTGATGGCATTCTTAGCCCTTGGATTGGTGGAGCATAGAGTTTTGTTAATACACACCAAAGGTTTTTTAATCTGTTTATCAGGATATTAATTCTGACCCAGGAGTGGGCTTTTTTTTTCTTTTTCTTTCTTTTCTTTTTTTTTTTTTTGCAGAGAGGAGGGCTTAATAGCCTAAAATAAAATATGATTAGGATCTCAAACCTGAAACATCCCAAATTCTTCATAGTCATTGAGGTTTAATAAGACCATCAGCCCTTTCACATAAAGATTTGTTTCAGAAACTTTCATTTACACACTTATATATGTGTTGAAAGTCAGTCTATAATGTGTGAGATATGGTGATAAGTGTGGATTAGTCTTCTACCTCTGTTGCCACATGGGTGGCAAAGAACATCCTAAAAGCACAGTGTCAGAGATGAATGTAGTTGGAATTACAAGTGAGCAAAGAGGAGTGAACTTCAATATACGAAGCAGTGACAGCTGAGAGCAGACTAGAGGAGAACAGTAGTTGATGGGATGAAAATCTATTTAGAAGAAGTTAAATTTTGTCTGAAGCCAAAGCAGTTTCAGAGATTTATGATCTTGGAGCAATAAGATTGTTGGAGCTCAGAAGTCTAATGCCACCTTGGGTAGTAAAGTGATACCCTACATCAAAAGAAGAAAACTTTTGTTATATTTTCTATAAACTATGTGCTCATGTATACACCACAGATTAATTTTAACATTCAACTTGAAGTGACCTACTAAGTCAATATCCCATGTTTTGTTTTTTTCCAATATGTTCCTGTTGATCCTTTAGCTAACAACTAAATCAGTGTTACCCCAAATTAAACACAGACCAAATGATACAGACTCCTTGGGGGTCCTTGTTCCAATGACTGGGGCTTAGTACATAGCATATGAATTCTTTCAAATGTAGTGATGAGACTGTGGGTCTTCTGACTTGAGCTAGATAGAAGCACCATGCAAGTGCTTCTCACCCAACAAGATGAGGGTGAAGGAATCATAAGATCTCAGTAACCAACCTATAGTCATTTGAACTGTCCCCTGAATCTAGGTACAAACATTCCTATGCATATAACTTTCTGGTCCTTTAGTGCAGTAACTTTTCAAAGACTTAGGTGGATCCTTCTATTGGAGTGTTGTTCAAGTTTGTTTTCTATTGATGTGCTAAAGACCAGGACCAGAGAATTAAGTTAGGGAGGAAAGGCTTATTTCATCTCATAGCGTAGTCCATCACTAACGAAAATTAGGGTAAGAACTCAAGGCTGGAATCAGGAGGCAGGACCTGAAATAGATACCAAAGTGGAACACTGCTTATTGGATTCCTCCTTATGGCTTGCTCAGCTTACTTTCTCACATAGCAAAGATCTACCTGACCAAGGGTAGTACTATTCGCAGTAAGCTGGACTGTGCCACATCAGTTATTAATCAAGAAAATGCACCACAGATTTGCCTACGGGCCAATCTTCTGAAGGCATTTTCTCAATTGATGTTGCCTTTCCTTAGGCGACCCCGGATTTTGTCAAGCTGATAAAAATTAACCAGCACAAATATTATGGTTTATTTATTTGTTTTTTTGGGTATTTTTTTAGACAGGGTACTATATAGCTCTGGCTGTTTTACAACTCACTATGTAGACCAGGCTGTCCTCAAACTCACCACGGTTGCCTGCCTCTGCCTCCCAAGTATTGGGAGTAGAGATGTGTGCTACCATACCTGACATATTATGGTTCATATATTGAGAATATGAGTGATTTATATGTCCAAGAAAGAGTCAGAGCACCCATAAGACCAAAAGCTAGGATTTAGTGAAGCTCAAATTTGTATGGCACATCTGAGAGAAGTCAGTTGAAAGACTAGAACTGGTCAATTAACTTCTTTCAGATGTTAATCTGGATGCCTCTCTATTCATCCCTACTCTTCTGATACACAAAGAAGTGAGGGAGTAGAGGTCCATTCTTTCTTTACTAACTGGATCTCATTCTCTATATCTACTCTCTATGAATTTTCTTACTGGAAACAGTGAATTAACATAGGATGCCCAAAACAGTTTATCATCTATTTTGAGGTTTGTGTTATATTTATTACCTTGTTCTTAATGATTTTTACTACTTATTTTGTATGTGTGTGTTTTTAGGACATTGTCTCATTATATACCCTGAGGTAGATTTCCTGCCCAAGCTGCTCAGCCACAAACTTCTCCTTGTGAGCACCTCATAGGTTTTTTTCTTTCTAGTGCTCTTATCTCTGAGACTCTGAATGTATTTCTTACCAGAAAAATTTGTGTCCCATTGATTGAATCCAACAAATTTCTTTAACATCAGGAGCAAGTGAAGAAGAGTCAATTATATTCTCTAAGGCTTTGATCTTTTATGTAAATGCAAAAATCCCTCTTTCCCTATAGTGGGGTATGCACATCAGTGAGTCACATGATCTCGCTCAGGACACATAACTGGAATCCAGCATATATTGTTGAGCTAATAGAGATCTCAGGAGTGGCTCTTCCCATAATGAACTTGGCACGTTACAGCAGAACTTGTTTGTTTTTCAAAAGAGGTGAACACTCCATTTGAAGTTGTTCACCTTCTTATAACACAGTATGGTAGAAAAAAGACAAACTTTAGCAATTGGTATGGGATGCCTCAGCCTCACCACAACAAGGCTGCCATTTAGGTCCTGTCAGTCTCCATTTTCACTTCTGTGTCCCCTGAAAATAAAGCAAATGACTAACACATGCTATTCCCTTTGCCACCCCGGGGCTCTTCAAGGCCTCGCTTAAGCTTCATTGCATCAGTTAAACATTCTCTTTGCTCTTTCAGAGTCCAGGCCTGCTTCAGATTGCAATCTTGCCCATCTCCTCAGGAGGAAAACAGAAAGCACGTGCACACTTCCATACTCTCCCTCCTTCTCACAAGAGGATGTTGCAATTATTCATCTCTGGCCCCTTCTGTTACCTGTTCTTGTTCTCAGGTTTTTATTCCCCAACATGTCTTCTGGCCTAAGCTGCCCTCTTCTGGAAAAGCAGTAAGATATTGGAAGACCAGAGTGGAAATATCTATCCCTGGGACCTGGTGACTTCAGTCCTGCAGAGCCTACAGACATAGACCCAGCTGCTGGCCTTCAGCTGGTTCCTTCTCTACTTAAAAGTGTGATTTGTACACAGCTGGACAATAACAATGACATTTAAAGTGACATGAGATTTAACCTTCCTTTAATGAAGGGAGGCAGGGAGATGGAGAGGTGAAGGAGGAGGAAGAGAAGGAGAGGGAGGAAAGGAGGGAGGGAGGGAAGGAGGGAGAGAGAAAGAGAAAGAGACAGAGACAGACAGAGACACACACAAAGAGAGAATAAGAATTCAAAATCCCTTCTTTCTACTTGATACTCTAAGACATTGCATATAAAAACCTGTCACGCAACAGTTTTATTACTAATGTCCTTATAATTGGCCATGACTAGTACCTTTCCCTCTCCACATAGGAGAAAGTAGGCTGCTTAAATAATTAATAAAATTTTCCTTCTTAAGCTACTTAAGTTATTAATTTGTCAAATTCAATCCACATCTCTTAGGAACAGAGTATAATGTTTTTTAACATTCAATTTATCACAGTATATCATTTTTAAAGTGATAATTTTTATAAAATACAACTGTTATTACTATAAATTTTAGCAGTGGTAAGAAAAGGAATCCCATTTTAACCTCCTATGTGTAATAATTTTCTAACATTTTAAGCTTAAAAAATAATTGTGATATTTTGATGATTATTTTAAATGACCAGCCATTGGAATTTTGCTCTATTTTCTTTAGAAAAGCTATATTTATTTACAAAACAAGGTTCCCCCCTCATTTTTAGCAGTTTTTTTGGGAATATCATGAAATGTTTTTCAATCATCTTCACTTCCTTCCTTCAGTCATCCCAAAGACACCCATTCACAAGACCAATGCAATCTCAAGTTAGTCCAAGCATGGAGAGGAAAGGTGGGCACAAGGTCCCACCCCTTGCTAAGGGGCTGTCGGCAACTGCTGGGAAAGGGTCAGGTATAACAGCTAGCTGCCTCACTGGGGTGGTGCTTCCGGGCATGGCTCAAATAGCTACCCATTACAGGGTTCCCTGGTTGACCTTGTTCCAAGGGAAAGCCACATATCCAAGAGTATATGAGCATCACCAATTGTATTTGCTGGCCTATTTAAAACAAAGAGAAAAAAGGGCTAAATATTTTTACAGATTTATATCTTATAGCATATTATACTTTCATTTAGATAATTTCCTTATCTGTGTAGTTCATTCTTAATTACACAGTATTAATGTACAGTACTCATATACATTGATTTTTGTTGTTATTTTGTAGCAAGGGGTGTGAGGGTGAGAAACCTGGGAGGACATAGATAGCACACTGAAGTTTCAGCAAGTGAGGAGAGTTTAGAAAATAGTATTTGTAACGGTGTGTACAGTGTTACGGAGATCATGAGGTAATGGATCCCCTAGGCGGTCTGATATTCATCCCAGTAGAGCCTGGGAACACAGAGAAAATGCGGGCAGACTGCAAAAGTAAGCACAAAGGTCACATTTCTTGTAAGATTCCACAACTGGGTAGCCCTTCTGCTGAGACTCTCTTCCCTTTTCTAATATGTTGTCAAGTTTTCCCCGGCAGAAAGTCAACTAAAATGGGGGTGGGACCTGACAGTCTGTTCACGCTGAGCCAAAAAGGGTAGGAAACAGGTGTAGAGGGAGCAAAAAATCCAGACAAACTAAATACTCTCCTTATTCGGTAGAGTACATTCTGGGCTATGTAGAGAACAGCACACACGTGGCTGAGGTGATGCTGTGAGTGGCCCAGTAGGACATCTGAAACTTGTGTCTTTCTGAGAGCACCAGTTGCAAAGGGAAAGCTACATTTTCTCAGCTGTCCCTACACACGTGACTTCTTTTGTACCAATCAGGTGAGTCTGCCCTCACCATTGATTTGAACTTCGTGGCATGCTAATAAAAACTACAGTGGCCTGGCATATTGCTGCTGGAGAGTGTGGCAGAGGTAGTAGAAGACCCATTTTGCATTGATGACAAAAGTTTGCTGATCACTGTGGAAGCTATAGCTCCCTCCATGATCCAGGCATTCTGGATAGTTCAGGGAGACGGTCAAGGTCAGCTTTAACCACTTTTCTGCGGCCTGTCATCTGGATAGTTACATTCCCTGACAAACTAATTTTTTTCCTGACAATACTTCCAGTGGTTGCTGTTGTCTGCAACCAAGACCCTCAGACAGTACAGAACTTTGAAAGAACAGAGAAAGGTTTTTCATTCTGACAAGGGCTGACAGACGCTTCTCATCACATCCAACCTTCCTTGCAGCTCTCATTTTGACATGCACCTTCTCTGCAAGCAGGAAATCAAGGTTCTATTTATATATGTGAAGAGAAAATTGTGAGTGATTAATCTTTCCATTTATTTCAAGGTAGATAGATACATTGTTTCCAGAAAAAAGATCTCTAAGTGAATGTAATATATGTATATATTATTCTACTGTCTGTTTTAAATAGACAAATTTTAAACGGGTGGGTGATCTGTTCTTATATTTGAACCTACAACTGTTCGCAGAGTAGTTTGTGAAGCTTATTCTCCCAAATTCTTGACACAACTTGACTAAGTAAAACATGACATAATTATCAGAAAACTCATTTGAAAAAGCTACTCTTCTACTCTTGCATGCAATCACAATTAATTAATGTGTCAAATGTTAACCTAAGTTTTTCTGTTATTTTTCACATACTTGTATTTGAAAAGATTTATAAAATTACTTCTATCAAGGTTTAAAACAATGAAAACACAAGTATACACACATGCACACACACATGTACACTTACTTGCACACCGACATGTATATGTACACTCAAACACACACCACATAAACAAACATCCTCTACATATACATAAAAAAATCACAAGTCAGATGGGTAGGTTTAACAATTGTGACAAGTCCATAATCTAGTTGACTTTCCATTCTCTAGAAGAGAAACTGATGTGTTTATTTCCCAATTCTTATTGCCTTACATTTCCATCTTCAATAATAACTGCTAACCTCAAAATTCTTCAGGGAAAATTGTGAAGGTATCTCCATGAAGCCCTTATCCCCATAATGAAGGTAAACTGGTCCTCAGAATGCCTTATGGTGACTCATTATCATGAGCATTGCAAGTCAATCACATTTACCAGTATTTCATGATCTGTTAGTACAGACAGGATGGATGTCCTGTTGAGATTCTTTGTCTACCTCACAACCAAAGAACCCAAGAGAGACCCTCTGTCCCAGGACTCTCCAAGACTCTAAGCCTCTAGGCAGAAATAGGAAAACCAATCTGTGATACAGTTAGACCTCTCAGTATCACATCATGATCAATGTGTTCAGAGAGTGAGAGAATGTGTGGACAATCAACTCTGTGGTAAATGGGCACTTGGGAAGGGCAAGAACCTGTGAAGAGAAGCAAGAGTTAGTAAGACCTGTGCCTCAGATGACCACATCGGTGATCCCACTGTGAAAATATCATAACTAGAAGCTACTGCTGAGTTAGGAGACTCTACCCAGCTCATGTCCTCCTTCTTCCTCCAACAGTGGCAGCTAATGGACAGGGAAATGTTGGAGAAGGCCAGCAGTTGGGGGAATGTGCTATCCTAGAAATTCAAGATTTGTTTGTAAGTAAAGGGGTATTAGAATCATCCTTGGAGATTGCCACCACAAGCACTCCATATTCAATCCCAGAGTTCCCATCAGTAGATCTAGGGTGGGGCCTACAATGTTTTAATCAGTGCTGGGTGGTACTGAGGTTATTGGAAAGGGTACCACACATCAAACACTAGCACACCCTCTAAGGCCTGGTGCTCCAAGATGAAGAGATCTAGCCATCAAAATAGTCAACTGATTTTGTGTTTGGCTATGAAGTAGTAGAGAAAGTGATAGATTTAATACTAACAGGAAAATGTAAGCTACCAAAACATAGTGCTATTGAGAGCAGACAAGACCACAAAGAAGAAATGGGATTTGCTCCTCTATTGTTTTGCTGTGTTTTTTCCTGGTAAACAAATTTTTAGATTAGAGAATGTGTATACACACACACACACACACACACACACACACAACACACACAAATATATGCATATATATATCTTCTAATAAAAATACATATATATGTAATATATGTATGTATGTGTGTATGTGTGTGTAGGCATGGTATATATGTATGTGTATATAGGTGTATATGTGTGTATGTATGTATGTATATATATATTCATATTATTATGATGATTTAATTTAAAAATATTTAAGATTCAGTGGGTTGACTTGCTGCCAGTCCTCAAATCCTAAATCAATTCCTAGAACCCACATGGTAGAAACAGAGAACCTACTCCTTCGTGTTCTTCTCTGTTCTCCATACAACTGCTGTGGCATATATGTACCCGAGCACATATAAACACACACACACACACACACACACACACACACACACACACACATTTTAAAGGGTGTTTTAAAGCCAAGTGTGTTAGCTTATGACAGCAACAAACTCTGAAGGATGAAAAGCAGGAGGATGACAATGAGCTCAAGTCCAGTCTGGGGAACGTAGGGAGTTTCTCGACAGCTTGTGCTACAGTGTGCAATACAGTTTTAAACCACAGTGAGCACATATATGTTAGTGAGCATATCATACACAGAAATTCAGAGAACTATTTCTCATTTGTTCCCCACGGAGATCAGTCAATGTTTAAGGAAGTGAGTTCTGGGATGGGTTCTGGGATGGACTGTACATTTCAACATTCTTTACGCAGTAAACTCTCAGTACACGTATGTTGAACAAATGTCACACTCCCTGGCACACCGGAGCCAGTAGTGCGGTCTGCCGGAACCCACATTTATAGAACATGATGTACCAGACTTTTGCTGAGTATCTTCTCTCTAAATCCTCACAAGTACCACATAAAAGAAGCAATTTTATTATTCTAATTATACAGAGGGGAACTTAGCTTTTTGAGATTAAGCAGCTTCCCCCAGATCAGAGGGATGGAAAGTGTCAGAGCTGGAATTCGAGTACTGATTTGTACAACTTCAAAGTCCTTTTGACATCATCTATGCTTACTCAAAAATGATTGAAAGCATTTTACCTATGCTGTCAAGCACATATTCCTGCGATTTCTACTCTAGCAGTACATTTTTTTTAAATCAGTATTTTTGTATTGCTTAGATTTTTTTTGTTTTCAATCACTTATTACAAGACAAATATCAGACACATTTTAATGAGCTGCTCAACAACTCATGCTAAGTGGCAACGGGAACTACTAGTTAATGTCTTCCAGGCAATCTCTCAAAAGCTGTGCCTCACTGTGCTTTATTTTTAGAAAGAAACGTAAGTACTCCCTTTCTCCCCATTTTATAAACAAGAAACTAGAATTACAGAGTTCACATCACATGAGAAGTCATAGTGCTGACAGGAAGAGGTGGTCGGAGATCTGAGCTCAGTTTCTCTTGAAATTAGATTTCCTACGTGGCATGGATACACCAGGGTGCCTCCCTTCTGCTTGGACTTACTTCTAGATGGTACTGATTGAATACTTTGTATCTTGTTGTCTTCTGTAGCTTTCTATTTGAAGAAAATGTTTGATTACCATAAGAACAAATATACACATTGTTCCAGGTAGGAATTAGGACACAGGTGATCACTCAAAGAATGTGCTGGATGTGGTTGTTCTACCACCATGCTCAGCATATAGGGAACTTTTGTGAATTTTACAGGTGTCAGTTAACTGGTGACTCCCATAAGCCAGTCCGTGAACCTAGAAAGATTTATATAATATCGACAATGTGGTGCCAGAGGAAATCTAAAATGTCTGAATATGGTAAGGTGTTACTCTTTTCTTCATTAAGTATTTCCTTTGGACATGGCATTAGCATGTGAAAGAATTATAGTAAGAAATATGCATTTAATGTTTATCAACTATAAGCTAGGAGAAGTGGCTCAAGCCTGTAGTCCCAGCACTCAGAAGGAGGAAACGAGAATTACTGTAAGTTCAGGGCCAGGTTAAGCAGCAGCAGAATGGAATGTTGTGCCAATAAACAAAAATTTAGCATATATATTTAATAATTTAGTATATTAAATATATAATGCATATACTATATCTAGAAATTTAGGAAATATGTCAATAATGACAAATGTCTGCTTATTAATTCATAATAATTTATACACATAGCCAGAAGGATGAGAATCATTACTGCAGATCAGATATGAGGGCTACCTCTGGGAATGAGTACAATATCAAGAGGTTTTTTGTTATGAATGTGAATGGTATTGAGGCAGGACAGTTTTTCAAAGGATGTTTTCCATGATTCAGTCACCTGTGCTTGTCTCTAGATTCAGGGATTTGATCTAGCATGGCCTATAACATCCTTCTGTATAATCCTTTACACAGAGGCTTCTACCATCAACTCTGTGTCTATAAACAAGTTTCCATTGGCTATAAGATCCCATTACCCCTACCTACTCCTGATCCTCCTAAGACATGCAAGCCAGCCTTCCTTTTAATTTCTCCTCCCCTAAAAAAAAATCAACGGTTTCCTGCCTTGTTCACTTACTGATTGTGGTGATGCAGTTTTATGGTAAAAAAAATATCACTTGCTTTCAAGGAATCTAGAACTTTTGATGGACCTCACAATAAGGGTTAATAATACACCTTGAGGTTACTTAATACTGATATCCTACTGATTACTCAGCTCGTTTATTTAACCAGCCTTTAAGAGAACAATGTATGAGCTAATCTCACTTTTCTTGATCTCCCTTGTAATCAGTGACTCATATGGACATTTCTCAAAGGAAGACATAGAAAGAGGTATGTGAAAAAATGTTCAATATCACTAAATATTGATGAAACACAAGTTAAATCCACATGAGATATCACCTCACATTGTTAGACTTACTTTATTTTTGCTATTTGTTTGTTCTGTTTTTAATAAAAAAAATATAAAAGCTTGAAAGTTCTGAACTAAGGAGCTATGAGACACTGCTGGTGAAAATGTAAACTATTCTGTCCATATCCAAAATGGGGTGGGGTTCCTTAAAATATATTGAGAACTAAGCATGATCCAGTAATCACACTAATATATATATATATATATATATGTATATATATACATATATATACCTATATATATGAAAGACTAGACACAAACATATGGCATTATATATTATATATATATATATTTCATATACATATATATGAAAAGAAATGAAATTAGAAAGTTAAAAAGGAATCCTCACTCCCATACTCATTCTATCATTGTTTACAACAACAAAGAGACAGAAAGGAACTTAGTGACCGTCATCTGGAGGCTGTGCACAAGAAAACACTGGTATACCAAGAGAAGATGAGTAAAGAAATCTTGTCACTGCAACAACACTCATGGAACTTATGGGAAGTGAAGTAATCCAGGTACTGAATGACTAGCACCCCATGATCTTACTCACAGGTGCACCAAAAACACTGATGTCATAGAAGCTGGGAGCACATGATGGCTATAGGCTGTGGAGAGTATGACAGAAAGGGGACGGATTAAAAACTGATTGACAGGCATAAAGTTACAACTAGATAAAAGCAATAATGCATGACTCATGTGCTGCTGTACAGTGAAGTGGCTGTAGGTAAACAGAGTGAGTCCTGAATCATGATGTTTTTAGAGGTTTGGTTTTAATGAGTCATACATTTCTAAAAGGTAGTAGTGAGGATTTGTCAAGTTGTGACAAAAGAGAAATGATAAATGTTCAATGAGATAAATCTGTTTAACCTGATTTATACATTAAAATGTATACATATATCTAACCCTAGGTAGCACATATTAATATGTATAGTTTTTATCTTCCTGTTTCATTTAAAAATAGATTAAGCTTTAAAAATAGAATTAAGAGTGTTCCATAAAGCTTAAGGTAAATGTAAGAAATGAAATAAAACAGAGACCTGGCACTAATGAGTTTTGAAGATTCTCATAGGAAAAATCATAAAATTTGAATTCAAAGTGAAATAAAACTAAGAGGCTTAATAAAGTTTCATCACATGATAATAAATATAGCAGGCTTAACAGGTTTATTCTACTGGATTTCTTCCTTTTTAGAAACATTGTCATGTACCTTTTCAATTAGAAAGTGACACATACAAATGCAGAACCTTATTTTTATGTGTATCTATAAATAAATGATGAAAGGAAATGTGTTTAACTTTGAGGATTAGAAGCAAGAGAATGACATTTGCCAAAAGCATTGTGGTTTGGCTTATTCTTCACTTCTTGGACGAACGTTTCAGGAGGAACATCTGCACCCAAATAGTTTATTTTAGGAAACTTTGAATCATCTTTATGCTGACAACTACAGCCATATTCCAAATATGTGCATCTCATAAAAGTTAATACATATTCAATGACTCATTAAAATCAAATCTTTAAAAACATCATGATTCAAGATTCAATACATATTTTAAAACTACTAACATTTCTTAATGAAAGAAATGCACACTGTACCACATGTAAATAATTGCCTTAGTTAATAATGATGATTACTACAAAATATCTGTTAATTGAAGGGAAGATATCACTTAACCTTATATTTTGGCACAACTGTTTGCTCCTTTCTATAAAATTCATGGTGGCTTGAAATACTTAAAAGTTACCATTTATTAAATGCACAATAGTTATTATGGTCTTGCTGACCATAAAACAATTTATTATTTTAACTAAAGGTTAAAAAGCAGTCATAGTATTCATTGCCTTAAAATAGTAATGGCCAAAAGTTCATCATATTCAGCACATTGTACTCCTGTGGTTCAGAAGTAGGCCAACGATACAATAAAGGAAAGCCATTTATCTGTCCTATTAGATTTCTTTCAGTCTCTTTGAGATAAAGCACCAGAAAGCAAGTCCATTTGACAGATAAAAGTGGTTTCTGACTCCATAAGCTCCCTTTAAAAAAAGAGAGTTGGAGCTGGCCAACTCTGATCAAAGAATTTTATTCCAACCCTTTTCTATAACAAACTTAGGAGAGGATTAAAGAATAAATCCTTTCAAATAGAAGGAAAGGTAAAAAAAACATTTTGTATCTAGAGAAAGGAAGTTGAAGAAGTGAGAACAAGAGCCATTTCCTCATTTTCCTAGATGTCAGCAGCATGTTGTACAGCAAAAAGACAATCAGAAAACTTCGAAACAGATTCTTCCAATATTCAAAGGGATGAAAGAGAATTTAAGATTCTCTAAGCCAACAGTGATGTCCCTCTGTATCTTCTAGGGAATTTTTGTCATTATTGTAAGATATTTTTGATTGATTGCCACACGTATGCATATCAGGTTGGTTCCTGTCGTGTGTATCTGATATTTAATAAATAGGTGATGGTGATCTTGATGAGCAATTTACCTGACAGATTGTACCTAGCCCTACAGAGATAATCCAGTTTTCTAGAATGCTTATAGTTTCAAGGCATGTTGCTCTACTTCACTGCCACACCCAATGTAAGGACACATGGACAAAAAGCCTTTTCAAAATGAATTAGCTTAAGGTGACATTCTGTTTCCCTTATAACTGGTAATTAGACAATGATGCCAGATTTGGGGTTACATCTTAATTTGTGATCAGTATAATAAAATCCAGGTCTATCCAGTTCCTTAGGTTCATTCTTTAAAGATAAATTACTCCATTTAGCATATTGGGGGTGGTTATTGAATAAATATCTGGTCTTATATATCCACAAAGGGCATAGCACTGTATAAACCTGCCAAGGTGATGGATAAATCAAAGATGAAACTATCAGTGTGGCCATTATTTCATAATGTCTTCATGGACGCTGTCTTTAAAAAGTGGGCATGCGTAGAGCCCCCAAGGAGAATATACAGCAGATCTAAAGTCTTCAGCAGAGGAGAACTGTGTTCTCTTAGGTTGAGGAGCAATGAGCAAGACAGAATAACTCAAAAGAAGAGCATAGGAAGGTTTTGTTTTCAACTGTAAGTATGGGGGAAGGGGACTTTTGTAAGTATGTTTGAGGGAGTCACATGTCAAACCATGAATGATCATGTTCTATAGAGTCATACACTTCTTTTTATTTTACATTTTTAGATTTATTTTATTACTGTTAAATTATGTGTATATGCATACCTGTGTGTGCATATGAAAACATGAGTGCAGGTTTCTGAAGAGACCAGAACAGAGCATCAGATCCTTTGAACCTAAAGTGACAGGTGGTTCTGCACAGCCAGACTTCAGTGCTGGGAACAAAAATTAGAATCCTTTGCAAGAGCAAAAACCAATTTTAACCATTGAGATATCCCTAAACTGATGGAGGGGCCTAATTTAATAATTTCCATAGCAAAATGATTTGGAAATGTTTAGGAAAACAGAAGACACTCCATATGTACCAAAGTGGTAGTGAAAGATCAGACAGACATTTTATTGGTCTAAGTACATAACTTTGAGCATATTATGCCTGAGAAGCTCTTCATCTAGATGGAATTTCTGAGAACTCAGTTAGATATGGAATTCATGGGGGAGCTTGGTCAGTTACAAATTTGATTTTTCAGTATAGTTGATAGCATTTATCTACCTGAGGCATGCTATTATCTAGGACATTGATTTTTTTAACTACTTGTGGCAAATAACAGGGTTTAATTCAATATCTCAAGCTCTACTATTTGATCAGCCCATAATTGGCCATTATAAAATTTGCATAGGTGAGATCACCATCACCTGAACAGGACCATGACCAGCTTAAGGACACAAGTCCACTAATAATCATCTTGAATGTTGTTCCAAGGCAATATTGAGAAAAGCAATTCCCAACTCTGAATTTTATCATCAGTAATTATAGTACTGAGCACAGGCAAAGATCCAGGACTTTCCAGAAGTTGTCAAAGAGACAAACTTTAAGAAGCATAAACTAGTGAGTCAGTATGGTTAGAAGGGACAATGACAGCATGAGATTTTTGGCCTTCTGAAACATACAGTCCACCTGGAGAGCACAACCTACTCCCACGGGGTTGCAAGAGGCACCTAGGTTCTCAGTAACTTGGCTGATAGAGGACAAGAGTGAGAAGCATTGCAGAGATTGGGTATTCACAAAGACGCTCCAAGTTCACTTAAGTGATTCTCCTGCAAACTAATAGAGACCAGGCTGACCTTAACAGGCTATCCCAATTATCTCTGCCCTTTGTGGAAATGGGAGCTTGCAAGGAAGGCTAACTTAGATGAAGATGAATTGAAGAAAGTCGGAGATTTTGCTCCACACATGAATGCAGTACATAAATTTCCATCCTATACTCTGATGCACACTCTTTCTACAATTTTTACACATAAAATTAAAATATGTCCCTACCTATTTTCTCATTATAGCAGAATTAAGTATCAGTTGACTTCATCCGGTGTGGCATAAAAGTTCTAGTTACTTAGGTAGTGAAAGGCATGTCTGTTACTGTAATACTGTATCTCTCAGACATGGGGGGGGGTAATATTTTGAAATCTTTACATTCTTGAGATTCAGAAGCTGAAGTGTGAGGTCTGCATTGAAACCACACAGCAAAGTATGTGATTAAAGCAACATTGTACAGTGGCCACAGCCACATGTGTGTCTTTTAAACAAATCTCATTTGGTATCTAAAATTTTGTGGTCACTAGCATAAATAAACCAGTACAAATACATCTGCATTTCTTAGGCTTTCAACACGACCACTTAATGTGACTTTTATATAAAAAAGGGAGACAGTTTACACAAACTCACTTTTAATTTCTTTTCATTCTCAATGCCCATCATTATATCACTTCCTTTAGTTACCTCTAAAAAGCCTGCATATCCTACTTAGGCTGTAATTTTTCTGAACTTTGCATGGCATCTTTCAACTTGTCTTTTTGAAAGTGACTCTCTGTTCTTCCATCTTTATCCTTTTCACACCATGCTCCCTGGTATACTTTATCAGTCACTGCTTTGGTAACAGTCAGGGCCAAACATTTGTAAAGGAGTCAATAGAGTCAATATAGATACAGATTAGTATCTGATCTTTTTATTTCAACTGTCTCTCAATGCCGGCTCCCCAAGCAAGGGACTTTGCTTACATGTTTCTTTAATGAAGTTGTAGGAAAAATATACTAGATTAAAACTGAAACACAGCATAATCAATAAAATATTTAAAACAAATGTATTTTATACTTAAGTAATGGCTTTGAGTATATTGCTACTTTAGTACAATTCATAATTTTGGGTTATCTAGCAAAATGCTACATAATAAATATTGGAAAATATACAATTATATATGCAAAAAATTACCTTATCATATCATTTAGTAAATGTTGGCTAGTATGATATAGACAGTTGTATTAATTTTGAAAAGGGGGAATAAAGATCAAATTAAAAATACACACATTTTGAAAATAAGAACTTGAGGTTCCTAATCTAAAAATGATAGAACCACTTTGAGTATGAAGACTGTAAAGAAGAAAAATGTAAAATACAATATATTCAAGAAAGAAATGGAAAAGGCAATGAATATATTCCCTCACAGTTTACATCATTAAACTTGGAGGAAAAAGTAAAACAATGTTTTGAAAAGAAAAGCTTTCAAGACTCTAATGTTTTCTCAGGCACCAGAAACAGACAGTGCTTCACAACTTAATTTTCAGTATTCAATGTTCTGAGGCCTTATTTTGAATTCTAGAATATGTATTCAACATTCACTTCTCAATTTTCCCTACTGCCAATCCTGTAAAGAACTCAGAGACAGAATTTTAGAAAGTGCATTTGTTCACACCATTTCTTTGACTTTTATTTTACTTTTCTGTTTTAAGTCAGAATTCATTTTCTACAAAATATACTGTTTGTGCTACTGTCTACAATATGGGCAGGCTGTGTTTCTGTGCGGTTCTCTCCCTGTGTACTTACACAGGCAATATGAACACCAAGAAGTGATGCATAAAGCTATTTATGATTGCTTCTGCTGTTTTTCTTTAAAGATAGATTGAGTGCATATAGATACGTTATTCTTAGTGAACATCTGGAAAGCATTTTGACTGTTTTTTTTTGTGGCAACATAAAACTTTCATTTTACACATGGCTTTTGCTAGTTATAATTGTGAAGCCTTGTGTAAATGAAGCACAGTGGAGAACTGCTTATATCTGTATATCTGTATAGGCAGCTTCTCTCTGCACTACCTTCTTTCCAGGTGTTACCTTAATACCTTGAAAATATTTTTCTAGTCTGGTAGGCTGCTGAAATCTGTTGTCCAGAAATGATGAGACCTCATTAGCATCATCATTCCTAGTATTTTAACTGAAATGACATTTATTGATTTCTATATTTTCTGAAACAGCTACAGAACACAAGGCAAAGCATAATTTTTTTGGTGAGGATAGAGAATTCACTTGCTCATTGAATAATGAAGCATTATTTGGTACATGTGTCCTCAGAATAGGAATTATGCTAAGCACTGGAAAAGGAAGACAGCCTAGATTCCCAAGAGTCTCCATGCAGGCAAAAGAGAGGGCCAAGGGAGCACAGTAGTGGAATAAATTTCAATAATTTTATGAGTTTTAATATCAGCATGAATAGAGCCCTGCTCAAGATCCCAATGTGGAGAAAGTTAACAGAGGTACTGCCTCAGAGAAGTTTGGATGGAAATGAGAAGTTAACCAGTGGGCTATGAAGATGTGGGCTTGGGGTGGACAGGTGGGTGATAAAGGAAGAACACAGAAAGTGGCAGAAGAAGCTGAAGAGTCAACCAGATCTCACATGAGTCAGATCCTTGTATCCACTCAAAGCAGGTGAGATTTTGTCCTGGGGAGGACCAAGGTTTTGGGTTGGCTGCTGGGCAGGGTACCAGTGAATACTGAAAACATAGTGATTTATTTGATTTTCATTTTAGAAATCTTTGTAGAAGCAAATTGATTTTCAAAAGTCCAGATATAGAAAGAGTAAGGTTGGTTAAAAAATTCTTGAACTAATAGGAGTTAGATGGTAACAAGATTTAAGGTTTGGTAAGAAGATATGGAACACTGGTTCTGTCATGGAAACATTGTGATGGCACAATATTGCAACTGATTATGTTATGGGGTCCTACTACAAAATGTTCTGACCAGGAAGACACTGAGAGGCATATAACAAACCTGCTTTCGGAGTTTGAAAAACTATTTACATCATATTATAAACTAGAGGTAATTTGTAGTTTAAATTATACATTATTTAAAGATGATGAAATCCTAAATACAAAGAGAAGTTTAATTGTAAATAGTAAATCTAAAATATAGACACAAACTAATGTAACACCCCCCCCCCTGCAAGTATGCACTTCCATGAATGCCTGAGTGCCAGTTGATATCCCAAAGCTCCCATAAATAGAACCACTTTCCTCTTCGAATAATGCACTGTCACAGATCTGGTTGCTAAGAGCTCCTTCTGGGTACTTGATTCTGACAAAGATGCATTGCTGTCACCTGCTCCTCAGTTAACTCTGGGTTCCCACATTTTAGTGGATGCCAACTGCTGGGACAAAACAGAAGCATAATAAAAGGCTGCCACTCATGCTTCTGCCTTTGCTACCTTTCCTGCTCCACTCCTCTTCAATCTCCTCACTCTCCTGGAGCTGCTTTAGGATTCCAGATGGTTACAGACAGGGAGGACCAACTACAAACCATTGAGGTTCACCTCTGCCTGCCCTATTTCATTTGTCTTGTCAGGAAAAAGTAGACCCAGTTATTAGGGTGAGAGCCCAGGTGAAAATTGGAAACAAAGCTCTAAACTCTACTCAACATAGTGCAGGTAGAGTGGAGAGTTACAAGGAAGGAGCTTTGACTCCTGACTGCTGTGACTGGATGGTCTGCCCCTAAGGTTTCAGCATGAAGGGGTCTTAGCTACAGGGTCTTATCTGAAGTGTGGAGAAGAAAGACTGAATTTTATTAGACTGTCAGTTTCAGGACCCTGAATTTTAGGCTAATGAACTTGTCCTATAAACAACTAAGTGGTTCTGGACCTGAGCAAAGGGCACTAGATTAGAGATGAGAATTCAGCTGCATCTGATTAAAGCCGTGAGCTCATGAAGGATGATGTGGAATGAGAAGTAAACACAGAATGAATTGATGAGAACATCAACACTCTCAACCTAAAGGGTGTGACCCTTTTGAGATCCAATGACCTTTTAACAGGGGTCACATCTCTGACATCCTGCATATCAGATATTTACATTATGATTCATAATAATAACAAAATTATAATTATAAAGTAGCAATGAAATAATTATGTGGTTGGAGGGTCACCAAAACATGAGGAACTGTATTAAAGGGTCACAGCATTAGGAAGGTTGAGAATCACTGCTCTAGAAAGTGGTGGTCCACAAAAGAATTTGAGAAATGTAGGACAAAGACACAAGTTAAAAAACGTTTTGCTAGAAAACATTTCAAGAATCTGAGAATAAAGAAAAGTGTCCAGGGCTACATACAGGTCAGAAAAGCTGTGCTTCTACAATTCTGTAATGGGGTTTACAATGAAGAGATGACAGGTGACTTGGACAGACACACTCTTCCGTGGAGGTTTGTAATGAGAGTTAAAGCAGACAGACAACAAACAAAAGAAGTGGGGGAGGAAAAAACTGTCAGATCAAACACTATACTAGAAAATAGTGGCACTTAAAATTGTAATTGTTGATGGAGTTTCTAGAAACAATTCTTCAAGCATGTTTGCAATGCAAACAAAATTGATAGCCAATCAGAAAACCTGGTGTTATTAGTTTTGAGGAAAATAGACAGTCTGGGTCATTTTCACATAACACACTTAAAATTTAGAGGCATACAATCATAGTCATTTTATAATTTGTCATGATCCTTGGTCAAGAACTTAGATGGGACCCTAACAGTGTTGTATCATCTAAGGTGGGTTCTTTATGTGTTCAGAAGGTGGGCAGGCATTTATTGCTGTATACTTTCTAATTCTTCATCGGAGACTGCAATGGAGCCATCAGATTCCACTCAGGTGTTAAAAAAATGACATCATGAAATTGAAGGCAAATGGTTGGAACTAGAAAAGATCATCTGAGTGAGGTAACCCAGAACCAGAAAGACAAACATGGTATGTACTCACTTATAAGTGGATAGCAACCTTAAAATAAAGGATAACCATGTTATAATTCACAGACTCAGAGAGGCTAGTTAACAAGGAAGGGCCAAAGGGGACATTCAAAGAATGTCCTGGGAAGAAAAAATAGAAGAGATTCTGTGGGTGGACTGGGGGCTGGTGGAGATGGAAACATGAGGGATCATCTGTGGGTGAGGTAGTGGGGAGAGTATTAAAAGAGCCAACTGCAAAAGGGCATTTTGGAGGTCAGGTAGAAACCTGGTGCAAGGGAAACTTCAAGAATCTACAAGGATGACCCCAGCTAAGAATCCTAGCAAATGCAGATATGTAGTCTGAACTGGTCATCTCCTGTGACCAGGCAAGACTTCCGGGATACCAACCCAGCCACAGAACCTTGACCTACAGTCTTTCCTGCCTTTGGAATGTGCTGGAGTAAGGGTGGCAAGAGATTGTGAGAGTGGCTAACCAATCACTGGTTCAGCCTGAGACCCATGCCATGAGAGTGACCCTACCCCTGAGACTACCTGGAGTGCCAGAACCCAGAGTCTGGATGACCCAGATACCTAGGATAGAACCAGATACAACTGGAGGGGAAAATTGTCAAAGTAATCATGCCTGATGATACTCTGCTATACTCATAGATTGGTGCATATCCCAGTAGTCATCAGAGAGGCTTCATCCAGTAACTGATGGAAACAGATGCAGCGACACACAGCCAAACATTAGACCGAGCTTGGGGAATCATGATGAAGAGAGAGAGAGGAAGGTTTGTAGGAGCCAGAGGGGTCAAGGACATCACAAGAAAACCCACAGAATCAACTAACCTGGGCTCATAGGAGCTCACAAAGAATGAACCGATAATCAGGGAGCCTGCATGGGACTGACTTAGGCCCTCTGCATGCGTGTGACAGTTATGTAGCTCAGTCTTCTTCTGGAACTCCTAACAGTGGGAGCAGGGGCTGTCTCTGACTCCTTACTGGCTTTTGGGACCCTGTTCCTCATACTAGGTTGCCTTTCTCAGCCGTCATACATGGCAAAGTGCTTAGTCTTACTACAACTTGATACGCCATGTTTTGTTGATATCCATGGAGACCCACACTTTTCTGAATAGAAATGGAGGAGGAGTGGGTGGTAAGTACAGAGGGAAGGTGAGGGGAGGGACTGAGAGGAGAGAAGGGAGGGGAAACTGCAGTCAGGATGTAAAATAAATGAATAAATAACTTAAAAATAATAAAAATCATTTAAAAAACAACTTCTCAGGGATCTTAAAAACAGAGCCAAGGGGCCATCTCTTGTCACTGTTCCACCCTGCTTGTGTTCTGTTGTTTAATCAAGACACAGCCTCTGTGCTGATCCTTAGAAAACCATAAAGCCCTGCCAGAATGTGTGACTGGGGAAAACAGTGGAGCATCCAACCACAGATGTGAAGATCCACATGTGCTGGTAATGTGGCATTGATTTTTCAATGTGACTCCTAATTATCACTGTGTTTATAAACTAAATCACGTCATTCACACTGAAACCACCACCACCACCACCACCGCTTCCATAGGTTTCATTCACTTAGGCAATAAGGGCATTGCATTTTTTAAAAATTCCAGGTGAGAAAAAAAATCACCTAAAATGAAACAATGAAACAATTGAAACTTTCAGTTACTTGAATAAAGAAATAATGCATATAATTCTGTATTTTGAGAAAAGTTATTGAGACATGCACATCTCAGAAGCTCTTCTGGAGGATGACTTTGTTCTAAGTTTTTGCAAGAACAGAGAGGGAGAACAAGGAATAGGAGACCATGGTAAATGAAGACCACATGAGAATAGGAAGAAGCAAAGTGCTAGAGAGGCCCACAGAAATCCACAAAGATACCCCCACAATAGACTGCTGGCAATGGTCGAGAGACAGCCCGAACTGACCTACTCTGATGATAGGATGGCCAAACACCCTAATTGTCGTGCTAGAAACCCCATCCAATGACTGAGGGAACTGGATGCAGACATCCATGGCTAGGCCCCTGGTGGAGCTCCGGGAGTCCAATTAGCGAGAAAGAGGAGGGTTTATATGAGCTAGAATTGTTGAGACCAAGGTTGGATAAAGCACAGGGACAAATAGCCAAACGAATGGATACACGTGAACTATGAACAAAAAACTGAGGGGCCCCCAACTGGATCAGGCCCTCTGAATAGGTGAGACAGTTGATTGGCTTGATCTGTTTGGGAGGCATCCAGGCAGTGGGACCAGGACCTGTACTCAGTGCATGTTTGAAACCTGGGGCTTATTCAGGGATGCTTGGCTCAGCCTGGGAGGAGGGGACTGGACCTGCCTGGACTGAGTCTACCAGGTTGATCTCAATCCTCCAGGGAGTCTTTGCCCTGGAGGAAGTGGGAATGAGGGGAAGGCTGGGGGGAAGGAGAGAGGGTGGGATGGGGGAGAACAAGGGAATCCGTGGCTGATATGTAGAACTAAATTACATTGTAAATTAAATTAAAAAAAAAATTCAACACTGCTCTCTCACCTGAAGGTGGTGGCCCCCGTAGCCCAAACTGACCAGCTCAGCTACCACCCACGTCTACAGTCAGACCTTGGGTTGGCCCACCCTAACATCTATCCCATCTAGGACCTGCCGCAGCTTGTGAAGCAACTGACCCTGTGGAAGGATATCTGCAGGATCTCCCAGAGAAGTTTCACTGAGGATCCAGCGATGATGGTGTACCAGAATCCAGAGGCCTTGAGCCAGACCAGTGACTCACTGCAATGAACATTTGCTAGTAAAGCTGATTGGGAAAAGGATGTATTATGTGACACAAAGCTACCAGGAAGAGTGAAGTGTTGGGGAGGCAGGAAAGATGAAGAAGTGAGGAGGTTTTTTGGATGTGTTTTGTTCTTGTTTTTGTTTGTTTGTTTGCTTGCTTGCTTTGTTTGTTTTTGTTTGATTTTTTTAAATTTTCTTTTGTAGGGGCATTTCAGGGGAGAGGGGAGGATATGGGGGGACTGAGAGCAGAATTAGGGTTCATGAAGTGAAATTCCCAAAGAATCAATAAACAATTATGTTTAAAATTCAAAACAATATTTCTAAGTTTAAAAATTGCACCACTCTATCAATTTTATCTATGATGCATAGTATCAAATTTTCATTCCTAAAATTTCTAAACTTTCAGAAAATATTGTATCTGTGTTAAAATATAGAGGATGATTATTTCTGAAATATCAATAAGGTACTTAATATTTATTTATGGGTAGTTTTGTATCAACATTTGTAATGATGATTCAGAAAGAGTACTGCCATTTCCATACTCCTCATGTGATTACTGCTAATAACATATGAAAATCTTCAGCTTCATCATTGAATCCAGTAAAATTCATAATTCAGAAATAACTTACATAGGACAGCTACTAAATTATGGTTATACACACACACACACACACACACACATATCTATTTGCATATTTAAGGTCAAACATAAATATACATGTGCATATGTAGAAACACACAAATCTACTTTTCCATCCTTTAATATAAATCAACTACATACCAGGAATGTGTGCGTAAAAGAGTTAGTCATGATTCGATTTATTTCTTAGGTAATCTTCGGTGAAACAAAACATTAATAAAAATAATGAACATTATCAGAACAAAATTCTTTTTTTTTTTACTTCCATGTATATTATGTACAGAGCTGAAAAAAATTGAACCTGCCTTGGTAATTTGAAAGCAGTCAGGGGACTCTGCTGAGGGGATGAGGTCTGCAAGTGAGTTTCCGTTGAAGATACGGTCACTGATACTTGCTAGCAAAAAGCAAATAAAATTTTAAGAGAATATTTGCCCTTGAAAATACTTCCAGGGCAAAGGTACTTTCTAAGGGCCAAGAAAAAAATAAATAAATAAATCTGTGTACTGAGCCAAAATCAATGTGTGAAATCCAGTTTTCTCCGGAGCTTTTTGGTTGACGGTGTCAGGTGCAGGCTCCCAGGCTGGCGGTCTTGGTCCTCCCAAACCATAAGCAGCCCTGTTTGATCCATGGCTTAAAATATTTTTAATTACAGCTAACATTTGGGAACTGACAGAGTTTCTCTAAAACATCCAAATATTTGGTAAACACTCTAAGTAGGCAGGCACACAGCCGCCATATTGTTTTCCTTCATGGTGTTCTGGCCTGTGTTAGTCTTTGCATTTTAGATCCTCAAGTAGAAATTTTTAAATTGCCTAAATCTTGGAACTAGGCAAAGCAAACCATTGACTATTAGCTCCATGCTGGACTAACCTTGACTTCCTGTTTGCTCTCATTTCACATGTGTATAGAGCAGAGAGTAATAGGATACAGCAAACATAAATATTTGTCTAGTAAACACATTTTTACAATATATGGTGACTGAGTAAGACATGAAAGTGATTTCTGATTGGGAGGATCCAGAATATTTGTTTCCTTTCATTTTTATATATTGTCTAGTATTATATATACCCTCAAATACTGTCTTAATACTCCTGTATTAGAGGCTTAAAAACCTATCTAGTTTCTGAGCTTAGCCCAGTTTTGATATGTTGAAGTTTCTTTTCTTTTTCTCTTAACTAAAAATTTGGATTAGTGTTTATTTTATATTTGTCTTGAAGTTAGAATTTCAACAGATCAAAATAATGTTTCAGCAGGAGAAGAGTAATTATGCTAATGAATGTAATTATCTGAATTAAGTAAAGGATAATATTGTCACACTTTGCTGTGTTTTAGTTTTGCGCTGCTTGTGTGCAGGTATTGGCTTGTCAATTAATAAGAGACTTTTATTCATTACCTTCTGTGAAGACACAGTCTGTTCTTCCAGACTCAAGAGCAGTCTGACTGACACATACATTTCACATGTTATTGTTGGGCATATTGTTACGTGTTCACATGATAAAAGGATGATCTACAAAGCTGTGTTCACAGACAGGGTGTGTAACTACAGTGGGGAGTATGCTGGCTTCTGAGCTGAGGGATGACTGGGCACTGCCTAACAGAATGAAGAAAACAGGAAGTTTTCTTT
Organism: Peromyscus leucopus; assembly: GCF_004664715.2. Classification (NCBI taxonomy): domain Eukaryota; kingdom Metazoa; phylum Chordata; class Mammalia; order Rodentia; family Cricetidae; genus Peromyscus; species Peromyscus leucopus. The sequence continues at coordinate 42,492,896 of NC_051065.1, forward strand.
GTAAGCCAGAAGTAGCTGTTACCTGGAGGGGCAGATACAAACAGAGAAGGGTGAGATGATAATAATGAGCTTATCACTTCCTATTGTAGTTACAGAAAGCCCAAGAAGGTGAAATAGTATTCTGCATAAGCAAATAATCTACCTTGAATACTGCATGGAGTTGTACTCCAGATTTTTATTTGTCTCTTGAGTCTAAACTCATCTATGTTTGTGATCTTTTTGGTGACGATTTACCTCAATAAATCACTTCATTGTAAATAAAAATTCAGTATCTGGATGAAACCGGAGAATCACCGAAAGTCTTACTTGAATACTTGAGAATGGCACACTCAGACTGGCAAGACTAAGGGAGAAAATACTTTTTTAAAAAAAAATTAATTAAATTTATTCATTTATTCTACTTCCTGAAGCAAGTTTCTCTTCCCTCTTCTCCTCCCTTCCCTCCCTCCATCTCTTCTCTGCCACTCCCCCAATCCACTCTTCCTCTGCTTCTGTTCAGAAAGGGGCAGGCCTCCCATAGGTATCAACAAAGCATGGCATATCAAGTTGAGGTAGGACTATACTCCTCATAAAATCTTCACAGGTAAATCTGACTGTATCTGAGGAATTGAAATTAATAATGGAGAGACTGTATCAGGACTTCTGCTGAAGGAGCTATAATAATATTTTCTGAGGCCAGAAGATATTGGGATATCTTTAAAGAATGTATAATATGAGTTATGTATTTTAGCATCTCCATTTTCAGACAAGAAGCTGTTTTCTCTGGAATACTAAGAATGTCTATGATGTGACTGTAGTGACTTGAGAATCATCTCTTATCTAATGATACTTTTAAACATTTCTAAGTGGCCATAAGTTAATTAATACAAAGTTTCAGTGTAATGTTTTAGTGAGCATGAATGTACATAATGTGATGGTGAAATTTTATTTGTGCATGAATTGCCTTTGTAACTTTTCATATTATTTGTACCTTTAGGTAATGGGTGAAACTCAAAGAAATGTAAGTCAAATGATTATGATTTGGAAAATTTTGTAAGGAAATGCCTTAATACTGGTGATGTAGCACAGTAAAAGAATCCATTTGTGCTATGGAATAGGCTATTGTATTCTACCTCTAACATTTCCCAAACAAAATGAAACGAAACAAAACAACAACAATAGAAATACAAAAACTTAATCCAGATAAATGTACATTGTAAATTTTATGAAGACACATTAATCTTACACTAAGAATTTTGATCTAGAAGTATTTGTTCTTTTGTTCTAAGAAGGATGACAGCATTGAAAGGAAAACCTCTCCTTGCAGATAGAATTCTATGCTCAATACAGATATTCAACAATTATAGTGATATAGTTTTAAATGGCTAGGAGAATACAGTGATGTTAGAACAGAGGATCTGCCCACACCGACTGGCGTGGGGCTGACAATTTCCAAAGTGTTTTCAAAGATTTCTACAGAATTCTCAGTCAGACAATTATTAAATATTCTTAAAGTCAGCCATAATAAAATGCAATTCATTCATAGTCTTTGAGTACCAATTATATGGCAGCTGATGGGAATCAAAAGAATCTATGCAAAGAAACAGTCTTGTTCAAAATGTCAGAGAACTGAATTAAGTATTAAAACTATCTCACCATTTGCATTTATAGAAATATGTACAAATGAACAAAAATACAGAATAAAAGAGAGTGGTTACCTAAATGGAGACATACATTCACAGAAGCTATTCAAGTCTGCTTCTTTATTATTCTTTTTAAAGACAGATCCTCATTTCACCCAGGATGGCCTCATAGCTAAGAGCATGGCAGGCTTCTTGTCCTCCTGCTTCTATCTTCTAGGTGTTTGGACTACAGGCTTGTATCATGTTGTCCAACTTACGTGTTGCTAATAAAAATATCACATGGCTTTATAACAAAAGTCCTGGTGAGAACAGGACTGAAGGGAACATGCCTCAATATGATAAAGACTATATATGATCCACACACAACCAGATTATCCTAAGTCAAGGAAAACTCAATGCCATTCCACTAAAGTCAGGAATATGACCAGACTGTCCCTGCTTTTTCCAATGCTTGAAGCAGTAGCAATGAGACAAAAGAAGGAAACTGACTTATACAAATAAGAAAATAAGTCAAATTATCCTATTTGCAGGTGACTTGATATCACACATAAAAGATCTCTAAAATTCCAACAGAAAATGTCTATAAGCAATCAATACCCTTGTAAAGTGTCAGACTGAAAAGCCAGCTTTTTAAAAAAGTAGCCTTTTTAATATGCCAACAACAAATATGCCAAAAAAGATATTGTGGAAATATTTCATTCATTGTAGTCTCAAAAAAAAATCTAGGAATAAACCTAAACAAGGAGGTGAAAGACCTCTACAGAGCAAACCAATTGCCAACTCATGAAAACACAATAATTCCCAAAGATAGAAACATAAGATGGTAGATTCTTGGCTTTTTTGATGATTAGTTTTAATTGCCAAGTTGACAAACTCAGGAATAACCTGGGAAAGGAGTCTCATTGAGAAATGGATTGGATTAGGTTGGCATTTAGGTATGTCTTTTAGGGGTTATCTTGATTGTGTTCATTGAGGTGAAGGATATATTCACTGTGGGCAGTGTTATTCCCTGGGCAAAGTCTCCTAGGTTGTGTAAGAACAGCAGTGCAGTGAGCACTGACTGGTCTGCCTTAATCCATTCCTCTCTACTTTTGACCATGGATGTAATATGACTAGTTCTCTGTAACTCTTGCTTCTGTGCTTTTACCCCATGATGGACTATAACCTAGACTGTGACCCAAACAATCCCTTTATTGTTTAAATTGCTTTTGTCAGAGTTATCACATCAACAGGAAATCGAACTGGACACCTTCCTTGAATGTCATAGTAAAGAGATGCAGACTCTGGTTGCAGTGGCTACCTGTCCATCTTTGATTGGAGCCATCCAGCAGCCATCTGCTCTGCCCACTTGAAATTTCACTTTTCCTACTACCCATAGACTTCTGCTTAGGAAGTAGGAAAACACATTTCCCATACGGGCAAATTATATGCAAGCACTGAATTTTCTGCTTCTTTTTCTTCAGCATTGTACATATTTTCATAATAAGACCTGGTAACCAAAAGCATAAAATTCCAAACCCCAAACAGATAAACTCAAAAGGATGTCATAATATGATTATAAACAAAAGCACATGGAATGACTTGTTACTTATCTCTTCCAGGTAGAAAGAACAAAGGGAAGAAAATATCCTCTATTTTCAACATAGAAAGATAATAAAGAAGACATAAAACAAATACACTTACCCATTTCCTAATAAATATATTTGTATATTCATACATACAGTCACAATACAGCATACTATGTGCAAGGGACTTTTTATGAATCACATGAATTTTTTTTTCCAGAGCTGAGGACTAAACCCAGGGCCTTGTACTTGCTAGACAAGCACTCTACCACTGAGCTAAATACCCAACCACATGAATTTTAGCCATCAATCTCTGTCCCTATGATCTTTTTGGATGAATTAACCTATAATAACAGTTATGACACTCTCAGCTTCATGCCTCCTTATATAGATCTACAAATTAAATCAGGGCACTCTAAAAGCTTACATTCAGAAGCCTATACTTGAAAAAATTATAAATAATCATTGGCAAAAGTTGCAGAATCTAAACATTCAAAGATTAAATGACAAAGTGAATCCCATAGTATAATTTGTGGCCTCCTGCCTAGCAAGATATTTGATAAATAATAGTTAAATACTTGATACAGGATAGGTTCTTACCATAAACAATTACATTTTCTCATCTCACATCTCTTACCCAGACATGAAATAATAGTGTCATAATGGAATAAAGATGGCCACCACTCTTTGACTCTCTTTTTTTGGAGAAGTAGAGTCTTTCTGACTCAGGCTGGGTAGCTCTGAGATTGTTTCCATGCATAGAATTACATAGAAAAGATACATAGAACCAGGGTTTATTTTATTGTTTGTTTGTTTGTTTGGTTGGTTAGTTGCAATTTTGCAATCAAGTAGCAATCAGTTCCTGTATCATGCAAAACTCATTCTTAGGACTAGACACTGCTGTCAGTTTCAACTATGCACTGGGAAGGCCAGCTGAGCCTCTGGCTGAGAGCACTATCTATTCTCTGGCATGTGAGGGAAACATTGGAAGAAGCCCCAACCATCTATGTTGGGCCACTCAGCCGATGCCACAAGAAGCACAAATAAACCAGTGGCATCAGCTCAATGCAAATCATGAATTCCTGAGCCAAATGTATGTTCTAGTTGTTTTAAGCTAGTAAATATTAGGTGGTTCATTTGTAACAATAGATGTCTGGAAATTTTCCATTAGCCAAAATACCCACAGATTGGCAGCAATGGTGCAGAGGAATAAAATGTGTGTGAAGTTTATGTAAAATTATACCAAAAACATTTTCCATAGGACAGAAATGGTGATAAAATATGGATTAACAGATATCAGATCATGTGCCAACATTGGAGATAACCGGGTGCTTCCTAGAGCACCGTGCTGGCAAGGACTGTTTTGACAGCTGGTTTCACTGAGAAGCTACCTCTGATTGATTAGCACCACAGATTGGTCAGACCTTTAGATATTTGTTCATTTTGGGTGTTATGACATTCAAGTGGGAGATCTCCCAGTCACTTTATTCTAAAAAAGAACTTGTCAGAAGCACAAGTGCATTCATATTCATTGAGACACTTGAGCTTTCTAAAGCAACATGCAGAGTTGGTATTGTGGCCACTCACGAAGGAAGGTAGGTCCTGGGAGAAGAAGGGTTCTAGTGGGTGAAGGAGGGGGATTTTAGGTGAAAGTGACCAGTGTGAATTTTATAAATATATGTCAATGTTAAACAATGGACATTAAAAATAAAGAGCTATTCAGGAAGACGTTCATTGCATGCTGCTCTAAGATGTGGGACCTGATTTAAGAAAGATGGAAGTAAAAGAGAGCTGTTTGAGAAAGGGAAGAGGAGAAAATGCAGAAGGAAAAAAACCATTGGGGGCTGAATACAAGGAAAGCATGTTTTATATCAAGGGAAAATTCAACATTTTGTAGAATTAATGTATGTCACTAAGCAAAAGTAAACAATCATTAGGTTCAAGTTTTCTCTAAAACCCAATGCAATTTCCCATTTTTAAAATGACTGCAATGTTGAAAAGTCTTGAGCATGCTAGGCAGGGCCTTCAACCACTGAGCCACTTCCTCTGCCTCACAAAATTCTACTTGTTCAATGGCAAACTCGTCTCTTTCGGTTTAATTTGTTGAACTTATTCTTGAAATTTCAGGGTTTTTTTGTCTTTCTTTCCTTTCTTCCTTTCCTTTTCTTACTTTTTTTTGGAAAATTAGTTATTTTATATTAGGAAATGAGGTTTGTTTGTATAAAATAATTTGGAACATAGTATCATGAAATAATGATACAGGGAAATTAAGTGGAGCACTTTCTGTGTTGAGATGACAGTGGTCGGGAATCAAGGCCAGAACATGACCTGGATTCTATATCCAATCCACTTTTAAGTTTGGCATTGTTCAAATAATTTTACTACTCCACATACTTCCTCAAAGCCTGACCTCATGGCAATGGTATCAGCCTGAACTCACAAAAGAAGATGAAATAAAATAATGGACAAAAATAGCTCCGAGATCTGAAGTTTTTCTCAGTGTCTTTGGTGACAGAAGAAAAAAAAAAAAAAAAAAAAAAAAAAAAAAAAAAAAAAAAAAAACCAGGGCCATGTCTTTACACAAAGAACCCTGGGACACAGGTGGGTCTTTCATGTTTGCTTCCAGGAAACCTGGAACTCTGTTAGACAAGGGATGCTGTGGAGTTGAATATGTGGCTAAATTGCTGGCTGGCTGCACTTAATGTGATTTGGCTTTGTAGTCCATGAATAAACCTGGAATGATCGTCACTTGGCTAAGACACCTGAGCGCCGCTAATGAGGACCAGGATAAAAGTGTCTGCTTGGAGACTTTCCAATCTCATCAATAAAACACAAATGTGAATATAATCAGAGAGAGGGGAAAATGGTCCAGATAAAATTATAAAGCCAGATATCAAGAAAGATAAGAGGAATGATGAAGTATAACACAGACAGACCTGCTGAGTAATTTATGTGATAATATAACAAGAAAGTCTTTCTCCAAGGCCTCTGTAATATATACACTAAGAATATACAAAGAGCAAAGTATTCAAAGAATAAGAAATATAAAATTATATATAATCCAGGTTTAGTGGTACGGAATCAACTAGAGTGTGATAGCAGAAATGCAAACTTGATTTAAAATGAGAGATCATTTAAAGTTAAATATTATATTGTGAATAATTTTGATATGGATGTTTATGACATAGTTCCATACAAACTGTATTTGAGGGAGATATTTCTCTCATTCTCATTCTTTACAGGTAGAAAAGTTGAGCCTGTGAGCTCTGGAAATGTCAATTAGATCACAAATATAACAAAGAATAAGATTTAGATTTACACACAGCTCACCCTCTAAGTTATATTCTACCATATGTCTGGGATTCCTTCATATTAAGGAAAAGACATATTGCAGATTCATTGACCACATGAGGCAGGAACTAACAGGATATAAAGAGTTCTGTATTGGCTCACTAATAAAAAGATTTCCTAAATATTAGAATAAATAATCAATTATAACATTGTCTGAGAACAAGAGATGGCTGAGCAGTTTGGAGATTTTGTTGCTCTTCTGATGACCCAAATGGTGACTCACATATATCCAGACCTCCATTTCCTGGGACATCTACCACCCTCTGTTGATGTTTATAGGTACCAGACATGAGCATACATACACATAGGCAGAACATTCATACATTTAAAATAAAGTAAGTAAATTTAAAAACAGTTAAAAACAAAATACTGCCAGGCAGTGGTGGCGCACGCCTTTATTCCCAGCACTCAGGAGGCAGAGTCAGGCGGATCTCTGTGAGTTCAAGGCCAGCCTGGGCTACCAAGTGAGTTCCAGGAAAGGAGTAAAGCTACACAGAGAAACCCTGTCTCAAAAAACCAAAAAAGAAAAAAGAAAAAAATACTGTCTAAATAAAAACTTGTTGAGGTCTGAGCGAAGCTGTGCAAGTATGACACATACAGTTCAACAACTTTAGGGATAAACACACCTGAGGACAAAAATGACCACCAGGCCAGTTGGCACCCATATCACTTCCCAAATGTTCCTTGCTCCTGTATAAAAGTAGTAAGATTTCTGTGGTAAGAACTCTTTTAAAATTATTTTTTTCACATTTTTTGAGTGTGTGCATGTGTTTCTATATGCATGTGCGTGTCCATGCCCATGCGGGATTGGTCCTGTGTGGATGTCAGAGAACATCCTGCAGGAGTAAATTCTCAGTGGTAAACTACATAATATCTACCCTCAGCATATTTTAAGTGTACAGTGTAATATAATCAGATGTGTACATTGTGCTTTACAGTGGTTTCTCAAACTGACTTATCCTACATGCTTGGAAGTTTATACACATGGCTATCATCTGTTCATTGCCACTTCTCAAAGCTCCTGGGGACATCACTCTACTCTGTTGCTGAGAGTTTTATCATAAAATCCACAGATAATGAAATAATACAGCACATGTATTTCTTCTTTCCTTTTTTTTCTCTTTTTCTTTTTTTATTGTATTTTGTTCTGTTGAGAAAGGTCTCATGAGGCCCATTGGCGCCTACCACTTGCCATGTCACAGACAATAATTTTGAACTTCCGGTCCTCCAGCTGCCACTACCCAGGTACTGGGATGACAGGCCTGTGCCACCATGCCCAGCAGCAATGGTTTTCCAGTGTCTGGATCCCTTCCTTTAGCATCCTCTAAGTCCCTCTGTGTCTTAAATGACAGCATTCCATCTTTCCATACACACCATTGAATCTGGTCAGGTTTTGCCATTGATGAAAAAAAAATTACAAGGCAGACTAATCAAAAAGTAAAAAGATCCCAAGATGAGGTGGCCTTGACTAATTTGTAGTTAAAAGTCAAGGAAAACGTGAGACATCATCGTTCCACTTAAAGTTCTGAAAGAAATTTATGTGGAATGGAAGTTAACTCATAAGGGGAGCAAGTTGATTAAAAGAAATTATTAAAAATATATGTATAAAATTGTAACCATTTCAATGGCGTTTGTGTATCATTGAACCCTTCCACATATAGGGAATGTAATTATAATCAAAATGAAAAAAAGCCCAGTAAATCCAAATTAACTATAATGGTGGCTCAAAACTCTAATACCAGGTCTCTGGAGGCTGAGGCAGAAGAGTGCTATCTATATTCAAGGCCATTCTAGATGGCATGCTGAGACATAAAAAAAAAAAAAAAAAAAAAAAAATCAAAACAAAAGATATTTAATTAATACTATATAAAATAATGTCCCATTAAAACAGAAATCAGTCAATTTTTCTCAGATTTTTGGAATTTAGAGAATAATAATGAGATAAAGTCCACAAAAATCTGCTCTGAGGTTAGTGACCATGTGTTAAGGTGTGTGCGCCATCCCCTCATGGATAGTCTTTTTTTTCTTTTTTATTTTTCTGGAAAAATAAACCATGGCATTTAACTCAGAGAGAATACAGATAAAACACACAGTTAAGGGGTTTTACTTAGCAGAAGGATTATATCTGTTTTGTGTGAAGACTTAGATCAAGGTAGACATTGTTTATAGATCAATTGTACTTACCGAACATTTTTAGCAGGGAGAGTTCTTTGAAAACTAGGTTTATACATTTGCCATTTAAGCAACCATGAAATATCTACGCTCTTATCATCCACACTCACAGGGCCTAACTATGGCATGAGATACTTCATTACACAAATTCATTTTATGTGAAAATTTCACAACTTTGATGCTGAAGAACAGGTTCTTAAGTAAATGTCTTATTGATTTAAATGACCTCCATTTGATAAATCTGACCATACTGAGGATTAATTTAACAAAATTTAAGATTCATAAAAGGAAATGGTTGATGACCAACTGTCATTAAAAATTAGAAATCAAAAATTGCTACAGTGATGATTTAATAATTAAAGAATTAGGACCTTTAACACAGGTCAGAGGGTAAAAATGCTTGTTCCAAATCTGATGACCACTCAAGAACCTGAATGCTGAAAGGACATACTCCTACAAGTTGTCCTCTGACCTACACATGTGTGCCATGGCATGCACATGCTCCCCCACCACATACAAATAAGTAAATAAATAAATAAATGTAATCAGAAATAATTAAGAAAAATATTTATAGTGCAGGAAATCTCAACATCCTCCGATATCCTTTGCATATTTATGAGGCAAGGCGCTACTGTACTGAGGGGACCTTCATTATGAATTGTTGTGAATATCTACCAAAAATAGTGTCTGAAAAACAGGGCAACACTGTGATTTGTTTGCCTGTGTGTTTTATGGTCAGCCAGTAAAACAATAAAAATATTATAGCAATTCTTGCCATCTTTGAATATAAAGTTGGTGATATTTAGGCATAAAAATGTTCAGATAAATGCAAAGGAAGAGAACAAACAGGAGAAAAATGGAGGCAAGAACCCTTCACACATTAGTAAGGTCCTGTCAAAAACCAGAAAACAAGCAAACTTGTCTCTGGCTTTAGGTGTTTAACTTTCTTTTAAAATCAATTTTTATTATCAGGAGTACTTAATATAATCCTTCAATTTTTAGAAAACCAACCCATAGAATAAAATAGTTTATTTCACAAAAATTTGCTAAAGAATATTTGTACTAGAATTCAGCTATTCTTTGAATTTAAGAAAAATTAAATAACTTAACATGTGAGTATGTGTGTACACAGAAATACACATATACATACACACTTGCACATATATATATATGCATGCACTCACACACATGCACACGCAGAAGTACACATGTATACATCCACTCACACATAAATACAATGTATGTACATGGACACACATGCACAGACACGCATACACACAAATACACACAATCACACACAGGCATACATACGATCACACCCATGCATATAAATGTGCATGTACAGGCATACATGCATAGGCCTGTGCACACACATATGCACAGACACACACACAGGTGTAAACATGCCCATGTGCTCATTTACACACACGTGCATATACATGCACATTCACACTTGCACACATACAGAATAGAAAATGAAGCAAAATGTTTTACTTTCTGTAAAATACATACAAGCATTATTGAAATAGCTTATAATTAATGTGTAAGAGAATGTTGAACTTCAAGTGACAATTCAGTTGCTCAAGTATAAACAAAGCGCAGGGTAATTAAAATGTGACAAATAGAATCACCTAGGTCTGTTCCCTCTGACTCTTCCTGTTTTTAATGAACTGCTTTTTCTTCCTTATTCCATGAGAATAACAGTTACAGCTTTCCACGTAAGATTAAAATCTTAAACAAAGTTATCATCCATCTTCCACTGCATCACTTATTATCCTTCTTTCTTCTGGGAAGATGGAAGATATGAAACCACAGGATGCCTGCCAGATGGGTTCTGTGTGTGAGTTTAACAAGAGATGATTTTGTTTCATTCTTGATACTTGGATTCCAGAGGATGCCTCCCCTGGCCACTCCCTCCTGACTGTCCCCTGTGGATTTGTCACACTATTATGTGCTGATCTTGCTGCTTCACACCAACTTGTTCAGAATTCCTGTGTGTGTGCGTGTGTGTGTGTGTGTGTGTGTGTGTGTGTGTGTGTGAAAGTGTGTAAGTGTGGGTATGCACATACCATAGCCCATGTGTGGAGGTCAGAGCACAACCTAAGAGTGAGTTCCTTTGTTGTTCACCATTGCCCATGCCAGGCCAGATGACCCATAGCCTCGGAGGATTCCTCTCTGACCCTCACCCTGCCTCATAGCTCCATGATTACAGGCTGTGCTGCCATCTTTGGCTTTACAAAGGTACTGGGGATTCAAACTCAGGTCCTCAAGCTTGCATGGCAAATATTTAACCCACTGAGTCATTCTCCCAGCACCAAGAGCTCCTTTTTTTACAGAAATTTTTTCTTAAAAAGAAAAAAAAACTATGGATTTTGAAGTATTTTTGCTATAGGTTTTGGAAGAATTAACAAGACAAATACCTTAAAAATTTAAACAACATTAATATTGAAGAAGGAAATTTTAATATCATTAAAATACATTATGTCTGGGTCCTGAGAAAATCTTGCCTTCTCTAGTAACCACAAAACTATTTATCTACTCAAAATATTTAAATTCTAATCTTATTCCAAGCTTTATGACTTTTTAATGTTTGTTTTATTATCATACAATAGAGCTAAAAATGAAGGAAAAGGTGGTGGGAACTAGATAAAGAAAGATAGGACAGTACTTATGTTATTTATCATAGGTTAATTATGATATTCTTCGAAGTTGTAACTTCAGTTCATATGAAGATCTGGTTCCTAGAAGAAAAATATCAAACCTATAGCAGAAGCCTGTGGCATGGATTTAGTGACACTGACTAAAGACACACACATAGTCCTACTATGTCACTCATTCTCCATATAGACAGTCACAGAAACTCAGAGCTATACAGAGCATTCCAGTAAGAGTACCTGTAACTGTACTTTGTATGAAAATGATCGACAGCTCCTCATAGACAAGTTACTCCACAGAGTATAGATTCAGCTTTCAATGCATTTATGTTTAATTTTTGTAAATTCAAACACAAAGACTATGCAGTCTGTTGCCTCTAAATGCCGCAGTGAAATAGAGCAGCTAGCAGCATCCCACAGCTGTAGCCTGCCCTCAATGAGGGCACTGCAAGATGTGGGGATAGAACTATTGAAGAAATGCTAATTGCTATTGCATTCCCAATAGTTCCTCAGGGAGGCTCCAAGGAAGATGTTAAAAGGGGCCCATTGGGAGTCCCAATCTATTAAATATAGTGTAGTGCAATTTTATTTCCATACAACATTGGTCTTCTAAATTTACTTCAATTTTATTGAACTCTTATAGTGATTGGACCTGAAAAATAAACACTGAACCCAATAATGAACCACATAATAAATGAACTCAATAATAAAAATATAATGATTATAACCAGGATGAATGTTTCAATTGGAAAATGTACCATTTACAAGATTCAAGTTGCCTAGCATCAATCAAGATCAGTCAGGAACCATAGCTTCTGATTTATCCAAGAACTACTTAAAATATTAAATGAAGGACTGAGGAGATGGTTCAGTGTTTAAGAATACCAACTGCTCTGTCAGCGGCCCTGGGTTTGATTCCCAGCACCCATACCGCAGCTCATGACCTTCTGTAAGTCCTGTTCCAAGAGATCCAACTTCCTCTTTTAACTACCAAGGGCACTGCATGCACGTGGTACACAAACATACATGTAAACAGAATACCTGTACATATAAAAATACCAAAAACTTAAACATAATAATGAATGATATTGTTACTTCAAAGGGAAACATTTAGGCATTAGCAGAAACATACACTCATGTTTATGTATAAACAAATGTCTAAGAAAAAATATAACAATTAAATTAACATTGTCTTGATTAACAACTATATTAACATTAACAAAACACAGGAAGAAAAGGTGTGTTTTGAAATATTATAAATAATCTCTACTATTGAAGAAGTTAGGGAAACATGTTTTTTCCCAGGTTTTGATGTTTTTGTCTATTTAAGCATTTGGACCCAATGTTTTTAACACTGGTAGAATCAATCTAACCTATCAGGACTGAGCTCCCACCAGATTCCCTCAGCTGCTGCTTTCTGTGTGCCTCTGTCTGCCTGTCTGTGTCTCCTCACCCACCCTTTCTCTCAGAAATGAGTTCTCTTTCTCGCCAATTGGACTCCTGGAGCTCAACCTGGGGCCTGGCCATGGATCTCTGCATTTGGTTCCCTCAGTCATTGGATAAGGTTTCTAGCACGACAATTAGGGTGTTTTGCTGTGGGATGGTCTGTATGTCAAATAAAATGGAGAATGGTAACAGACCTTAGAGCAATTTCACATACAGACCATCCCACAGCAGTATTTGGCCCTCCTATCACCAGAGTAGGTCAGTTCAGGCTGTCTCTTGATCATTGCCAGCAGTCTATTGTGGAGGTATCCTTGTGGATTTTTGTGGGCCTCTCAAGCACTTTGCTTCTTCCTAGTCTCATGTGGTCTCCATCCATCATGGTCTCTTATTCCTTGTTCTCCCTCTCTGTTCTTGATCCAGCTGAGATCTCCTGAATTGGCGAGAAAGAGGAGGGATTACATGAGCAAGAATTGTGGAGACCATGATTGGAAACCACACAGGGACAAATAGCCAAACTAGTGGAAACACATGAACTATGAACCAATAGCTGAGGAGCCCCCAACTGGACCAGACCCTCTGGATAAGTGAGACAGTTGACTGGCTTGATCTGTTTGGGAGGCATCCAAGCAGTGGGACCGGGACCTGTCCTCAGTGCATTAACTGGCTGTTTTGTACCTGGGGCTTATACAGGGACACTTGGCTCAGCCTAGGAGGAGGGGACTGGACCTGCCTGGACTGAATCTACCAAGTTGAACTCAATCCTCAGGGGAGTCTTTGCCATGGAGGAGATGGGAATGGGGGAGTGGGCTGGGGGAGAGGTGGGGGGGGAGGGGAGAGAACAAGGGAATCCGTGGCTGATATGTAAAATTAAATTAAATTATAAAATAAAATTTAAAAAAAAGAAGTGAGTTCTCACCTCCCTTGTGTGGCTCTGGTGTTTTCCTCTCTCTCAAGGATATAACAGGAATTTGTGAATCAGTGTGCTTCCTTATCTCTGTCACTCACAACAAACAACTCTGATGACTACCTGACACTGTCTGTAAACTGTTGGTGACTTTGCACCCACTAAGGAAAGCTCTAAAATTAAGTGCTCCTTTGCGGTCCTCCTCACCATCACTGTGGCTTGCATGTTCTCATGTTCTCTATCCCTCTGTCTCTCTTTTCGGACTGAGTTCCCCCACCATTTGTCCCACATGGCTTCTCCTTTACTCTTCCATCTTAAGCTAAGTCTCTCAACATTTGCATAATGTCTCCAGTGCCCCCCCCCCACCCCGTGGGGCTCATCTTTCTGCTCACATGTGATCTATTGTCCATTCTTATGTTCTCCTGTCCAAGGCCTGCCGTAGCTCCTAAGCTGGTGAAGCTTTCTCTCCTAATAATATTGATTTCCAAAGCTCAGTTTCATGTCAACCCTTCCCCTAACCTTCTGTTCTTTTCAAACAGTTTCTAAATGAAAATATATTGTTTTCTTTTAACAATTAAAATTCCAAGGGGGGAAAAAAAAAACATTTGGGAATGCCTGTCTTTGAACATTTTAACAACTACAGTTTGGATAAAGAAAAAAAAATGTATGCATTTCTTGAGAAGTACTACTAAAAACTAAGAAAACAGAACAGGAATTTTTTTTGAAAAACTATGTTAAATGTTAAAGGATAATTTTAAAAATATCTCAGATTATCAAAATGCTTACTTAGGGATTATTTTGCAACAGAATTTTTAAAAATAGCATTGCGATGTGAAATGCAGCTCAGGAGTAAAGTCCTTGTCATACAAACATGTGAAAACCTTAGACCACATATAAAGCCAGGCATTACTATGTGTCTGTAACCCCATTCCTTCTAAGATGAGATGAGAGTGAAAGATGAGAATCGGAGAAAATTCTCAGGCTCGCCAGCTTGGTATATACCCCGCAGCCAATAACAGAGATCTCATCTTAAACAAAGTACAGGACAAGAACAGACAGCTAACTTTTCCTTTGACCTAAACATATGTGCTATAGCATACGTGGTTCCACAAATGCACACAAATACACACACACACACACACACACACACACACACACACACACCTAAAGGTAAATTATAAAAAATACATAAATATTAGCAAGTGAATAGCTACAATCCAGCCTTGCAACAATCAGAAAGAATCATGTAAACATATTGATATGTGAAATAATTCTTACTCCATAGTTCTTTAAGTAGTTAAATAAAATCATCTGACAATATGGAAGATACATAAGACATTGTGTAGTTAAAAGTTCAGCAATCAGAGTTGACTGTGATAAGACAAATCTGTGATTCCAGCACATCAGAGTCTATGCTGGTTTGAGTAAAAATGACCGATCCCCATAGACTCACGTGTTTGAATGCTTGGCTCATAGGGAGTAGCACTATTAGGAGGTATTGCCTTGTTGGAGTAGATGTGGCTTTGTTGGAGAGTGAATGTCACTGTGGGGGCAGGATTTGAGTTCTCATATGCTCAAGCTACACCCAGTGTAGCTCACAATCTGCTTCTGTTGCCTATGGATCAAGATAAAGACCTCTCAACTCCTTCTCCAGAACCATGTCTGCCTGTATACCACCATATTTCCCACCATGGTAATAATGGACTAAGCCTCTGAAACTGTAAACCAGCCCCAATTAAATGTTTTCCATTATAAGAGCTGCCGTGGCAAGCATTAATGTAAGCCTAGGAACTGTAGCCATGAGGTTGGATTCTCCAGAAGAGCTGCCAGCTTAAGTCCTGCTGGGATCAAGAAAAATGGGCCTTGGTGGTTCGTGTTACTGGAGTTGTATCCATGCCATGCTCCAGAGGAGAATTTGACATTGCTGCTGCCATTGTTGCTGTTATAGCAATGGCGGCCACCACTGCTACTGTTTCTGGGATTACCATTTCATAATTGCTTACTACAGCTAGCACAGTGGAGACCCTGGCAACAAAAGTAGCTACCACTGTTAGTTAATCTTTCATTCTATTGGGCATGATAAATTTAATTCAATAGTTATATACATTTCGATTGGCTTTGAAAATTATAAATTTATAAAGTTCCATTTGCTTTTGGGATACCATCTTACAAGGACTCCAATTTGCAGTAAGGCTTGTTAAGGAAGGGAATGGCTCAGTTGCCTTTAGCCTACTGGCTATGGGTGGGATAGGACCTCTGTTGTTTTTTTCTGTGTCGAACACACAGATTACAAGCCCAGTGCCACTTTGAGATCTTTGGCAGCAGTTAACTCTGCTGCTCACACACCATTGAGCCTGTATGATAATGAGTATATGATAATGAGTATTCAGAGATGGGTAATGCCTGGCGGGCACTCACCAACCTAAGACAGAGCACCTGTGTGGCCTGGGCAGGCGTCTCCATGACAGGTAAGGTGACCTGCTGATGTCTCACGCAACCTAAGTCAGAAGCTCATTTTTTAGTAAAAGGGGGACCTGTAGGGCCCTGGCCCCTGTTTTGGGTAACTGTTGTCTTGCTTGCTGACCTTGACCATGATATCCTCCCTATGCTAATTCCCTGCCAGGTTCCACCCTCCTGAATGCTTAAGGGAAGTTCCTTGTCTATGTATCCTGCATAATGGCCATTAACAGCTTAGATGCAAGATTATAAAACATCGCTAGCAGTAGCGAACTTCTGCCCTCCGGGGTTCTCCCATTGTGCTGTAAGCCTGTATTTAAGAACTCTTCCCTCCTTCAATAAACAGCATTTGGCATTAAAAAAAAAAAGACTTCTATCCAGAAGTCCCTCAAAATTCAATAGTGGAGTGTGGGGGTCAGCAGAAGATGGTGTGGGGTGAGGAAGCACTAGAGAAGGACACAAGGTTACTTTGGCGAGTGACAACAATGTCTACTATATTGGCTAAGATGATGTCTCACAAATGTATCTATGTATCAAAACTTGTTTTAAAGATATTCTCATTTTTTATGTCATTTTACCTCAATAAAACTGTTTAAAAGTAAAAAAAAAAATAGTTGCCATGCTCATGGAGTCTCTTCACATCAATAGAAAACCTAAGACAGAAGAAGAAGAGCAGGACACCCTTGACCTCAAGGACAGTCAAGGCTCTGCAGTGAGTTCCAGGCTAGACTGGGTTACAGAGTGAGACACTCTCTAATCAAAAGCATACAGAAGTTAGTTCAGCGGGAGCATATGTAACATCTTAAGACTTTTTTATTCCTGTGTGTGTATAAGCATATGTGTGTGTGTATGTGTGTTCATGCATCTGGATGACAGAGTTCAACATCAGATGTCTTCCTCAGCTGCTCTCCACAGTATTTTTGAGACAGTCTCTCACTGAACCTGGAGCTCAAGGATCACCCAGGACCAGAGATCCTTCTTTGTCTGCCTCTGTATCTCTGGATTCGAGGAACATATTACTGGGCCTGACTTTTCATATGAGTGCGGGGGAGAGCCAAGCTCATCTAGGTCCTCATGCTTGCAAATCAAGCACTTTACAGACCACCTTGTAAGCCTGAGGTCAGTGATGCACTTCATTGTCTGTTTGATGTCCTCTGAGACCCGCCCCCCCTTTTGAGAATTTTAATTCCCTGGCACTGCTGAAAAACTTATGCTGTAGAATTATCTAACACTTATTTAATTTCTGCAATACTGTTCTCCATTGTGGATTTATTCTGTCAAGATAAGTAAGTAAACAGAAGATGCATGAATAATTAAGGACTGGTGTGAAAATTAGTAAGAGCTTTAAGACAATTTTGTAAACATGGCTTCCTTATTTTATATTCTATTTAATAAAAAAGTATACATAAAAAATAAATCTCAAAGATCTGAAACTCTATGAAAAACTAAACTTTTCTATTTATATTACCTAATTAAAGAAGTAAACTTCTGTACTTAAAACTGCTGAAATAACTTAATAAAACAGACACTATTTTATTGGGTTTCCTATAGCCAGTCTCTATCCTGTACGTTGAGAACTTGAGTGCCAAGTCAAATGGGTAGACTTAGTTTTATTTCCTGTGATGTTGGTCCACAGGATGGCACTTCAAAGACAACATGTTTGGCTCAGAATTCTGGAAGGACCGTCTGGAAGAGCTTTCTGGCATCGAGCCAATTCTAATAATTACTTGGCTTATAATAAGAATCATTACTTATAACCGTCTCTAAAAAATAATTTTGCCCATACCACAGTTCCAACAACTTAGCCTTGCCACTAAGGTCCCATTTGTTTATTATGCAAACATGAAACCATAGTACTGTGGACAAGTCTCCGAGGTCACTCCTGCTAGTAATGAGGTCTTAGGAACCAAAGAAGGAAAATATTACACCTGAACCTTCCTAGGCTCAGATTAAAGGAAAGTTAGGCAAATCCCCAGCCCCCAGTTAAACATAGAGGGCTCTTGAGGATAAAATGAAGGTTTTACCATTCTACCAATAGGAAAACTGAGTATGGCAAGGTTGAAGTTATACATAGAATTACCACATATTATTATAAATAATCTGCTTGTTAAATTACTTAATAGGGACTGCAGGGATGTCTCAGCAGCTAAGTTAAGGCTTGCAAAGGACCTGAGTTCAGTTCCTAACTTCCAAGTCAGGCAGCTCACAACTGATAAAAACAAATCATCTGACCTCAAAAGGGTGCTTGAACATGTGTGGACAAACCATCATGCATACATTTACATAAATAAAAATAAATATATATCTTCAATTAACAATGACAAAAACTGGAAAATAATGTAGTGAAGAGTTCAGTGGCCACTGCTTTCATATTCCAACTCCACTGTCATAGATATTTCCAATAAGCAAGTCATTATTCTTTCTTATGCATTTACTTCTTTTTTTAACTTTTTATTGATTCTTTGTGAATTCCATAACATGCACGCAATCCTACTCATCTCCCTGTCCCTCCATATTTGCCTTCTGCCCTTGCAACTTCCTCCCCAAAAGAAAACAAGACAAAAATAAACAATTAAAAATAAAAATGCAAATTAAAGAAGAAAATAAAAAAGCATTTCACAGTGGAAGGTGTGGTGTGTCATGATGTGGCACCCACTATACCCTTTTGCCCAAGTACTTTACTTGCAAATATTCACTGCATTAAGTCATTGGTCTGGTTCAAGGCCTCTGGCTTCTGTTTTACTATACTGGGTCCTTCTGGGACAGGGCTCCTCTCAGATATCCTGTTGTTGCCCTGTGCCATATTGATCTGGCAACTTTGGTTCTGCAGGGTCGGTACCTCATCACCTCCAGAAGTTCATGGGTGGTGTAGATGTTCAGGTGGGCCAACTCAAAACCCTAGATCTGCTTCTAGGTGGTATCTGAGTTTGTCAGTCTGTCCACTAGGGTAAACTCTCCTGATTTGCTCAGGTGAGCAAGACCAGCTCATTCACTTCCACGTCCTTGGGGCGGCGGCCCAGAGTTACTCACTTGGAATTACACTGTGCTTTCATTCATTTTATTCTTTTTTTTTTTCCATCACAGGCAATTTATTTTGTTTTATTCATTCACAGTTAATACAGAAAATACTTGGAAACATTTCCATATAATGTTTGACACAGAAATCATCAAATAGAAGTATACAATGTTGACAGGAGACAGTACATTTATAATTTATAACCCCAAATGTATTTATAAATTAGAAATGGAAAGATCTACAAATGAAATTATGAAGGTTCACCAAAGTCATTTAATCTGTCAGTTTCTCATTCATTTTTATGTCTTAATAATATTCTATTGTATGAATAAGCCACATTTTATTTCTCTCCAGTATTTGATAGCTATTTGAGTTGTTTTAACTTTTTTACTATTAGCAACACACTGCTGTAAACCTTCATGTACATGTTTCATAGGTGCACATTTTCAGTAGTTTGAGGATATATTCCTAAGGGTAGAATTGTTGAGTAACAGAGTAACAATGTTTTGCATTTTGACCAACCACCAAACTGTTTTGCCAAAGTGGCACACCATTTTACAATCTCACCAAATCCTTGTTTTTAAGGCTTTGATTTTTGTACAAAAGCATTCAATCATTCTGTCAGACCAAACCAGGAAAAGTAAGCTATAGTTCAGAGCTGTTCTATTCCATTTACTATGCAAAGCCATTCTTGGTGTTTGCAACTCTCAGCCCTTTTGAGTATTCTTGCAGTGTTCACTTTTTCCTCCACTACTTTTTTTTTCTTCTCTTTTTCTGGTTTATTTCTATCTATTACAAATGTATAAACAATCCTCCATCAAAGCTCTGATAGCAGCAGAACCTTGAGAAATATACCTTTGGTTTGCCTCAGAAAAGGAACACATATTGCACTGTAAAGTTTATAAAATTGGTGCAAAACATTGTGGTAATGTTACAATACCAGTTTCAAGAGTTCAGTGACTAATGGGGAGCCGATGGGATACATGCAGAACTGTGAAAGCGATCTCACTTAGCCAGCTGTACGCGTAGACTGTAAATCTACATTCAGATCATTTCTGAACTAAGACTATCATCTCAGTTTATCTGTTGAGGTCAACCAGGAAACCCTAGAATATACCTTGATTTTTGCAAAAAACAAAGTAGGGGGAGGGGGTTCTTCAGCATTTCAGTCCACGAGTAACAGTATCATAACAGGCAAAGTGTTCTCTCACTGTCAACATAGAATGAACTGCTGCTGGAGGTCAACTTGGGCTTTAATTTGCATTAGCACTTACATGCATAGTAGTCCAAGTTGTTGACCTCATGACTTTAAAAAGTAACTCTAAAAAAGTAAAATGGCCCTTCTTGGAAGACTAAAGAATACTATTCTTTGTATTTTTGTATAAAGTACTGGAGAATTCGTCAGAAAGAGAACCATGTGTAATTGGTTCATTTTCTTTTGAAAGTTTATTAAATATGACACTAAATCAAGTTAGGGATATTCACTAATCTATTAAAATTGATGTTGTAGTGTGCGAACAGAGTTGTTTCATTTCAAGTTTTAAAAAGCTAGAATGGAAATCGAAGCCAACATCTTCTAAGCCAACCTCTTCTGATACTTGTGGCCAGGATTGATTATGAGGAGATCAGAAGTGCCAGGGCTTCCAGTGATGGACACAGTTATTCCAGTAACTGCCACAGGATACTAGGCTCAACAAATATTATCAAGGCATTGGCTTGCCATTGTGTTTCATTCAACACAACCTTTCTCATCTCACTGAGCAATTATCACAAGTGGACTACGGTTCTGATGTGGACACTTGATTTCGGCTAAAGCACTTTTTCCCACAAAGCTAATATGTTCTTGGAGGAGACAACCTTTAAAAAAATGAGCAAATACAGTTCACAGGAAGGTAGAGTCAGGAGCCAAAGTGGAATAGTTATGTGTTCCAGAGAGTTCGGGGATCTTCTGCAGTGGCCAAAGCTCCTTTGAGGTGGTGATGTCTGAGTCATGTTCAGAAGATCGGCAGGTGGGTCTGGGAGAGCAAGGTCACCAGGCCGGAGAAAGTTCATAGGCTCCTGAGAACAGAAAGGAAGCTGCAGCCCCCACTGTGGAGGAGAGGTGGGGCAGGCAATGAAATGGGGTCAGAAGGACCAGCTGAGGGCGGTTTATGATGGGCCCTGTGATGATGAAAGGAGCTAAGAGCTCAGAGTGAGACTGTTAAAAGACTTTTGTGAGAGCACCCATTTTCTGTTTAAGATTCCGGCTTCCATCATCATATCCTATTGTGACTGTAAAGCTAGTGAGGCTTTATGAGCAAAGCCAGAAGGAACACTTGAGGCAGGAGAATATACACTTTGGCTCAGGAATTTGAGTGCATACATTATTCTAAAATAGCCTCCAAAAGAATTTCAGTATTTAAAAAGGAAAAAAAAAAAGAGAGAGTAGTATATCATCACCTTTTTTCTTCCTTCCCAATTTCCTCTCAGGGTTTGCCACTGGCTAAATTTAAAATAAGCTCAAGGACAAGTCAATTAAAGTCACCTGTAAAAGTCACTCGCAAACAGATATTAGGATGAAAAATGGAGAGGGTGGATCAGAAGACTAAATGAAATACATTTATCACAGATTAAGGCAGTAGTATGCAAACAGATACCAACATACAACTGTAATAATTTGGGGTCACAGTCATCCAAACACAAACCATAAACACAGCTCAAACAAACAAACAAACAAACAAAAAACTAAGTTGTGTTTACAGAACACATTTTGAAATGCAAGACTAAAAGTTGCAAATCCTTTGAAGGTATATTTTATTAAATGGTTTATTATGAATTATCTAAAATGCATAAATAAGGACCTGAAGTGACATCCATTCATATTAATATGCTGAAGAAGAATAGTGAATGAAATGTGTTATGCAGATATATAATATAATTGGGTAAAAATAATCCCAGTAATTTTTAATTGACACGCTCAGAAGGGTAAAGGAGACTCTTGTGTAGTGGAAAAGCTCTCACTCAAGGTGACACTGGAAAAGCTAAGGATTCCTAGTTCATCTTGCTTTGGTTTAGCAAACATGAAATGATCCTGAAAGATGTAGAGACACTAACCTTTTTAAAACCTTCTGTATTGCTAGCAGTTGAAAGATAGTGGTCTTTACCCTCTCCCTATCAACACTCATATTTTCATTTCTGGCATTATTTTACTTCTTCTTAATTGATGGAATCAAGGCTATATGAAATGATCTAAACAAGTGAGATTCATTTTATATGTGTTGTTTAAGCACATAATGTGATGTACATTCTGTGAGTTCATAGAGTCCTGGTGTCATGGAAAGAGTTCAACATGTGATTTTTCCACTAATAGTAAACACAAAGGGATCAGCACTTTGTTTGGAGTTCAAATGATGCTACACTTTTTCTAAAAATCTGAAGTTATAAATAAGTCATATAGTCTCTTCTTTCACAAAGAATTCTATCTTGTCATATAGTTTTATTTCATTTGTGCAATATGATCTCATTGGTATAATTGTGCAATTGAAATTATAATCATCATAAAATATGAACAGTATGCATTTTTTTTAACTAGGGAGCTTAATTAAGAGGAAAAAATAAAAAAAATAAATGTCACAAAATAATTCATAAAATCTGACCTGGAGTATAGAAGGGCAAAGAACATTTTATTGGCCTCATCAGCAACTAACAAGAAGCAAGAACTCAAAGCAGCTTGCTCAGTCTTCAACCTTGACAAGTCAACAAGATACTAAGACTAGTTTGGCAAAGACTTCAGAAAGCCATTAGTATCTCAGGAGATTGGACTGTGCCTTCCCCTGGGCAAACCCTGTTTTATAAAACTGCACTTTGCTCTATTTTGAATGTAAATGTTGAGGCAGGATGAGTCTACATTTTATTTGTGCAAGTAAAGAGGCATGTTTCCTCTGTCACAAACAATGAGGTCAATATTGATAAATAATTCATTTCTTCGTAGAAAGTATTTATCAAGTTAAGTCATAAATACATGGACATATCAAAATATCAGGGAACAAAGGCCTGTGAATTTCCTGAACATACCAAAGCCGTTAGTGAGGTAATTCCCTTGCCAGCATAATATTATAGGAATATCTAAGAACTCTGAGGTGTGGAGCCCCCATTGATCAAAGGTCAGGCCAATAGATGCATTTATAATGGGCTTGACAGGTGACCAATTTCCAAGTTGGTTACCATGCCTTTGACTTAATAGGATTTGCTCTTTTCCATTCAACCATTTGAATTGCTTTTTATAAAATTCTCTCTGAGCCTCACCTTGAAACACTGTTGTGTCTTAAACCAACTTTGCTCTTGTAACCAATCTGTGACTTCTCAACAGCTCTATGGCTTGGTTCATTCATAGCTTGTGATTCTTGGACTTCGGCTCTCGTCTTTTCTAAGGCCTCATTGAACTCTGTGGAAAGTCAGTGTTGGTAATTCAGACTGAAAGAAAAGAATGTGCTATTGCCAATGGCCAGACTGTCAAGGGCAGCCAATAGTACTTGTGCAATTATAGCTAAAAACAAAACGAAGAAACAAACAACCGATTTGCATAGCTTAGTGTTAGAGATTCCTACATCTGTGGCCTTTAGAGTGTATCTGGGTTCTCTCTTGAGGAATTCAGTTGTTTTCTTATGAGTATTGAGAAGCAAATGTGTCCAACAAAGTTAAACAGGAGAGAAAACACTAATTTGATAAAGTATGAGAGGAAAGGATTCAGGCACAAAAATAAACAAAAGCTACAAACAACTGGATTCAGATTGGGTTAGTCTGTAAAGGACATGGGATTTAGGTCAGCTGTGTTTACTAATTTGCTTTGCCCAAAGAAAAAAACCATTGTCTCACTGTTGTGAATTGAGGTAGAGCTACACCTTGGAGCCAGGTATAATTTTAGGCTTCTGCTCCCTATAAATTAACTTGGGAGCATGGAGAGAGGTTCAAACTCCCCGCTTCTTTACATTTGAGAGAGAGAGAGAGAGAGAGAAAGAGAGAGAGAGAGAGAGAGAGAGAGAGAGAGAGAGAAACTAAATCCTAAGAGAAAGAGTTCTGTATTTTATTTATTTATTTTTCTTTTATTTATTTTATTTTACAATACTATTCAGTTCTACATAACAGCCACAGATTCCCTTGTTCTCCCCCTTCCTGCCCCCCTCCCCTTCCCCCAGCCCACCCCCATTCCCACCGCCTTCAGATCAAGGCCACCCCGAGGACTGAGATCGACCTGATAGACTCAGACCAGGCAGGTCCAGTCCCCTCCTCCCAGACTGAGCCAAGCGTCCCTGTATAAGTGCCAGGTTTCAAACAGCTATCTCATGCAGCGAGTCCAGGACCTGGTACCACTGCCTAGATGCCTCCCAAACAGATCAAGCCAATCAACTGTCTCACCTATTTAGAGGGCCTGATCCAGTTGGGGCCCCCTCAGCCTTTGGTTCATAGTTCATGTGTTTCCATTCGTTTGGCTATTTGTCCCTGTGCTTTATCCAACCTTGGTTTCAACAATTCTCGGTCATATAAACCCTCCTCTTTCTCGCTAATTAGACCCCCCAGCGCTCCACCAGGGGCCTAGCCATGGATGTCAGCATCCAGATTCCTCAGTACTTGGATGGGGTTTCTGGCATAACTATTAGGGTGTTTGGCCATCCCAGAGTTCTGTATTTTAAAACCACAGGACACATTTAAGGAGATTTACATCACAGAGGGTCTGAAAAAGCAGCAGTTTCTAAATTGAATGCACCCAGAAGAGGAGGATCAAGGCTTAGGAGGCACGAAGAAGGCCCTGAAACCCTTGGTTGGTCTGAAACCTGTTCAGTTTTTAAACAGCCTGGCTGGTAGGAGTCTCCTGCATAGACTAGTTTATCTGAATCCCCTGAATAATGTGTTCATGCAGGTGATAAGAATTTAGAGTTTGAGGAAAACACCTGCGCAATACAATAGATAATTCCAGACTCCATTCCTTGGTCCTGTGTGTTAGGCAGGAGGTTAGCTCCTTGTTGGACTGGCCAATAGGACACCACCTCTTCAGTGCTTGCTGTATTGTGTCTCTCAATCCATCTCTCTCAGGAGTGTCAGAACCCAGAGTGCTACTGGAGTTAGAAGCAAAGGAAACTGGAGAATTCCCCAGAACCCAGTCCTACCAGGTTACATTACAGTCCATCATCTGCTTTCAAATCATTATCATCACTAGTCAGTTACTCACTGTTTAGAATGCAAACACAATTCAAACTGAATGCACAATGGCATTGCACATTTTATCAAGGCAGGTCTTTCTAGAAATTAATGATACTGATATAGTACAATTCAGATCACATGCAGAGGAGTCAGACCATATTTTGATGAAGATAAATTGATAGGAACAATTGAATGCATGATCAGCATTTCAAAATGAAATTATTTGAATATAAAAACAAAAGCATCAACACATGCTTTCCCCATCAGCTTGTAAAACACCTTCCATGTAATAATGCTGTTAAAGTTGAAGCATATTCTCAGGCATTTATTGACTGGGAGAACCATGTCAAAATCAACAGAAAATTTATTTGAAGATTTAAAATGTGCTTGCAATTACAGTTGTCTATCACACATAAAATATATACTGATTTATTTTTTTCTAGATAAAGTGTGAAAGGATTCCGATTTTCACTATTAACTATGCCCCATCATCTGTGAGTGAACTCAGTCAGAACTTGCTGCACCCATTCCTAATTTTGGGATGTTCACATAGTGATTCCATCCCCAATTTGCATGCTCCAGCTTCAGATTTAGCATTCCCGCCTCCCTCAGCCATTTCTCTCTCTGTTTGGCCCTCTAAATTATGCTTTTGTCAACAATCTGCTTTGTTTTCTTGACAAATCAAAACAGTTTTCACACTTCTGAATTTACTTTGTGTCTCCTACAAATTCTGAATGAATTGGCATAGCCATTTAGCATTTTTCTATAATATCTATAAAGGCGTAAATAATAACTCAGAAACAATGTCAACAGGGAAGTATCCATTGCCTTTTATGGTTTTCCTGCAGTCCTTATAGACCATTATTTCACTCTCTGGAGGGAAACATCACATATGAACAGGACATGACCTTTGTCCTCTGAGTTTAACAAGTAGGAGTAATCACATAATCCCGTACTCCTGCCCTCACTCACAGGCTTTGCTAAACAAGCGCAGGATATATCATGTAGATTGTGAAGTAAGCCATACGTGCAGCTTCAGAGCCCCATTAGTCTGCACAAGCACAATTGCCCATTCCCTGGATCAACTCTCACCTTCTCCCTCGGAGTGTCATTTGTACCTCTGAACAATGTACACCCATAGTCTCATGGTTTTAACATCTGTGCTGACTACAGTCCCTGGCACATGTAGAATGAGGAATTCTCATACTCCCACTGTAAAGTATCAATAGCCTAAGAGTATATTCTGATAATGTTCTTGTTAGACCAACTTGGAGCAAATAGGTAATCTGACAAGAAATTAAAATTGTTATTAAAATAACACAGAACCTCTACTAGCAGGAAATGAGGTCAGCTACTCCACTCCAAGCATCCAAATCTGTGATTTGCCGGAAATTCATATTGTAGGGTTTGGACAGTGTTGGCTAGAGTACTTTCAGTAATATTGGCAAAAGTTAGACATCATATCCAGTGTGAATAGACAATCACACAGGAAAATGATGGTCTAAACCTACCACCGCATTAAAACAACAGCTAGAACACCATGGGTACATTTTTAAATCCACATCCTCTTAAATGCTAATATCAAGGACCCACCGTGAGATATAAAACTCGGACCGACACTAAGGGTATGTAAATAGAACTGAATAGTCTTCAGGAATGGGTAAGTATAGAGATAATGGTCCAATTTGGATTGAAGTTAGTACAGACCTTATTTAAAATTTGTTTTCTCCCCAATGGTGCTTCTCAAATGAACAAACATAGTGAGTCACTTGTAGAACTGTTTGCTATATAAAAGACAGTATTTTTAAAACACCATTAAGGATTCAAAAGAACTTCCTTGAACATCTTAAACATTCATTTCTTCGAAGATAGATATGAAGCCTTCTCGCTATCGTCTCCTCATGTGCATACAATGCATTTGACAATTATTTTGATATGCTTGGGATGCAAGCGTAGCTTCCAGCTAAGCATGTACTATCCAATTTGGAAGGCTTAAATAAGCTCTCAGTATTTTTGAGAGCTAATTAAAACTTCATTATTAGTACACCAGTTGTATGGCATTAACAGCTTGATAAGAAACACAGTAAGTGACAGTGCCTTTGTAGGTCTTTTGGCTGACACTTATAATTAAGTTGCACAATACCCACCGCCCTCTAGAATCTCTCTTCTAGAAGCAAGAAAAACAGGGTTGATTTGCATGAATCACAGTCAAATGTCTGGATTTTTCAGAATTTTTTTTCAGAGTTCTGAGTTATCCTTTCCAGTTAGAAACACCATTACCTTTGAAGCACACATTTGGCACGCTTACTTTGGGGGAAGCAGTCTGTAATGTAGCTCCTTCTATTCGTTGTGATATCTGCTCCCACATAGTTGTGCAATACAGCATTCCAGGATGAATGCAATAAAAAGCTAAATACAATTATTTAGCCAGCCCAAAAGGGGAAGAGATAAGCACTAATATAATCAACTCTGTTTTATTATTGATAAATCCATAAGAGCTACTTTTAAAAATATAAGCTAGCCTACTTGCCAGCAGTCAATATTGCTTCTAGGCAATTTTCACACAGACATCCTATTGTGTAGTTTGGAAATGTCAATGAACTTTAATATTGCGTAGGACAAAACATAATTAGGAAGAAAATCCTTTGGGAAACAATATGTGATCTACCAAATTGCAAACAAAGAGGAGTTATTTCTGTACCACCTGGTTAAATTCTTTATGCCCACAATGCATAACAAAAACATCCCCATGTGAAGACATTATTATCAATGACTAGTAATGACTCTTATTGAAGCAACAACTTAAGTCACCAGTGGGAATTCACTCCAAATACTAGTAGAAAAACAAAAATTTTTTTAATAGTGTGTGTCTGGTTCTGGCTAATTCCCTAAGAGAAACCAGGTGTGGAACAGAAAATTTTACCAATTTGTATAGGCCATGGACTGATATAGTTCATATACGCTGTCATCCACAAATCTCTTTCAGGTTCTGGCCACAAGTCACACTTTGAACAATTTAAACAGAGACAAGAATCTGCAAGCCTGATCATTTGTCCGAATGGGAGATTTACACAGCAAAGATGTTGTCACTTCCTTTTTTCTTTTAAGTAGACCAGTGTTGTTCTTTTCAAATAATTGTTACCCAAGGTTATCCTGTCCACGAGGCAGAATTATGATTTTCCTGCTAAAAGAAACAAGACTTGATGGCAGTCCAAGACTTAATAACAGCTCTTAGTCAGTGTCTTCCCTTTGAGGGGCCCATAGAGGCATTTTTTTTTTTTTTGATACAGGAATGGGTCTAACAGTTGATTATAAGTTAGGGTTGTATCTCTTTGTTATTGGAATAGGGCCTAATTGGCAGTAATGCTAGCGAACAAATATTAACAGAAACATATTCTTAGCAAGTCTCAATTTTATTCTGTTCAAGGTGCAACATGGTTGATCACATTGCTGCTTCTCTTTGAGCTGATGCTAGAGGCAATACAGGGAGAGCGCTCCTTTAGATAAATTCTACTTTGTGTAACTTAATATATCCTAAGCAAATTCTTTTGTTAAATCCCTGATAATCTCAGTTTATTATTTCCCATTTCTTAAGATGTACAAATCACCACCTTAATAACAAAGATATTCTGTTGCTAATATTCTAATACAAATAGGAATATCAAAATTAAAGTGGGTGTCCTCTAGACACATGACCCAGAGAAGGCACATTAAGAAGGGCATGCTCCTAAGTAAATGTTCCTTAAGCTCCTGACTCGAAAATACGATCTTCCCAACTGCACCTCAAAAGTTCTACTCCTACTTCCCAATAACCAATTTTGATAAATGAGCTTAAATATTGCTTTTTAACATGAATAAATAACAGTAAGAATGTAGTACCTCTAGAAACAACTCTAAATGTTTCTACTGTGTTCAGTCTAGAACTGCTCAATGCACTGAATATATAAGAAAGGCCAGACTAGTAGATGTGTCCCTGGGAAATGTTATAATGGAATTCAATCCATTTAACACACAGATCTCTAGACAGAGTGACTTCATCTAGTCTTTCATTTTAACAAGATAATATGCAACCTGACAATGTATGGAAATCACATTGATGCTGTCTTTTCTTTTCACTATGCAATGGAGTTTTTTTCTGCATTTGATTTTTCCCAGGCATTTGAGTACTTATCATGAGCATAGAAGCTCACATTTTATTTAATTTAAATAGTTGGGAAGTTCTTTATTACCAAGAATATTGGGATAGAATGTGAAGAATATTGAATTATTGGGCTTTAAATTAAACTATACTATGTAATTAGTCAGGATTGCTTCTTTTTAAAGATTTTTTATTAACTTACGTATTTTGGTTGCATGTATGTATGCACTGTGTATACATAGTGCCCACAAAGGTCAAAAGGATACCCTGGAACTTGAGGTACAGATGATTGTGAGCTCCATAAGGGTACCGGGAATTGAACCCAGGTCCTTTGAGTTATCTCTCCACTGATTATCTCTCCAGCTCTAGTAAGGATTGCTATTATTGACACAATATCTTAACACGCTACCTTTACAAACTTAGAAAAGATATAAAATTAAATTTATGATCTGTTGCAGAATATTTAAACTATATATTTGCACTTTAGTTTCACTGAGTAGTTAAAAGGCTGTTTCCCATGTAAGGATTTAAAAAAATATTTGGTTATAATGTAAACTCACAGTGATTTAAAATTCGAATGCATAAGTGTATTAATATTGAAAGTTGGAGTCTTATCTAAATTCATTTTAGTCATCATAAGTTTTCACATTCTGGATCTTAACATACATATAATGATAAAAGTTTTGACAAAAATAAATTTACTCCTAAGATTATTGTTTTACATGCTATTTACTACACCACCTTTAAGATCTGACCTTTACGGTTATAGCAGGGCCATCTACCTCCTGTGCTGTGTATTCGTCTCTCTTGTTTGTTTTTATCATCTAATCTGTTTCCTGTCATGCTTATTGGCACCTTTTACTGACTGATAATTTCCAACTCTGCTTCTTACAAATGATGCTCTGTGACATTCATAAAGATATCATTAAAATCGTACATAGATGGATACAAATACATTATATTTCTGCAAACTAAAATATGATGGGTCTAAATCAACTACTGTGTTAGCTATGTTCTACAGTGCACACATGGTAACCTGTAGACCCTAGTCCTCCGTCAGCCAGATCATATACATGGCTGTGTGTGTGTGTGTGTGTGTGTGTGTGTGTGTGTGTGTGTGTAACAAAGCATTGGAAAGTCACAGGCTTTGAATTTTAAGTAAAGATGGGAATACTCATGATATTGGTAGCTGTTTATTTATTTATTTTGGGTACACTGCACTGATTATTGATTTCTCAGTAACTTAACAATTGCCTCTGCCTTTACCCTAATGCTGGAGTTAAACTGAGATTGTTTCACTCTCAATATTTTTAATTTAATTTAAAATTTTCAATAAAATTTAAAAGATCATGGGATACAGCATAAATATACATGCCATTTTTTGTTAAAATCACTTTTTAAATATGTAAATTTTGATTGTCAGTTATACATAGGCAAATATATAGGCAAAAAATATTTAAAAATGTTCTCAAACAAATCTTTTGAACTGTAGTAAGCACTGAGCACAAAGAAAGCAGAGCAGAAGAAAGAGACTTCAGGAAACAATGGAAGGATTTAATTACCAAATACACAGGAAATCACCTGCTATTTAAGGTTCGGGAATCTTATTTTCCGGTGCTTTTACTCTGGGATTATCACCTCCTATTATTTGCATCTTGCAATTAATCAGTCATTCTGGTGTCTTAGGAGGGAAATGGCAAACAGGAGATAGGGAAAGCAGGGGAATTGTGTGAACACAACACCAGATTCAGTAGGTAAAACATTTTGTCCTAATAGTTTCAAGGAGCCCAGATTGAAAAAGGATAATGAATAGTTTCTAAAATGTAAATATGAAGATACAGAACAATATGTCTCTTTTGGTCTTTTGAGAAGCAGACACACAAGCAATTTTTAGGCAAAATGAAATACAGTATATCTCCATAGAGTAGCCTTCCCAAATGTGTTTAATGTGAATACATTTCGCAAACATGGTTTACTTCATTCCGCATTTCCTTGATGGTTCTCTGTGAAAAAAGAAGACTTTAATCTTTATGAATTAAGAGTTCATCAGTTTTTCTTTTATTGCTACTTTTCTCTGCATTGTTCCTAAGAAACATTTGTTTATTCCAAGATTGTGAAGACTTTTTCTATCGATTATTCTGTATGTTTAATCACATAGTACCTATGATCAAGTGTATGATCCAATTTTCAGTAGAGTGAGTGGGGAAGAGTTATCAACCATTTTCTCTAAGTACAAGTGAATTTTAAATCAACTTAGAAGTTAATGGAATCCATTGATGATCTAATAAGGAATGTGTTGACTCTTTAGAACAATTTGCACCAAACTGATAAACTAAACAAAAATGATAAGTCTCTCAATCAATGAAAATGGTGTATCTCTCCATTATGGAATCCATTATGGATTCACTGAGTTTTTATAGAAACATTTGTAATATACTATGCAGAAAATTAGTTATTACTATATTTATATTTTAGTGTTTAAGAACTGGAAAGATGGCTTACTGCTTAAGAGTGCTTCCTGCTCTTTTGGTGGATGAGAATTTAGTTCCCATAATCCACATCAGGCAGATCACAACAGCAACTTCAGATCCAGGGAATCTGCCTTCCTCTGCTGGCCTCTCCAGGCACTGCCTCTACATATGATATTTTCTGCTCTTTCCTCCATAAGCATAAATAAAACTAAAAGTTAATGAAAAGAAAATCTTAGTGGTTAAGTCATTTATGGATTGAAATTATTTTAATTTTTTAGATTATAGTATATTGAATACTTGATGATTGCATATGAATTTATTGTTATATTAAATTTTTTGTATAATTCCTTGCTAAATTTATTCATTAAACAGCTTTATCCAGATAGTTTTTCTTGTTATTTCCAAGCTGTCGATCTCCAATTTATTCTTTTCCTATTGCACTGGTTAGAATCTCTACTGTAAAAATGAAAGTACAAAAACAGACACACGGTCTCACTTCAAAAACCATAGAGGAAATATCCTGGTGTTCATCTTTAAAAGCTTCATCAGCAATTGGCTTTAATCAATTTCTATTAACATCTTGAAGTAGTTTTTTTTCTTATATATCTTTGTTGAGAATGTTCTAACATTCATTAATGGAAATTGGAATTGGTCAAATAACTTTTTTTGTTTACTGAGATAATTACATGAGGTTATTTTCAATGATTGATATTTTAATGTTGAATCAACCTTAATTGTCTCAAATAAACCCCATTTAGTAATAATGTGTTATTTCTATGGGGATATTGTTTCTGTTTTCTAATCAATTTTATGTCTGTTCTTGTTATACATATTGATCTGCAATTTTGGTTTCATCCAATTTATTTTGTCTAGATAAATACACTATTACTAAAGAGAACTGTGAAAGCACTGCATGTCATTATGTAG
The DNA here is from genome assembly GCF_004664715.2 of Peromyscus leucopus. NCBI lineage: Eukaryota > Metazoa > Chordata > Mammalia > Rodentia > Cricetidae > Peromyscus > Peromyscus leucopus. The sequence goes on from NC_051065.1 coordinate 42,525,796, forward strand.
CAAATCATCAACATTTTAAAATATCTAAGAGCAACCACCACCAATTTTTCATTTGTTTGTTATGTTTTGGTTTTCCAAAAGACAGAGTCTCACTGTGTCCTGTGGCTGTCCTGGACCTCTCTATGAACAGGCTGGCCTTGAACTCACAGAGACCCACTTCTGTCCCCTGAGTGGTGAAATTAAAGGCATGTGCTACAAACTTATACTTGGAACATTTCAATTTAAGAAAACACATAGAGAAAGAGGACCTTCAAGACTCTCAGACAGACAAACCATGGCCCAGGAGGAAGGACATTAGGACACACCTGATACCTGAAGCAGTGAGTGTCCTGTCACTTGTTGACAGTTTGCTTGAGGTTCCCCTCTGGTGCTTCCTCTCCCTGACAGTAACTTATACTTTTCTTCTTCATTCTGCTCAAGAAAAGGTTGGCAGGTATTTTATCTTGACAATCCTTGACTTGCTCAGGTCAGTGTTTAGGAAACACTATTTGCTCAGGAAAGCACTTTGCTTACTCCCAAGGTTAAATGCTTCACTGGTGAATGTCTTCGAATGGGTGGGGTGCAAGTAGCTACTCACTAATTAGGATTATACACATTATATATTTTCATTTAAGTCTGTTAATTCCTCCCTTAATTAACCATCAGTGACTTTTATTGAATCACATTCTGTATTTAATTAGTTTTTTTGAATTGAGGCTATTCTAATTTGATATAACTGTAGAAATACCTTGTGGACATTTGACTAATACTCTAATTAAAGCACAGAGTCATATGAATGACATACCTTTTAACTTGGATATTTATCAGCTGTTGATAATTATCTCTTCTGAATAAAATTTTAGTAAGATGATAACATAGTAGCAAATAGACTTTATAATAATATAAAACTAATAGAGTGTGCTCCATTTACTTAATTTTCTTATGCTATTTTTGTTGATTCAGGACAAAGTCACCTCGTGCAATCATACAAACCCACAACTGAAAGATGGGTTTAAAAACTTGAATATATGAATATTTTAGAATTATTCTTGGGAACCTAGATTCCTTGTTCTCACATTATTTTCACATAAGTACTGAGTAAATTTTTCAAGTGATCAAATAATTGCTTAAAATACACACCAAGTGGGGGCCCAATTAATAAGTTAGTTTATTTGTTTCTGTATTTAAGGTCACTGTATGAACATAGCCCAAGAGTAATTGAATAAAATGTCTGCATGTGAGAATGTTCTCTCAAACATCAAAGTGAATATACCATGGTTTATTTCCAAATCTTTCTGAATCTCTTTAATAACATAAGGCACCAGAACTACCACTTAGACTTTGCATTATAAATATAATGGTGTGCAAGTGTGCCCAGTGTCAAGCTTATGCGATAGCTGCAAATCATGTAAGTATATAAGCACACATGCATGCTTCATGGAATTGCGAACTCCTAACTATGAAGTGTACGAAAATGGTCATATGAGAAATGGAAAGCGGTTGATTATTAGAATCTGCTTTAACCTTTGCAAACTCTCTGCAAAGGCCTGGATAGACATCCAAGTAACTTCCTGCCTTTCTCCCTAGGTAAAATTCAAATGCTATGAATAAATATTAGCTCTCACTCACAAGGATGCTGAATGTCACATTGGGTGTTATTATCTCAGATAAGATGCCCAGTTTCATGGACATTTGTGATATTTTTATTAAAGGGAAATCTACCTTAGAAGGTGATTTGTTACCATTTCTTCATAATGATACAAGAGTTGTTGAAATGTGGTCTTTCCCCTTTCTTTGTACTTGGGAAAGTCCACATACTGGTGAATTTTTAAAGTATTACAAATTCAATGTACTAGTGTATTAAGGAAAGAATTCTTCCACTATATCAAATACTAAATTCCATTTTTCTCAAATTAGATAAGTTAGCAGAGTAGACATTGGTGTGATATGAAAGTTATATAGAGAATTAGAAAGAAAAATGGGCGATAGCTTTTAAAATAAGTTTTCCTATTGGATTTTTTTTTATTAATTCAGTGTGTGATGTGTGTAGGGTGGGGGTTGGGATGCATGTGTGTGAGTGCATGTTCTTAAGCATATATATGGAGCCCGCGGATAACCTGAGGAGTCTCTTTTCCTCTTTCACCTTGTGGGTCCTTCGGACTGAACAGAGGTCATCAGCCTTGCTGACCCAAGAGTATTAGCTCTTAAAGCTTTATTGCTACTTTGGATCCTGCTAAGAATCAATCATTTCACCTTCATTTCCCCCACACAATAACCAGTAAAATGAGCATGTTAGCGAGATTTTACCCACCAGAGGATGCTTCATAAGGCAAATAATTAAAAGGTTGGCAAGTGCTCTTTAATTAGTGTGGTTACACAATTGCCAAGGAATAATAGCCCGCCACTAAACATCCAACATCCAGAAGTTAATGGAGTTGCCAGGTTCCCAGGACTACTGGTAAATGGATCTACTCAGAGCACTAAGGACACTCATTTTTAAATATTTATGAGGCACCAAAGTTCCAAACCTGTAACACTATGTAGAGTTCTTTGTTCCCTGGAGGCTGGTAGAGTGATGTGTCTTAGCCCCAGCACCAGACTACAGAAGTATCAGGGCCATAGAGGAATGCTGGGGCAGCTTGCATGACAATCTCACTGATAGTCCATGTTCATCTAAAGTCTGATGTCATTTAGGATATGGTTTTTATACCAACCCCATGCTCAGAGAGACTCACTGCCTGCAAGTGTCAGGAATTTCAGCTTAAGTAACTCTAATGCACTGTCATAGTACTGTATCCTTTTGAGATGCTGGCTGTAAAGAAAATCATACAAAATCATTGGGTATTTAAAGCATCTTATTATACAATAGTTACTGAATTTTAAATTTGAAAATGTCTTAGAAAATGAGAATAAGATAAAATAAATGGAAACAATTTCTGGTAGAAATCTACAGAAAACATGCAACCAGTAAATATACACATACCCATACACATTATATACATACATATTTATGTATGTATTATTACCACACATATGTATATGTACATAGCACATATTCATAGACATGTGCGCACACACAGAATGCACAACTTGTCCAGTTGTGTTTGGTCATTGATAAGGTGACAATTGGTATGTTCTAAGAAAAAAAAGTTTGAGAAGAACATGTGTCTTCTTACACAGGAAACAAATTTCCATTTAGACTATCTATTATTTGGGATCCTGTGTGTGTGTGTGTGTGTGTGTGTGTGTGTGTGTGTGTGTGTGTGTTATGAATACACATTTGTGGTCATATTTTGTATATATGTATATATTTACATTTTTATTATGTAGATGTGTTTGACCAACAACACCAGGATAATTAGCATGATACTAAGTATTTCCTTTGGTTCAAAAAGCTTTTTACCCTCATTTGCATTAATGCTTTGAGTCATGTTGAGTACTGAACTATTTTTCCCCAAATTTAGTGCTTTTTTTTTCATTCCTCTTTAAGATACACAGAAGGCAAATGTGATACATTTCTCTGAAAAAGCATGTCTATTGAGTTATTAGATAGTGAAGGCCCTTGGGACATTTCACCCACAAATTAGCACAGGACACAGAGGCTAGCGCATAGGAGGATCTCTGTACATGGACATGCTCTCCTTCTTCCCCTTTCTCCAGACCACATGTTATTCCCATGTTTAGTTTTAGTCACCCTTCTTCTCTACAGACATTTATATCTTTCAGAAGTGGTTAATAAAAATAGAAAAGAAAATAGAAACTAAAAATAATCTGTCTAAACTGGGCCTTGTGCTTCACCCCAGCAACATCAACAAGCAATGGGGAGACTGACACAAGAGGATGGCTAGGCTGAGGTCAGCCTGACCTACACAGAAAGATGCTGCCTCAAACACAGAAAACAAGCAAGGTGAACAAGCAATGTATATATGTATGTATAATCTCCCTAGTACTTGTACTCTTGTGTTATTCTCTCTCTCTCTCTCTCTCTCTCTCTCTCTCTCTCTCTCTCTCTCTCTCTCTCTCTCTCTCTCACACACACACCACACACCACCACCACCACCACCACCACTACCAGCACCACCAGCACCCTCATTGCTTTTTCAAAGCATACTACATAATCACAGCTTACATTCTGTTAACTATAATATTTATGAGAGTAAAATCAATATCTCTTTTAATGCCCCTGGTCCTGGTCCATTGTTTTCTCTGCACGTGATTGAACTTGATGGATACTTGTTAAAGAGATGAACTTTTGCCCCAGTGCCATGTCGATGTGACTCTCTGCACTAAGTCCTGCTTCAGCTTTTGCTGTAGAGGTACTGCTGTGGAATTCTGTCCTCGAAAGTATAATCCCAGGGCTCAGGAGGCAGAAGTAGTTGAACACTTGGGACTTGCTGGCCAGGCAACCTATCCTGCTTAGTGTGTTGCAGACTACCAGAAACCCTGTCTCAGAAAGCAAGGTGGATGGTGCAGGAAGAATGATACCTAAGGCTATTTTCTGGTCTCCACACAACAGTCATGACTTTCAACCCTACAAATGTAAGCATGCACACATATAAGCATGCAATTTATTGTTTGTTAAGGAGAAATAAATATGATATGATACTGGATTAAACTATGTTTATTCAAGTGGTGAGACTATCTTAGTGATGTTTTTTGAAGTTCTTTTATTGTTTGTAAGTTTCACACATTTTTTTAATTAAAACTTATGTGAACAGATATTTTGCCTGTGTGCAAAAATTATGTGAACAGCTATTTTGCCTCTGTTCATGTTTGTGCACCACATGCATGCCTGATATCCATGGAAGTTGGAAGAGAGTGTCAGATCCCCTGGAACGGATCTTACAGACAGTTGTGGGCATCCATGTGGCTGCAGAGCATGAGACCAGGGTCCTCTAGAAGAGCAGCTAGCTCTCGTATCCATGTGTCTCTCTCTACAGCCCCAGTTTCACACACTTATGCAATGGAATCCACTTATGCAGTTGACCCCCACTTCCCATCTCTCATTCCTCTCCCTCTCCCGTCTTATCTACTACTTACTTTGCCCTCTTTGTTCTGTGTGCAGCCCACTGAATTTAATTATAATATCTTGTCTGAGCATGGGCAGAAGGTTATTTCCTTGAGCCAAGGTGACTTATCAGTGCTTATAAGACTGAAGAGAATGATACTCCCTTCTCCAACAAGTAATAATCCCCTAGTTGATTATCAGTACACTGACTCTTGGGCCCTTCACCCATCCATTACAAAAGGTCAAAGGACTCTTGTTCTCACCTGAGCCAGAGGGCGGGGAGATGTGCAAATGCTCTCTAAAACATGCTTTGATTCTTCCCTCCTTTCCTGTAAGATTTAATTGGCATTTTCCTGAAGAAATTGAATCCACTTCCTAGTCCCTGCTGAAGTAACCCTGAATATCGAATGTCATTGCTTGAGTTGCATCAGAGTTTTAGCTCTTATGCCCAGAGTCAGGTACCTTGAGTAATACCTCATTTATAAGACCTGGTTAACATACACTCTCAACACTTTGGCCTTAGGGAGCTTTGTGGTTTGGGGTATGCAAATGCAGTTTTTGGAGTTCACAGCCAGAGCCTCGTGATCGCTTTAGTGCTTCCCTGTTCTGGATATTTCCTGGTGTTTTGAATGTATGAAGGTGAAAAAAAAACCACCTACCTGACATATCCAATATTACTCTATAAATAATAATGTAAACAACTTGTAATAGAAATAGGAGGTCAGTTTACATTATCCCAAAGGAGATGCAAAACAAAACAAAATAAAGCAAACAAACAAAACCAAACATGCTATGTATTGTATGACTACTTTTCAGTGATCATATCATAAAATACAGGCTAAGGAAGCAATTCACTCTAGGATAGCTAAAAGAATGTCAGACGTGAAAGCAAATCTAGACAACATTTACTGCAAGCCCCTTTGAAAAGATAGATTCTCTGTCTGAGTATAGCACATTCCTTGTGAGTCAGTACAGAGCACAAGAGGGCACAGAATCTGAAACTCCTATTTGCCCATGACATAGTCTAAGGAATTCTCCACAAACAGAAGCCATTCATTTAGTAGCCTCTTTAGACTTGATTTGCCGGCAATATAGACCTTGCAAGATTTTCTAGAATAAGACCTAGTGATGACATTTTCTTCAATCTATCCCCCAAGCTCCTTCCCTGAAGATGTTACAAGACTTGTGGGGTGAGGGTGTCGTCATCTAGGAGTTCTGCCAAGGTCACTCCATGGAACAAACACAAGATTGGACATTTGGCAAAGACTGAAGGCTAAAAACCATAAGAAATAGTGCAAAGTGGACCCCGGGACAAGGGTCTCTTTCTGTTTCTGTAATCCTCTTGGACTGTAGACTTGGAAAGCAGAAAAGCAGTAGGCACACAGAGAGAGAAAGAACATGAAATTAACCAACTTTGTTAGGTGACTTAGAGACTGAGTTCATCATGCTCCAGGGACCCCTCACTACATCTGGCTTTCAGGAAACTGTGGCTTCTCCCTCAGCCTCAAAACTGTTGAACAAATGTACTTTGACTGTCAAGTAATTTTCTTGTTTGTTTTTCATTGTGTGTTTTCGTGTGTGTACACATTTGAACATATGCAGAGAACATAAGTTGAGGTCATATGCTCTCCTTGATTGCTTCCAACTTGACTTTTTGAGACAGTATGTCATTGAATCTGGAGCCCTGGATCTCATGGATTCTGCTAGATTGATATCCTAATCCCTCTGCCTCCCCAGAGATGGGGTTACAGGCAGATGTTGCTAAGCCCCGGTTTTTATGTGGGTGCTGGGAATCCAAGCCAGTGTCTGTATCCCTGTTTGGCAAGTACTTTACACACTGAGCAACTTCCCAGCCACATAGTTCAGCACATCAAGTGTATATTTTTGTAGCAACTTTGCGCATACAGTATAGAGGTTGGAGGGGAGCTAAAAATGACATAATTTCATTTTAATTTTTTTTAATTTCAAGAATGTTAATAAAAAAAGGAAGTAAGTACAAAGGAAACAACTATTGATTCCTGCAACCAATGTCATGGGGGTGGGGCAGCCCCAGGGAACAGAGTTTTTCCGTACATATGGATTGTTGACAGAGGGGTGTGTGTGTGTGTGTGTGTGTGTGTGTGTGTGTGTGTGATTACATCACATCTTTCCTGCCAATTCAGCCCACACTCATTGGATGATTTCTCATTCCTCATGGGTGCTCACGTTCCCTCTCAGTCATGTTCCTGTTATTGATTTGTTTTCCTCTATCTTATCCTATCAGATCTTTAATTTCCTTAGGACAACACCTATCTGCTAGGTTATGGGACAGATTCAAATTAAAATGCTAATATAGATTTTGATGATTGGGTTAAGATTAATATGTTTATTTGTGTTCTCTTATAAAGTACTTGGGTAGAAAAAAAAGTAATGTGTAGAAAACAGCCCAATAACAGTAAGTTATAATGCAGGGCATTAAGGAGCTTTTCAAATATGTTTATTATACCCTTTGAAACAATTTCAAACTCAGAGAAAAATAGCAAGAATTATTTAAGAAATACTAGTGAACTCTTCATTTTTTATTCTGATTCCCTGATTTTACTCTGTGTGATTTGGCTGTGCCCTCCCACTTCTTTCTCTCCCTCTCTCTTCTCCTCATTTCCCTTCTTCCTTCCCCATTCCCACATAGACATGCACCTATGCTTTCTTGAGCCACTTGAGAGGAAGTTGCATATGGAAATTCATTTAATGCTAAATACTTAACTGGACATTTCACAAGACAAGCACAAGAACACAGATAATTACATAGGCATCGATTTCAGGAAATGCAGGGCCCTGTCCTCACCAATGAAAGCCAGCACCTAATAAGACTAAGTATGTGCTTTGGAGAGCTCACACCTAATCAAAAACTGTGATTCCTTGTTAAGCGTTACATCATCAAAAAAGCAAAGACTGCAGCAAATGTTAATCAAGCACAAATCCTGTCCTCTCACCTTTTAGAAACATGTCAAAGTACTCGACACCAAGTATTGACCAGATAAGTACCCAGTGAATAAGATTTTTGTATCAGCAATGGTATTTGATTTTAGCAAACATCTCCTCTAAGTTGATCAAAGACCCCAATGAAACACTGGAAAACTTGGATTTGTCCGATGAGAACTAGCAAACACTCCAAGATCAAAGCATAGGCAAGCATTTTCTGAAAAGGAGTCCAGCAGCATGGAAATTATCCCAAGATTTTACACATGGGAATGCATGAAATTAAAAAGCTTTTGTTCAGAGATGGAGACTTTAAAAGAGATCTACAACTATTCAAAAGCCAGAGAATAAGTTACTGTGAGGATTCCAGCTCCAAATGATACATTTATAATACACACCCTATACCTAAGGCTCAGGGTAAATCTTGGACTATGGGGCAGAAAGCTTGAATGACACACAGGCTCATGATCTCTGTTACTAGATAGTGTCCCATATATATGGCAGGGAAAATGACCCATAAGGTCTCAGCATAATTACAATACCAATTGTCATGTCAGTGTCTCAGGTAAAATCCCTAGATGAAGAGCTAGAGGCATTCAATAGTCACTGACAGATGGAGGATCAGTGTCCTCCAAGGATGAGCTCCCATATAGTATATCTAATGACAAATAGCCACCCATGCTCACATGTACACATGAACAGAGCTAAATGGACCAGTAGGTTGTATATTCATGTGTGCATTATATATATACATACATAATGTGTGTGTATATTTAATATACATTCAAAGATATATATATATATATACATATGGATGTATGTTTATATGTATATATGTTTATGAAGTAAAAAAACTAGGAATTATGAGAGGAGGGAAGGAACTTAAGGAAGGAGGGATCGAGAGAAGTTATTGAATACATGTGGTACAGACACAGAAATGACTATCTGGGGAGAGAAAGGGAGCCAGTCAGAGCAAGGGAAGCAGGGGAGGGCAGCTGGGAATGAGGACAAATTGGAACAGCATATAATGATGCACATGTATGAAAATGCCATAATAAAATGCATTACTAACCTAAAAACGTAATAAAAAAGAAAAGAAAACTGCCAAATATTTAATCACATAAACCAAATCAGTTGAGAAATAGGGTTGGTTCCATGAAATATGCTCTATTTCACATGTGACTGTGGGGAGATTAATAAGAAGTACAAAGTTGATTGTGTATGTGTATAGACAAGCATGTATGTTGTACTTTAATGTCAATTTTCAGACTCCCAGAAATACAATATTTCTGAATAATGGTTTTTTGGCCTTTGGATTTAAACTTTAAGAAAAACACTCCCGACATTACTGCTTATTTTAAGTAAATATAAAGTAAAATTTTTTATAAGCATTCCAAGAATAAAGCTGTCATCTTTCAGATATTTAATCATACTCTGACCTTTCTAAATAAGTCATGCCAAAACCCATTGCATATGGTCACATATATCACCAGCACAAAGTCTTTGCACAGGGGCAGGGCATTTCCTTTATATATACATTTTTTTTTATTCTGATATCAAGCACTTGCTTGTGCCAGGCTGAATGTAAACAGCCTGAATAACCTTATGATAAATTCACAGTCTCTTTCTGTGGCTCTAGGCTATCATATACAACTCTATTTTCCAATTTGTATACTGTAGCGAAGCTGACAAACACACAAACAGGGCAAGCGCTGTGCACGGAATGAATAATCCTGCTTGCTAACTGCATAAGATGAACGATGGCTTCACTCGAGGCAACCCAGTTTTCATGTCTGAACTAGAAGGAATGTATCTCTTAACTTTTCCCAAGGAAACTGCAAGGGCTCACTAAGGAAACCTGCCATATTTAACAGGTACTATTATAACCCAGATGGCATCAGTGATCAAATATCAGATTTCAATACAAAAGGCTTTGGGAAGATTCTTTGCTCATAGGCATGTCTGGAATAAATGCTCTCAAGAATTGAGTTATTAATAGAAATTAATATCAAATAAGCATTTAAATAATGTGGATAGTGTCAGATTGCACTGTGTGTGGAGCAACATACTGGATGAAATTTGCAGCTTGGACGTTTTCTAAAGCCTACTATTTCACATAAGATGGTTGCATTTTGTTTTGTTTTGTTTATAATGTATCTTTAGTTCTTCTGTAGCCCATCGTAGAATATTTCCGAAATGTTTCCTTGAAGTTTTTTAAGTAATTGAAAGCAAAGACATATATAAGTAGTCAATAATAAATATTTCATGGTTTGACTCTGAATATTTCCTGAGCTAATGTGGGTTGATGCAAACTCTCCTCGGAAGGGGTTATCTTTAATTTGTAACGTAAATTTCATTTATTTTATTTGGACTGTTTGGTTTCTGTTGTCATTGTTTTGTCTTTTGAATTTTAAAGCAGTCTCTGTAGCAGGCCCAAGGTAGCTTTGAGTTTATAGTAAACCCCCCCACCCCAAATCTCAGGCTTCCAATTGCAGAGAATATAAGGCATGAGCCCCATGTCCTGCTGAGTGCTTCCTTATTTGACAGAATGTCTTTTTTTATCACATGCAATACTCGCAGCAGCCCATATATTTTTAACAATTAGGTATGTGTGGTTGAATTCTGTCACCTCTCAAGTTCATATGTCCAAATCTAACAAACTCAGCATTCTGTTGTATATATAAGTATGCAATTTGTGTGTGTGTGTGTGTGTGTGTGTGTGTGTGTATGCAATTTGAACATATAATTAGTAGATATGAAGTTGTACTGAGGTAGAACGTTGTCCTAATGCTAATCTAATACAACTCAGTCTTTTCAAAGAATTTCAAATGAAGACAAAAAAACACACATGGGTGAAAATTGATGTCAAGCAGTAGGGGAGAGGCAGAGGGCTACCTGTCAGGTGGAGACCATGAAATTGGTTGTTTCTTCCTGAACTTGGAACTAACAGTGTCAGGATCTTATCTCTAAAAAATGATAATAATCACTTTTATTTTTATGTGTGTGTGTGTGTGTAGTATGTCTGTCTGTCTGTCTCTATGAATGTGTCCTGGCCTGTGAAGGCCAGAAGTGGGTATTAGATCCTCTGTAACTTGAGTTACAGGTGCTTCTGGGGCACTTGTGGGAGCTAGGATCACAACTCAGGTCCTTTGGAAGAACAGCAAGGGCTCTTAACTGCTGAACCATCTCTCTAGCCTCCACTGACAAGATCTTGACCTCAAACTTCTGACCTCTCCAATACTGTGATAGTCTGTTTCTCTTGTATAAGTCATCCAATGTTTGGCAACCACAGCAAACTTCTTTATGGGTAAAGAGTGTTTTTAAATGGGAATGGTAACATTAATAGGATTTAATCCCTATGTCTTTTCTATACCTAGCACTAGGATCCTAAGAAAGTTCATGAGTCTTTTAATTTTCAAATTAAAATTGGAGACAATGAAATGTATGACCAAAAGCCATGGAAGCTTGGGTGATTTTGCATGGAAGATTCTGTAGGTAGAATATGCTCAGCAATCCTTTTCTCTCTTTAATACTTGAAAGGATAAGCCAAATCTTAGAGAACCAAGGACTGGAAAGAATGGTTGCCCATTCTTAGCCACACTGTCAGGCTGTGTCATTCAGAACTGTGACAGACTTGTACTAATCTCTTATGAATGGACAGCTTTGTACTGATCTCCTCAAAGGTCTTCATCCTGGGCTGGATATCAAAATCTCCTGGGAAGATTGTTTTAAAAACAACTAGATGAGATTCATTGCAGAGACTGAAATTTAAATGGGGTGGGATGCTGCCAGCCTCATTAGGAATTAAACATTTTTCTCCTGTGCTCTTAGGCACACCAAGGCTAAGAATCTCTGTCCTGGTCATTCTTTTTGAACTATTCTCACACATCAGATTATGAATTATCTGTCTAGAAATCAGCAATACCTCAGCTATGTTAATCTAATCTACACAGAGGCAAGAAGTTAGCCATTCAAAAAATCAACAAACACAGGCACTTTCTAAGAGTTTTTACTCATAGGGTTTGAAACAGAAGTTTCTAGCTCCCTCTGGGAATGAATGAATATCATCACTTCAAAATATGTGTTGTATTCTTTTATATGCTTATAATATAAGCATATATAAGCTTCTTATGGCAGATTTTTTTAAAGAGCTAAGACAAGTACTATATAGACATGGGTCACATGAGCCACTAAGATGTAGATATTTAAGTAAATGTTGCAAGGTTTGGGTTAAAAAGAGGAGCATGTGTGAGCTTGTATGTATATTACATGCCACAGTCTTGTGCATGGGAGATTTACTCAGACCAGAAAAATGGATTTGGTCATCTTTACTTGGATAATTCAACTGTTTTTTAACTTCTATGTCATCTCTTCTAAAAACATCCTTATCTTATATATGTGGTTTATTATAATTAAAATGGAACAGATATGTTGGACTTGATTTAAATATTCTACCCTGTATATATGTACTAAAATAGCACATTGTCCTAGCAATATGCAAAAAAAGTACACTTCTATACAGCTAATTGAAATAAATCTAATTAAAACAGAATTCTACTACTTTTCCATGACAATTCTTTGTGTGTTTGTTTGGTTGGTTTTTTTATGAGTCAGAGTCCTACTGTGTGCTGAGCTGGAATTTACAAGGTAGATTAGGCTGGCCTGGAATTCACAGAGAACTGGTGACCTCTGCCTCCTGACTGCTGGGATTAAGGGTGTGTGCCACCACATCTGGCTTACTTAATAACTCTTAACTGTAGCTCCTTGCACTGAGAACAGAGCTAGGAGAATTGTACACTCAAGCCCAGAGTGGTCTAGAGAGGGAGTTTCAGTTTCAGAAAGCAAACTACAAGTAGCAACAGCAACAAAAACAAACCAATAAGACCTTAGGCTTTGCTCTTGTTCCCAGAGTAAGGGCAAAACTTCTTAAATAATGCGTTTCATTTGGACAGAGAAGAACAGATGACAAGGACCACAGTGATGAGGACATTGGTGAGCAAAAGAGCCTTGGTTTCAAATCTCAGCCCCATCATGCTTGCGGTTTCCATGTAGGATATGTTTCTTTGATATGAAAACATGCTATGACATGATCTCTACAATAAACTCCATTGATGTTTCTGCCACCATCACCCAACTACATTGTTAATGCTCCATATCCTCCTGGGAAAGCACCCACCTCTAATCCTCTACATCTGCAGCCCTATGGTAGGGCTGAATAACAAATGAAATCGGCATATGCTTCTTGTTTTGAAGATTAAAGGAGATAGAGTTCAGGAAGCATTTAAATCCCCAGTAAATGTTGGTTGGCTGGTATTATTATTTGCTAATTGGCGCAGGTGTAATGTTGGGCATTGCTTTGATAAATCATAGGGGGATGTTTTCACTGATGTCACTGAAGCTGAATACTAATGCAATTAGAAACCACTTAAGTGAGAGTGGCAACAGACCTACTGGCAGGCTCGTTGAAATATGTCAGTAGAGTTCACGAGATCAGTACAGGTATTTATCTTAAATATTCTTTCCGTTGGAAAACAAGATATCTATGCTTCTTTGCTCTGGGCAGCTAAAAATCTCATTATGGTAGTGGAATTAGCCATTCAGACATCCTATCAACGAGCCATCTTCTGGCCCCAGTGATTATTGGTGATCATGTCACTACAGTCTATAATTAAGCTAGTTCAACTCCAGCAATCCAAATACATTTGCCAAGATGTTTCAACATGCCATTAATTCTTTTTAATTGTCAGAATGGACAAAATTAGTTATTTGGCAAGATTATGGCCACGAGTTAAATGCAGAGAATAGTCACCTCCACAGTGAAAGCAGGTACCTCCATGTGACCAGAGCACAGCAACCTGCATGCTCTACATAGTGGCCTGGGCTTTGTTTAAAGTTGATGTTATGATTTTTATTGCCCCTGAACGTGGACTATGCTATTCTCAAGGAGAAGCCTACCTCTTACTTTCTAGTGCTTCTTCTATCACAAGCTACAATCAATAACTGTTATTTAATTGTGGCACTATTTACCCACTATTAGAGTTTTATTAGGGAAGGGAAATGTAAGGATGAGGATAGGCCTACTGAAAATGAATAGTGCACAAGAGAGAGCAGGAAACAGGTGGAATCTGCTTTTATAGGTTACCAAGCAGCGCATGTGCATTTGGGCTTACATAGCTATGCCATACATGCGCATAGATTATGTGATCACGCTGTATGCAGATTACGTGACTACAAGGCTCACAGATTACTTAGGATGTAAGGCCCTGGGGTGACTAAGCATTTTTGCCTGACTGCTGGACAGTGCATGCACAGCCACGTAGCTAGGAAGTGGCTATGAATTATAACAATAACAGCAGCAACAAATTGGCAAATAATGACAGGAGAGGAAAATAGGAGGATAAGAAGGAATTATATTTACGTGCCATTGTCTCAACTTTTTTGTTTTGTTTTGTTTTGTTTTTCGAGACAGGGTTTCTCCGTGTAGTTTTGGTGCCTGTCTTGGATCTTGCTCTGTAGACCAGGCTGGCCTTAAACTCACAGAGATCTGCCTGCCTCTGCCTCCCGAGTGCTGGGATTAAAGGCATGTGCCACTGCCACCTGTCAACTTATTTTAGATGAATTAATTATTAAAAGAACTCCATAGGTAAGTAGTGTTAGGTTTCAAACTCAAGACAAACAGCTGACACTGGCAGCCAATTCACTGTTATAGGGTCCTCTTGGTTATCATACTCCTCCCCCAAGTGCCCCCTCCTACACACCTTAATCTCTCCAACCCAGGACTGGCCCAGGCTTTCCCTTACCAGCTTCTCTTATCCCTATTCAACCCAGCCATTTTGACTATACCAATCTCTTTGCTTCTTGGCTGCTACTCTTGGTTCCCACTCTCCTGATTTCCTGGCTTCTGGCTCTCCCTTCTTGCCTACCCTCTCCCCCACAGTCTGCCAGCCATATTTACTCTGGATTCTTCCAGGTGCCTCTGCTTATGCTCTCCCTCATATCTACAATAAACCTTCTCCCCCACCATACCATCATGTCTTCATTTTTTTTCCATTCAGGTAGTATGATATACTTTTTGAGTTAAGTCAACTAAGACCCATAGAGAGTTGGTCGGCATGATTGAATGCACACAGTATTTTGGATGTCTCTGGGATAGTTCCAGATCCCATCTATCTTGTTTTGTATACACTGTAGGTGCTTTCAATATTGTTTTCATCTAGTCAAAATTAGCAAGTGAGTATTTACAGTTAATGGGACTTCTTACAAAGCTAAAATAGGCAATCAGTATCATATAATATAACAGGGTCAGTATATTTGGATTTGAGGGTCAGAGGTGAATAACAACATGCTTTTTCAGTCTTGTCTCACTTTTCTGGAGAAAGAGAAACACCAAGTGAGTTGTAAGGCCTTAGATAGCTAGTGTGTGCTTCTTAGTGAATGCTGTGTAATAAGTGGTGGTGGAAACAGGGATGGAAACTCATGGCCTGGAAGAATGCACACCCACCCTCTGAAGTTCTTTAAAAGCTGGATCTTTATGTAACTTCACCATTATTGATTGAAAGGGTATAAGTCCAGATTTCATGCAGAAGTGAAGGTTTTATTTGCTTGTAAAAATCCAGGAAAGACATAGCTATTTATAAAGCCCCAGCCCCGTAGGTACCTAATTCAACAGAAGAGTCGCTGCTTGCGAAACCTTCCCTCTCCTCCTGTCTGCATGACGGTTCTTCTCCAGTTTAGTGAACACTGTTGAGTGCCTCACCTGGCCCTAACCCTCAGCCGCTCTAAAGGAGAATCCTTCTTTGCATGGTCAAAACAACGCTGGAAGCCTGTATCCGTTAGGACATTGTCAAGTTGCATGTGCCTAGCTTTACCACAGAATTCCCACTCATTTCACCCCTAGAAGATGATAATTACGTTTATTTTGTTAATCTTCACTCTTTAAAAGTGCCACTGCTCAGTAAGAGACAATGTGCCAATGTTCATTCTTTTTGCAAGATAAACAGGTTTGTATGTTGCACTGTGAATTTTAGTCCTACTTCTATCTTTTGGAGACATGGGGCCTGGTTCTAATTCTTCTTTCTCCTAGGAGCCTCTGAGATGCTGAAAGTGATGTACACCACCTTCAAGTGATAGTTGTTGCCTGCCAAACTGTAGATTTTAAGGGTCTCCTGTAGATCGCTGAGATTTTGCCTTCCTAACAGACACGGGTGTTGGTCGCTGCTGGTGCCTTGGCCACATTTAAGAAGCAGGCATTCATAGGCCCCTGTCTGTGCCTTTCTACTTCTGAGCTAAGAAAATACATTTTCCCCCATTTTTCCTCACTCTTCCCCTTTCTCCAGCCCATAAACTACTGCTCTCATCTGGATATTATTCAGTCTTCTTCTTATATATGAACATATGTATGTTATTCTTAACTGATTAAAAAAATAAATAGGAAATAAAATAGGAAATCGCTCACCCCTACCTTCATAAGCTAGGCCATACACCTCAAATTTACAACACCAGTACTTGGGAGGATGGCAAGTTTGAGGCCAGCATGAGTTACATAAAAAGACCCTGTATCAAAAATGAATGAACAAACAAACACCGAGAGAATCTCCCTAGTCTATGGATATCCTTATGCTACTCTCTCTCTCTTATCTATCTTTCTCACTCAATCTAACACTCACTTATAGACCTGGCTTGAACTCTTGCTTACCTTGAACTTTTCAATTAGCCCCCAGAGACATGAATGGATACTATGGACTGAAATGGTTTATCTCCTTCCTTGGAGTTCCAAAGTTAAGAATCGTGAATTGATCAAAATAACCATAACAGAAGCATCCTGGCTATATTTTCCTCGACATCTTAAAAAAAAAGCCAGGAACTAAACAAGCTGTCTAGACATGTTTTATATGGTGATGTATAGGACGCAGTGTAGCAATTTATTGGACTATGGTTTGAGTGACATATTAAACTCTTTTCCAGCTACATTTTGACTTATTATTCACTTCAGGCTGAAAAGCACAGCTCTAGCATAATCCACATGCCAACAACTACATAGAAGAATGTCATTGTAAAGCCAAACAGTTTATTTTCAACTTTCAAGGCCAGATCTAAGGTCATATACTAGATCAATGCTTTTGAATACTTCACAATTTTAATCTAAGGAAAAGAAAAAACTTGAATCCTTATTGTGTGATTCCCATATAAAACTAGGTATTTAAGAATATCTATGTTCTTGAAAAGAATCATTTTAAATACTTGTTTTCATTGTTTTTAGTTATGTGTATGTTGTGGGGGGAATGTGCACACAAATGCAGTTTCCCGTAGAAGTCAAGGGCATCGCATTCCCCTGAAGCTGGAGTGAAAGAAGAGTGTGAGCTTCCTGAAACAGGTCTTTGGAAATTAACACTGGTCCTCTGGAAAAGGAGAATACAGTATCACCTGCTGAGCTATCTCTCCAGGCCTGGGCATCTTTATCCCAGAACTTCTTAAGTAGCCAAATGCACTTCAAAAATTATAATTATAATTTCATATATCCTATTTACCTTGTAGGTGGAAATCTCACTAGACTATAAAGAATAATAACTTATTTATTTGAATGTCAATGAAAAGCAGTGTATGATTATGTCACTTTTCCTTGCTGAACAATGTATACCAAAAAATATTCAAATTCATAATGACATTGCTTCTATGTTTCAGATTTTTGAGGAAAAATTAGACACAGCCATATTTGTTCGAATGGAACTAGTACTATAAGGAAGAGATATTGGATGGTTTCAAACTAACATAAGAAGTAACCATGACCCCTTACTATGAGATGCTCACAATACAAGTATAAAAGAGAAGAGTGATCAAATCCACTATAGAGGCATTAACAGTGCTCATCAAAGGATCTGAATGCCCACTAGGCTTATTAAAATTCATGGAACTTTAAAAATATCAGCCAGTCAAAAAGAGGTGTAAATAGAAATATCTATTTCACAGAACCAAGGAGCTTGTTTTGAATTAATCTTGGAGTTCATTTTATCCTATATAAGTACTAAAGATTTTTACTTACTTATGTCAAACATCATTTTGGAAAATATTTAATGAGATAGTTATTACATGCTTTATTGCTCAATAAATGATACAATTCTTTCAAATATGCCTGCTTTGTCTTTCCCCCAAATACCTGATTTCACATTTGCATGTGAAAGTGAACAAGAGTAACCTCAGATCGCCATGAAGAAAACTGCTTTGGCAAGCAGTGCAGTTGGTGCTATTGTCTGATGAGGACAAATGGACAAGCCTGGAGAGGGGTTTTGCTTCCTTAGTGTCATATGCAGAAAGACTATTCTAAGCATACGACTGCAGTGTGGAACACAGGCATTTGTGTTGCGCATTTCTAATAAGAACAGATTTTTAAATGATTTGGAAAATTAGTGCAACCACTATGACAAATGGTTGAAGAGATAGGACAGAATCACCCACTCATTTTTAAACGCTGTCCCCTTACATGGCTCATTGCACACAAGGCCATCATTATGGTAACAAATAATCTGTTACAAGCACTACACTGACTTTTGGCTCAGAGCAAGGCCTCACAGCCCCGAGTCCCTGGCCAGAATTGCCGCGCGCCAGGCACTGATGTATTAAAGGACTCTCTTCCCTGTGTTCATTTGGAAAACATGTCAGAGATTCGCTTATGTTCTACCTCTTTTGTGAAGTCATGTTTCCGTCATTGGCAATATTGTCGGGTATTTTAAGTCATGCATGAGTGTCAACAGAGGTACTGTTTGAATGTGCAGAGGACAGAGGGGATCGAAGTATTTGAGGTGCTCATCACTGAAGACGTGATGGGTAAATTGCTTCTAGGCTGGGTAATACTTGAGTTTCTAAAGTATTGTATCTTGTTAAATTTGCTTACTTATATAATTGCATCCTTACTTATATAATTTAACATCCTGGTTGTTTCTCTAATTTTCAGATTAGGAATTTCAGCTCCAGGGGAACCTTGAAACTTTCTGTAATATGAAACAAATGAATGAGTCAAGATGCTTCATTCAGACCTTTGATACCACAGCTCAATTTTCACTTCCTAATCAACATGTTACAGTCTCATTGAAGATAGTAGCTTGAAGCCCAGTGGTGGTGATGAACACCTTTAACCCTGGTACTCAGGAGCCATTGATAGGTTGATCTCTGATCTCTGAGTTCGAGAGGCCAGTCTGATTTACAAACTGAGTTCCAGAACAGCCAGAGCTGTTACAAAAACAAAAACAAACAAACAAAAAAAAAAGTAGTTTGGAAACTTTCATTATCTAAATGTTAGTATCAATTATCTAAGTGTTAGTGTTAATCAAGAAATGAAGTTATTGATTTGACATTGCAAAAAGTAAAATTTTCCCTGCTGATATCTGTGTGTATTCCAAATGTTTGGGATGCTTCAAATTTGGTTGAAACTATGAAACTTAGTGAGTTAAGGTGGTGCTTTTTGTGCTAAAATTATATTTAAAAAAGTGACAAATGTTCAAGTTTTTAAAAGTCTTATTAATTAATATTCTATTTGATGTGTTAGATAATGGCAGCATATATATATATATATATATATATATATATATATATATATATATATATTTTCCCATACTCTTACTGAGACTCTAACTATGTAATTTCAATATGATAAGACATTTCTCCACAGTAGGAATCCCCAAGACATACAGTGGTAATTAATTTTGTCTAAAACCTGCTGACTATTATCAAAAGGGGTCAAAACTCTTTAAGAAATGATTAGAAATATATACTCATTTTCTTGTGTTCAAGGAAAAAATTCCTACAGAGAGAGAACATTGTGTCTACATTATAGAGGTAAATTTGAAACATATATCTTATGAAATATAAAATTATATATAATAAATAATACAAATAAAATAAATATATAATATAAAATTATTTTCCATTAATAAGTATTTTGTTATTTGTATTTCAAATATCTGCTTTGAAACCTGAGTAATTAAATTACTTAGGCAAACTTAAATGGTGGAATTCTTATTTAATGTAATGTTTAATGGACATCTAGTAAGAGACTATTACATATAATATTTCTTTTTCGCCTTCATAAATAGGAGACCCTGGAAAATTGAATAGAAGTGTGCAAATCTGAGTTCTAGAACTGTGTTATCGCAATGAGAGGGGCCATTTTTTGCCTATCTGAATGTTGTCATTTACATTGCAAAGGGGATACTGCATAGAAGGAAATGTCCTTGTCACTAAGGGACACAGGATTGCATTATGTTAAATAAATGAGAGGACTGGAAGATTTGGCTAGTTAGGTACATTTAGCAGCTTACATCTTTGCAGGTAAAATATTTGAATAGGCCATCTTAGGAATCTTTTCAAGAAACCATTTCAGACAAAGATTCATGACTTTAAAAATGTGTGAGATGCCAACATTTTTCATGTATGTAACTTGTTCCCTTTGTTTACTTGACACATATTAGTTGATAGCTGCTATCCTTTAATTTTCATTTTTGAAACAATTTCACACCTTGCCTAGTGACCACTCTTACCCCACCCCTACCTCACTACTGCTCCTGTTCACCCTATCCCCTCCCAGTGAATCCCTCTTCCATTCATGTCTATTATTATTGTTTTGTGAACCACCAAGATTAACCAGGACCTCTGTGTGACAATGGGTTATCTATTGGAGCCAGGGGAGCTCAGCACACGGATACTGATAGGACTGTTGTCATGAGGACTCAGTGCTGGTAACTGTGCTTGATTTCAGTTAATGCTTACAGTATGAAGTCTAGGGAATGACATTTTTTTTTTTAACACTTACTCCTTTTTCTGGCACCAATGATGGTAAAATCACTCAAAATTTTTACATGGACTTTGAAAAATATTGTATTAGCTGTATCACCTATTTCTTTAACTATTATAGAGGTAAATGGCACTTATATTTGTTAAAAATCATATTCAAAAGCTAGAATTAACTTTGCCCTCCATTCTCCTCAGGTAGTCAATCATAGGATGAGTAAGAAATGCTAGCTCAAAACCATATTAACTTTGAAACATTCTGATTACCCAAAAATGTCATCTTGTAGCATTCTGTCAACCAAAAGGCCTATCAACTTTGTCTAATTTATTTAAAAGTCCAACTTCCATAATATTAAGTAGAAATAAATTACAAATAAATTAATATTTAATTATCATCAATGCTAAACTTAAACCTAGATATAGTTTGCTGATATTGTAAGAGTTAAAATTCCATCACTTAATGTTGTTGAGGACGGATAGAAGCAAATTAATTTTCACTAGTCATCGTTCTTGATATTAGCAGGGATTCAAACATTTCTGCCATAGGTTATTATACTCATTATGTGACATGCTTACTAGCACTTAAATGTATTTCACAATATTTATATTGCACCTTAAACTTGTTGGTAATTTTACAATTTCATGATTAGCTCATATAAAATCTTCTAGAAATCATCACTTATTACTTATCACTCATCATTATGCTAATTTCAATGAGGAGCTTGAAAGGAAGAGATAAACCTAGTATCAGAATGGGAGAAGATCACAGAAGCACATGCTTTATCATCATCAGAAAAGGCTATGAACTCTTTGTATACACAGCCTGCCTTCTCCACATGAGCTCTTTTAAGAGTGTTTTCCCGGCACAACCATTTCGATTGTTTACATATATCACCAGAGGAATCCGAGTTATCTTGAACAATCTTACCTTTTCAACATATCTGCATCCAGTCATGTTGTAACTAACCCTAATTACTTCCTCCATCAAAGTAAATCAAGGTCTAATATAGCTACATTTACCTACCTCTTTTATTATTGTTATAAAGCATACGCAAGTACATTAGTACAACTTTTTTTTATTTTTTCTTCTGTCTATGTTTGAGAATCACCTTTCTACAACTTATACCTGAGGCTTTGGGTTACCCTCAGAATGTAACGAAAACTTTTCATCAAAGAGATATTTTCCCTCCAATGTGTTTCCCATACGTTACAATTTCCAATACATAGGCATTATTGATACATTACTATGGCCTGAGATGAGTTATTTCTGTAATCCTTCTTGGGGAGACATATTTATTATTATCTAGGGATCATGTGCTTATTTCACACTATGCTTGCCATCGTTGGCCACTCATGTAGTAATGGCTGCCTAATCTAGTAAATTCACAACTCTAGAAACTCACATGAACATTTGGCCTTTAAAAAAAGTACCTATTTCCAGTAAGTGAGCCCTGATAGGTTGAAAGTACCCATTTCTCTGTCTGATACCATGAGCCAATCCTCTCTCTTTTTCTTCTTTCTGTTTTATACCCGTTATTTCACTTGATTTTTTTTATTGTAGACTTAAAAAATATAGTTTAATAAACTAAAATAGCTCATGTATAGTTTAGCCATAAATAATTATTAAAATATGGTGACTATTTGGTTGAAAACATAACTTTATAACCAACTGAGATATTTTCAGAGTATGTGGATCAAATTTTATATTTTTTCACCATGGAACAACAAAAAGGGTATATAGATCTGTAATGATGGTTTGAAACACCATTCTTTAGTTGGGTTTTCTAAGGCCATGATCTTGATTTGGTTGATCCAGGTGTAACTTATGTCTTTATATATAAACAGTCCTTCAAGTGATTTGAATAATTTATCAAGACGGAGACCAACTGATCTAAGCACTGGCTGTGTATTGCAGTCTAAGAAAATGTTGCTTTAATGTACAAAACTGAATTAGTTAAGTAGCTGGCTAATTAGTAGCCTTCCAGTAGTTTTCACAGATAAATATTTGCAACTATGAACAGGTCAAGCGAGTCCTCTCCCACTTTCACATATTCTCCTTTCGGTTCTGCATCCTGGCATTTCTGACAGTGACTCACCCAGATATTCCCATCCTGATGATAAGGTTTCCAGTTTCTTCCTGTGTCACTGTAGAGCATCCGATACTGAGTCACCCAGTCGGAACTGCTATACCTTCCTTGGGTTGCAATGGCACTTATCTGCTTCCGGTTGCCGAAATCAACCTGAAGCCATTGATAGTGGTCACTGTCTGATGGAGACCATCCCCCAGCACCTGCAGTGGGCAGAGACAAAGGGGAAATGGATGTTTAAAATTGAACTCTTACAATTAAAGCTGGATTATTCTACATATCTTAATTGGCCTTTTCAGTCAGTGCTGTATTTCACAGATGTGTTATGAAGTGTCCTTTATTGATGCCATTGGGACTTCAACTAATATTCTTCCAGCTGGGTAACATTGATTCTTTAACCTCTTTATGGTGTAATTATGTGCTCATTTTCTCCTGAGCAAATGTCTTCATAATTCCTCAATTAGATCTTATTAGTACATGTCAAAGTCTAATTGACTGAGGGTTGATCAATTTACCATGAACTCTTCTGTTAAGACCATAAGGAAAAAAACTAAGTAGTTATGCTTTTGCTTTCCTTATGTGAGGTTTTACCATTTAGTAAATTGTAAATGAAACAAAACTCAATTATATAAAACTTTCAAATATGTTTTGCTTTAAGAAGTTCAGAGTCAAAGCCTGTAGATGCCCTGTTACTTAAAATAAATTATAATTATATACTAAAGCTCATGAGAGATGAGGTATGTTCAAAATGAGCCACTCTATATTAGTAAGGGATAATGTTACTTGATAGTAAAGCCAATGTTACCTGATAGCCAAAAGTTTATAAAATTATTTGAGGTACTAGACAAAATTAAATATCTTTGATAAAATATGATACTTGACCAGCAAATAGTTAGAAAAGATAATTTTAAAAAGTCAAATAGAGTTAATAGGGATTAAAAAGATTCAAATTCTAGTCATATTTGTGACTGCCCACAAATAAATGACAGAAACTATGGCAGAAGGCTTTGTGCTTAGAGATACTAAAGAGAATAATTGGTGGAAAAAAATTTAACAAAGTATCAAAGAAAAAGCATATCAAAATATATTCATCATTTTAAAAATAAATGATTTCAAAGGCTGGGAATATAATCTATTCTCTGAGGATTGCCAGAGGTGCAGTATGCTTTTAACTGTGTTTATTTACTTGGAACAAATATTGCTTTGAATGACAGTAGAACAATTTTCTAAGCAACTAAGAAAACTGGGCAAATATGCAATAACTATTTTGAGGACTGAAATCTGACCCATATAAGAGGATGGATAAGTGAGGTTAGCCATGCTAGTTTCCAGATTTGGGAATGATTCACTTCCCAGATCATGACATGGGAAGAAGATCCAAAGAGAGCAGAAGAGTGTCTCTGGGGCAGAGGCAGCACAGAGGATTTTTTTTCAGGGTTTCTCTGTGTAGCTTTGTGTCTTTCCTGCAACTGCTCTGTAGCCCAGGCTGGCCTTGAACTCACAGAGATCTGCCTGGCTCTGCCTCCCAAGTGCTGGGACTAAAGGTATGTGCCACCACCGCCTGGCTTAGGTAGGACAGATTTTGAAACTACTGAGGAAGCTGGAGACAGCAGGGTAGACTCCTATAAAGGAAGTGGTTTTGTAGAGAAAGACTACTGAAAATCCAAAATGGGCATTTATGAAGTCTGTGTGTCAGACCAAATGTATGTGTTCTGGTCAAGACTCCATATGATTAGACAAATGAGATTCTGAGGTGAATACCCAGATGTTGCACACATTGGAAGAATTTGATCACAGACTAGGTCATACTGACAGTTCTTGTTGAACAATACTAGTCATGCGGTAGCAATTCCAGAACGGCCACCCAGTAGAAGAAGGGATGGCATATTTTACTGCTGATGATGATGATGACAATGATGATGATGAAGACGACAGTGGTGGTGGTGGTGGTGGTAGTGCTGGTGATGGAATAAGGGCTAGTCATTATCCTTGAACAGGGGTTATTGAAAGTCAATTTGACACATAAACTCCTTTTTCAAGCATATCAACTCTAGGTCAAAGCAGGTCATAAAAATTCAACAACAGTCACATGTATAGTATTGTTTATTATACGTTCAAAACTCTAGGTCTTTGGAGTAGTAGGAAAATAGGACTCACAACCAGAGAAAAATCACTATGCAGAAATGAATTTCAAAATAACAGAAATGATGATAATTACCAGATGGAAACTTATCAGTGATTAAGAATTAGTCCTGTTGTTTTAAGGAAGACACACAGATATTAAAGAAACAAGTAGAAAATTTTCATGTAATAAAGAAACATTAAAGAGAATACAATGAGAACTTTAGGATTCATATAACTGAAATTTGATTACTGGTCTGCCTTCTTGGAAGATTTAACTGAACTGCACTTGGTATGGTAAACATCCTCAAAAGATCCTTGTGTTTGAGGCCTATGCCCTATCCTGTGCCACTAGTGGTTCTGATTGGTACTTTAAGTGATGGGAGAAACTGGAAGATAATTGGTCATTGGTGGTGTACTCTTGAGGATGATATTGGGACACAAGCCCCCCCCTTCTCTCTCAGCTTTGTCTGCCAGTTACCATAATATGAATAACATTTTTTTTTCATGAAATGAGCCACTGTAGATCTCAAATAACAAGGCCAACTAATAATGGACTGAGATCCTGAAAACTGTGATCCAATAAGGACTTTTATGGATTGATTGTTTCAGGGAGTTGTTATGATTATGACTAGCACAGA
The DNA here is from genome assembly GCF_004664715.2 of Peromyscus leucopus. Taxonomy (NCBI): domain Eukaryota; kingdom Metazoa; phylum Chordata; class Mammalia; order Rodentia; family Cricetidae; genus Peromyscus; species Peromyscus leucopus. Next base: position 42,551,370 of record NC_051065.1, read on the forward strand.
CCAGAGAAAAATATCATCAAACTAGAACACACACATGCTTATATCCACTTGCAAACTGAAGCTCAGGGGCAGAAAACAAAAAGAGGCTTAAAGGATGACTATCTAGTATCCACTTGGGACAATGTATATGTGAGAAACAATGTTTGAAAGTCATAAGTGCAAATGACTGAGAGTTCATTGAATCCAAGCAGAATATAGACAAATAAAAACATACAAATGTCCTGTTCCAACACTGCTAGACAAGAATGTTAAAGATAAAATCTGCAATATCCTTAGAGGGCAGAAGCTTTTCATCAGAAATAATAGAGGAAAAAAAGCAATGGAACCAAGTACTGACCAGGGGAAACTGAAAAGTCTTCATGTGAACTTTCTATACTCACCAAAATTAGCCTTTAAAAATAAAAGTAATAGCAATTTTTATTTTAAAAGCTGGGGTAATTGATCACCTATCTGTTTATATTGCTTAAAAGATAAAATATAGAGCTTCAGATTTTTTTTTGCAATTAGAATATCTATGTACATGAATAAATAGACTAGGAATGGTTAGTGCATCACTAAATATTAAATATTTATGTTTAGAATTTCTTTAAAAGATAATTGAGTGTTTAAAACAGTAGCTTGAATTACAGCCTTTATAGTATAGGAAGAAGCATACTATGGGGCTATGATATCATCAAGCTGGAAGGCTAGACTCAGACAGCCCTAAATCCTTTACTTGACACATGGAGTGGATGGTAATTGATAGTGGCTAACTCTTGAGTCAGGTGCCTTGTCCATTGAAGGTTTAATAGTGAATATTTTAGGCTATGCAGGCTACGGCACTCCACCTAATGATTAGTCAATTCTATTGGAATATAATAATTTTTACATATTCTGTAAAGATATTGCGGTTATGTTTTAATAAAAATGAGTTTATACTGTGGGTTTTGACCAGTTATGGGTCTCCTTAGTGGTCTCCATCTAAATTTAAATTTAAAACACAATTAGAAATTATATATTATTTTAGGGAAATGGCTGATATGCCATCTAACCCCAAGTTGTCAGCTCTGCATTTATGTACATATGAGCAACACCAAATCCCATAGCAGGGCCTGTATATGTGTGCATGTGTGCTTGCTCACATGTGCCTCTGTGTGTGTGTGTGCGTGTGCATGTGCGTGTGCGTGTGTGTGTGTGTGTGTGTGTGTGTAATAATAGTAATTTTAAAAGAGTGGTCATAAGTTAGAAAAGGAGTGGAGAGCAGGGGAAGAGTTAGAGGGGAGGAAGAGAGCTAACAATCTGTAATACAATACTCTTGCATGAAAGGTTTCAAAAATGAATGGGTTAACAAATGTCTTTAATGTCCAGGATGGCACTAAGAGACATGTTGGTGTGCAAGGAGGAAGCCTTGTGAGGCCCCACCCCTAGACATAAAGCATCAGGCAACTAAGGATGCTGAGAGCAGGAGAAATTGTTTTCCTCAAGGAAGAGCCTCACACAAGTGGTCCTTCACTACTAAGTGGTCAGTCTGGAAAACATATTTACAAGTAATGTATAGACTGAGTAGTTGTACTTCTGTTTGTAATAACAAAGATTACAAGGCAGAGGGAATTACAGAGAGAGGGAGCAGGGGGTGGTGGATGGGAAGTATCAGAAAAGGGAAACGATATCATTTTATTTTAATTTTAAAATATGAAATCACTTTAATTTCAATAAAAATATAAATAAAAACATTTAAAATGTCTTTATAAAAAATAAACTAAAAGCTATAGTCTGTCAATCCTGGCTCAAGTTCAAAGTCTCAAAATTTATAATATGTACATTTCCCTGAATCTAATATGTCAAGATACTCAGAAAGCATGAATATGCATGGTGTGTGTTTACTGCTTATTACTAGCTATAGAATGTGTGTGTGTGTGTGTGTGTGTGTGTGTGTGTGTGTGTGAGAGAGAGAGAGAGAGAGAGAGAGAGAGAGAGAGATCTATCATAATTGCTTTTCAGTTCCTAGTCTCCTACCTTCAGACAGCATTTTACCAGAGTGATCTTTCCAAAGCACAGTGTAACTATAGCTCATTCATTTTCCTGTAATTGTCTCTACTCTTTCCAGAGTTTAGCTTCCTGCCATCATGCATAGGAGACACACTCAGAACACATCATCCACACCTCTGTATGTCCTCCCTCAACTTATTTAAGTATCAGAATGCTCACTTCACATGGTGTCTCATACAGTGACTGCTCCTAGGAGTGCTCCAGGCCTCCCCTTATGCCTGGGGAGCTCTCTTGCTTAGTTTCTGGGAACCCTGAAGCAGACAGAATTTTGGGGTAACTGCTCTTCAGGAACTTCTTGAAAGGAATAAAAGGGGAAAGTTCACAAGTTAATGTTCCTTCCTTAGACTGTTAGAATGGTGTGACAGTTCTTCCTGGGGCTGTCAAGGGATAGTACCTGCTCTGATGTATTGAAACTCTGATGTGAAGCTTGAGTCTCAGAGCTCTGCAGGATTGGTGATCAACTTCATTGAGATTGGGCCATGCTTGACATCTCTATTTTCTGTGTAATTCCTTTCTCTTCATTGGGTATTCATCTCCACTGTGTTCCTTAACTAGTAACTTTATACATGCCACTATTCATGCTGAAATCTGTACCCTTGGGAAGTCCAGTCTGCCAAAGCTCTATTTGATTGTGTCTCTGGTAGTCTGCTCATCACCAAATTGTTACTTGCTCTGCATTCATAACTTACATATTATCTATTTGCTGACTTTTTATCCTGGTTTAGTTCTTATGTTCCTTATGGCTGTGAATCATCTACCTGTTTCTAGAATTCTGGAAAATTAATTTGTGGAGGAGCCTTAGCTAAATTTTTAGAATGATAATGTGCTCAGTGACAAAGATAAGTACATTATCTTTTAGAGGCAAGATTTTGAGGGAGGATGTTATGTAGCCCATGTGGCCTCAAACTGGCTGTTAGCCTGAACTTATTCACCTTGCACTCATAATCTTGCTGGGACTACATCCCAAGTCTAGATTTACAGTCATGTGCCATCATATCCAGCTATGATTTTCTTATTAGCTACAGAGTTTCAAGCCTTGGAGAAAAGCATTGCTAATTGCCATGTGAAAGTCATATATAATATGTATATATATATATATATTTCCCCAAAGCAAGAGAATAATTTTGCCAATGAAATCAACAAGCAATTAATACAAAGAGCAGAGAGCTAGCAATATGTTCCATTGATTAACAAAAGTGTTTTTCCTGTGACTTGTTAATGAATACTCCAAAATATATTTTCTTTATTTAGCCATTTTTTGCTGCATTGTTTTTCAGTAAGTAGGCAATTAACACGCAGCTACTCAGTCCAATTTATTTCATTACTTTTAACAAGAAGGGATTTATTGTCAATTTTAAAGGATGCAAATATCTCAAGAAAGAAAAAGGTAAGTAAAACTTTTTTTCTTAGCAGAAGCAAATGTAGAAAGAACAGATGATTAACTCGAGGAAGGCAAAAGTCAGTTTCTCAAGGAACGTGGTGGGAAGATCAATATCAAGTTTCCCATTTTTCTTTGATCTATCAAGCATGTAATTTGGGGAAGTTGATTACTTTGTTTATTTGGCTTGTGAAACTCCTAACCTCTATTGATCCACAGATTAGGAATGATACATTTTAGATCACAAAAAGTCCCCAAAACAGCATGTAGAAGGGAAGAAGTGTCTGTTCTGCTGCACCCCCATCATCTCTTAATGACATCTTAACAGGCCAGACTGATCCCAGTGTATACTGATGGATTAAAGAATTAAAGAAAGTGAGTGCATGAAATAGAGCAGGGAAGGAGAGGAGGCAGAGATGCTGATGATTAGTATCTTAGTATCTCAGGAGATAAGAGAAATTTGTGCCTAACTACTAAGTAACTAGTACATTGCTGGAGTGCATAAAACTCATATGCTAAGTGCATAACTTCCAATATTGCTTCAGTAGGTGTTTAGATCTCTTACACTCTTCTTTTTTTGTGCCCTTCCCTCTAGCTTTCAGCCAATCTCTCTTTGTCTCTGTTTCCCTCCACTCCGTGTGTGTGTGTGTGTGTGTGTGTGTGTGTGTGTGTGTGTGTGTTTGTGTGTATGCTGGCATATTTATTTTTTACACTAAAAGCACATGGAATTTGTAATCTACACATTCCTTCTACTTGGATTGTGTGATTAAATGTGCTAGAGAACATAGGTAAATGTATGAAATCAGTATTCTGAATATATGGTGTTCTGAGGTACCACCCACAGTGAATTGGGCCCTCTTATATCAATCATTAATCAAGAAAATGACTAGTAGACTTTCCCACAGGCCAATGAGATGGTGACATTTCCTCAGTTGAGGTGATGTCTTCCCAGATGACCCACACTTGTATGAAGTTGACAATGAAGTAACTAGTACAGATGATGTCAGCCCTCTGAACTCATGTGACAGATACTTTTGTTTTGCTATTTGTAGATCAGTACCTCTGAGAGGAGTGAGAACTGAGAGGTTCAAGAGAGGGCATGAAGAAGCTTTTGCAGTGATAAATGGCTCTAGAGCACACAGGGCATTCACATTGGTGTCTGTGACATCACCAGAGTCTATATAAATCTAGCTTCTAATTTAGAAGAAAACAGTGGAAAAAAATTTCAATTAAGGATAGAACAACCTTTAATAACTGCCCAAGAAATATGTATCAGATGAAAAGAATAAATTGAAAAAGAGTCTCCAGGCAAGATAGCATGAGTTCAGGCTTTAAGGTCTCCTTTTTGCTCTAAAAATACAATATTTTTTGATAAGATAGATAAAAAGAAAATTGGAAAGACATAGCCAGGATCAAAACTAAGATAAGTGTCTCCATGCACAAGGAATGGAATGGACACGCAAAGCAGGGAGGAGGGCTGACGCCAAGGCTTGCTGAGTTAGGGTCTGGTGCACACGAAGGTAGGGTAAGTCTCAGCTCTCAAAGAACGTTGGTGAATGGGAGCAAACGATGTGCTTCATAGTTAGGATGACTAAGCCAATACCAGAGACTGAGCACAGCCCAAATTTAACATGTTTGCTAGAAGAGGGGGCGGGGGAAGCCTGTTACTTTCTTGGCAATGTGACTTCTAGAAGGCTGCCTGCTCTTGAAGGTAGAAACAGACACTCTTCCTGAAATAAAACCCCATCAAGAGGTGACTGGACTTAAAGTTTCCCGATAAGGTTGGCAGACAAAGGCAGATGAGCGGGAATGGAAGGGGTGGGTTTTGTTTGTTTGTTTGTTTATTATTTATTATTTTTTTGTGAGGAGAGCAACAGAGAAAGAGAAAAAAGGGTGTGGAGAAAGACTGGTATAAAGCATGTGTGTGTGTGTGTGTGTGTGTGTGTGTGTGTGTGTGTGTGTTGTGTGCATTCAGAGAAAGAATGTGAAAATCAGAAATTCAAATCATAGGGAAAAAATGAAAGTCACAAAGTCAAATTAACTTCATAGTGTATCAGTTATCAAGGACCATGGAAAAAACACATTTTAACTTCTCAAATATAGAAACAAACAATATTATCCATTATAAGTAAAAAAGTTATCAGATACACCAGGAAGCAATAAAATGTTTATAGGTAGACAATAAAATGATTTTTTTTTTAAAAAAAGGGGGTATTAGAAATCAGAAGCAAATAATCACAAAAGGGGGAAGCTCCTGTAAATAATATCCATGCTTAGACACTATCTCAATGTGCTTTTTATTGCTGTGGTGAACACTATGACCTAAAGCAACCTGGAGAGGAAAGGTTTTATTTGACTTATACATCCCTGGTCACAATTCATCACTGAGGAACTTAGGACAGGAACCTGGAGACAGGAACTGAAGCAGAAGCTTTTGAGGAGCAAGGCTTGTTGGCTTGCTCCCCACGGCTTTCTCAGCTTGCTCATATAACCTAGGATCACCTGCCTACCATGGACTAGGCTGTCCTATATTCATCATTAATTAATCAAGAATATTCCCTGCATTGTGATATTTTATTTGTGCCGATATGTGGTGATCAGAGGACATAGCCAGCCATAAACAAAAATCAGGCAGTGGTAGCACATGCCCTTAATCCGATCACATGGCAGGCAGAGTCTCTGTGTGTTCAAGGATATAGCCAAGCGTGGTGACACATGCCTTTAATCCCAGTACCAACCATAGAGACCTGGAGGTCTGTACAGACAGACCGTGATGAGGAAGTGAGGTGGCTGGGCTAAGAGCCAGTGAGAAGGCAGAACAGAAGGGCAATAAAGGGCACAGATTAGACAGGAAGAAGCTCTCTCTGGGGAAACTACAGTGGCATGGTGAGCTAAGGTTAGCTGTTGGCTCTCACTATTTCTCTTATGTCTACAGCTTTCACTCCCGTATTTGGCTATGTGTTTCTTATTTTATAAGGCTGTTTAGAAATTCATCTATACTGCATACTTACCTACATGCCAATGTGATGGAAGCATTTTCTGTATTTAACCCTCCTCTTTCCAGACAATCCTAGATTGTATCAAGTTGACAAAAAACACTAATGGCATAGATGTGCATAGGTTATCAACATTTAAATAAACAAAGGCAAACTGTTTTTCTACATTGAAACTAAGTTGCTATGATTCCATAAAGGAAAAAAGTCTCCTGAATATTAGAGAGATTGCCTTAGGTGAACATGTTAGGGAAGGGCAGCATCATATGCAAATGTAGGCAAGTCAGAAGAAAAATTAGTAAAGTGCAACATTTTAGAAAAACTGAAAGTGTAAGAATGTAATTGCGAATTATCTCACTGATGAACAACAAATAGAACAGACATCTTAGGATGTGCTAAAGGAGCTTGTTAATGAACTCAGACTCTATTTACAGCAGGATTCACATAACTGTGAAGATCTCGGAGGCGGTGGGTAAGTAGACCTCAATTAAGAGCAGGTTGTTTTCACAGAAGCCAGGGAATAGGGCTGGGCCCATACAACTGATGCCACAAATGTGAGAAAATAGCATGCCATAGTCATTCCTAAAATACTGAAAACTTAATGACGCGTATGTGAAATCATATGAAGAAAGAACATGAAAGCTGTGTTTAAGGTAAAAGATCAGCAAGAAGATGTAGGACCGTTGGACATGATTACATGGCAAGAAGAAATACTATTTCTTCTTTTAGATGTCTGTAACAAGAATAAGTTTTTATATAACCCTGGGAGCAACAAAACTGACAACCGAGGACAAGGAGCTACCTCCCTAGACAGTTGGGATGCTGTAAAAGAGATGTGGCTGCATTAGCTTTTCAGATGCAATTAAATTCAGATTATATCCCAGGGGACTGACATTATTCATAAACACAATCTTAGCGTCTTTGAATATTTATCAAAGCTTCTGCAAGAAAAGCAAAGATAGGCAACACCACAGCATCATGGACCCAAGTCATAAATATTGAAAACAAAAGACCAGAGAATTTGCAAAATAGGAACAGGAAAGCACTTCATCAAAATCTTGCTAGTGTGTTCTGGATAATTGGAAGCAAAAAGAAACAGAAAAGCACAGTGCTCTCTCTACAGTGCAAGAGTGGAGGTGCTGGTGGTCGTGGGTTGTAACAACTTCTTTTTAAAACTCAATCCTTGTTTACAGGACATAAAGACTTCCACTGATCTATCCCTAATCTGAATTCTAACAAAATGTTCAGCAAAATTTCTGATGGTTAAAGTGAGCTGGAAGATACAGATTGAGTCGCTCTGAAAAATAAGTAGTAACCATGGCCCAAATATGCTGATTAATGACCCTGTCAACTTGAAGAGAGATTTCCTAATGGCAGTGTACAGGCCTTCATCTTGCATACTCGCATTTTTTGATTTTTTTATTATTTGAGGCATAGAAGAACTGATTATAAATTTGTCACTTTTATAAAGTTATCAAAAATAACTAATGGGATAACTAACTAGATTATGATATAAAATGTTTTTGACTGGCTCCAAACCTGAGCATATAACTTCATAATTTGTTCAAAGGTCAATATTAAATTAAGATACTCATTATCAATGCTGTGTTTAAATATATATAATGCTTACAAACAATTGTGTAACCTAGGTTCACTTTATACATAGTATGATGCTGATGTTGTGGTTCTAAGTATATATAACACTGGGGATTTTTATATTTTGTTCCTGAATCCTCACATATTTACATATATCTATATGGGTAGATGATTGATAGCTAAAAGATGCCTAGATAGATAGTGTTTGCAGCCATATCTCCAGGTATACAAAGTAACCATTTTTAGAATTTCATAAGTTCTCTCTGTTTCTGTACCTCTAAACAGACACCTCTTAGATCCTCCAGCAATTTCTTCACTGATGCACCAATGAGGCTGATTTTACAAAGAGATTGCTTGCTTCCTTTCTTTATTTTGCAGTGCAATATTATATAGTAGAATTCATTTTCTTTGTCTTTTCAGATGATAGGCATTTGTATACCCAGCTCAGAGCTACTGTGAATAGTACTACCATCATCATGTCCATTTTAAAGCATTTATATGCATATGGATTTCTTAGGGATATATAGCTGAGGGAACAATTATGCAAATTTGCAATTTTCAAACCATTAGTATATTTTAAATGTAAGTTTGCCATGTTCCCACCATAATTAAAGCAGTCATGTAAAAACAGTTTCTGATATTGGCTAAACAGGGTATTCTAACTCTCACTCTATGCAACATAGTTCAAACTCAACAGTGTAGACTTCTGTGGACTTAATGCACGTCTTCTTTACAGCTACCATTCTGGATTCTAGTATTAGAGATGACATCAAGGTTATTGGTACAAGAATAAAAATATGCAGCACAGAAAGAAAACACAGATAGGAAAAAAAAGAAATTGTATTATCTCTGTTTGTACACGATATGATCTTATACATAGAGATTGAAAATTCCATTAAAATTTCTTATAAATGATTATAAATGTCAGTAATGAGGCAAGATACAAATTTGAATTTCATATATCTGTAGCACTTTTTATACACCAACAAGGAACACATGCTGTTATTCACAATAACTTCAAAAATATACCTAGAGATCATTGTGACCAAGGAGGCCAAAGACCTCCACAGTGGAAACTTTAAATCTTTGAAAAGACATTGAAAACGACACTAGAAAATGTCTATACCTAGTGGTATAGGTAATATAAATACCTCCCATGTTTATAGATTGGATGAATTAATATTGTACAAGAAACTATTCGACAAAAAAGCAATTTATAGATTTGATGCAATTTCAATAAAACTTCCCATAGCATTCATCTAATAGAAAAAGAAGAAAGAAATCCTAAAGTTCATATAGAATCACAGAAGACCCTGGAAAGCCAAAGCAATTTTCAGAGAAAAACAAAGAAAGAAACAAACAACCCCATCACTATTCTGGAAGGATTACTAGCACAGATTTCAAAATACATTACAGGACCATAGTAACAAAAACTGCATTGCCCTGGTACAAAAACAGACACATAGACCAATGGAGCAAAATAAAAGACCCAAACATGAGTATACATAACTACAACAATGTGATATTTAACTAAGATGCCAAAAAGAAATTGAAATAAAGATAACATTTTCAACGAATGGTGCTGGGAAAATGGATGCACACATATAGAATGAAATTAGATGTGTCACTATCATCCTACAAAAAATTTAATTCCAAGTGGATCAAAGACTACGATGTAAAACCTTGAAATACTGAGACTCCTAGAAGAAAACATATATAGTATCCTACATGATATAGGTTTAGGAAAGTACTATCTGAATAGGACTCTATTTGCCCAGGAATTAAGATCAACAATCAACAACTGGAACCTTTTAAACAACTGCTGGAAAGGATATGAGGAAAGGGAAACCCTGACTCAGTATTGGTGGGATTGCAAACTGGTGCAGCTACACTCTAAATCAGTGTGGAAGAGTGTCAAAAAGCTAAAATCAGCTCTACCATATGACGTTGGCATGGTCCCCAAAGATTGAACATCCTATGCCACAGTACTTGCTCAAAGCTGAGTTTTATCAACTTCTTAGTCTGGAAAGAAGCCTCAGCTGCACACACAGGAGGAAGCATAGGCCAGAGAGAAGAAATTATCATGTTCTCCACTCATATGCATATTATTTTGCATGTTGTTTATACTCACCACTTTTAGAGCTGACTATATTATGCATTACTTAAACTAATGCAACTGATAATACAACACGATGGCAACTAAATCTAAAATGTTGAATGGGTACATATCTTCTAACTTGTATTTATTTTCTAAATAGTATAAATTATATATAATCTTATTTTTAAAAATATGCTCCATCCATACTGATACCAAGAGATATCATTTGTGTGCGTATTTTCCTAGGTGACGATATTGCTGCAACGATCTAAAAGTGGGAGGTCATTGTGAAATTTAAAAATAACATTTCAATTAATCTCACTAGCAAAGGAATAGATTGTTTCTAAAGCAATGACTGTAAATTAGTAGATATTTGAAAACTTTTAGATAATCAGAATTATTTTAGAGGACAAATTAACATGGGATAAAAGATATACCTAAGGGTTTTAAACTTTATTTATATTAAGATGAGAACCATTATATGATAAAGTCATTTCTACTACTACTAGGTTGTTTTGGTTTGGTTTGGTTTTGGTTTTTCGAGACAGGGTTTCTTTGTGTAGCTTTATGTCTTTCCTGGAACTCGCTTTGTAGACCAGGCTGGCCTCGAACTCACAGAGATCTGCCTGCCTCTGCCTCCCAAGTGCTGGGATTAAAGGCATGTGCCACCACTGCCCGGCAACTAAGTTGTCTTTAAATACAATTAATTATTTATGTTTTTATCCAGATGGCCTGTACTTTCCAGGGATTCTCCGGTTTCCACCTTCCATCTTTCCACAGAAGCACTGGGGTTATAGAATTGTACCCATGAATCCAGCTTTTATTTGTTTTCTGGGGATTTGAACTCACATTTCCAGGTTTATATAGCAAATGCTTTACCCACTGAGCAATCTTCCAAGGCTGTTTTTATTTTCTTAAATGATTTATTATGTAAGATTTGGTTGACCTATTTTATTAATAAAGGGTAGTGCTATTTATACTAACACTTGACCATATATTCTTATTATAAATGCATTTTGTCATTTCCATGTTTGCTATGAATAACTGCTCTAGTTCAATCATCCAGAAAATATTCATAGAGCACTTCTAGGTGTCAGCTATTAAGAGTCTTTACAGAATTTCCACAGCCATTTCTTACTATACATACTTTCAAATATGTTCTGAATATCTAACTAATTATTTAATGAAGATTTTTATCAAATGGGAAATCAAATATTTAATATTCTTTTAATGTTCACAACATTGTTGTCTTGTGTGTGAAGAAAAACGATAAAGAGAAATGCTATCGTAAGTTCTCTATTAGGTCAGTGATGCTTCTCTGTAAACCACAACAGGCTCCTGTGTGACTTCTCTTAAGCAGGGCTGATTTGTTGTAACTTCTAGCCCATTGGCATCTCTTAGTTGCCTGTATTTTTATTTTTTTATTTTCAAAATGATTTTCTTTTATATTTATGTACATGTATGTGTATGTGTGAGTGGGTGCCAAATGTATACAGGTCCCCCTGGAGGACAGAAGAGAGTGTTGAATCTCCTAGAGCTGGATTACAGTTGGTTTTAAGATTCCCCTGGTGGGTGGCAGGAACTGAACTCTGGTCCTCTGCAAGAGCATCAGGTGCTCTTAACTGCTGCGACTTGTTGGTTTCTTATATTTATAAATGCCACCTGGGACACAGAGTTCATGAGTCAGCGGCAAGCATCTGTGCTTCCAGGAAGTTATGTTCTACATTTGGAGGAAGGCAGCTTCGTTCGTGCAAAGAAACAGTGCATGTTTCTTCCCTTGTATGTGTTACTGGTGAAGTCTGAATTTTGAGAATAGGTAGTTAATTTAAAGTAATTTCCCAGATCGTCCACAGGTAACTGTCCACTCACTGACGTGGTTAAGAAGATAGTACTAGTCTCAGTTTATTCTCCTTCCTAAAAACAAACAAACAAAACACAAACAAACAAAACAGGAGCAATGGACATCAACAACTACATGGCCCCTGACAGCAGCCCCTGCCCTGACAACACTGTGGCCCCAGGTGGCAGCGCAAGTCACTTAGATGGGCATGGACCCAATGCCAGCATGGCCCTCGAACCCCCACATGGCTCCAGGTGTGGGTCCAGATCCCGGACATCCTCACTGCCTTTGGTGGTGACAGGAGCTTTGGACATCAGCCCAGGTACTGTCCGTGACTGGGCCACGGACCCAGACATGGCCCTGGCTGCAGCTCAGGCACATATAATGCCCTGTCCCTGGGCTGACAGAGCATGTTAGTCTGTATGGGTCCAGCAGCAGCATAGCCCCTAGGCACCAAGAGGTCCCAGGTGAGGTCTAGTTCTTGGGAATCAATGTTACCATTGGTGGCAACACGGGCCACAGACATCAGCACAGACTCAGGCTGCAGTAGAATCCAGACGTAGTCCTTGGCAACAGCCTGGGTCCGGACGCCATCATGGCCCTAGTTGACATTGCAGATCACCCAGATCGGCATATCCCCAGTGTCGGCGCAGTCCCCAAATGCCATCATGTCCTTAGGTGGCAGCTCAGGCCTCAAGTATCAGTCAGCTTTCGAGTGTAATGGAAATATGGTCCCCTGCCCCCTCGCACTCCACCTCCCCGCATGACAAGCAGAAAAGCCGACCTCCCAGGTATGAGAAAGTAAGAGCTGGCCCTGCCCCTCACCGAGTGCAGCAATCTGGAGAGCAGGTCCTGCACCTTGCCTAGGCAAAACAGTAGAGCTTGTTCTGGTGCAGTGAATGCCGGTGAGCTCGGCCGGAGGGTGTGAGAGCAGGAGAATTGCCTCCACTCTTTGCTGTCTGCTACACTCATAGAGCTAGCTAGGGGAGTGCTGTAGAGCTGGCCCAGGTGGTGATGATGAGGGAAAGCCTGAAGCCTAACCAAATCAGCTACCACCTAAGCCCAGAACCAGGACTATGTGGTAACTCACACCAAAAACCACCAAATTTACAAACTGCTGGAGCATGTGAAGTGGCCGGGCCTGCAGATCCAAAGCTACAGGATCTCCATGAACAAAGGCAATGTTAGGCTATCCAAGAGGAGTCCCACTGAGGGCCCAGTATTGAGGGTGTAGCAAAAGCCAGAGGCCTCAAACCAGACCAATGACTCATTGCAATGAACACTTGCAAGTAAAAATATATGGACAAAAGGGTAATCTGTGTGACTCACTGGGCCACTTAACAGTTTTCAAGCTAAGATTTCATTTTTTTTTTTTTTTTTTTAAAATTTTTTTTTTATTTACTTATTTTTTAGTTTTTTGTTAGCTTTTTTTTTTTAATAAATTTATTTACAACATTTAGTTCATAATAGCAAGATTCCCCTCCCCCCCCCCCCCCCCCCCCCCCCCCCCCCCTCCCCTCTCCCCCCCCCCTGGTGACTCTCCGCAACCATCCCCCCCAACGAGCCAAGTGTTTATTTTTTTTTTTTTTTTTTTTTTTTTGGGAGGTTTTACTTTTAATTTTTTGAGGGGAAGAGGTTGCAAGGGCAAGGAAGGGCAAGGGCAGAAGTGAGGGGATGGGGAGAAGAGTGGATCGAATGCATGATATAAAATCCACAAAGAAGCAATTAAAAGCTAAAAAAGAAGAAGAAGAACAAAATCAACCAACAAAAAGAAAGAGAACAGAAAAAAAAAAAAAAAGAACCAGCGAGGGGGCTCAGTTGGTATAGGTGCTTTTTGCCATGTCTAGTTAGATCTCAGGACACACATATGTATACCACTCAACTCTCTCTGTCTCCTTAGTACATAGATGTTAATCTGGAGTCTGATCCCAAAACTACAAAAAAAAAAAAAAAAAAAAAAAGAAAGAAAGAAAGAAAGAAAGAAAGAAGAAATAAAACTTCTCTAAGAATTTCCATATTTTCCCCAGATGTTATTTTTGGCTCCATGCATATTCAGTGTGTATTCTCACTCAGGAAGGTGTCTGTGTTCATTATTAACCTTCATATGGTTGACTACAGATATTAACTCTTTCAAAAATTAAATTTCTGATGGATGCCTTTGATACAGCCTTGGATCATCTCTAAAATTCTAATAATTGGGGCATATAAAACTAAGAAATGGATCCTTCATTAGATCTCACTTTTTTTTTTTTTTTTTTTTTTTTTTTTTTTTTTTTTTTTTTTTTTTTTTCGAGACAGGTTTCTCTGTGTAGCTTTGCGCTTTCTGGAACTCACTTGTAGCCAGGCTGCTCGAACTCACAGAGATCGCCTGGCTCTGCTCCAGTCTGGATTAAAGGCGTGCGCCAACACCGCCCGGCTAGATCTCACTTTTAAGATTTTCCTGATCTAAGGATGATCCTCCTGAATTCCCACATCCCATCATGGGAAGGGGATCACAGTCTCTTCCTTGATCAATGGGTAGAAGTAGGCTATTCTCGTCAGCGGAGGGTGTACTGAGACTGGGAATGAGCCAGGGTTTCCTCAGTGGTCCAGGAGGGACAAGACTTGGATTCTGGCACGGGTCTGTTTTTCTGAGAGTCATAAGACTTGGCTGTTTGTATACACTATTTAAGTCAAGTCTAAGAAATCAGATGCCACTAATTACAGAAGAATATTTACCATATGTGGCAGTTCTTAGTGAAATGGCTAACATTAAGTGAATTTCTAACTGGAATCTCATATATATGTCAAAATCTGGTTTCCGTCTAGTAATTTACACATTATTGTTTTGCTCACTCAAGAAAAAAAAATGGTCAGAGGGTCATTCAAAAATGTAAATGTTCTAATTGCAACTAAATATACTTTATTTATCTTTCTATTAGCAAGATAATTTGAATTGCAAATAATATTTGAGGCCACCTGCCTCTACGACTCCTTGACTGGAGCTTCATTATCTTCTGGATTGAAGGTTTTAGTCTAAAAAGCATCAATGGAAAAGAACAGATCAATAGAAAGAGAAGCACATATTCCTTGTACACTCACAAGTTCTCTTTCTGTATTGCATGAGGATATCAGTAGAACATGGAAACATTGTATAGAAAACCGTATGCTAATTTATATGTAATATGTACAATTATATAGTTCATTGATACATGCAAAATTTTTACACAGAAATTAAATATGCCACCATGACTAAAAGGATATGATATTGCCAATGACCTATGAAAGAATATGAAGGAAATATATCAGTCAATGACTTCCATGTGAGAGCCATACATGAACACAAGGTGAGGCTGCTTTCCAAAGAAATAACAGGACAATTCAGACAGATTCTGCTATTGACTGGAAGTAGAAAATTGTCGTGTATATCCAATTTTTATATTTGCACATTTAGCCTGTGAAGGGGTCATTTAGAATGCTTGAAGACATAAGTTCTAAAAAATATACTTTAATTCTATTGTTCTTTTTAGGAAGAAAATAGAAACAGGATTATTCTCAAGATCAATATGGTAAAGTGTAGCAAATGTAGCTGCTAAGAACTCACTCGGCTATCTATTGTGAACTCTCTAATCTCCCAGTAATTCACACACACAGGCTGAGTGACCTCCTCCTGTAGTCAATACTTACTCCATACTTGATTTATTCCAGCCCCAGATGCCAGTTCTTCCTCAACAACCATCATGTCCTTCCCAAGTTCATTCTTATAGTCACTGCATAATACATAGAAGACTCTTCCCCCTGAATATCTATGGTAACTACAGGATCTGTTTCAGAAGAAGGGAGATTTGTCAGGATCCAGATACCAGTAAGATGAAACTATGTTGCCAAAATTATTGTGGGTGTATTTTTCTATAAACAGAAAATATTTATAGTACTCCCACCTCCATAGGCTCTAAACGAGGAGGAAATAGCACTGGAAGATGGTGCTGAAACAGATGGGCTCGTAAACATATTAGTTTGTGGGAAGGCACAGGGGATTGCACTCAGTATACCCCATGGAAACCAAAAATCTGCAGATGCTCAAGTCCCTTATGTAATGAAGCTTAGGATTCAAAGTAACCTGTGTGTATCATTCCCTCTTGTACTTTAAATAGCCAGAAGACTATGTTCAATGCCTAACACAATGTTAATTCTATGCAAATGCTTGTTATACTGTATTGTTTAGGAAGCAGGACCAGAAAGAAAATCTGTTCCCATTTAGCAAAATTTAATTTTTCCCAAATATATTCAGGTTACGGTTGGTTGAATCCATGGATACTGAACCCACAGTTATTTGTAGTGTAATTCTCTATAAATGCCATAGGCACGGCTTTAAGGATCTGGAAAGTTCTGTTTACATTGCAATGTTAACTTTGCCTTATTTCTGGGGAAAACAACCTGATACTGGCTGCATTGAAGAAAAAATTTATGGAAGCACCAAGGGTATTGAAATGAAGAACAGGAGGCATAGGTGGCTTAAGATGTTGAGTGTGGAAGAACAATAGGGTGGGTGGATGGCAGGACTGGCAGGCATGTGGATGGCTGCCTTGGACCAAGACCTCCTAGTCACAGTAGTAGCAGAAAAGTAGGATTAGGGAATCAAGGGTAACTTCTAGGTGATCTCACTAACCCAACTTAAGCCACAATAGTTTTAATTCTAGGTAACTAGAAACTGTTAAGGAAACAAGATTAAGAACAACATCAAGAAAGGTGTTTCATTCCTAATGTGATTTGTCCATGAGACAGTCAAGATTCGGATTGTAGCTATGAGTCTGGGTCTTGGGTAAAAAGCAAGGATAAATGTACAGATTTCAAGCCATTCATTTATGAATACTAATTAAAGATAAGAGCAAATTAATAAATGTTAACAATACATACTTTAAAAATAATATATTTCATAACTTTTTAATATGCTTATTAGAGTTATTATGTATTGTACACACAAGTTTGTTATTAAATTTATTTATTTTACATTCTGACTTCAGTTTCACCTCCCTACTCTCTTCCCATTCCTTTATGCTACCTCCCCCCATCCCACTTCCACTCTTCCTCTTTACATACAAATTTTAAAGTTGCTAATAAAATTCTTTTCTATAAATTTTGGATATTTAGTGATGTTTTTCTTTTTCCAATCTACTTTGTGAGCATGTGAATACAAAGATACTAAGTTTTAGCCATAGCCCCATGAACAGAATATAAAAGACCCATTAGAGCAATAGACTTAAGTATTTTCTTTGTGAAGATTGGTGATTCATACACACTTCAAAACAAGCATTGGAGTTTCAGGTGACTCCATAAAAAGCCTACAGGCAGAAATCAGTTTGAACCACAATGAAAAAAACCAAAAAAAAAAAAAAAAAAAAAAAAAAAAAAAAAAAAAAAAAAAAAAAAAAAAAAAAATCAGTTTGAACCCTGCCAAGTCTGATTCCAAAGCCCATATTGTCTATTCCCATTATAAATTTTAATTTTTATACACAGATACTTAAAACAAAAGACTCCTAAAATTGCAAACATTTCAGCATCTACTTAAACTGTTTAAAATATGGATATCTTTTAAATGGGGAGACATGAAAAATACTTTAAAGGCCAAATAGTCTGCCTCCAGAGACTGTGAGAGCATTCGATGAAAAACTTAATAGGCAAATCAAATCCTTTTAAAAGGCAATGAAGTGGCACTAGTGTAATATTGAAATAAAGGCTAAAAGCACCATGCACCATTAGCAGCATTGTCTACTGGTGCCACTTGAATTTGGGGTTAAAGATGAGCCTCTCTCTCTTCCTTAGGAAACAACTGGCCAACTCATGAAAGTGTCATGTACAAGAACAAATAGATATTTGTTAAGTTAATAAGGAATTGGAAAGGAAAGGAAAAAGGAAAAGCTATGAAAAAGAGAAAACACAAAAATATGGAAACATTTAACTACCTCATGAATATTTATTTAGCTTTATATCTGTATTTCATTTTCTAATTTTTAAAGTATGTCCCAGTGTTTTTCATGGTTAACCTGACATTGTATTTTGTTCAAGCATATAAAATCCTTTATAAGTCCATGTGTCATGTAGTTGACAGTGAATTCCTAGAATGGTTACTATCCACAATGAAGTATTGTAGCACTTGATACTCTTGTCAATAGAATGATCAAAATACAATAGGGTATATTCCAGAACTGGATAAATGGCTCATTGCTTAAGAGCATGTACTGCTCTTGTAGAGGACCTAAGTTTGATTCAGAGAACTCATATCACATAACTGCCCATAGCTCCAGCTCCAGCTTCAGATGCTCCAACACACTCTGCTAATCCCCATGGATACACACTCTAGGCATGACTCACACAGACACAGATGCCTAAATTAAAAAAGAAAAATATAAAATAAAGGCATAACTCTATTTAATTGGCAAAATAATTTGTCACTCTGCAGATACGCCTTCAGTGGTTATCAAAGAAAATCATTCTGAATTAAGTGTAAAGAGATTGAAGTTTCAATGAAATTGTGGCTCATTGAATTAGAAAAATATGTTCAAGTGGAAAAAAAAAAGTTCATTTTTCAAGACATGAAGCCAAAAGATAGCTTTTGGTTATGTATATATTTTCTTTTCTTTTTTTAAAGCATGTTGTAAATCTCGGGAACACTATCTTCCTGTTACATTAATAAGTAGATGCAGTATCACTTAGTATGTAAAAAGAACTCAGGGGACCCGATCTGATCAATGTATCTTGAAGCCTTCCTGTGTAACTAACATGTTACATGTGGACACATGTATATAGCTTGGGGGAAGCCAAGATGTTAAAATAATGCATAGAAATAAAACCCATGTATTCATATTCATACCTCTTAATGGTTTATAAAACATGTACATTGTTTATATAAGGATGTTGATTATCAATGGAAAGGTTTCTATAACCAGCTTCCAAATGCTAAGTGAGCATGGGATCAAAGGCTTGGTCTGTGGTTTGTATTCCCTTTGTAGGGTCTGTTATTGGGGCAAACACAATTAATGGCCCTCTATATTTGCCAGCTTGTTTTTAATTATTTTTGTTGACTCACTGTGTACTGTGTGAATGTCTTTTATTATAAGTAGGTTATTCCTTAATATAAAGACACAGTCCCTAAGAAATATATGGATATTGGTGCTTTAAAAATGAAGCAATGAAGGATGGGAGAGAACTTGTCTTTTTGCCAAATTTTCAGAGCTGGCTAGGGAATAAAAAAAAAATCTAACTTATTTTCAAAATCTGTGAAAATCTAAACTCTGAGCCCAAGGGGGCATTTATTTCATTCAAAGTACAGCCTACTTTGGTACACTATTTAGTGACTTTTTCATGTATATTGGGTTTTCATGTAAATCTGAGGAAGTAAAAAGAATGAATCATGAGGTTAAAATAATAACAGAAAGACAGTTGAAAAATTCAATAGAATCAAGTCATTTATTTCAGAAAGATAAAACTGACAAATCTTTAGCTCACACAGTAGACTCATAAAGATAAAATTATAATGAAAAAGGGCATTACAAATGGTACTAAAGAAATACACAGGATCTGGTGATGGGATGGCCAAACACCCTAATAGTCATGACAGAAACCCCATCCAAGGACTGAGGAATCTGGATGCAGAGATCCACGGCTAGGCCCCGGTGGAGCTCTGGGATATGAGCAAGAATTGTTGAAACCAAGGTTGGATAAAGCACAGGGACAAATAGCCAAATGAATGGAAACACATGAACTATAAACCAAAGGCTGAGGGGCTCCCAACTGGATCAGGCCCTCTGAATAGATCTCTGAAGTATTCGAAGGCCACCTGGCCAAACATCCTAATTGTCATGCTAGAAACCCCATCCAATGACTGAGGGAAACGGATGCAGAGATCCACAGTCAGGCCCCAGGTGGAGCTCCAGGAGTCCCATTGGTGAGAAAGAGGAGGGTTTGTATGAGTGAGAATTGTTGAGACCAAGGTTGGAAAAAGCACAGGGACAAATATACAAACGATAGGAAACACATGAACTATGAACCAATAGCTGAGGAGCCCCCAACTGGATCAGACCCTCTGGATAAATAAGACAGTTGACTAGCTTGATCTGCTTGGGAGGCATTCAGACAGTGGGACCGGGTCCTGTCCTCAGTGCATGAACTGGCAGTTTGGAACCTGGGGCTTATACAGGGACACTTGGCTCAGCCTGAGAGGAGGGGACTGGACCTGCCTGGACTGAATCTACCAGGTTGAACTCAATCCTCGGGGGAGTCTTTGCCCTGGAGATGGGAATGGGGAGTGGGCTGGGTGGAAGGGGGGATGAGAGGGGGAAGAACAAGGGAATCCATGGCTGATATGTAAAATTAAATTTAATAAATAAATTTAAAAAATGAAAAAAAAAAGAAATACACAGGATCATCAGATGTTATTATGAATAACCATATATGCAAATAAGTTATGTGACTTAGGAGAAATGAATGAATTCCTGGAAATATATATTTTGGTGAAATGTGGTTGAATTGGGAAGAACATCAAACCAAGTTAGATTAATAGTATGAAAGTTGGACCAGTAATCAATATACACAAATAAAACAGTGAAGCAAACATAAGCAGGTGGTATCATGGTCTCATTCTACCAAACATTTAAGGAGAGATTAAGTCCAGTGCTGTTTAAGTCCTCCCAGCAATGTAAAGAACACAAAGCATTTTTAAACTCAGTTTACATGGTCATCATTTTTGTTGACCATATCAATGCTCCAAAAATGATGTGATAATATCAGTGAGACCGCTCACTGTTTGGTGCACCAGTTTGACGATCTGGGTTTAATCCCTAAATGCGACTACAGAAGAAAAGAGAATCTACTCTCTGAAGTCCTCCTACAGCAGGCATGTGCCTGTATTCACTCATATCACACACACACACACACACACACACACACACACACACACACACACACACAGAGAGAGAGAGAGAGAGACAGAGACAGAGACAGAGACAGAGACAGAGAGAGCACATCCTGATGATGATGCTGTTACAAAAAAAGATGATGGTCTTTTAAATGAAATTCCACAATAAAATACTAGAAAATTAAATAGAACAGCACATTCAAAGGGTATGTATACACCATGATCAAGTTGGATTTACACTTAGGATAGAAGGATGGATCAAGCCATGTAAATAAATAAACTATGACACGTCACATGCTGAAAAATAAAGGTTATATAATCCTGTCAATGTCTGTAGAAATTTTTTTTGCCAAAGTTTACCACATTTTTATATAAAAACTTTAAATACATTAGGTACTAACCAATTATGTCTCAGCAAAGAAAAGGTGATTTATAATAAATACACAGCTAATATTTTCTGAAGTAAGACACAAAAATCAATGTATGTGAGAAGAATAAATTTTTTTAAAAAGAAAAAAACTGAAAAACAAAACAAAGCAAAAAATGCCCCACAAACACAAACAAATAGAAAAAAAATTGAGAACAAAATAATGGGTCCCTTGTACATGTGTGTAGACAGACTATTTCACTGTTCTTAAGCTTACTCAATAGACTAAGCTTGCTGGTAAGGAGTCTCCAGAGATACACCTGTCCCTGCATGAGCTGGGATTATGAGAATGAACAACCATTCCTAGCATTTTTTAACATGGGTTGTGGGGCTACAACTTGGGTGC
Organism: Peromyscus leucopus; assembly: GCF_004664715.2. NCBI lineage: Eukaryota > Metazoa > Chordata > Mammalia > Rodentia > Cricetidae > Peromyscus > Peromyscus leucopus. The sequence continues at coordinate 42,572,969 of NC_051065.1, forward strand.
TCATGTCTAAGTGGCAAGCGCTTTACCAGCTGAACTATTTCCTCAGGCCATGGGTGTCCATTCTCACCACCTATACTTTACATAATCTTTACTGAAATAACTTGAAAATAATAAATCGATGACAGTAAATAAGAAGAAGGCAGAATGGATAGAGGGAGGAGAGAGAGAGAATAAAGAAATAAAAGGCAGATTAGAGGAAGGAATCTCTAGTTCCCATGGACATGATTTTTTTTTCATACAGATAATACATTCTCTGTGACAAAACCTTTAGAGATAAGAACTCATTCAGGAAGCTGCATGATACTATATGTACATAATTCAAAATCAAGAAAATAATCTCATTTACAAGAGTACCAAATGAATAATGAGTTTGACTAGGAATTAGGTGCTATACACTCTGAAAACCACACTATATTGGTGGTAAGAATTCTAAAGACAGAATAGGTGAGACAGTTGATTAGCTTGATCTGTTTGGGAGGCATCCAGGCAGTGGTACCAGGTCCTGGGCTCATTGCATGAGTTGGCTGTTTGAAACCTGGGACTTATACAGGGACACTTGGCTCAATCTGGGAGGAGGGGACTGGACCTGACTGGACTGAGTCTATCAGGTCGATCTCAGTCCTCGGGGGTGGCCTTGATCTGGAGGTGGTGGGAAAGGAGGGTGGGCTGGGGGGAAGGGGAGGCGGGCAGGAAGGGGGAGAACAAGGAAATCTGTGGCTGTTATGTAAAACTGAATAGTATTGTAAAATAAAATGAATAAAATAAAAAAAAATAAAAAAAAAATTCTGAAGACATAATGAAAGACCCTAACCCTTCAGGCTTACACCCTCAAGCCCCAGAAAATAAGGAACTAAGAAGAAAACTAGTTCCAAGGGCAACCTGACTCAGCCACTACTCAATCAATGTAAAAAGATTTCTGTTAAGAGATGTGCTCAGCTGTGACTAGGATAGTTGCAAGTGTTCCAGGAAGGACCACTGTGACCTTTGTGTAAACTCCACTCCTGCCCTGATACCCTCCTTGAGGTTTCAGGAAGAATGTACATGCGGACGTGACTGTACCCACTCTGTGATCAGACCATGATTTTGTGAAATGAAATTGTAATCTTATGGATTTTGTGGGTTTTTCCTTTAAAAGCCCCCATGTGGCTACAGTGAGATGCAGCTCTTGCTCTTAGGAGTAGAGTTTTCCTGTCTGTACAGTTGCTTCAATAAAAAAAAACTCGTGCTGTTGCATCAACTGGACTGGAGTCTGGGTTCATGGGGCACCCACTTGAGACCCTAGATTTTGGGGTCCAACAATAATAGATTAATTTTTAAGGAATCTTGAGAAAGAAGGATGAAGTTAGATAAATTATATTCTCTGATTTCACACTGTACTGATATATTCCAAACTATACTAATTACAACCACATGATATTGGTACTCAGCAAGCATACTGACCAAAGGAATAGAGATTCAAGATAACACTTAGGTATATGTAGCAAAATGATCTTTAAGAAGCACAGAAAACATATGTAGGAGAGGCAGAGGAGAATGTTTAATAATTATTTGTAGAAGACAGTATATATCTACATTCAGAAGAATGAAACTTAACCCTTATCTTATACTTAAAAAATACCTTCAAATATACTAAAGACTTAATGAAAAATATTAAACTGTAAAGCATGCAGAAGACATCTGGAGAATGGTTTTTGACATTGATCTTGATAGTGAATCATTGGGTAGTGTTATAAGACACAGGAAACAAAAGAAAAAAGATGAGACTACATCAAATTATGCAGTTTCTGTACAAGTAAGGTAACAAAGAAAATACACAGAATGGAGAAAGCATTTGCAAACCCTAGACTAACAAAGGAGTAACATAAAAATAAATACAGCCTTCAATTACCCTGCACCATGCTGTTTTGGTTGGCTTTCTATGGCTGTGATAAAACACTGACAAAACTATCTCAGGGAATAAGGATTTACTTGGCTTTCAGGTTACAGTCCATCATCAAAGAAAGCCAAGACAGGAACTCAAGGCAGGAACCTGAAGTCACGAACTGAAGGAAAGATGATGGAGGAGTGTTGCTTAAATGCTTGCGTCCCATGGCTTGATCAGCAATGTTTTTGTTTTGTTTTGTTTTGTTTTGGTTTTTTTTTTTTTTGTTTGTTTGTTTTAATACAGACTCACCTGCCTGGGGATGGTACTGACCAAAGTGAGCTGGGTCTTCCTGAAGCAATCAGTGATCAAGAAAATGCCCCCACAGGCAACTCTGATGAGGTTTCTTACACACACACACACACACACACACACACACACACACACACACATACACACACACACCACATATACACTGGGGTGGGCAGAAGAGAAAGAGGAAAAGGGAGACAGAGACAGAGACACCCTGTTGCTAAGGACCTGAATGTAAATAGGTGCAAGTGTGGCAAAAAGTGGAGAGGGATGCTTGATATTTGTATAGTAGGAATATAAATAGAAACAGAATCTATGGAACACAGTATGGAAGATCCTGAAAAACGAAAAACGTCACAGAACTACTATGTAACTCAGAAATAAAAATTCTAGGTGTATGTGCAATTTATGAAATTGTCATGTTAAACAGATTTACATCACCATGATCATTGCTGCAGTTCACAATAGCCAAGATCTGGAAAGAACCTGAAGTCCCACCCATATGAATGGATAAAGAAACTATGCTTATCTATGTACATGTGTGTCTTCATGTATGTGTATGCACAAGCACCAGCAATGTAAGCCATAAAAATGAAGGGAATCCTGTCATTCATCAAGACAAACAGATGAACACATAAACTCAACTTTTAGAACATTTCAAGAGCTTTGGTTGCAAGCATCATAGACTTACAATGGGACATTTCCAAATAATTAAATTTTTTCTACACAAACTAGTTAAGATACAAAAAGATAAACACTTTATTAGCATATTTATATGTGGAACACTTGCAAACTAACCTACAGAATCAAGAGTAGACTAGGAGAAGCCAGAGGCTGGAGCGTGGGTAAGCAGCAAGTTCAGATTTTAAAATGAACAAGAAATAGGACTTCAGCCTAGATCCTGAGGCTGATGTACATGTTAATTTAATTGAGATAATTATTACATAGTTTATATATGCACCTATCATGATATAACTTGAATATAAACTATCTTTGCCAATTAAACATTTTAATACACATTTAATTAATACAGATTATTTTACCTTTAAAAAAGGCTACTGTCAATAACAACAACCGAAACACACACACACACACACACACACACACACACACACACACACTAAAACAGAGCTCAACAGAAGCAGAAACCTGTTCTCCAATGCTTTTTGAAGCATATTTCAACTTAGAATGATAAAGCAATCTCAGTAGAAATGCATTCCACACGCATTTTTCAATTTGTTTATATTCTTTGCAATACCCTCAATCAATGCACAGGATCCTGTTAGAGTGCATGAAATAGAAATTATACATATCCATTGAAAATTATTTGAAACATATACAATACTATTGTCTTTGGGGTTTAATTTTGTATATTGTAAGGAGATGAAAATAAAGCCCTGAGGCAGGAAACACAACTGTATCCTTCAATGAATAAATTATATTAGAGAATGTGCTTGAGAGATTGGAGGAGACGCAGGCAGGCTACTTCTGTAATAAACAGGGTCTCTGATGGAAACTAGTGAACTTTGTAGGTTGCAATAACAATACTGTAAACATAACTTTGCCACCTTTAGACACATTATTACTATCCAACTTTAAAATACCATAAAAATCTAAATCTTGGGATTCTAGTGATCTGTTACCACAAGGACCATCAGAATACATAATAAATCTGAGGGAGGAGGGTAGACCTTAATGTCTGAGAGATTTTTAAGAACAAAAAAGGAAAAGAGTCATTACTTTGAAGTTAAGAAACTGTTACTGACTTTGGGAAGGGTGTAAGTAATGAAGAACAGCTCTTAGCAGCAGCTAGATTCCAATCAAAAGGCTATAAAGAATACAACAGAGGTAGACACTGATGTGAAGGAAGAGGAGAAACAGTACCGAGAGAATAGAGAGAATATAAAGCAAAGAATTTCTGTGGGTTCCCAAGCTTTAGGTTGAGTGAGGTAATTCATATTGTTATAATTTGGCTAGTACATTATAGTGAAAAATAGCAAGGTATCACTAACATAAATTGTCATATCATTTATGAATTTTTGGCATTCAATATTCATCAAATACTTTATGTGTTCCTCTTTGTCTCAGTAATTTCATTTCCAAGTACTCTCATCTTCCCAAGTGGGCAAAGACTTTCATAAAGAATGTTTATTATAGCAACATAAAAATGACAAACTCAGAACTCACCTAAATATCTAACAGTAGATCATAACTAATAATAGGGAATCACTGTAAAATATTACCATGTTATTAAAATTGTTCTAGTGTGCTTTCTATAGCTGTGATAAACACCATGGCCAAAAGCAACTCAAAGGAGGAGAGAGGAAATAGTTTATTTGGCTTATAGGCACAGTCCATCATGAAGGGTAACCAAGGCATGAACGAAAAGCACAAACTACAGATGAGTACGGCTTCCCATGGCTTGCTTAGTTACCTTTCCTATATAGCCACAGCATACATTCCTAGGGGTGGCATTCCACAGACTAGGCTGGGCCCTCTCACATCAGTGAACAATCGGAAAAAAAACAAAACAAAACAAAAAATCAACCAAACAAACAAACAAAAAACGCTCCCAAAGATGTGTTCACTGGCTAATCTGATAGAGGTAATTTCTCAATTGAGATTCCTTCTTCCCAAGTATGTCTAGATTGTGTCAAGATGATAAAAGCCAACAGTGACAGATGGAATTTATCTAAATATATAAGCATAAGTTAAAACTAATAGTAGGAAATCAATGCAAAATATATTATTAAAATACATATGACAATGGGAAATGGTTTTAAAATTACAAGTAAGGAAATGATTAAAATGAGTATATATGCTTATATGGTAAGGTTTTAATCTAATTTTGCAACAGACATAGGATAAAACACTAAAATATTATCAATAATTAATTCTACCTTAAGATTATTTGAAATTTTCTAAACTTTTTGACTTTATATTTGTCTGGCTTACTTCACCAGTTAAGAATACTTGTTCTTATCAAGGACCCAGGTGAGCTTCTGAGCACAGTGCTGGGTTGGGAGCCACAGAGTTTCACTACTACCTATGTCTTCAGCATCATAGTCTGATGTTCTCTTTTGAACAGGTTGGTTAACCTGTCCTTTTTAAAGAGACATCAGCTTCCAATTTTAGTGGTCAGAATCACACCTTTCCCTCTTATTATATGAAACAAGATTAGAGCTTACTAAGCAACTGCTTTACTATGGACTTAAAGTTTTAGGAGAACAGTGGTATTCCCAGGAAGGGCCTGTGGGACTTCAAAGAGATATAGTCAGTCCTAGGACCCCTTCTATAGAGAACAACAACAAAAGAAGACTTGGGGTTTAGACTTTGTACCAGTGTAATGGATCTACATCCATGGTGTATGATTACTTGATAAATAGACAAATGAAGTTGAACATAGAGAACAAGGCCTGAGTCTATACATGTATGTGCCTATGTGAGTGAGATTGTACCTGCATTTTATTTTAAATACATTAGTGAAATATTTTCTCAACTGTAGAATCACGTCATAAATAATTACTCCTCTTCATTGACTAGTTTGGGATATCCAACTAAAATTTAACCTGTGTTCACCTGAGATTTGAATCAGCATATGTACAATCAGAGAAAGAGAGGTAAGTGCCCTAGTTGCATCACTATACTGCAGGAAAACCTAAAATATTTAAAGTTCCCTAAAGCAGAGAAAACATTCCTTTCTATATGTATAGGATGAAAGAACATGAAGCAAAACCACCATCTTATTAGTAAAGACATGAGTTCTGTCTCCCAATTTTGCTTTTGTGACTAAAAGCACACATGATCACCCGAGGAAGCCATCATAGTTGGCATCTGTCTCTTCTTGCCTCTTCCTGTGCCATACTATTTCTAATGCCATGGCCAAACACATATACTCAGCAGTAGTGGTTAAAAAGTAGAGACCGCTTCTCTATATTTATCTCAGGCAAAACTGAACAATGCTGAAGTCCATAGGTAGAATTTTAATCTGCAAATTAAAACCCCTGTTTCCTACCCCAGCTTCAAAGATTGAAACTTTCTTGCCACCGGTTTTTCATTCCAGGAATGAAGCACTTGTGAAATCAAAGGGGGCTCTAAGAGTAGGCAGAAAAATAGGATGAAAGAACTTGAAGGTGTTCAAATGTATGCTAGCAGCATTTGAAAATATGCAGCACACAGAAAACTACAGCAGGGCTTTCCTTGGAGCATACATTTTAACACCTTTCTGAATATTGTATCATGCATACAGGAACACTCTTTCTAAGTAATTCACTGCCACGGTTACAATTCATTTAATATTTCATGATTATATCTTTAAAATCATCCCCCCAGGCAGTGGAATTTACATTGTTCCTCCTAGACCAATGCTAGCTACCAGCAACTCTTCACATAGGTGCAAACTAACTCCTGTCGTCTGCTTTTCAATTGTTAAGAATCTAATTGATTGAATGCTGATGAGCTACCAAGGATTCAAAGATGCAAGGCACCATGACTGTGCTTTATTGGCCCAAGAGCCAAGACTCACATGTGCAAACCAGAGAAGAGACATGTTCAGGACTGCTTCTTGCTTTCCTGAGCTCGTGCTCCCTCCAGCCTACCTTGTATCCCAGCCATTTTCCTAATCAAATAGTGGGCATTTTTATCTTACATTCAACTCTCTAAAGAAGGCCTTCTAATACATCTTTCTAGAGTGTAAAAGGAATGACTTTTGTCCTTTGTGTATGTGTGTTGCATGTATATTTTTCATAAAATCAAATCTCTGAATGGATTACAGAGTCTCATCCTCTCTTCTTTTGTGGTAAATAGCATTGGGTATTTGGCAAGACAATTCTCCTCTGAACAGAGGGCATGGCCCTTTTGCCTCAAATTCAATGGCTTTTCACAGAATAATCACACAGTAAGACTTTCATTTAAGTGTGTAGAAAAAGGCTAGTTTTAGTCTAACACGTTTACCTATTCTTCTTCTCTTCTCACTACTGTTAATTATTTTAAACTTTTACATTCATTCTTCTTTGAGTTCATAACCCCCTCAATCATCATATTCTCAAGTTATCTCCCCCTCAACATCTACGTGAACTTATGTGAACGAAATATAGGTATTTTCATTAAGACTTTATCTTTGTGGGATCTCTGAGGTTTGACTTTTCTCAATATAATCATCCTTTCCTCAATATAATCTCTTCAGATCATATCTAGAGTGTAACTCTTAGGTATATGTCTGTAATTTCAATCCCTTCCAAATTACCAAGTAGGTAATTCTAAATATCCTTGATTGTCGAAGGTCATTGTTTAGTTGAACTTATGATAGAGAGAATATTCTAGAGGGCCTAAACTAATCAGGAAGGTGACTAGTGGAAGCAAAATTCAGAGAATGTCAGTGCATGGGGAAGAGTTTCATACTGAAGCAAACAGAACCAGGAACTGACCTATGAAGGTTCAGGATGAGCCCCAAGACAGTGATAAACAGGTTCTGTTTAAGCTGCTAAGTTTGTGGTAATGTGTTCTGGAGCCTAGAAGACTAAAATAATACATTAAACCCACCACATTTTATCTAAACTAATTATCTTTTCTAATGTGTTTCTTGCCACCTTTCTATGGATGCTAATGCTCAAAGTCATCCCTAGGATGTGCCTCCACTTCTTAGCCTACATCTACCTTGTAGCCTAAAAGTATGAGATCGTTCTGTGTACAACCCACTTTGCACCCTATTTACTTTCTTATGGAAAAATAAAGTAGGAGCCTCCTTTATTGTATAGATGTATACAATGGTGAGCCTCTTTTCTAATGTCTTCACCTTTCTTTTGCACAGTATTAAAACTGGAGTTTCCCTAACATCTTATTCTAGTCATACTCACCTGTAGTTTGGGTAAACAACATTAAAATAATTAAAAAAAGAGTGTTAAACTGAACTTCTTATTGTAGCCTTTATCACTACCCTCACCCCACTCTGCACTTCAGCAAATTTCCTGTTAAATAAGACTTGCCCATCTTTACCTAGATATTTCCTGGATATTATTACATTCATTTTCCCTTAAAAAATAATATCTATTATTTCTGTTTTAATCCTTTGGCATTCATGGAAATTTGATATCTCAAAGATACTTTTTATTTTTTAATTTAACATTTTCATCATCAATGTAAAAGGTGCTTAGCAATAATTTGCTCACTGAGCAAGCAAACACAACTTCTCCTTGCTCCCTTGAAGGAATTTCTGTTAATGCATTTGTCCAATAATTTATTAATACTCTTCACATGTTGAATGTGGGGGACCAGCCCCCACATTTTTTTATCCAAGGGACTCTTGAGGAATGTGGGATAAGAGACTTAGTTAGAAATAGAGGGGAGAAAAAAAACATAGAGAAAACACAGGATAGACTTGAGTGTGCCTGGATCCTTATCCATTGGCCCAGAACTTTATAAAGGTCTATTTATAACAATGCTAAGGAGCAAAAGCCTCCCCCCCATTTGCTAGTTACGAAACACCTGCACTCAAGCCTGTGATCCAATCATCCTCTCTATGCAGACCTGCTGGGTAAAGCCACTAGGGAACTTGAAAATGGGCTCCCAAGGTTGAAAAAGTAATAATATTATCTTTGTTCCTGACCCCATGCTTACTTCCCTGTCCAAGTCAGGTCAGGGTTCCTTATTGTTCTCTATATCCTCTAGTCAATCCTAAAATAGCTGCTACCTATTGGAATACAGCTCATCATAGGGGACACTTCTTGAATCCAATAACTGATAACATTACCTAATTGTCTCTATCATATAAACTCATGTGAACTTTCAATTGGAGTAACCAATGAATCTTATTACTAGTCTGGGAACATCACAATAGCCATATGGCAGCTTCTAATAATTAACATATTAAGAGCACATCAGAAATTCATTTTCTCAGCTTCCCTTGCAGCTAAAGTAGAGAGAAACAGTAGAGACAATATTCTTTGTGGCACGTGAACTCAGGACTTTGGTGCAAAAAAATGTTAAGAGGAAGACTTTTTTGTGTGCAGAATTGGCTTTCTGGCAAGGGTTGTATGGGATTCAGCTGGACTCTTGGGTCTCGCAAGTATTCTGGCATGTACTGACAAAGTTGGCTGGCATCCTGAATAGATGTTATTCTGAGGACATCTCTGGGAGAAGTGGATGTGGTATGCTGATAAGATTTCACACCTAACTACAGCATCTCAGAAGTCTGTGCAGCTACTTAACTCCCCTCTAGAAATGAAACCATGTGTTGGAACAGCTAGTGTGGCTGATGTTGTTTATAACTGTTGTTTACAACTCAGAGTGAAATTTGTCTAAAAATGAGAGAAATCCACACATTAAAAAGAATAACCCGTGTTAGTGGGATCATACAAATTCCTCTAGCACACAGAATTAGAATTTGTTCCTTCTTCATGGATATACTATGATAATATTATATATTGACATTCAGCATTATTTTAATATAATATATTTTATTAAATCTCGTAGTCATTCTGTTTTTTTTTTACAGTTATGATATGTTCAAACCATGTTAAGGAACATGTGCCAATGAAATCATCCAAATCTGAAAATTTCTCTGAGACTGGTCTTATTAAAATCATCTCTATTTAACCACTGAGGAAACAAAAATCCTAAACTTTGATTTTTTTTTTTATAACTTTCACATTGAGTTGGGACCAGAAAATCATTTGTATTTATGTGATCAGGTAACTGTTGCTCTTAATTACTACAGAACATTTTCAAAGAAATCAGCTGCATCACATCTTACTCTTGTGCACTTAGTAGCATTTATAGTTTGGTTGTTTTTATTCATTATCTTGTGAAATCTTTGAAGATAACTAATCTCAGTGTTGCTCATTTACTCTGGAAATTTACTTTTGTGTGTCTGACATATATGTGAATACATGCCTATGTATATATACACATGTGTGCATGTGTATGCACATGTGTGTGGAGGCCTGTGAACCTCATCAGGTGTCTCTCCCAGTTGCTCTCCACCATACTTTCCGGCTGCATGATCTGTGGGTGAACTTTGAGATATCTCCAAGTCCAGTGCAGTCCAGCTGTCTGGCCAGCAAGCTTCAGAGATTTGCCTGGCTCCCTGTCAAGCAATGGTGGCTACAGGCACACAACACCAGGCCTGACTTTTACATGGGTGCTGAGCATCTGACCTCAGGTCCTCATTGATGCAAACTAAGCACTTTACCACTGCATGGTCCATCTCTCCACTCTCTGGACTTTGTTTATTTTAACATTCATAAACACATATCTGTCTTGCTACATTGAGGTAGTGGAGCAATTGAGAAAATGAAGCAAAGTCTGAGGAATGTGAGAATATAAGCACTGTAGCTTTTAACCCGTTTCAAACAGCTCTGAAGTGTGACTTGACCCTAGCACTTCCCTGTGGGTTGTGAACCAAAGCTACATTTTGCAGTACCTGCCTGGAGGTGCTCACTGACTTTACCCTATCACACTCTCCATTCCCTGCTGCTTTCTCGCAGGAACACATTCATTTCCATGTGCATCCTCATCATTCCAGTAATACCCCTTGTATTTTTTTTTAAATATTTTGTACTTTGAATGATGATTTACAGGTTAAGTCCATACTGTGGGAAACACTATGTAAAGTCAGTGTAGTAGGGATGCCTTGGTACTCAAACTGTGTGAGTCAAACCTCAGCACACAGAACTGGACTGTTCAAAATAGAATCAGCATAGTTGACTGGAGTTTCATTTCAATATTCACTATTTATATTCCAATTCCCCATTAAGGTATGTGAAGCAAAGTCTTTTTGGTGATTATAGTGAGGATGTATATTTTTGGGGGCCAGTGTTCTGATATGAGGACAAATAGTTACATTTATTTATATATCCACATTAGGACAGCAATGAGAATTTTTGTTTTTAAAAAATTCAGCCAGAACTCTTAAAGTGCAGTGGGTGTGCTTCTGTGTTCTCAGACAGAACGTTGTCAGATCCAGTGCTAGAGTTTTGAGTAGAGCTGACACAGCACATGAGGAACCACAATGCAGTAAGAAAAACACACTCAATATTAAAATCTTTAAAACAGGCATTTCTGGAGATCAAATCCCTGGACTGCTTTGTATGTGTGCAAGTGACTGGAATAGAGTTTTGATACTATAAGGTAATCGATTTCTATCTAGATGGATAACTGATATAAGATACCGTCCCACCTGTGGTTTATTTAGCAGCTTGAGGATACTCCATATTGCAGGTAGCACCTTTCCGTGGTGTGTAATTCTGACTTCAGGTCATACGACTGTCACCATGATGAAATTATGGTCTGCATGTCAGGTTTCCCCCATACCAGATCCTATCTACCTTATGACTATTAATACTTTAATTTCCACTTGGAGCCTTTAAATCACAGTGTTGTCCTCTAAGGTCATATTATTTATGGCACTGATACTTTCCAACACAGGAATAATTGAATGATTTTTATTTTTAATGAGGTATATTATCTTCACTAAAGAATGTAGTATCTTATCATTATTAAATAATGTCTTCCTGTTAACTTCTAATCATCCATCCCTCTAAACTTAATAGAAATTATGCATATGCCACGACTTGCACAAACTTTTCATGGTAGTACATAACAGAGAATTGCGTATAATGTTGAGATACATAAATACAATATTATTTCTCAGTTGCTATGCTGTAGGGCTTAGGTTTTGCCAATATTGTTAATACAGGCTTACACTGATAAGTAGTAAACCCATGGTTTCATGGCACTTACTCCAGTCTTCAACTAGAGAATACCATTCTCTTTAACACTGTAGCTCAGTCTGTTTCCACTGAAAGGGATTTGACCTGAGTTGATCAATACAGGGAATATTAGTCCCTTTCTTCCAACAGGAGGATCAGCCACTAGCTTTTGCTAGGATCCAGTAGTAGAATTTGATTGATCATACTTTAGTAAACATCTCAAGAAACACAGACAGATATAATGGGCTCTGAAAAAGAAAGGAAGATAGAGACAACATTAGATGCTATTGAAAACTTGGCCACATTTGGAGCCAGAGTCAAATGTTCTTCAGACGAAGAAGAGTCTTGCAGTTATGATCCTCTCCAAGTATTTCTGCACACCTGTTTTGTTACCTTCTCAGATGCTTAAATCCCACATATGGATGAACCTGCATTGCTGGGAGATCTCAGCTCAATGCCTTCCTACTAAATGACTGGACTACTTTTTTCATCTAACCTGAGTGACATTCAAGTCTTATTTCAATGCATAGCCTTGTCCATTAGGCTATTCCAGATCCTGGCAATTATTCTTGTATATTAGACACATTTGAGATGTCACCACTGGAAGAATGGATGTGCAAATCCTTGTCACTACTTCCACTCTAGTGGAATTGCTCTTAAACAGTTTGTTTTTAGATTGTTTATTTGATGAGACACAGCCAAAGGTGCTAGTTCAGTCGTGTGCCTTGTTTTGTTGAAGTTGTTTTACTTAAAATGAAAAATTTAGACTTGCAGGTAAGTTTCTTTAAAACTACCTTTTGTTCTTTCTTTTAGATACAAGATATCCTAGTAATAAAGAGAAACTAAGAAAGATTGCTGATGTTCTCTGCCAACCTGAATATCTCAGAGTTAAAAAAGTGTTTCTGAAATGACTATCTAATTGAGGTACCTGACTTGATTAAGTACACAGCTCCATCCAGCACTGAGTAGCTCCATACTCATCCAACAGCAGAGTCTTCTTTTTCCATCCACGCCTTCTGTGATTCCCTTGGTCATACATGATATAACTCAGATTCTACTTCAGAGCTGCAGAAGGAATCTATCTCTCTGTGTACTTTCTATCCCAGCTAAGCCTTCTAAACAAACAAACAAATAATATATGTCAGAGATCTCCATGTGTGAGGACAAGGCCATCCTAATTCTAAATTAATCCCAAACACCTAAATAAAGCCACAACATTTTCTATTTCAGTCTCTGAAAAATTTATTTGAATTTAAATTTTTATATTCCAGAAACTGATAAGCAAGTTTCAGGATGTTAAGGAGACACCCAGCAGTGGATGGATTCTCAGTGCATCCTTGACATACAATGGACAAGCTACTAAGGAGAACTTATTTTTTTTTCCCAAATGACAGTCATTTCAACAGAAAAAAGTTCTATAGAGCTCACAATACTTTATTGTGACACCACGACAAAGCAGACTTCTTTCTTTTTTATCCCTGGTGGCACACATTCACTGCTCTGTACTTCCTGACCCAGGACTGCAAGAAGCATAGGGAGCTCAGGGGCCTTGTCTGTTTCTTTCCACCAAACTTTCATTACCCAAGTACTAAAGAATAAGAGCCAACATCAACCTGAATGGGGAGAAACTCGAAGCATTTCCACTAAAATCAGGAACAAGACAAGGTTGTCCACTCTCTCCATATCTATTTAATATAGTACTTGAAGTCTTAGCTAGAGCAAAAAGACTATTGAAGATCAAAGGGGATACAAATAGAAAGAGAAGTCAAAGTATATTTATTATTTGCAGCTGATATAATTGTATACATAAATGATCCTAAAAATTCCATCAAGTAACTCCCACAGCTGATAAACACTTTCAGTAAAGTAGCACGGTATAAAATTAACTCAAAAAAATCAGTAGCCTTCCTATATACAAATGAAAAACAGATAAAGAAATAAAAAAAATGATACCATTCAAAATAGTCTCAAACAATATCTTGAGGGAAACTGTAACAAATCAAGTGAAAAACTTGCATAATAAAAGGTTTACAACACTGAAGACAGAAATTAAAGATATCAGAAGACAAAATTATCTCTTATTCTCTTGGATCAGTACACACACACACACACACACACACACACACACACACACACACACGACAGCATAACTAAAACATCCCTGAATAATCAAAGGATTTTTGGAGATATCACCATCCCTGATCTCAAATTATACTATAAAAATATAGCAATAAAAAGCATAATATTGGTATAAAAGAAGAAAAATTTATCAATGGGATCAAACTGAAGATTCATGCATTAACATATACCACATGGTCATCTGTTTTATTTTTTAAAGAAAGCAGAAATAGGAAGGCCTTGCCTTCTTGTAGGGGGGGAGAGTTTGGGGTGGAGTGGGAGTGAGAGGGTGGGGAGGCAGGAGGAGGAAAGAGGGGGATCTTAGATTGGTGTGTAAAATGAATGCAAAATTTTTCTTTATATAAAAAAGTAGAAACCAGAAATACACACTAGACAAAAGACCAGCATCTTCAATATACTGTTCTGGATAAACTGGATGGATGGATGTAGAAAAATGCAAATAGATGCATACTTACCACCCTGCACAAACTCAAATCCAAATGGATCAAAAACCTCAACATGAATTTGATAGGGAAAGTGGAGGATAGTCTTGAATTCACTGGCACTGGAAATGGCTTTCTGAACAGAACAACATTAGCACAGACACTAAGAACAACAATGAAAAAACAAGACCTCATGAAACTGAAAAGCTTTATTTGGACAAAGCAGCAGGCTTTTGGGAAAAGATTTTTTTTTTATTTACCAACTATGAATCTGCTAGAGAGCTAATATGTATAAAATAAAAAAATGGACATCACCAAAGCAAATAACCCAAAGAGGGGGATCTTTGATTGTTGTGTAAAATGAATGAAGAAATTTTCTTAATTAAATAAAAGTAAAATTTTCTTAAATTAAAAAAAAAAAGAAAAAAATATGGGGTACAATCTAAACAGAGAATTCTCAAAAGAGGAAATTAAAGTAGCTGAGAAGCACAAAAAGAAAACTTCAACATTTCTAGTCATCAAGGATATGCAAATCAAAACTCCTTTGAGATTTCATTGTACACAAGTCAAAATAGCCAACATCAATAAAACCAATGACAGTTCATTCTGACAAGGATTTGGGACAAGAAGAATACTCAACTGTTTGTCCGATCACCCTATGGAGGGGAACTAGAATAGATAGCCATGGATGGGTGGATGGTGGGGACTGAAATAGGAGGATCAAATGGGAGGGGGAGGAAACAGAAGGGCAAGGGAGTGGATATAGGGAATATAGGGAAGACTGAAACCAAAGCCCATTCGAAGGGTTGTATGGAAACCCGAGGCAGTAGAAACTTCCTAATACATATATTCATATGTATATATTAGGAGCTCCAACTAGATATCTCTTACCACCACATAAAGTCTACAGTTCTGGAAATGGGTTACATATAATCCATTTGTTGGACAAAAAGGTCCTATGGGAATCTCCAGGCAACAGGCTATTGCCAAGGCTATTTGTTTTTCTCCAGAAACTGATGGTAAGTATCTATAGCTGAAGACAACACCTACACAGGTCATTGAACACAGTGAAGTCAAATTGGTGCCTACCTAGAGGCTCCATCCCTATGGACTAGTGTGAATAGTACTGGAAGGTACTCTGCACACTACCAAAGGAAAAAAGTGAGCACCAACCTAACTATAGACTCTTTAATTTGCAAAGGTGACCGGCCTGCAAGATGAGCTACAGTCCTGGTGGCACAAAGCTTCTGAGACTAACCAACCACTATTTTGTTAAATTTAAGGCCTACTCTATGAGATGGCAGATACTCTATGAGATGGGCACATTGCTTTGGTGCCCAAGAATCTGAGGCTAGATAGACCAGGGACCCAGTAAGAAACCAAATGCTACTACCGTATTAAAAATCATAGCACTAGAATGGCGTTTTTCTATATCTGTAGTTAGTGTCTCACTTGACCATTATCAGGGGGAACTCATACAGAGACCCACAACTGGACAACGTGTAGCAAGAAAAAGACCTTGGACTACTTAGTCTTAAATGGGTATCTCCATTAATTCCCTCCCCTCAAGGCTCAGGGAAACCTGAGGAGTTGGAGGTGGAAAAACTGTAAGAGCCAGAAGGGATAAACGATACCAAGCAAACAAGAACTTTCAAACACAGCAGTTCTGGTGTGTATATTAATCTACAGAGAATGTTGCAGCATGCACAGGTTTGGGGCTGATGGAGTTCCAGTACCGAGAAGGAAAGTGGACACAAGGTTCCATCCTTGACCCAGAAGCTAACTCCAAATGACAACCTCTTACAAAGAAAAAAAGTTTTCTCCAACAGAGTCTTACTGGGTATACAAATCAATCTAAGTCCAGGCCCTATGCCCAGCAGCTTTTCTGGAAGTTCTCTGCCTCATAAAGCTTTGTCATGGCTTCCCAGACCCCTTAAGCTGGTCTTTTGAGTAGATATTTTAGTTTTTGGTTTTGTGTTTTTATTTTCTCTCTCTCTCTCTCTCTCTCTCTCTCTCTCTCTCTCTCTCTCTCTCTCTCTCTCTCTCTCTTTGAATCTATGTTTCTTGAGCTTTTTATTTGGCTCCTTATCTTCTGTTCATTTGTTTTGTTCTATTATGGTTTGTTAACTTTCATTTTACCCAATTTTATTTTATTAATATTATTTTAAGATGCCTGTTTGTATGCTAAAGAGAGAGATAGGAAGAATGTGGATTTGTGGGGGTAGAGAAGTGGAGAGGAGCTGGGAGGTGTTGGGGGAGGGGAAGCCATAATTGGAATATATTGTATTAAAAGTAGGTTTTCAATTAAAAAAATAATGAATGCTAAGGACTAAGATGCCAAAAGTTTATCGGAAGAGCCCTCAAGAGAAATAAAATTTACTCTTCAATAATGCAGCTACAGTAGTATTTTTGCTGAAATTGTATGATGTGTATATTCCAGCAATCATCCCTAACTTCTGGTCACCTCTGAAGGACCAACATCAAAGAAGTTGAAACTCTTGCCTCTGGAGGAAGGCAGGACATTTGGTAGCTTCTAGCCTCTCTCGTTTTCATACATGATACCTTGATGTTGCCTTGCAAGCAAACATCTGTTTTTGTTCAAAATAATAAATATTTAGCTTTCAGTTTCATTTTACGATTTGTGGAAAATTTGAAGAAGTTCTAATTGGAAACTTAAGGCAATTTGTGAGTCTCTGATCTTGCCCATAGAAAGATATTTTCAAGGACTGGGGCTGTTTTAGTGGAACAGTGCTGAGCCACCATGTACATGGACCAGGATTCAATTCTCTCTACCACAAAGAAAAGAAAGTCATTTTCCAGCATTGGATAGTCTTAAACTGCTGAAGAGTTGGTGCAGGCCTCAAGAACACACACTGCTTTTGGAGGAGAAACACAGACTGGTGCCTAGCACCCATGCTAGGGGGCTCACAGTTTCTGCAATTTCAGTTCCAGAGAACCTAACATCCTCTCCTGGCCTCTGTGGGAACCTTCACTCATGTGCTTATCCCCCTATACATACATAGATTGAAAATCTATCTATTTAGATCTATCTCTCTATCTCTATCTATATTCAGAAAAGAACTGGAGATGTATGCACACACATAGTAAAAAAAAAAAAAAGAAGGAATGGGTTAGTGATTATATCCTATACACATACACATAATAAAACGTATGTATTTATATATTTATTTACCACATAAAATGTGGTTTAAAAAAAAGAGTTTAAAGGATGACCAAATGAATCTCTACTTAACATTTGGTATATAGATGTGTTGGGAACAAACTCTACGATTAATGGTAATGACACAGTTTTGCATTTTTTTCTTACCAAGATCTTCTCATCTCACACAAGGCATAGAATCAGGTTGCAGTGTGTGTGAGAGGCCTCAGATACCCTGTTTTGTGATTGAGTATTTTTCCTGTTATTCACTTCCTTTCACTTTGAACTGACTTAATGCTTTCCCTCTATGTGTGTTTTGAATATTAAGACTTAGTGACTTCAGATATATTGCTTCTGTCAGATGCTAGCACACTGGTGCTGCACATCAGTAGTTTTCTCCAGTGCTTTTCTGAGAGACAGAATGCTGGCCCCATTGTTTTGCTCCCACTTTTGCTGTTCCCACGGACATAATATTTTGAGCACAGTTATGTCTCTCTGTCTATGACTTCACATCAGTGTAAGTGCAGAGGTAAGGTTGAAGGACTCCAGGATTTTCTAGAAGTTCAATATATATATATATAAAAAAAAGGCTGCAACTTGAGAGAAGATAGCACTACTCATGAACAGGTAAAACATTATATTTTACTTTCTGATTATTTAAAATAGAGCACATAGAACCACAGAGTCATTGTGAATGAAAACCTAGTCAGTGTCTATTTTTCAGGAATAGGGTAAAGAAGCGTGTCTTTCTGTTCTAAAACAAAGAGGATCTTCAGTATTTTCTACAGACCACTCTGATATAATTATGGTCTCTCTGAAGCAAAGCTCTGACATGGACAGAGAGCCATGTGGGTATGTGCAGAACAGAAAGGTAGTGATCAATTTGGATGTCAGATGACTTCATTTCAAATGTACATATCTGATTCCTTTTTTTCTTCTGTCCATAAAACAGGACAATTTAGCTTTTTAAACCTTTATATGGTTTGTACAAGGTTCATATGAAATAGTGTCTACATGCAAATCCGTATTTTGGTATACTTAAGTGTATAGGAATTCATGACAGCCTCCCATGTTGGATGCATGGGAATGAATGAAACACAGGGTGTTACCTGCCAGCTCCTAGGGTCAGGTGAACAAATTTGTATGGCAATACTGTATAAAAAGTTCTAGCGTAGCAAACAAAACAAACCATGCCATGCATACCATGCCTTGAAATGATAAAGTGCCTTTTCTAGTCATTGGTGATAACTTTTGGAGGGGATAGAGGCTTGACAATGCAGGTGCTCTAAGAAGGTTGACTTATCTTAAAGGCAACCCTGGCTGCAGTAGGAAACACTTAGGACTGAATATAGAGGACTAAGACAAAGTTACAGACTGGGAAGGCACAATGGTGATATCTTCTGGTTTTCTGGCCTTCTTTAGACCTTTCTCCAACCTTTGCTCCCATCGGCTGTGAGGTATTTTTGTTCTCTTTGTATCTTCCTTTCGATAGTGGGCTTTTAATTGTCTTAATGTGACTTCTATGTGCTCTCACAGGTGTACAGAACCTTATGAAAATGTAAAAGGGAGAGTTTCTTGTCCTCACTAGTCCTCTCCCACCCATGGAAAACTATTTATCATAGCAACACATGGCTCAGCTTCCACTCTAGAAAAGGCAGGGGAGGGGAGTAAACTATGCCTTTTATTACCTCGACAGTAAATCCAATAAAGCTTCCTAAGGATTCAAATGAAAATGTTGAAAGGAAAAAGAAAAGAACAAATAAAAGATAATTGCTCACTTAAATATGAATGTGACAAAAATTTATCTGGAGAAAACCTGCAAAATATGTCTCATTCATATGTTTTCTAGTACTAACTAACCAACTAACCTACCCTGGAGGTGGGACAGTCCCCCTGGCTGCAGGTGCTAAGACAATATTTCAATTCAGAAAGGACCATCCACTCAAAGAGCACTGTCTGCTAGTTTTTAAAGGGGAAAATAGCAACATAGTAAAGTTTAGAAGGTCCTGAAAATAAAACAAAGCAAAAGGAAGACACACAGCACAGATGCCAAGAAAAAACAGAAAGCAAAGTGGCTCTTGAGTGAAAAGCTTGGCAATGGGGTTTCCGCATTCTGTGTTTACATATTATTGTTGAAGAGGAAAGCATAATAAACATGAGCTGTCTGAAATGTCAAGGTTTGTCATCTGCAGTATTTCTACCAAACACACACACACACACACACACACACACACACACACACACACACACGAGTCTTGATTTTAAAACAAGATGACTAAACAATACTCATTTTAGAGTATAGTAGAAGCTAACCAAGGGTGGGATGCTTTGAATTGCTAGTGAAGGCAGTTTAAAAATTGGTTCTAGAAGGCATGGACATGGAAGAGAGAATAGGCCTTGCTTTTCTCCACTATGTATTTTTAAAATTCTTTTGTAAGAAAATGTCTACAAAAAGGCATTAGTTTGCTAAAGGCATTAAAAAGACTTTGTTAGTTCTAGTCAGCATGAGTTAAGCAGTTTGCCAATAGAGGCATTAATTGATGAAATCCTCACAGTTGTCTTGATAAATAAAAGACAGAACACGAACACAAAACATAAAACTTTCTTTAATTGGGGAGAATATTTGTCGAAGAATGGAGATGCTCATTTAGCAGAGGGAAGTTGTAATGTTAGGAATTGACTCCCCACCCGACTCATCTCATGTTACCTTGTTTATTCCTTCACAAATTCATGGCCTCTTTAAAAAAATTTATTGTTGTTACATATATTTATATAAAGGTATATAAATACAAATGCAACCTGCTTAGTCCTTTTACTGTTGCTTGCATGTACATGATTTTAGGGTTGGCCACTTGTTATTGGAAAACAAATCGGGATCTCATCCCTGAGGAAGACTAATTTTCCTTCTCTTAGAAGTCATTATGGGTTTGGAGTTCTTTGTCTGTGGATTGGATTGAGCCCCTTGAGATTTCCCTCTTTCATGTTAACATGTTGGTCACTGTTGTCAGTGTTCAGGTCTTTTATATATATATATGTATATATATATGTATATATATATATATATATATATATATATATAGGCAGCCATATTGTTTTAGTATCAGGATATCCTTTGCCTCTCATTTCTAGAAGACACATTGCAACAGCAGACTCCCTGGCCCTTTGACTCTTAGAAGCATTCCACCACTTCTTCCATGATGTGTCCTGAGCCTTAGGTGTAGGAGTTGTGTTGTAGATGTATCCATTATGTCTAGACTCCCCACAATTAATTGTTCTCTTTATTTTGGACAGTTACAGTGTTCTGTGGTGGGCTTCATCTGCTACAAAGAGCAGGTTCTTTGATAAAGGGTGAGAGCTACTCAGATGTGGGTATAAGGCTAAGTATTTAGAAGTCAGTTAGGAATAATTCTTGTCTAACAAAGTGGCAGTAGTAGTTTCTCCTCTAAGACCCATTACCTCATTGGCCCCAGGTAGTTTGCTTAGTTTCCAGTAGAGTGAAGGATATCTCTCCTGTTGAATGGGCCTTAAGTCCAATTAAATGGCTGTTGATTACAACCAAGATGAGTGCTACTATTGTATCTTTAGGAGTACCTTCCGGGGATGGTTATTGCTGTGGTTCATATGTATGGCAGCTGGGTAGGACTATTGCTTGTTTCTCCTCTTTAGCAGCTTGTCATTGTATCTTTTGTCACTGTGAAAGGTAGTTCTTAGAGAGGAGATTTTCAAGTCAGATTCAGATGGAATCTTCATGTCTGAAAAAAGACTTCAGGGAAAATTGATGGAACTAGAAAGAATCATCCTGAGAGAGGTAACCAAGACCCAGAAAGACAAACATGATATGTACTTACTTATAAGTGGACATTAGCTGTTAAGTAAAGGATAAGCATGCTACAATCCACAGACCCAGTGAGGCTAGGTAACATGGACGGCCCAAGGAGTAGGGGCTGTGGGGGAACACATGGATCTCCCTGGGAAGGAGAAATAGAAGAAATCTCATGGGTGGACTGGGAGCAGGTGGAAATGGGAACATGAGGGATTGGGCTGTAGTGGACTGTGACAGAGTACTGAAAGAGATGACTGGGAAAGGGGGTCATTTTAGGGTCAGGTAGAAAGCTGGAACAAGGGAAATTCCCAGAAATCTACAATGATAATCCCAGCTAAGATTCCTAGCAATAGTGGATATATAGCCTGAACTTGTCATCTCCTGTGATCATGGGATTGGGACACCGGTCCAGCCACATAACCTGATGACCTCTTACCTATTGTCTTTCCTGCCTAGGGATATGCTGGGGTAAGGGTGGCACAGATATTGGGGAAATGGCCAACCAATGACTGGTCCAGGCTGAGACCCATGCTATGAGAGTGAGCCCACCTTTGACACTGCCTGGATAGCCAGGACCCAGAGGCTGATTGGTCCAGAGGCCTAGGATAGAACCAAAAACAACTGGAAGAAAAAAAATGTCAATGTAATGATGCCTAATGATATTCTGCTATACTTATAGATTGATGCCTATCCCAATAGTCATCAGAGAGGCTTCATCCAGCAACTGGTGGAAACAGATACAGAGACCCACAGTCAAACATTAGACTGAGATTGGGGAATCCTGATGAAGAGAGAGAGGAAGGCTTGTAGGTGACAGAGGGGTCAAGGACATCACAAGAAAACCCACAGAATCAACCAACCTAATCTCATAGGAGCTCACAGAGAATGGAATGACAACCAGGGAGCCTGCATGGGATTGACCTAGTTATGTAGCTTGGTCCTTTTATGGGACCCCTAACACTGGGTGCAGGGGATTTCTCTGACTCTTTTATTGGCATTCAGGACCTTATTCCTCATACTGGGTTGCCTTGCTCAGCCTTAATACAAGGCAAGGTGCTTGCTTAGTCTTACTACAACTTGATATGCCATGTTTTGTTGATATCTATGGGCGGTCTGCCCTTTTCTGAATAGAGACAGATGGAGTGGATGGGGGTAGTGAGGCAGAGAACAAGTAGTTGGGGAGGGACTGCACGGAGGGGAGAAAGGGAAACTGTGCTCAGGATATAAGATAAATATATGAATACATAAACAAAAAAGAAAAAAGGCCTTCAAGAAACATTATTTTATAATTACCTAAAATTATATATTATACAGATAAGTGTTTATGTATAGAAATAAACATAGCTTAAATGAAGTTATGCCATTTGGAGTTACAATGATTCCCCCAAGAACATTAGAGCATCTAGTAAAAACACAAGCACCGTGAGTGTGAAACTTCTTTTCAAGGTGTTTGTCATGTAAGTGCAAGAGACTCTGAGAACAACACAGGTAGTGAATCTTTCCCTTGGTTGCTTCCTAGAGGTTGAAGTTAAGACTCTAATTCTGAAAACATCATGCACTTTGGCCAGTGTGATTCTTCAAGTTGCAGCCCTTTCAAAATAGTGGAGTATTTAGGACCATTCAACACGAGCTTCTCATATCCTGTCAGAAATGTCTTGAACTTTCTGGTCTCTGTGTCCTGGTAGTCTACTTTGCAGAAACTGGACACAGATAGACCAGTCAGAGGGATAAACAGATGGACTGTGTCCTGTTACCCCAAAGTCTGATTGTGTTGAAGGTCTTATATATGCTTTGCTCACTCAGCATATGTTAGAGAGTCACCATTATTACTCTTTTGGTTCCTGTTCATAACCATAAAACCATTTGTAGAATGCTAATACCAGGTTTCACATGCTGATTGTTCTACTTGTTACTTTAGGAATTTTTTAATGATGATAATTATGTTTGCCATTTTTGCTCATTCTTTGTTATAATCTGGATGTCAATTGGTCATGACAGTGACCCAGGTCATAAAATCATTTTTTAGGAACAAGAAAATATTAGCAAGTACACACAATTTCACAAATCATCTTTACATAGGATCAATGAGCATTTGAACATTCAAAATATTAGAGTAATATATAAAATATTAATATTCAACGTGTTTATTAAGTAATTCAGGAAATATTCATTGTGAATCAACCATACATACAATATTGGGTTAAAGTGACTTGAGAATCTGAGAATTCTATTTAAAATTAATATTTTGACATTGTACAAACAGTCACATAAATTTTCCACTTCCCAAAGTAAGACAGCAATCAATACAAAATCTCTTATTATGGATAAAATGTATAATAAAAAAGAATAAAAAGGTAACTTTGAAATCATATAATTTTCACATATTTTGGAACAGATGAGAAGGGGAAATGCAATTTGTCAAAATGTCATTGGGTGAAGATTTTCATATAAATAACTAGCTATTTTCTTGGCATAGTGGGAGTTACAGGCCAAACCATCAGGCACCTTGCCCAGGGAGGGCAGACATAGGAGTTACAGGAAAATTTGGCTACCGGGAGTAAATGTTCATACATGAAAGGATCTGGCAGGACTTTTACTCAGTTTCTCATTTCAGAAGTAATTTGGAAACTGAACAAAGGTGAAATGTGTCTAACGCTATTTCCTGGTGTAAAATAAGAATCTAAGTCCATATTGATAAATCTGTAAGATGCATTTATTCAATTATTTCAATGTCAGCAAGTATTTAAATACATTTCTTTGCTAATTCAGTGTGAAGTTATCACATTACATACTATATACTAAACTAAAAAAAAGGAAAATTTCTTTTCAGTTTTGAGCTTAAAGTAAAATTGCAAAGCACAATATCATGACTGAGAATTCATGAAGTGGCACCGATTTAGATAATGAACTATTGTGTGATTTATGTACGGTAGTGGAAAGATCACAGCCCTTAGACTTTCAAAGATAGCAGCCATGATGCACACCATAACACAGCGGTCCTCAGTCACTTACAGAGGTGCTTAGTGCCAAATATTCAAGTATTTATAATATGCTACAAAAATAGGAAAATAAATATTTCCTAAAAATAATTTACCAAAAAATTCATCCAATTACATTTCTCCAATTAATGCATTTACTTTGGTAAACTCCAAGTCATCACACCAATTATTAAAGAACACGTATAGCCATTTTTTTCAGTCATTATAGTAAACTCTGGAAATGTGATTATATGTTTACAGAAATTAAGTACACCCCATCTAAAGTCTTGCCGTGTGTACATTGTTTAACTGAAAGTTAAGGAAAAACCCTCCAAAGCAAAAGTGAATTCTACTGACCCTGAAAATCATTGTGGGATAAGAATATCCCGATTCTCCAGAAAACAAAACAAAACAAAACAAAACAAACAAACAAACAAAAAAAAAACAGGTAAAATAGTGTTAGTCCAGCTGATCTGATAGACAATATACATGTACATAGATATGTGTGTATATACAACTCTGTGTGTGTGTATGTATGTATATATGTATGTATGTGTGTGTTCATAATTCACATGAGCCTCATTTAGTTTAGAAAGCAGCTCCATGGGACACAGTGAACATCCCAGTGTAGGCCTCTACAGAGAAAACAAAATCAAGGTACTAAGAGATGACAGTGGATAATAGCATATACCTCTCTTCCTGACATCCTGATTTCCATTCCCAGCACATATATTGGGTGGCTCACAATTACCTGTAACTCTATTTCAAGGTGACCCATGCCCTATTTTAATCTCTGAAGGCACTGAAATCATATGTACAAACCCCTACACACACACACACACACACACACACACACACACACACACACACACACATACACACACACACACACATTTGTTTTAAATCTTAAGATAAAACAAGGCATTGAAACACTGGTATAATAAATATGTCCCTGTGGGAGAAAATTAGCAATATTATTGGCAAGTTAAAAGGAAAGATCCCAGCCAAATATGAATCATTGACTGATTAATACACTTCCTAATTCTATGACCTTAAACAATTATTAGTGATGCAAATATTTCATGCATTACAATCTTACTTTTGAAAATTTCCCAGTGATGACAAAGTGCTAATTTGAGAATAAAGTAATCAAAAGGAAGTTTGGGGACATAGCCCAGTGATGGAATACTTTTTTCACATGTACCCTAAGTTCAATCCTCAGTACTTGGGGAAAAATGAGAAAGCATAAGTTAAAATTTACAATAAGAATTAGTTGGCTGCTCTCAGCTGGAAAGCTGAGTACAAGCGGAAAGATTTAAACACAACTCATGCAGCTTGGAAGAAAATAAGTTGGCATCTATTACTTTCTATAATATCTGAAAATGCTTATTTTTTCTTGAGGATAATACCATTAATAGATATACATTTCTACAAGCTCATATTTCCTGAAAAATCAAATTGAAATGACATTAATATAATAACAAGATAATTTGTGTATTGCTGAGATCATTTCTTTGATCAGAATTGAAATAAGTGAAAAGGATATTGAAAGAATCTTAAGTTTAATTCATAGTCCAATTATGCAAAAATCATTAAAACTACTTAAATTTTAAATTATATTTACATTCTAGCAATAACTTCTCGGGGAGGCATTTGTTGCAGTGATGTGTATTCCATTCACTCATTGACTTAAAATTATTATTTATTGTATTGTTCTTAATAGTTGGGGGTAATTGCTGGGAAAAGACTAATGTTTCCATGCAACACTAGTGTGTGTAGATTATTCCTTATAATTATCACAACAGCTCTGCCAATCAATATAAGTGACTCAATTTTAAAACATGTGCAAGCAGACCTTCATGATTATCCCATAGCAATCACAGATTGTACTTGGTTTCAAAAGTTTCTGGTTTAGATGATAATCTATATAACAATCACAGAAATCGGGGAACTGAACTGTAGGGGATTTGTGCAATTTACCAATACCATGTTCCATCCATGGTTGGTTTGAACCACCCTCTTGCTACTGCTCAGCTGGGTTCACAGAAGGCAACAGTAGGTATATTCTGAAGGACACGTTAGGGATGAAGCATAGCTACCCAAAATAGGAATCTCAAATAGCTTAAAATTCTGCATTAAAAAAAATCAGTTTTTCGAATTTTCTGCTTCAAAGATTCTACTCTGAAATGGCCAACAGTGAAGTTGAGCAACGAATTCTTACTAAATTCCCTCCTCCTCCAAATCCAACTCTCCTCTCACCCAACCCCTTTGCAGACCACCTATTGTAGCTTCCCCTCTTCTTTGTTCCCATCTCCAGGTGATCTCACAGATCTTTTACTCCAACCTTCATGCCCACTCACCCTCTTATTCTAGCCTACAACTCCAGGAGGCATTCTCTGTAGGCACACCAACAAAACCTGACAGACAAGCAAGTAGGGCAGCAAAACAGTTAGGAGGGCTTCAGCTCTGCACCCCTTCTCCTTCTTTTCCATACTCAATGCTCCAATCTCATCCCAAGCTCTGTAACAGACTACCTGTTGTGGCCTCTCATTACTTTCTGCCCCCATTTCCAGGTTTCCCCAGTGTAACATCCTGGTTTCCTCCTTCCCATTGGACCCCCCCTCCCCAAGCATACTTACATTGTATCCTTATTCCTTAGGTTAACTAGAAACACATTTTACCTGGGTTCACAGTGGCAACACCTGTCTGGATCCCAGAAGAATTTCCTGCCAAGCAACGCACTCTCCTAAGAACCAAAAAAGGCAACAGAGACCAAGGAACCAAATACCCACGCAGCAAAGACCAGATCAGATATCAGCATCTAGAAATACAATTTTAAAACCAGATGCTTAGACACCAGCATAAAAACACAAGCAATAACAGCCAAGACAATGGGTCTCCCATAGAGCCTAGCTATCCTACCACAGCAGGCCCTGAATATTCCAGCATGGCTGAAGCACAAGAAAAAGAGCTTAAGACAGCCTTCATGAATATGACAAAGGTCCTCAAAGAGGAAACTAATAATTCCTTTAAAGAAATCTATGACAAGACAAACAATGGAAGGAAATGAATGAAACAGTTCAAGACCTTAAAGTAAGTTTTATTCTATTACGATTGTTAGTTCCCACCTGCAGCAGCCTTGCTCTGCTGCCAAAGAGGTTACGCTATCACCTGCCATCAGGTGCCTTTCCTGAGTTCAAGGCCAGCCTGGGCTACAGAGTGAGTTCCAGGAAGGGCACAAAGCTACACAGAGAAACCTTGTCTCAAAGATCGAAAAACCTAAATAAATAAACAGATAGATAGATGATAGATAGATACATACATACATAAAGTGTTAGCCAGGTTATACTTTGCTTTGCATCTAATATTCACATATGAGTGAGCACATACCACATCTGTCTTTCTGGGTCTGGGTTACCTCACTTAGGATGATTCTTTCTAGTTCCATCCATTTGCCTATATGTTTCATGATGATATTGTTTTTTTACTGCTGCATAATACTCCGTTGTATTAAGATACCACATTTTCTCTATCCATTCTTCAGTTGAGGGGCATCTAGGTTGTTTCCAAGTTCTGGCTATTATGAATAATGCTACTATGAACATAGATGAGCAAATGTCCTTGTGGTGTGGTTGGGCATCTTTTGGGTATATGCCCAAGAGTGGTATTGCTGGGTCTTGAGGTAGATTGATTCCCAACTTTCTGAGATAACAACATCCTGATTTCCAGAGTGGCTGTACGTAATTGCATTCTCACTAGTAGTGGAAGGGTGTTCCCCTTGCTCTGCATCCTCTTCAACATAGACTATCATCAGTGTTTTTGACCTTAGCCATTCCGACAGGTGTAAGATGGTATCAGAAATGTTTTGATTTCCCTGATGGCTAAGGATGTTGAACACTTCCTTAAATGTCTTTCAGGCATTTGAGATTCTTCTGTTGTGAATTCTCTCTTTAGATCTGCACCCCATTTTTTAACTGGATATTTTGATGTCTAGTTTCTTGAGTTTTTTATATATTTTGGAGATCAGCCCTCTGTCAGATGTGGGGTTGGTAAAGATCTTTTGCCATCTGTAGGCTGCCTTTGAGGCTTCAATCCACAACCCCAGAGCAGCTATGTAAAGTTGAGGACCCTAAGAGGGACATGCATGGATCTTCCCAAGAAGGTGACATGGTTAAGATCTCTTGGGTAAACTGGAAGGGGGAGCAGAGTAGAGGGGTGAGGGTTCAAGATGGCTGAGTTGGGGGAGGGACAGAGAGGGAGGGAAATGAAAGAGGTATCTTGACAGTGAACCATTAAGGGAGGGATGAGGGAGAAATCTGGAACTAGGGAAATCTCCAGGAACTCACAAGTAGGTCCCCAAGCTAAGACTCATAGCAATGGTTCAGAGGGTGCTTGAACTAGCCTTGAGGGTGCTTGAACTAGCCTTCCCCTGTACTCAGATTGGTGACTAACCTAATTGTCATCATAGAACCTACATCCAGAGTCTGATGAAAGCTGATGCAGAGACCTACAGCCAAGCACTTGACCAAGCTCCTCTAATTCAGTTAAAGAGATGGAGGAGGGATTATGGGAGCAAGGGGGGGGGTCAGAATCATGATGAGAAAATAACAAAGAGATAGCTGACCCAAGCTAGTGGGAGCTCATGGACTCTGGACTGACAGATGGGGAGCCTGCACGGGACAACACTAGACCCTCTGAATGTGGGTGATAGTTGTGTGGCTAATGTGTTTGTGGGTCCCCTGGCAATGGGAACAGAATTTATCCTGGGTACATGAACTGGCTTTTTAGAGCCCATTCCCTGTGGAGAGATTCCTTGCTCAGCCTTGATGTGTGCGAGGAGGGGGGTGGTAGAGGGACTTGGCCCTGCCCCAACTTGGTATTGCAGGCTATGTTGATTACCCAAGAGAGGTCTTACTTCCCATGAGGAGGGGGTGGAGGTGGGGTGGGGCGAAGGAGGGGGAAGAGGAGAAGGGGAGGTAAGGGGAACAAGGATTGGTATGTACAATGAAAAAAATTAAGAAGTGTTTGCCAGTCAGTTTCTTCTCTTGCCTCTCTTCTCATTTCTCTTCCTTGTTCTCTCTGTCTGTCTGTCTGTCTGTCTGTATTCCTGCCTGCCTCTCTCATGTCCCCACTCCCAGACAGCCTTTCACTCTCCTCCTTCTTCCTCCCCCAACAAATCTTTTGCACTAACTCTGTTGCCCTTGGTATGTTTGCTCAGTGGCATTCCTTGGTAGGTGCCCAGTTTGCCTTTTTTTTTTTAATATCCATTTAATGATGTGTTATTTTTTCTTTTACCTTATTATATTTTGTTCTAGTTTATTATTACCCCTTAGCAGACTGTTTTCTAATGAGAGGCAGAATGTGAGTGGATCCAAGTGGGAGGGGAGTTGGGGAGGGTCTAGGGGGAGTAAAAGGAGAGGAAACTGTGAGCATGATAAACAATGTGAGAAAAAAAATCCATTTCAATAAAGGGAAAAAAAGTAGAAAAGTATGGGAACTGTGGAGATGGACAGATGAGTAAAGCACTTGCCACACAGGATGTGAACTCAGATCCCCAGCATTCACATACAAAGCTGGCCATGAGGCTATTGACTTTAAGCTCACCACTGAGGTG